>NC_092593.1:34471388-35130833 GCF_047663525.1 Anas platyrhynchos | reverse complement strand
GTAAAGGGAATTTTTCTATTTAATAAGAGATAGCAACACTTCTGAAAATTAAGGAAAAGTTTCCTTCTTCTTAGATTGGTTTAATATACTGTCTTTATCCTGAAGCAGGGAAAAAGAGGGACTCTTCAGTCCCTAACATCTCTTCATAATTTCTTGCCCATGTAAGTTGTCTTTTTTTTTTTTTTTTTTTTTTTAATAACAACAGTCAGATTAAATGCAGATGTAGCACAAGAGCTGTAAAAATGCTTTCTTTTGGAAGAAAACAAAGTCCCGAAGTCAAATTCTGTAACTGTTGCATCATTACTATGTGAACAATTTCTCACTTAGCAGTTTTTTGTTTGGTTGTTGGGTTTTGTTGGGGGGGGGGGGGGGGGGGGGAAGAAAAGGGGTTGGTTTAGTTTTTTTCTGATGTCTCATGTCTAAAGGAAAGACAAGTAACAAACAGTCAAATGTAGCTCACCATTGTTAACTGAGTGTTGGTTGGTTTATTCCTCTGTATTCATTCAAAAATATCTATGGTCCAAAAAGCTTTGCAAAATTTCATCATGAATGATGATAATTTTTGTGATGGATGATAAGATGATATTGTTATTTTATTTTACTTTGTTTTGTTTTGCTTTGCTTTGTTTGAGGGAGTGCATTTTACATCTTTCTAATTTTTCTGGTTTAAACTCACTCAATGACTCAGTCAAGAAATTTAATGTGAGTGACTGGCAACTGCTGTGAGTGACACCTAGCAAGTATTTGTAGCGGGAGCATAACATTGGTAACAACACATCTTGTATTATAGGCAAGGAGGGGGTGTGAAGGAACTCTTCAAGGTAAATGTTGCAATCCTAAATGGAAGAAAGGATATTAGAAAAAAAAAAAAATAGCCTACAGAAAACAGTGGAATTTATGTCCCAGAAGGCTGTATCTTGAAGGTGAGGGACCATCAGATTTAACTAATAATAATTGTCAAAAGAAAAACACAATTATACTTTAGGAGGGAAATTAAAACTGATACAAATGGTCCTTTAGTCATAAAATAAAATAGGATCTTTATTCTTTGACAATGAAGATGAGATTAGAGCTGATCAAGATATTACCCCTGAACTGAAGGAATACATTAGCTAAGTTTTCAGTAAGAGTGATAAGGTGAAGCATGAGGATGGAAACAAGATAACTAGTGGAAATGGAAATAACCATATCTGAAGAAAACGGAAATTAATTCAGTCAATAAGTATGAAGGGAAGATAGACAATTTCCATTCCAGAAGACAGAAATTACAGTAAAGTTGCACTTCATCAAAAAAAAAAAATCAAAAAAAAATCAAATGGAACATGGTTTTATATGATAGGGAGGTAACAAATGTACCAAATGTACTTATTTTAAGAAAAAGAACTGAGGTAGGAACCTATTAATCTGTTGTTTTGACTTAAAAACAACACTCATGGAAACAAATATTTGAACGCTTTGAGGGAAAGGGGAAAATAGGATTATTTAAGCCCTTATTGTTTGTATACAGAATAGAAAAGAAATTTAAGAAGTATGAGACCCATGCTAGAATGTTGACCTGCATTTTCCAGATGAGACTATGACTCTTACATCTACTATCATCAGCATGTAATTTCTTAGAAAATATTTCATGATCTAAGTAATGCATTCTTTCATGTACACATTCTCCTTGAGGCAATTATTCCTATGTCTTTTAAACTATTTTAGACTAAAAAAAGAAATAGGGAATTATACATTACACCTTTTTGTTTTATAGAGACTATTCATTCACTTTTTCTCAGAAATTGAGGGTTATCTAGTTAGAACAAAATAAAATGCTTGCTTAGCAGTTTTATCTATGCAATTCTCTGCTTACAGAGCTTCATGCTATCCAAGTTCTTTGACATATTTGGTGTCCTACTTTGACGTATATGGTATCAAACACACGGAGAGTGCTATGTCTCCCACCATATGAATACTTCCCTTAGGTTCTGCAGTGCATCTCAATCCAGAGCTATTCATTTAACCATAATATTTGCTTTAAGATGTTGCTAAGAAGCTTAAACATGTGCTACTGCAGTGAAACATTTTCAGTTGACCTTAAAGTGAATCCATCTTTAAAATTTGCTTTTTGAAAGATGTCATATTTTATCTCTAACTGTAAACAGTGATAATGTAGTTCAAAGACAACCTGAATCTTGAAACTGTAAAACTTATGAACGTATATCTCCGCTGCACCATGCAAAGCTCAAACTGTGATGGGGACACCACCTGTGCATAGATTAATGATATTGTGGTATTGCTTTAGAACTGTCAATTTACTCAAAGGTGGATTCATAAATGCCTGTAACTGAGATATGGCAGAATTTAATATTTAATTCCAATTAATACTGTAAAGTAGCAGCAAAGCAATGTCTATTAAGTTAGACTCATTGCAGAATAGTGCTGCCATACACTTTCACTATATTCACAACACTTGTATTCATTCCAGCTTTCTACTCAATTTTATTACCCTTCGGCACCTGCTGTTTTTCAAACAAAAATTTGTTGTGAAGTAATCCATGTCCTCCTGACTACTGTCTTTCTCTCTATTCTTCCCCCTCCACTGTTGCACAACTTTTCACTCCTCTCCGTGTTTAGAGATTTTCTAAAACTGCTGAAAAGGACTGCTGGAAGTGGGGAGAACTGATTAGCACAATCTTTCTAATGGTGATGTGACAGGGGAATCTATGTAATTTCAAGACAGGGATGTGATCATACACACGTTAGGGAGAATCAAGCTGATGTGGCTACAAAAATTACAACTGCAATTGCAGCTGTTTATTTTGTGTCTTGCTGTTGTTTTCTAACATGGTGAAGATTAAATTTAAAAATCCTTAAATTAAATAAAAAATCTCTGACAAAATGAGTGCTGTATCATCACCTCTTAGTTCATAAAGGTAGATGAATATTCAAACATTCATTTGTGCTCCCTTTAAATTACTATGATGTGTTACTTTTTCATTAATGACAATGCAGTTATTTAAATTTGAAGTCAGGTTCGTGACTCCATTTCAGAGGAGGATGTTAACATTGAAAAAAATCAATACATAATCAAGATTAAACAATCCCCCTTCTGATGAAAATGCAATAGGAGATGGTAACTGTGTTGATTAGCAGTGTTCACAGACTGTGACTGCAGAAAGTGTGTGCAAAGATGAAGAAACCATACACATGGTGGAGGACCAAGCAATTAAAAACTGGATGTTTGTTTTTCATTTCATCCTGAAACAAAACCAAATTTACACTTCACTGATTTCTTTTTAACAGAAAGGAATCAAGTGAGAAACATTAGTTTATCTTTTGTTTTGTAAAATTTAGGTACAGAGGGACAAATAACCAAGGTGTTCACAGTATCTCAATAAAAAATCATGCCAGTAAGATATGTTTTCCCTTAGTCATTTACATATGATTAATATTTTCAGTGCCTAAACAACAGGGGGGGCAAAATGGACCCTTCAAATATTCTACATCAAAATATATACTAACTTATAGATAATCAAGTTGGGATGGCAATAATGACTGGACAATTCTAGATATATCATAAAAATTGGAAAAAGTTGTTTTGTATTTTGCTCATTCCATTTCTCCTTGCCACCTAAATGCCAGAATTCTGCTGGGATAAATCAGTATAACTCTATGGATGACTGTGAATCCAAATGTATGTTCATCAGCCTCATATGGGAAGTATCATCAGATACGTTCCTGAATTTTCTAGATAATTTGCTACAGTCCTCATGACAAAATTATTTTTAGTGGAAAGTAAAGCAAAATAGCCCAAATATCGGTATTGTTTTTTTGCAAACTGGAAGAATAAGGAAAAGTTATTAAACCTATAGATGTTAATAGATGTAGTAGTAACATTGTTCCTGAACAATATGATTAAAAAATAATAAGAATTTAATGTCAGTTGCCTGTTTGACTATCATGAAAAATAGTATCAGGTGAAAAGACCTTGCCACCTTGATTATGAGTGCTTGCAGAGTGGTTATGGCACTACCCAATGTTATGCATTTGTTTTTAAAAAATATGCCAAACAGATAAATTTTATATTTATGCTTTGGAGAAACATGGCTGGAATGTTCTTACAATATTTCTTATTATTGCTGTATTTATTGCAAGTGAATATTAAAAAATAGAATAAAAATTACTATATGTTAATGGGAGGGACTAGGATGTTAACTTCTGGTATACAACATTCAAATCCATCCATGCTGCAAGAGACCACATTAGATTTTGTGTAGGCTAGTGTGTTGTTTTTTTTTTGTCGTTGTTGTTGTTTGTTTGCTTTTGCTATTGTTTTGGAGATTTGTAGAATTAAAATCCATTCATTCTTCTAACAGTATTTAGACATAGCTTTCTGAGCTGTATTCAAGCTATATCATAACAAAGACGTACTAAAGAGGCTGAGTAAACATCTAAATAAAGTAGGAAACTCTGAGCTTTGTTTGTTACAAAGCCTACTGACTTAAGGCTTTTTATATTCTTACAGTGGCTTTTTCTGCTAAGAAAGAGTCTGATTTCATCATGGAAAAACAACACACAAAGTCTTAGCTTGTGCGTATGAATGTTCCAATCATGACAAATTGGATTAAACGCAGTCATACGTGGTGTTATGAAACAGTCTCCAAACACCTTCAATTTATAATGTTAAAGTCTACTTTCAATTTGATCAATATAGTATTTTTTCAATATTTATAGTTTGAAAAAGGAATAAAAGGTTGTAGTCCAATATGTTTCTGTGAATCCCAAGAAAAAGTGCAGAAAGAATAAAAACAAGGGTAAAGCCAATATAATGAAGTGTTTAGGGGTGTGTTATAAAAGTAATAAACTTTCCTTTAACCACATTGTGCCATTTACTCTCTCTCCATAACTGTGTAGTTTAGTTGGCAAATATTTGCTGATTCATTTGATGATTCTTGTGGCTTAAAATGTGAATTTAGTTACTTTTTCTCACACAAAACACCACAGGTCACCAGCATGACTAAATTAACTTAGAGCAGAACTACTCAAACTTTTTTCTATGTGAACAAAATACTTATATTATCTGTCGGCAAAAGAATTGTGTATTGTTCCTGTGAAATAGCCAAAGAAAAAGAAAAATGTAGAGTGTTGAATTAATGAGTACATCCATAGATATAGCTTTGTTTTATGACATATCTGAGCACCCAGGGAAAAACAATTACAAATAAGCTCTTAAATCTTAATATGTTAAGGTTATCAGGTATTACTGATTTTTTTTTGGGGGGAAGGAGGGGGGCGGGATGGAGGGTGGAGAATTTTTGCCTTTATTCCCTTTTTTCCCTTTTTTATTCCCTTGTTTATTCCTTTTTTTTTTTTTTTTTGTATCAGAATTATCAGTAACTAATGTCCCTTTAAAGAAACAGCGAGAGATTGGGAAACTGATGCTTCTTTGCTTTTTTTTTAATCTTTTTTATTTTTTTTTTTTTCTCAAGGAGAACTAGTTTAAAATGATGAGATTTATTGATTTGCCTCACTGGTCCTGCTTTCACATCAATTACACTGAAAACTTCATGTGTTGAGTACCACTGAAAATCAGTCTATGAGCTACCTAGTACTGAAAGCATTAGACCTTACTCAGGAACTTTTTGTTTCAAAGGTATTCTTTGTGCTGTATGTGTAAGAAATCATATTTGGAGCCATGGAGTGGAAATGAAAAGCTGCAAAGCTCTGACCTGCTTTGATTAAAAAAAATAATAAAAAAAAAAAAATAGAGAGAGCTTTGCTCATTTTCTTCCTAAAGCTCTTATCAGCCCTCAAAGCTTTCAATCTACCTGAAGCCACTAAAAAAAATCTTAATATCTTTCAGGTTTTGCAATCAACCCTGAGATTTAGTGCAACTTGGAAAGTATCCCATAGGGAGGATATTCTGTAATAATTCTTTAGTTTTCTGCCATTAGGTATTTGCCAGTTCTCCAAGGTATTCCACAATGAACAACACAAACTGAGAAAATACATGCACAAAAGTAGCACAGACACTGGTTCCTGGTTACCTTACAAGGAACGAATAGTCATGTTTTTGGTTTAAGTTGACAAGTGGTTGGTTTTCAGAAGGTTGGCTTTGCTGCTTTGTTGGTTTGTTTCATTTCTTTGTTCTAGTTTGTCTAGAAATGTACCGGAGGTTTCATATTCATTGTGGGAAGATATTCCCCACAAAATCTTTTAGCTGTTATGCAGCATTTGACAAAAAGCATGGTCAAAGTTATGCCTGAGATTCAAACTCTGTTGGTCAAACCCGCTCTGTTTCTTTTGCATTGGGTTTGCATCTGACCTAGCTTCCTCTTGCTTGCTGATTTATCTGATTGCTATGTCAGAATGTGGCCATAATGTAGTTAGACTAATCAAAAAATTGGGACCATTAGTTTTGTTTACCACACAGCAATAGAGCCGTAAAAACAATCTTGCCCTCTGTATTGCAGTGAGTTCCCAGCACAGAGCAAGATCTACAGTTTTGTCAAAAGGTTGCATGTCTAACTGAAAGTGATGGACAGTACAGAGAACCTTTCCAAGGTATCTCTTATCTGTGGCCTGAAGTAGACTGAAAGTACAGATTCAGACACTTTTATTCTGAAGAATTATTAGCTTTTTTCTTGAGTATAGCTATTTGTTTGGAATGTGACTGCACGTACATTAAACCTGACACCAAATAACACATGCCAGTTTCAGGTTCCTGCTGATTTTTAACAGCCATCAGAAACTCAGAGCTAGGGGATAGGTAGCAAATGATAGCTATTGCTATCAAATGATAGCAATTATTCCATTGTGAGGCATTTCTGATTCAGTGCGATGAAAATAACATTAAATTAAGTTTTTCTCTCATTTTCATCTTTCTGAACTGTTTGACCAACCGCAGATATATATCAGAAAATTGCACTCAGGAGATAAGGAACTAGTACAACAGAGGGACATCCCAGCTGTTCCTTAGAAAAGAAGATCGGGGCAGAGGTGTTTACTTGTAAGGTATTATTGTAAAAAACCTTAAGGATTTTTCTTAGCTGTTGAAGTTGCAGAAAAGGAGCTTAGATTTGAGCCCATCTAAGGTCAAAAGGGTCAATTTTGTGGGCTTTATTTGCAAATAGTCTCATTTTCCAACTTGAAGTTTGGTGAATAACTCTGTCTTTACTCTGCTCAGTTCATGCTTTTAATCTTTCTGTTAAAATGCTGTATGGAAAGGCTGTGATTTTTCTGCAAAACTGCTTGGAATAGAAACCTGATATTCCAAGTGGAAAGGAGGATATTTTTAAGCTAATTAGAGTATTTTGTGAATTAGTTCAGACTGACTTTACTATATGTGGTACAGTTAACCACAGAACTTTCAAGAAGTATTTTGCACCAGTGTCACAAACTATAGCTGTACACGGGCATTTAAACTTTCCAAAACACATACAAATTCTTCCATATGCTTATGCTGTATAGCAAACATTTTTTATCTCCATTACAAATGTATGACTTTTATGACTTCTACGAAAGCTGCTAAAACATATCGGAGTGAAAAATCTGCTCTTTAAAATGGAAGAAAAAAAATGCGAAGGACTTTGAAAGCCTAAATGCAGCACTATTTCATCCAACTTGCCTGCATGTCCTATTTTGTGAGAAAAGTGAGTAAAGATAGACCAATAAAAACATAAAAATTGGAGTTCTCATTTATTTCATGCAAAAAGATTGCTGAATCATTTCCAAAAGCAATGTGGGCATAATCCTGTCTATCATTTCCTGCCAAAGTGAGAGACTACAGGGAAAAATTCACTTGCACACAAAGCAGGGCTGAGTCATATAATTTTACTATAAAAAACAGTGGGTTTAAACTTTGTATATAAATGGTTAAAGTTTAGTGGTTTTGCAGAGTTATGACCAAGATAAAATGGATCATTTTCCCAATTAACTTTAAGAGTGAACACTGAAAATAATTACAAAGTTTAGAGGAGCAAAAAAATCAGTATAGTCCCCACAGAGTTCTAGAGGTGAGAGGGTCATGGCAGCAGAGATTCTGGCATTTGAACTGGTATATGTTTTGCTTATATTGAAAAAAATTTACAACAATCTGTGCCTCCTGCGTACAACTTTTTTTTTTTTTCTTTCCAGTTTAAGTGATTGGAAGTGAACAACAAATTTTGAGGGAAGTGAACAACAAATTTTGAGACAAAGGGTTTTTTGTTTTTGTTTTTTAATTGTAAATTTTATTATATGCTACAAATAGTATGTTTTCTGTGTATAGGTGTTTGTCTATGTTACGTAGGTAAAAAATGCAAATTATTTGTATTTTGTCATTTTTTTTAGGTTTGAGTTCATGTGCAAATCTTAATCTCAGAAGGCTGTGTATTGTTCTGTGTGCTTAGACTAGACTTGGACAGACATTCTTACTAGCTTCATGGGAAAAGTCCAACTTAAAGTGGGAGCTGGCTCACACACCAAACCTTGATCTTCAGACTGACAGTGTGAACGCAACCTTTTGTAACCTCCTGAAAAGGCTGTTTTCACAATCACAGGAAAGAATAATGAGAGCACATTGGAGTATTTTTGTTATATTTTTCTAGTCCAACTCCCACTTCAGTAAACAGCATTATTCCCTTGTGAATTGATGGAAGGATTTTTTTTCCTTTCAGAATTTTTTTCTTGTCTGAACAGTGTGTGAGTACTGTTCTCTGACTCTTGACTGAAGATATGTTCCTTTGTTCCTTTTTTTTTTTTGTTTTAACTCTAATACCATTTTCAGATAAAGTGGAATGAATGCTATATCTGCCTATGTAGCAGCAAATACATTTACTGGTACTTTTCCAGAAATAACATAAATCTATTGGGAAAGCAGTTGCTGTGTTGATACATGGGTGAATTTAATGTATTCATATTGTATTTTTGTTATATTCACCAATAGTCTTGCTCCCTGTTCTTCCTGTGCATTTTTCAGTTTATTCCCATAGTAGAATCTTATGTGTTGTTTAAGGTGTTTTGTTGTTGTTGTGGTGGCGGGTTTGTTTTGTTTTATTTTAATATGTCCTATCTGTAGTTCACCTGGTGTAATATCTCTTTATAGCAGAATCAATTTAATTTTTTATACATTTCGCAGCTCTTGTGCCAGAGAAGAATCCAATTTTCTCTGAAATGTATAGACTATGGCATGACTAGGTGAAATTACAGGCTAAACTTGTGACTGCTTTAAAGCAAATAAACAAAGATGGAAAATGCATAAGAATTACATGGTTGTGACAATGTGTCAGTTCAGTTTGGACTTTAGGTACTCATAATGATGTGTGTTGCAGGTTAAGCTGACCTCTTGCAGTTTAATTCAGGATTTTATTTTATTTTATTTTATTTTATTTTATTTTATTTTATTTTATTTTATTTTATTTTATTTTATTTTATTTTATTTTATTTTATTTTATTTTATTTTATTTTATTTTATTTTATTTTATTTTATTTTATTTTATTTTATTTTATTTTATTTTATTTTATTTTATTTTATTTTATTTTATTTTATTCCTTCTATTCTATGTTTTCCAGGACTACACAAACAGTTTGCATATACCAATACTTAAAATGCTAATATTAGATACTTCTCTGAGCCCCCAAAATGAGACAGTTATTTAATTGGCACATACGTAGAGTCTGTACCAACTATCCTCTGACATGCCTGTAAGTCAATGTGTAGCTGTACCTGCAGAGATCACTTACTACTCTGAGGCTTTGTGCTGCAGCATCATTTTAATGCTATAAGTTACATTGTGGGAATTAGAAGGGAAAACATAAATCAAGTTACAGTAATAGAAAAGCTACATTTAAAAAAAGAAAAAAAAAAAAAAGGTGTGTGTGGGGGGCTATCAGCTTATCTGTTTAGTCTCTGATTTATTTATTTTTTTTCTCTGGTAATCAGAGGAATTTATGTGCTGTTTGTATTTCCACTGCTTTTAGTACACATAGTGCAGTCATGATTCAAGGCATTGATTCACTAATGTTATTCAAAGTCAGATGCATTGGAATCATTCAAGTTTCTTTTCAGTTTAGTTGTTTTGTTTGTTTTGTTTTGTGTTGCAAACAGCTGTTTGAGTTGACACAACAGAAATATGTGGATAAAAATAAAGGAAGTACATGAAAGACTTTTATCATTATGCTTTCAGAGTCTAATTGGCTCAAGTTGGATACAAAAGCTATTCTTCTCTTAGAAGAAACAAAGTTAATTCACAAGGGCTATGCTGACCGCAGCTTTGCTTCTTCATGAGTTGGTTGTCATTAATCATTTTTATTGCTAGCAATCCAAGTTGTGCATGTAGTAAATTAACCTCTTCTCAATCCTCTTTCACTAATCTTTTACCATGCTATCTAAATGCATAAAATGGGTATTAAGTAACACATAGTGTAATTCCCAAGCTGAATCCTTACACTTATATGAATAGATCGCTAATAAAACTAACTTGGTTATGTTCTGAATAAAGATGTTGATGTCTTAAATCATACTTCTGAGACCATGTCAGAAAATGAGTTGTTTTTAAAAAGAATTAGAAAATAAGTTTGTTTTCATTTCTCATACCATGTAACAGAAAAAGACAGATAGCATCTCTCTTTTTGGAGCACTGTCTGATTGCATTGGCAACTGAGCATACCATATGTAAGATATTCACCTACTTTGAAAGACAAAAGTAAAAAATAGCTCTCTCAAGTATCCAATTTCAAGATCTTTGAAAATATCTCTGCATATTATAGACCTTTGATTTCTTTTCTCTCCCTAGGTACAAGAGACCTGCTTGTCACCTCTCCTGTCTGTGAAATACGATTTATGATGAAGATAAACGATTACAATAGCATTTGAAACCAGGTCAGTTCTCTCTTTCCAGTAAAACCTTCCTATTCATCAAATATACAACTGTGTGTACTGTGCTATCACTGAATTTAGTGGAGTTGTTTATCCGTCTAGAATAAGGTAAAACTTTAAGCACTTAAATAAAGTGAGTGTCATGTATGCGACACATACATTCTCATACATATTGTCATGCACGTAAATGGCAAAACTGCACATGGGATTGAACCCTCCTAATGCTTTCTGAAGCTACTGTTTCATACTGGATCTGTGTAAAAACTGACAAAGCAGACTAGGAATTAGAGATTACTTTCAGCTCCCTTGCAAACCTCTCTCTCAATGTGAGTCAGGCTTTGGTCATCTGTTTTCCTTACTTCCACACATTAATCTCTGACAAAAAGACTGAAAAGATGAGAAACTTTCCCTTTTTCTCCAGTGAAATTAAGAAAATCCATCTTCTCCCCCACCAAGAACTCCTGAGATTACCTGGAACTGCTGAAGGAGCTTTACCTGTCCTCAATACAGCTCTACTCTTGGGAGCTGCTGAAGGAAATGGTATTCCCTATAACCGCAGGCTCCTTTTCTCATTATCACAGACAGCAAAACTTGTCTTACAGGAATGAGCTATGACATGAGGTAACCTTAGCAATGAATTACTGTAACTTTTTCTCATCGATGAATTTCTGTAAGCTTTTCTCTCTGTATTTCTTGGACAAGGTCATGCAGCAGGGAGACGACTAAACAGGAATACTGTGGAACAGCACCCACAGATTTAAATTTAATCTTATATTAAATTAATTGCTACTACCAAGATGGATTAGTCTGGTTAGCAGATGCACTTTCTTCTCTTTTAGCAATAAAGAAAGATAAGAAAGTGTGTAGGAATGAACTCTTACTTTCCTTTGAGATGCAAAAAATAAGAGGCATGAAATGAAATAAACTAATGGTAGACCCTAAACAAATGAAGATTGGTGTTCATTAACAAGCCAGGATCATTACCTGGGGAGGTCCATGGTTCTTTGGGAGATGAGTATTGAGCTAATAGGACTCAATATATTATGCTTGTTCTCTGTACCATATAAAATTAACTTCTAAAGAAAATTCCATTTTAAGTCCCTTTATAGTCCAAAAACTCAATCCAAAGGTAGTTTCTTTATATTTTTCTTTTTAAAGTACAATTATATATGAGGTTGATCAACTGCAGTTTGCAAGTCAATGATATTTCATTTCCTTTCTATCTTCTGCACAAGGATCAGCAGAGCATTCAGCTCTGATAAAAGCACTTTTGCAAAGGTAAGATGTTTGGAAATGTTGAGCTCGGTATTTTAGACAGCTTGATTTTTAATGAGCACATTCTGCATAGGTTAGAGGCATACTTAATTTTACAGTAATCCATTTTAAAGCAAAAGATAAAATACTTGTAAAGAAAAAAACTGTAGAATACATGGAAGTAATCATAGTTTCATTAATTTGGTAAGTTTTTCAAAGGAAGAGAAGATACTCTGTGAATTTTATATTACATTTACAATAATAGGAAAGCATGGTCCTTCCTTTCTCTTGAATCTTCTGCCAGCTGTTGAGTTTTGTGATCTCAGGTTAACCCTTTCCAAGATAATTATTTACAGCTTTCTGTGTGAATCTGTGTGTCTGCACTCAGTCTTACTGAATTATTGGAGCAGACAGCTGGGGGCAACGACGGGGAATTTGCCTGAACTGCAGAGTTTGCAGCTTACATAGGAGGTCCTCTTTAAGTGCCCCTGAAGCTAAGGCATGCATTTGAAAAATGTTCAAGTAAGAGAGGCATCGGTGGTTCTGAAAGATATCTGCCCATGTAGTACCCAAATTTATAATATGACTCCTATTCAGAAAGGTGCTGCCTGACTCCACACAAATCTGCTGTGCAGTTACACTGCTGAAGTAGTTCTGATATTGACAATCACCATAAATGAACTCTATGAAAAATGTCTTAGGTGTGCTACGCAGGACACAGCTTTAACAGTTTAAATATTCATCAAAGGGTACAGACAACATCTCTGGCTGAGAACAAGTCTGAGCCAAAGTTTGTTGAAGGAAGGAAATATATTTTGATGCCTCTTATTCCAGAAATGTCAGAGATTATACATAGATGGATATAATATTACAGATGAATACTATTCCAAGAAACGCATTTACTGTATTAGGCCAAGTTTTGGTTTTCGTTTTTCTGCTTTTCATTATAAATGAATAATGTGAAATGACAAGTTTCTGTAGCACATTACAATTGAGTCACTGCCCATGCCTGAGGCAGGGCAGTGATCTCACTTGCCCATGGCAAGCCAACAGGGACTTCAGTCTTCACCAGCATGATCAGACTTGTCTTCTGGAATAAATTCCAGATCATTTTCTCTCTTATACGTACTTAACTTGGAAGTTTCCTCTAATTGAAACATAGCTTCACGTCATCACTTTTTTCTAAAATCCAAGAAGTCAAAGAGATAGTTTGATTTTAATTCTATGACTATTTATGTTAGTGAAGAATATTTTAATGATAAACCTTTTTGAAACACAAGACCCCTAATCTTATTTCCCTAGCACAGTGTTTTGTACACACAGTCAATTAAAAATATTTTTTTTTCCAGTTGATTCGTTAGCTGACAAATATGTATGCATGGATGCTCTCATTTTCTCCAAAGCTTGAATTACATTCACTCAAAATCTTTGTTTTTCCATAAACTGTTAGCAGGGATAGCAAATCTTTAAAATAATTGTTTGGTTTTGTCCATTCATAGTATGATTTCTTTTTCATCCATCTTTGTGTTACTTCTTTTCCTTTCACACAAATTTTATGAATAATAGAATAATGCTTATGCTAAAGGTGAGTGAAAACAAAATACAATTAAACATGATAAAAGTTATGCATTCAGCAAAGACGTGAACACAGGAAATTTTACAACAGATCACTGCACAACCAGGGTCCTCATTAACATGAGTAGATGTCACTAAGGGTTTTTGAAATGGTAAATTATATTGAAATATTTGTATCTGAACTAGAAACCTGACATAGTTTCTAAATAGTCTTGTCCAGATAATACTGTAAGTACAAATGATGCATTTGGAAAGCTAAATAAATTTAAAGATGATGATGGAATATTTAGTGAGCACCCAACAGATAGCCTGTAATTGCTGCTGGGAGGAGTATTTTAACAGTCAAAAGTCAAGATCAGTTGTTTCTGTTCCACAGGCCCTAACAAAAATAAGGAGCTAAAATGATCCAATAGAAGACAACACTGTACTTTTATTTCCATTATAGGAGATTTCATGCCCTTATGTACAGGAAGCCTGTGTAAGATAGACATAGCCTAATTTAAAAAGGGTTCTATTAAATCCTGTGAATACAGAGGTTTTTTTACAGTAAGAGTGCATGATCTGAAAGCTGAATATAAACCTCACAATCTGCACAAAGTATAGTATAGTATGTGCAAATCTGCACAAAGTATATGCAGATACAGTCCTAGAGCAGTAGAAAAAAGTATGCTAAATGTCATTTAGATATATAAACTCACTCTTGCAGGAATTGCACTTTTTAATTGTTTTTATACTTGTTTCAGATGAACAGTGAATTGATGTAGAGTTCTTTTGTTTGTTTGTTTGTTTGTTTGTTTGTTTTTTTAATCTGATAGCAAGTAAAAGAGAATGTTTTTGGCGACATGGCAAAAATTGCTTCCTAGAGACAAAACAAGGCTTTGTTTATGCCAAATGGGAAAAATATTTTAATTTAATGTATATCATTCTCTTATATACTTTACCAGAAGATACTGTTATGAGAGAGATGATTACTTAGGCAAACTTTGCTTTTGCCAGACCAAATATACTTAACATTATAATGCTTAATAATGCCCAATTTAATGAGCATGAAGTGAAACGTTTTTAATGGTGCTATGGTAAAGACAGGCCTTTTGAAAAACATAATAAATTAATTAAGAAAAGCAGCAGAGGGAAAGGATACTGGACTAAATGTAAAGCTGTACCAAATGATGCTAAATTGCAGGCTGCCATGAATTGGTTTGTTATCTGCAGCTCTTCATTAAAAATTTAGTAACTAGAACACCTTATAACAAGAGAAGTTAGAATGCAGAGGAACAGAGGCTTGCATATTATATGGAGACACTTCATTTCACACTCAAAGAAACAAAAACAATCAATAGGATGACAACAAATCCTTTCCAAGATTCACCTAATATTTAATGTTATATATCCCTGATTAAAATAAGAAAGTTATCATCCCACATGATTCACGTCTTTGACAGGTGCCTTCACATCAAAGACAATTCTGAAGTAAGAAGAAAGAAAGGAAAAACAAAACAAAACAAAACAAACAAAACAACAACAAAAACTACCGTACAAAAAGGTTTTTTGGAAGAGATAGAAAAAGAAAGCTCAAAAGCTGTTGATCATTGCCACAATCATGAAATGTCATGAAATTATTTTAAAAGACAAGTATGAGGATTTTCAGAAACAATGAACAATGAAATAGTTTATTATTTTAACTTTAATTGCCATTATTTTTCATTTCAGCATTCACCAAGATTAAAAAGTGAAATAAGTTCTCCTCTGTCTTATTAAAAAACTGATCAAAATTCTGAACCCTACAATAAAATTAAGTCTAGATCAGCAGCCTGGCATTAAAGGCTTGCACCACTTCTCACCCAAACTACATAGCATCATTTTAGGGGATATATTTCTGTAACAATACGGAATGAAACCCTTCTTGTACCCTACATGCATCCTCAATGCATGAAGAAGGCAATCACTTGTTGGATTATTTATTTGTTTGTTTATAGAATTCTTTCTTAGTAAGAGTGTCATGAACCTAACACTAAACACTGTTTTTTGTTTGAAGATTATAATCTGTTCCTTTACAATTAACTAAATAAAGGACATGCAACTCTGAATTGCTTCCATCTTAATAAGACGTATTGTGTTTTAGAAGGCTAAAAAGAATGTGCATTGAGTGAGATGACAATTATTTTTTTTTCAGTCTGGAAGAGTTTAACATTTTCAAGCCATGCCAACTTTTCAAGTAATTGTAATAATGAGATGAAATCATCATAGATAATATAGATAAACTCTGTATGAGGAATGCAAAGTAATTTGAGTACCTGAATCAGTTTGTTAAAGAAGTGACCTCTGAGATTCAGTTCTTATGAACTTATTTGACCTCTCGATGCTACAGAAGTGGGCAAACCATAGAATAGGCTTTAACAAATCACAAAATATGTTTAAATCACAAAACAGCTTCAAGTTTTCCTTAGTGTATTGTCTTATCTGAAAAATTAAAGGATAGAGTATAGATGTAGAAATAATCTTCAACAGGAAAACCTTAAACTTCAATACTGACTTTGAATTAAACTGAGCTTTCAGTCAAAGCCTGTAATTAAATTTATTGTAACTTGCAAAAAATAATAAGCAAAATTTTCAGGGACATTACATTTTTAATCCTTTACAAGAAGTGATCTGGAGATACTTGTCCCTGTGACAATTTTCCAAGATTTCCTCCATGATTTCCCTCCTATTTCAGTATACTTTTGTGTCTGAGTTTATATGTCTTTACATGTTCTCATTATAGTGTAATTTCACTCTCCTGAAAAGTGAAGAGAGATCAGCTTGAGCTTTTGGCTTGTCTTTTAATGACTATGATTTACATGTATTTTGAACTTTATGCAAAGTAAAGAAAAAAGTTATGGCACCTTAATAATGACACCAGTAATGCTGATGTCAAGTTTAAAGTACTTGGATTCAGACCTTAGCTACCCCACATTTTCTGTGTGATTTTAGGCAAGACATTTAATTCAATATCATAATGTGATTAAACATCATAGTGCTTTCTCACTTGGATTTTGTACCAGGATTATATCTTCAGCTGTTCTGCTTCAGAGCAGCTTCACTAGGTTAAAGTCAGTCTACATCATCTGAGGATAGGGCTAGTAAGCCTCCACTGAGGCAATGATAAAAATACATCCCTTGCTTTGAAGGGGCTGAGAGAGGTAATCCAGCAACATACAAATACATATAAAATTAGGAGACACTACATGCATTCACCTTTCCTTTCTGTTTTCTCCATTGTATACAAATTTGAGAAAATGCCACACATAAATTATCCATTAATTTTTTTTTTATATATTTTACAGTAGAAGTCTGATTTACATGTAAGAAAATATCTCCTAAATGAAAATGCTGTTTTCTGATAGCCCTTTTGATGTGGAAAATGGAGTTGGTTTAGGCTCTCCCTCATCCCTTCAGCATTCTAGATATACAGAAGCTAATTTGTGTGTAAATGAGAGAACTGATTTTTTAGCCAGCTCATTAGATGCAATTAGAAGAAAACTGTCCCTCAGGGTCAATGAAAATCACTACCAGAGAAATCATTATTCATATTAGAGGGCCATCTTTGCTTAAGTATAATAATGTTGTGTTGGCTTGTACTTTTCATACACTTCTTGTGGTTTAGTTAGAAAAAAAAAAAACACAATGAAAGCACACTCACTTTATTGCATGGAACATTTGAATCTAACCTTCTTTTGTTACTGTTGTTTGTTTTTATTTTTAGTAAAACCCATGTACTATAGGGTAGAAACTCGGATTTAGAAAGATTTTATTCATAAAAGAATTGATTTTCAAGTGTCATTTAAGTCGTTCTGAAGTTTAAGATTTAAATAATTTTATTTTTAATATAATTTTGTGAGGAAAAATGGAACACTGAGAGTAGTACAACAAATAGATAATGTTAATGACCATGTGTACTTTCATACCTAAAGATAAAATTTTGCTGTATAGATAATATTATGAAAAATTTACTATAATGATTCTTGGAGTCATTCATCTGAAATGATTCCTCAAAACAAAATTATGAAAATTACACTGAGGTTAATTATTTTGAGATCTACACCTCTTTTGCTTGTCTTCAAGCTTGTCTTCAAGCACAGGAGTATTGTGAAGCATGCATGCCCAGAGAAAGAGTTTATGTACTTCTGGGCATGCAGATCAAGTTACTCCATCCATCCTTGAAGCTCTGACCCTGTGCCAGAAGTGTCTATTTCTGCCCTCCCCTCTTCCCCACGCCCCTTTCTTTTTTTTTTTTTTAACATCACATTGAAAAATAGAACACCTTTTCCATCAATAAGGTAAATATAGACATGTTTGTTACAATACGTTAATGAGTATTTTGCCTAGTTTCACAGGAAAACATACAAGTGGGCTGTAGCCATTTCTCAGGGAGACTAATATTTAGCAGATCTTTGTGTTAGTAAAATATTCTTAATGTTCGCTCTAAACGTTTCCTGTGCTGTTTCACACCACTGCTTCTAATATTGTCCTCCTAGGCCTTTCTCAGTGATGTACAGCCCTCTTTGGAATAAAACACTTATTTTAACTTTTTTTTTTTCCAGTCATACATAGCACAAGTATATACTTCTAATTTTAAAATTCCCTCTTTCATGGTGTGATCCAATGCTCCACAAAAGAAAGACAAGCAGCTTTACAGAACAGAAAATAATTGCTGTTGTATTTTAAATACTGAAATATAATTACCATCTGAAAGCTACAAGAAATCCTAATTAATCACTTGCTTCTTTGCAATAAAATAACTAGACTTTCCAGGACAGCAAAGTGGCATAGTTAAAAAAAAATAATAATAATAAAATAAAATAATAAAAAAAGTAAATGCAACATTTTCTCCCTATTGGTCAAAGTTGCAATTATTACAGCAATTAACTTTTTGATCTCTATTATAGTGCAAGTCAAATCAACAGAAGTTAAAAATGACATGGTGGGTTTTTTTTTGCAATGAAATGTACTAGCAGAAGCTGTCAAGAAGTTTAACAATGAATCGTGCTCTGTTATGGATATAGAAATCGTTCTGTCCTTTAGAAATGTATGCCTGTCAAGTACAGAAAATAGTAATGTAGCACCTTGAAATGGATACTTTTTCTGGTGTTCATCTATTAAAATTGAACCAGCTGGTCTTCAGATTCTGAACTTTTTCTTCAGGTAAATTGGTTTAAAGAATTTTATACAACTTGTGTATAGTCACAATGACCCAAATTGGTATTAATCAGTATCATTATGCAAAAGTTAAGTTATATGATGATTATTTTATGAGGCCAAACATATGTGTTACAAAAGTATACAATAGATTTACCTAGATAAGTAGCTTCTAAGAAGTAGGGGAATTATAAAGAGAATGTTATCCAAGCAAAGTGATTTATATTTAAAATTCTACATTCACTAGTGAGCATGAGGTTTATTTTCATTGGCTCAGATTATAAAAGACCTTATGATCTCATGACGAAAGCAACAATTTAGCACTTCCTGATAAGGTAATACAGAAGTTCAAGATGGGATGAGGGCTACTACATTGAAATACAGCCACAGTATTTATTTGGGCAAAGTAATTATTGGACTGGAAAATGGTGTTGTATAGTGGATTGCTGAATTGATTTGGCTTTTAAAGTGTTTCTCTAGAATTCCTTTTTTTTTTTTTTTCTTTATTTTTTAACCAAGATCAGTTCCCAGCACAGCTACACAAATAATATGGCCCAATAAGAGATCAGTCAGGAGCAAAAAACAGGTGACTGAAACAAGTGAGAGGGGCAATTATGATTATTTATTTTAAGTCAAATTATTCTAGGACTTGAACATAAATTGGAGGCTTTATTGTTCTAAGAACTCAAGACTAGACCAGTTTAAGAGAAAACTTAAGCCTTGAAGCCTTAAATATACAGAAATTAGGAAGAGGAAAAAAGATGGATAAACAGCAATAAAAGTGGAAACAATTTGGCCACAATCATTCAATAAATTAGTGGTATTATATTTACTTTATATGGTATTCTGGATATTTTCTTTTTGTGATATTTTCTGCATGCATACCTACTATTACATGCTATCAGGATTAGCAGTATTAACATTTTATCAGGTCTTCAGTTATGAAGAGAATAATGAACCAGTATCTAGGGAAAATACTGAAATAAACCAAGGCAAATTCATTTATAATGTAGTAGAGACAGCACCTTTCTGTAATACTGTTTTGATTTCATATGGTATGCGTTATTGCTCATTAAAGAAATTTAATGGTCTCATGTAATGATAGGTCAAAAGGAGAACAGTTTTATTGAGACATAAGATTAAAGCAAGAAAAAAAAGAATAACATTTTTTGTTTTCTTCATGACTTCCAAGTGGCTATTTTTCAGTACTAACTGCTTTTTTTCTCCCATAATATGAAATAGTTTCATAAAGATCAATTGTATTTGCTTTCATATATCCTTTCCATACATCCAGTTTCAAAACGATTTAAGATGTTTTGATCTACATCACACTCATACTTGACTAATGTTTTTACACAGTATTGAATAACATGAAATCTTTTGTGATGTGGAGGGACAGCAGCCATGGATGAAGCACAGAGATAAGGCTTTTAAGGTCTGTTGCCACAATGTTTCATGAAAACCTGACATTTAAGTATCCGTGGAATATTTTTTTGTGGGATACATGCAGTTACAGGGCAAGTGAATATCTATAAATGAATGATTTTCCAGACAGTTTCAACATAAGTAGGCTAAGGAATTAGTGAATTGAGAGGAGTTTGTGCGTGCTCATAGCTTTTAACAATGCTTTTAACAAGATGCTAAAATTGTTTTCCTCAAGATATTTACTGAAGAATAGTATTAGCTAATTAGAATAATTCTGCTTTAATCTAATTCTAGAAAATTATAGATACTTGAGAATGGTTGTGAGATTTTTTATTTATCCAATAGTACCATTTCTGCTTGTTGCTGCATGGAAAAAAAAATGGTAAATCTGATTTTTTTTCCACATTGATCTAAAATAAATTTATCAATTTATTGATGAACTTTCTGCTAAGTGTGAAGACAGGGATCACTTTAATTGTGAATCAGTTCACAAGAAGTGAATATGTATTTTTGTTATCTGTCCCATACCAATAATATCCTTAATTTTTTTTTTTTATTATTTCTTCTTTTCATTATGGATAGCAAATTTAGAAAAAAATATAATAAAATATTTATAATTTAAATATTACTTTTGTACTGGAGATCCACTGTATAAGACCTCATTTTATTCTGCTTTTCTTTTTCTTACACTTAATTTGGTTACTATTTGTCATATTATCAAAAGACTTGAACTGTAATTGGAGAAGAGTCCTTGGAAGTTAAAGAACTTGCTTGTGCTTTAGCAGGACTTGACATGCCCCAGGAGGGAAGCAGAGTGGTAGCAAAAAATCACTAAGAAGAATAGAAGATTCCCGTTAGACAAAAAGGGTCTTTCCATTGACCATGAATGAGTTGATGAGTCTTAAAAACATTATTTTTGTCTTCTAATTTCTCATGGAAAATGAGATGACTGCCTATTTATTTATTTATTTTTGCATACATCATAGGTACGGGTTTACTTTAGGTTCTATTTAAAGTGGTGCACAGTTAAGCACAAAATATACTTCTTAGCATGCAGTACTATTAAAAACAGTATATTTGTCTTCTAAATGCTAATAGAAATCCCTTGACAAAAGGATGAATTTCAGCAATAGCTATAGTATCTCTAGATACTATAAACTCAGAAAATTCATAGATAAAATAGATAAAACATATAATGCAGTCTAGGCAGAATCTGGTTTTATACAAGAGAAGCAATTTTATGTGAAGTTGAGCACATCATCTGTCCTAGTTTCAAATGATTCGCTTCACTTAGAATACCTATCAGTAACTGATAATCATTTTCAATAATGAATTTTTCACACAAGCATTTTTTCCACCATATCCATCCAAAACCATACTAACTTGTACTCATTATAGTACATTTTTCTGCCTATGTCAGAACGTTAGTTAGGCATTTGAAGTTATACCAGCATTATGGTACATGAAAAGTTGTTCAAAATGTGTACTGTAATGGACTATTATTCATTTTTTAATTAAAACCCTATAAAAGATACTTTTTTCATTACTATATTGACACACAACCAAAGTTATGCAAATATTCTGAAGCTGCATCATCATCAGCTGCTCTTAGACCCAGATTTTTCAAAGATCTTATATGGAATGCAGAAATATCTTAAATTAGCAGCCAACGGAACGGAAAGAGATGATTAAATTGCTATAGGCTATGTTGGACAATGCATAGATCACTTTTATTGTGGACTTCACTTTTACTTGCACTCACCTTACACTCACCTTGACTTGCTATGTACCTCAAGAAACAAGATGTAATAGAATACATAAAACTTTATTTTACTCCTTTTAATGAGGCATTGATTTCTTGCAGAGGAAAATCTGAGACACTTCTTTACTGTGTATACATCCTATGTGTTCAAATGGGGTGTGTAATACTATTTAATATAGAACAATTCTGATATTCACTTGCTTGACAGGCTACCACCTAAATAGGTTAAAAAAAATCCTATGTATCAAAGATTGTGCACCCATAGTCAATGTCTTCTGTGGGGGATTTCAAGATTTCAATAAGAAAAAATAAGGATGAGTCAGTTGATGGGACTAACCCTTAGAAAGTGACCTCATTCAATCAGAGCATTACTTAATCAATTTAAGGCAAATGATAATTCAAGGACAAAAATAAAATAAAATAAAATAAAAACAGGATTATATTAATTAAGCAATTGTTTATCTCTAGTGCACATGCTATGAAAAAAAATAATTCTGGAGAGATGACTTAGTGGATAATTCTGTAGTAATTGCAATGTTATCTTTCATATAGGTATTCTAAATGTAATATAGACTAATAATGACTGAATGGCTCCCAGTAGCTCCTGCCAAATGAATTGTGCAAGAATGAAAAATACTGTGAAAATAACGTGTTTTTTTTTCAAAGACAGAGGACTTTAATTCCTTAAAATTGCTAATCTACCATTTTTAGAATGTGATTTTCTTTGCTGTTTCAAAACATAATATGAAAATAGAGAGTTCTGTCTCTTCCATCTTGCAGGTTGTATTTATCACAACATTAGGTGGTATTGTTCCTTATAGCAAATATTAAGTAATTTGATAATAACATTAATTTGAGCTTTCCACAGCAAAATGTAAGGATGGCACAAGCATTCTCTTTAACAGAGTAAATTCTTGGAGTAAAAGCAGTAATATTCAAGCAGGCTGAGAAGGAATATTGAAAGATATCATTTGTATCATTAGTCTAGGTCCCACAGCATTCTTATACTTCTATTCCCCCAGCAGTTTTTCTACAGATATTAATATGAAGAAATATTTTGTTACCATGTTACAAGCTTTTGACTTTAGGAATAAAGTGTATTAGTGCTTGAGTTTACTATTTTTTTTTATCAGTTTATGACTGTGATATGTCTTGTTTCTAATGGAAACAGAAAACCTGTTATGTTCCAGCTAAAAATGCCAGAGGCTAACACACAAAACTTTGTTGTTTCTAATGTCATTTAGAGATTCACTATGTCAATCTCCAGATACCCACCAGTTCTTAAGAAGAATTGGACCTGTTAAGAATATGGGAATCAAACCCACAAGTGGAGAAAATAAAGTGTTAGCAACTCCCTTGCTTCTGCAGAGGTGATTACTAGTCTTCTCTGCATTTCTTTGTACTCTAATAAGTGTATAAAAACACAGGAAAATTGCCCTCAAAGTGAACAAGAGGTGTACATTATCTGTAGAAACAGATTGGTAATGTCATTTTCAGTAAACAGTAGGTTAGTGTGAAAATACTTACTTTAGCCATGGCTAATTGAGCAGCTGTAGTGGCACCCTTGTCTCTGTCAAAGTCAGTGATTCTTTGAGGTCTCACAAATACCTCCAGGAAAAGGGAGTGAGCACGCAATGAAGAAGATTATCTAAAGAAAATAAATGAATAATGATGTTAGAGCTCAGATGTGTACTTTGCATGGACAAGAATGATGTGGATTTTGAGGGGGTCTAATGATTGTATAGTGTTTAATAGTGGGACTAACAAGAACTGATAGACTTTGTGATGCTCTTTGGAGTCTGATTTATGGAAGTAACATGACAGAGCTGTAGCTTTATGTGAAATTCAGGCTTCATGAAGATTGCCACCACATACTTCATTCACATCTCTATAATAAGACTGTAAACAAATACTAGTTATGAATGTGTTCCCTGTGAGGAAAATTTGTATGGAATCCATGAGGGGAGGATTACTGGTTATTGCTAGAGTTGAAGTAGCAAGTACATAAAATAAATTAAGAATCCATTTTACTGCTGCGTTACTGCCACAACACTTGCTTGAATATTTTTTTTTTTCTAAATAGTATGTTTGTTGCCATCAAAATATTTGTATTACTGCTTATGGAGTGCTTTCAGTTCCCTCATCTGCAGGGACAGCTGCAGGGTCCCCAGGACAGTACATTGTCTTCTGAGCAGGAGTAAGGCTGGGAGCAGGGGTCTAGGACTCAGCATACTTTTTAGGTGTTGGGGCACAACGGTGCAAGAAGTAACAACAGAAGGAACTTCCGTCCAGTCTGTCTTCTTCCCCACTCACTAAAGAAGCCAAAACCAGGGCATAAAGAGGGGACAACCCTCCCCAAGTCTTACAAGGCTGTCCACACAGCTCCATCCTTAAAAGTACCCCTTTGCCCTCTGACAGCTACCACCCCAACACTCCACCAACTCCAAATGCCAGCTGACAGCCCTGGCACTTGGGTGTGTAGCTGTATTTACATTGCACGACCTCCCCAGGGAACCCACTGCAGGGAACACCTCCTCCCAGCCACCCCGAAACACCCCAGGCATCCCTTTGCTGAACTCACCAGCCACCAATGATGATGACACTGCCTCTGCTGGGAGAATCTGCCTGGCCACCTTGATGGAAGGCTTCAGAATCTGGGGCATCACTGAGGCTCACAAACAGGCCATGTCCCCAGCCCTCATTATAGAGTGGGTCACCCAGCTCCAAGGCAGACTGGCCAACAGCAGGGCCAGCCAAGCTCTTATGTGACCTGGGCTTGGTTACAGGCAGGTCCCTGTGCCCAGAGTGCCATTCTCTTTTCTTCTTCTTCTTGCACTGCCTTTTATAAAATTTTCTTTCTGTCTCAGGCCCATATTCTTTTTTTGCGCTAAGGATATGAAAAAAAAAAAAAAAAGTCAGGAGCTTAAGGCTTACTCTCTCAAATTTTAGAACTATAGATTTTGTAAGTATAATACAAAACTGTTGTTTCCACTTGGACCAAGATGATACATTTATTTTTCTAAACTGTTTCAAACAATGAGGTCCTTTGAGTTAGCTCTAATATATTTGACTTAGAACCTATGGTTAGAACTAGCAGTAGAAGTCAATGAGGCTGCTTCAGTATTTCTTACTGAAATCTTCATCCTTTCTTCTGCTTTTCACACCTATATATTTAGGGCCTGCTCCCCCCGCCCCCCACTACCTTATACCTTCTTTCCCCTTTCCACCAAAGGTTTTCATTCCCTTTTTGCACCTACTTTTGCCTTTCTGCCTTCAAGGGCTACCTGTTCCCTATTATCTGTTCAACCAGAGAATTCCTTAGATTTCTCAAATAATTTTTACCAGTGAATCAGTTTGTCTACTGTATATCAGTAATACACCAGCTGTAACCCAAATGCTTCTGCAGTCCTCAGATAAGTCAGTATTTCCTGCCTAAACACAGAGAAACTACCTCAGTTATTCCTGCTCAGAACATTTTGCTCTCTGCACAGTGTTACCTCAGGGATTCCTACCAAACGCCTCTGCTTTCCCTGCTGAGGAAACTCAGGGGTTCCTTCCCAAAGCCTTCTGCTTTTCTTTCTGGAAATGGGTTCATACGGTCACCTGCATCCTTCACACTCAGTTTAGGCTTTGTCAGTTTTCTATCGTGCAAAGAGCTGTTTTGTTTTCCCAAACAGAAAATATTTTTATTTGTGGATTTTTTTTTAAGGAAGTCAAAGGAAGTCTCTTATTCAGAACCAGGAACCAAAGAATTTTATCTCATTAGCAGGCTGGGCAAGAGGATGTAGAGTGAAAGCTGGAAAGGGAGCAGACAAAGCATGTGTCTCCCTTATCTCAAAAATTTTGGAGATCTATCTGAATTGGAAAGAAAGGAAGAACTTAGCCCAGGCAGTGATTCAAATCTGGGAAATGCAATGTCCTCAATAGAGTCTAAATATTTAGTTCAATAACTGGCTGAAACTCATTCAGCTGAACTGTATTTAACTTCCTCCTCCACTGGACTGCTTCTCAGCAGAGCTGGCTTGCAACAGATAGCAATGGCAGTGTGCTTTGAACATTAGAAACTATCATAACACACTCTGAGAATACCACCTATGCATTGGAGCCAAACTGACTGCAACTATTAAATTAATGATATGTTATTAAAGCTCTGAGATTTGTATGAAATTTAATCATCAGAGTACTTGTATAATTACCACTTATTCACAGAATCACAGAATTTCTAGGTTGGAAGAGACCTCAAGATCATCGAGTCCAACCTCTGACCTAACACCAACAGTCCCCACTAAACCATATCCCTAAGCTCTGGTGCAGTCTGCCCTGCAAAATAGTATCACCTGAAATGTGTTTGCAAGAACCAGCTTGTCCTTGTGGTACAGTCAGGATCACACTGCCGTGTGGATTGCTATGTTAACCTTCATATCAGGTGAAATAATTGTGACTCTGGAAAACTCAGAACTCAGGAGAAAAGAGAAAAATTGGACAAACCAAACTGAGCCACACGAAGTACAGCATAGCTGCATTTTTCTGGATGTTCTGAGATGCACTGCCTTGACATCCAGCAGTCTTCTTGTGTCATTTTAAACCATGGTTCTTTGAAAAATATTGTTGTTAATCCTGTCAGGAAAGGATGCCTCACCTTTGTGCATTATTTCATCCTTTTCAGCCTACGTCTAACCTGGAGTTGATGTTTCTGTGAAGAGGGAGGTTTTGCCCGTTGACCTGTTTTGCCATTTCCCTTCTAGGTGCACGGTGAGGGGGGAGCAGCCGTTGGTCCCCGCGTGAGGCAGGCGGCTGTGAGGCGAGGCGAGGTGAGGTGAGGTGAGGTGAGGTGAGGTGAGGCGAGGCGAGGCGGGCACCTCCCCCCCTCCTCCCCCCCTCCTCCCCCCCTCCTCCCCCCCCCCCCCCCCCCCCCGCTCTGTGAGGGGCCGTTCTAACGGTCGCCCTCTAACGGCCCGCCTGGGTGTGAGGAGCTTCTGAGGGACTTCAGGAGACGCCGCATTTAAATTGTGAGGAGAACATTTGTTCTGTGGTGTTTGCTTTGTTGTTTGTTTGTTTTGTCTAGCTTAAAAAACACTGGTTGTTTTCAGTTTGGTAGCCTTCCCTTCTGCTTAACGTTGTGTTGTTGGAGGAGTGAGCAACTTACCGATAGCACAGACACATCAAACTTTTGCTTTGTGGGCCCAAAAAAAATGAGTATTACACCTGTATATTTAAAGATATTTAAATGTGTTTCTCTTTTACTATTCCCTTATAGATTAACACCAGAGTTGCAGTCCTGCCCATCACCCAACACACACAGGTGGAGCAGCGTTGGTCTGAAATACTGGAGCAGTCATGCCTGGTGGGCTTTGGAAACAGCAGAAGCTGTGTGTGCTGTGCTTGGCTTTCAGGTCAGGTTGACATAGAAATGGGATCTTCCTGAAAAATGGGAAATGCAAGGGCAAATTTAGTGCTTTTCACAATGGCAGGCTTTTTGTTAGCTGTGTTCAATGGCTTAACTAAACTGATAAGGGTAGCAAGTAAACAAGTTTCTAAGTAATTCACAGATGTAGTTTAAGCTGTTTTTTCACAGGAAACCAGAATTCTGTAACACTGGGAAAAAAATGTGAATGAACTGAATACAGAAACAAAGTATCTGATATTTTGTACGTCTTTAAAACTATTTTAAAAAAAAGCTCTAAAGGTGGTATGAAAGGGGATGATTTCATTAGTGGGTGTAAGCAGTAGCTGCAGCACTAAAAAGTGCTCTTTAATATTGCTATTTGAGTGTATGTACAGCAGAAGAGATAAGGCATGGTAAAGGTCAAACAGCTCTGCTCCGTACCCCTCTAGATATCACAGTATGTTGCAAATAAATTTGACTAGCAGCATCTGTTTGCCATGTATGTAAACTGCCAAATAAATTCCTTGAAGATGAGGAAAAAATGTGTCAGCTTCCACTGGCTCTGCTTTGAGCATGTAAAAACACCTATAGAGATTTAATGAATTAGTGGGGGAAAAGGATTAAAAATAAACAATAGTAATAAAAATGAATATTGAAACAGTTTTAAATAAACTGTCAGGAGTACTTCTGGAGTGTAAATTAACTGCTGTGTTGGTGAGCACAATGCTAAAACAGTCAGACCTCCATCTGGGTTAATGGCAAAGGAAAGAAGGGGTGAAAAATTGAGTTATATCATCAGGTACAACTTAATACTTTACCTTATAAAACTGTTTTTCCTTATTTAGCTTTGCAAGACTAGATGTGAATGCTAAGTACACGAAACAAAACTGTGTATGGATATGACTCATTTTTAGGATGAATTAGTAGACCCAGAGGACTTACTAGTTCCAAGATAGGTAGTAAAAGTATCTGTGGAATGTTGGCAAGAGCAATAAGGCTCAAGATGTGGCAATAGAAGGTCCAAATATATAAATTATATTATTATTTTTATTTATATTATTTAAATATATTTATATATTTTATTATTATTTATATTTATATTATTTATATACATATAAATAAAATATATCTGTGGCAATAGAAGGTCCAAAGGCCCCTCTCTTCCAGGCTAGCCTGTGAAAGTGACACTGTCTAAACTTTTTATTGTATCTTGCAGTTACTTATGATCAAAAGACATAAAAAAAAAAAATCAAAGATGGAAAAACTGCTACAAGCTTTCTATAAATGATATGATTGGATTAAATAATGATATAATGATGCTTAACAGATTTTTAGTGGATTCTGTGGGACAGTGTTATTTAAAGGATAAAGGTTGCATAGCAGTTGTTCCTTCATCTATCCCTATCTCTATGGGAAGAGAACAGACATCAAAATTTCTTCTTCCTCAGTTTAATTTAAAAAAAAAAAAAAAAAAAAACACATACCAATAAGTAAGTATTGGCCTATTGCTTCTGACTAACACTGTCTCTATGGGCTGATCCCTTGTTTCCCTCTCTCTTTATGGAGTTGTCTTAAATTGTTACTGAAGCTTTACAAGCTTGGGTATCATGGCTTGTTTTCTCTAAAATGGTTTCAGACTCTAAACTTCATTCTGAGACTAGCATGTTAGGTAGAATAAAATTCTCACAACACATACCTGAATTAATAAATTCAATTTTTACACTTGGTAAAATAATTCTATATTGAGCAGAATAATTCTGTACTGAACCATGTTGGTTCTGTGGTTGGTAGAACAGTTAAGCTTTGTAGAGCACTGATTTTTTTTTTTTTCAAATCTTTTATCTTGAAAATTAGTATTTTTATTTTTCTTATAATTTCTTTTCTTATATTTTCTCTAGTTTTCTTATAAATTTTTCTAGTTTTCTACAACTTATGTAGTAAGATTGAAACTCCAAAATATATGGCTGTGACATATATCCCTTTACGCGTGCCATGAATAATACCATCAATCTGAACTTTGGAAAAATAAAATAAAGGCATGCCATTATGCCTTATGGAGCACCACCCCACGTTCAGAGGAAGTGCAACCTACATACCTTCCTACAGAGAACTGCGGTTACTTCAAAGTAATTTACAATTAATTACATAAGTGACCAGTTATATGACCACCTAGTAAGGTAGTACTTTAGTAGAGACTAACCAGCATCATTTAGTGCTTTTCAACTAGTGGCTATTTCAACAAATTACTGGCAGAACTCAAGAGGATCAGTGATTACTCACTGAGTTTAGCAGACAAAAAGGGTCAGGGTAGCAGACAAAAAGGGTCAATTAAGTAGATTGGTATCAGCTTTGCAATCAGTGAAGTGTTAACTTTGGCCTTTGCTTTGCTCTAGGAAGGCATGTTCATGCTTGTTTTCAACTGCAATTAGCTGTATAAAGCAAGTATTTTCTTCAGTGCCTTTTGAAAGTTTTTATAGTGGTAGATGAGGAGTTGCAAGGTTGAGAATTAAGTGATAACCAGAGGCAGTTAAAGAACTGAAAATTGCTATGAAATAGGAAAACTGAAGGAGAAGTTGCTGTTGCAGTGGAGCCAATGTGGTAGATCATTGTCACCAAAAGGTAAGAGTCCATTCTCTCCTTCTCCTTCCTCCCTTGCACATCCATATTGGTAGATAATTACCTCTCCTTTGAACAAACTTGTGGATTTCTTTGCTGAGCATTAGTGAATTGAGTGAGAAGGCCAAAGAAGCTGCTGAGCTGGTGTGACAGAAAGATGTGATGGCTGGGAACAAAAGAAGAAAGGTAGGAGGCAGGCAGAGAGCAGGTCATTCATCTTCTAGAGATAGAGCACATTTAGACTGAAAGATGCATCTTAGCTGTGAAATGCAACATTCCCTATATAATAATAATAAAAACTGTCAGGGAGCAGAAAAGACAGGTTGTTTCACAGGCAGGTTGTTTCAGGCAGGCAGGAGCAGTCCTACTGGGTATAAAGGGTACAGTTTCACAGTGTGAGTGAGGCAAGGACAGAGGTCCTGGGGATGGCACCCAGGGGTGGTTAAGGATCCATATATACAGGCAAGTCTGTTGTGATAAGGCAGGTCTGAGATCAAGCTGGGGAGTGAGCAAGACAGAGTTGGGATTAGGTCTGGAGAGAGTAACCAGGGTCAGGCACAGCCCAGGGATCACAAGGCAAGTTCCGTAATGATGGGGTGGGTTTTAGGTCGAGGTAAGTCAGTCTGTGGGCCAGGGTCTGGAGCAATGGCTGGTCACAGGCATGGCTGTAACACTGCTCTAGTGCTGGTTTCCCAGAACCAATATCTGGTTGGTCCTAAGAAGCTTTGAAACCATGTCAACAGAGATGTGATGTTGATTTTGGTTTTCACCATGTGAGATAGGCAAGAGCTAAAGTCTAGATTCTGACCTATAGCATACATATATTTGTATACTTTATGGCATACAGTAGGAATAGCTTTTTTTCTTCAATTCTTTTCAGTGCCAAGCAGCTTCAGGGAACATTGAAAAAGAAGGTAGTGAATGAAGTATTGTATCTGAGCTGTCTTGCAGTGAGAACTTGACAAATTAGAACACTAGTTTTTCTATAATTGGAAAAACAGTGGGAGATTAGATAAATTTCCACTTCAGTGCTGATGACTCAAATCTGGTTGTAGTTATTTTCTTGTTTCTCCTCAACTGCTCAGATGAATAGCTATGTATGCGCCAGATGTTTTCTTTTCCCTCCCCAAATACATAGAAAAATGCAAAAAAGGGACTCCCTGTCAAAGATAAGCAGGATACATAGAATGGGCCAAATGAGGAGTAGTCAGTCATAGGAGGTGTGATATTTGAAAGGGGAGTCAAGTCAGAAAAAGGATGATTTATAGACAGCTAAGTAAGACAGTTACGAGGTTAACTTAGCTTCCTCGGAGACTCTGAAAATGTGTTTTTGAACCCTGGGAGGTACATAGCTCTGGCAGATTACTGGAAACATACTAGTGTGTGGTGTTTGTCTTGGCCACTTAAGTAGTTCATGAAACCAAATAGGATTTTTTGTAGCTATTATACTAAAACAGGGCCAGTTTTTGCATTAGACTTAGGGCAAATTTGGAACATGTAGCTGTCAGTTTAGAATTGTCTTATATGTCAAAATGATAAAATGCATTATTGAACCACATTTCCAACCTATATAAATGAACATTGATTTTCATTAATTTCTGTTCTAATAAAGGAGCCAGACACATTTATGCTGAAGTTGGTCACATTTTCTCACAGCTGTCTTATGCATAGACAAACTTGCTTTATTTCTACACTGTTAAAATTTGCTATTTAAGTATCCCTAAAATTACAGGGAGAAAAGGGGGCAATATGAGAAATGAGACCTAAATTCAGGTTGATGCAAGTAGAGATAAAGGTGCACAAACTACAGTAATGTTTTCTAGCTCTTGAGGGGTTCTCACAATTCAATTGCAAAATTGCTGCATTCTACAGCTCTCCAAAAACTGTACATATAGAGTTCTGTACCCTATGCAAAGGTATAGAACTCTATCATTCCACATGCAGAACTCTGTCATTCCACATGCTTCTGTACCCTATGCAAGGGTATAGAACTCTATCATTCCACGTACAGACTCTATCATTCCACATGCAGAACTGTATACCCTATAACAATACCAACCACTGTGTGGTGTACAGTGTAATGTATTAAACCTCTAAAATGAGAAACCTGGGAAGTTACTGAACGTAAAATGAAATGGTCATTATGAAGCCTTTAGTATATGTGAAATAGATACACAGAAATTTAATAAATGCAAATACTTCTTTTATGGAAATGTTTAATGTGTGTGTGCAAAATTTCTCATCTTGTAGATGAGATTTATGTGAAGAAATGGTGAGTCATTCACTGGAATATTTCTCCCATGTCAGTCATAGTAATACTCCATAGTCATTGAGGCTTGGAATTGACTTTTAGGTTTTGGTTTTGTTCTGATTTTAGTGAAAATATTCAGTTGTGAGTTTTATATATAAAATAGGTCATTACAAATGTCTACTGTTCTGATGCATTGCTGTCTGCATGTGGAATGATAGATCTGTTCCACAGCATACATTAGTAATGCTTGTGTACAACCTGAGTTTAAATCCTGTCCCAAGAACTTCATTTCATCAAAATGTTGTCAAATAATGCTTCTCTGTTTAATCTGATGATACATTTGTGGTACCTTTTATACTCCCTGTATGATCAAACTAATAGAGACATAATTAAGAACAATTATATACCTTAACTAACATGCGTCTGATTAGTGCTACCTACACTGTGTTAGAACAACAGTGCACTTAGAATTGTTTTTGCTACAAAGAAGTCCATATTTTTGCAGCTTTAAGCTGTGTAAGTTTTAGGCTTGCCTCTGGCTTTATAGAAGTTTGTCTAGGTTCAAACAATTGTTAGTCAGCTTTACCACTTTTCTCTTTTTTTTTTTTTCTTTCCTCAAGCACTTGTCTCAGCTGCTACCAATTTGTAATCTTTTTGCCAGTGAAATGTGACACCAGATTCTTGTTTTCAGGGGAAACATTAGGGAACACATTGTGTAGGGAAAAAGGAAGTTATCGTTAGTTTATATTACCTTTAAGCCTTGCATCTCCTGCTGTGGGTATGCTAAAAAAGCCAAGGAAGGAACTTGCTCTGTATGTGCATGGGAAGAAATCCCACAATAGGATTCTTGCAGTTCACTTAATGTGAGGAAATTCCATTCTCCGGGGAAGAAGTGAATATTCAATATTCCATCTAATACAAAATGATTTATAAAGAGAAGTGGGTGAATATAACTGATAATTTGCCAAAGGAAGTGGCTGAGTTGTTCATCCTGTGCAGGTTTTCACTTTATGTGCAGTACAATGACCTTTCCAAATTTAATGATACTTGCTTATATTTTCATTTGAAAATTAGGTCTGGAGGTTGTCCTCTCATGTTTATAGCAAGAGGCTGCATTAGCTCTGAAACCGTGGCCTGGTCTCTCTGGAATTCTCATTTCATTTTAAACTTGTCTTCAAATGCTGCCTAAGTATATCTTCTTTGTGTTAGATTTTATTTAAACTTTCATGCTAGATGTAAGGAGGAGATTAACATCTAGGATTTGGTGGTGGAGTGGAAAAAGAAACCATTTTTTTTTTGTTTTTGTTTTTGTCAAAAGGACTTGATGAGTGAAAGAGTGGTATACATCCTGGAGAAAAACTCCAGTGCAAAGTCTTCCTTTTTGTATGAATTCTACTCTTTTCTGCAAGTAACTAAATTTATCAATTGAAGGAAAGCTAAAAAAAAAAATAAAAAATAAAATACAACATTCCTCTTATTTTAAGAAGCACAAAAACTGAGTGCTAAGTGTAGTTTTTTGCATTTCTTGCCCTGGGTTTTTGATGCATTGGTGGAAGGTAAATCTGTAGCTTGTGGCTTGTTGCAGGCATCTTGGTGTTCAGAGTTGTTTGACTTCGGTTCTGTGCCTACTTTTCAAATGTGAAAAGTAAGGGTCCCTTCCACTTTGTGTCTTACGTTGTATTTTCATGACACATTAAAGACCTTGTTTATGAGCATGCACATAGTATGTATGCATATAATAAATCTACCAACATTATAAGCATTTTATTATTTACAAATTCTTGCTAACAAACTGTTCCCTAATTAAATTAACAAAATTCCTAGTGTTATTAATAAAAGGTGTTTATTTTCTTTCTTTATTTTGTTTTCTTGTTTCATAGAGCTTGGAAATTAAGTGTAAAGTGTTAGCATTAGAGGAAACGGCTCAAACTATGACTTTTACCATGAAGTATGTTCATAACTGCAAACACTTCAGAATTGCTTTCTATAAATAATCACTGGTGTGGAAATGTCTTTTTTTTTTTTTTTCCTCTCTCTCTCCAGAAAGTAAGGACTCATCTGGTGTTGACTCTGTTGATTATCATGCTACCACATGTTAATTATGCCTGGCAAAGATTTTGTTCTTTTCCATTATATGTTTGCAGAGAAGCTAGTTAGTCCTGCTTCATTTCAGTGAACTGGGCTGATGTCCCAGAGAGCTATTTTTAGTAGCTGCATTGTCATAGTTTATACCAAATGGTGAAATTTATAATTATCAGAATGAAATGTGCAACCTGAAAAGGAAGTTCTTGGGGAAACATGTTTGTGTTCAGTTTGTTCTGTACTTATGCCGTATTCACAACAGCTAGGTTTTTCAGTTTGTTTATTTGTTTGTTTATTTTGTTATTGAGCTCTTACAACAATTTAAAAATAAGCTAATATTTTGCACCTTAAGTTGTGGAAACAGGGCTATAAGACACAGCCATGTAAGAAGATTAACTGTAGTTAATTGTTGTAAGTGCCTGAGAAAAACACCAAAATTGAACTTGAATTTGAGTTCTGATTCAGCTGTATGTCACTGAAGCAGATCTCCTTAACCAGTAGGGCATCTGTCTTCTTGGGTAGCTTTGTTACAGTTTTACTTTGTGATTGTCACTTCTTAAAGTTACAATTGTATTTCAGCACCACCTATAGGTACTGAAAGGAAATATATTAAAATCCGTGGCCAGGATTAACAAATAGATCCTATATTTATGGAAAATGAAACTATTTTTGATGAACCTACAGCTACTGCTAGAAATAGATATTTTCAATTTTCATTTGTACGTCACATAAACTGTTATAGTACTATGTTTTAGTGAGCAAATATTTAGCATGAAATTGTACCACCAGAGAGCATGACAGAAATGTTTGATGAGATGGAATTTTCAAAAATAGAGTAATTTTTGCAAGTTTTTCCCCTTTCTGTGTAACCAGAGGGCTGGGAGGCAAATAAAAGATATTCCACAGTGGAAACATCTTTTTCTTTTCATAGGTGGATATTAGCTAGTTTTGGAAGCATGTTTTTGATTATTAAAAACAAAGTCAGCTTTTGCTTATGCAAATATGGCTGATAGTTCAAAGTACCTAGTACACTTTTGAGCCAGTCTCACATTTGCATGGAGTGGTTCCTATGCTGGCATTTGGCAAAAGTGCAATAATTGCTGTTTTAACTGACTAACATCTGAGAACTAAGGTTGCTTACGAATTCAAGAGAATGTCTATTCAAAGAACCCATGCATTTGGTACTTTTTGAGAGACTACGTACTAGTATGTTAGTGCTTAGAAATTTTTATGTTAAGATTTTATGCATTGCTTAGAATTTATATATAGTTGAATCAAGTTTTGATTTACTGTTCTTTAATCATATGTCAAAATGATATTTTGTGTAAGCCATACAAAGCAAATACCAAAGCCTTAAAATACATTACTAGATCTAAGGTAAAAACAATTTAACTGAATATTGGGCTTTCTGGTTTGTGTTTCTGAATGAGAAATTATTATTGACCAGACTTTCCTACAGATCTAAACAGAGAATACAGCCATCAATTTGTCATCCCTTATTCTGTTCTGCAAGTTCATTGTCTCCTTAACAACACACAAAGAATTCAGTAAATTACTCCCCCCCCCCCCACACACACACACACCTGGACAGATATTAGTAGCAAAAGTAACTCAATATGGAGAAAAAATAAATAAATAAAAATAAAGCACCTGAAAACAAACCAAGAAAAGATCTCCCAGTCTGGATGTTGCACTTCTTACCAAACTGCTTTGAAGAGAAAGTCATTATCTTATGTTCCTAATTTAATGGCATGCATGTTTGTTATTGTGCTTAAAATGAAAACAAAGAATATTCAGAAGTGGACCAGTGTTGTTGGACAGTTTAGTACATAGAATGTGAAAGTGGAAAGTAAAAGAACAGGTTGCTGATGTACTCAAAACTAGAGAGTCCTACTGTCTTAAGGTGAACTTTTGTTTCTCAACTATTTCAGTTATGAGCCTACTACTGTACTCGAAGCAAATATGAGAGATCTGTTATAACAAACTAAAATTGGAATCTTCCTCAAGACCTTGTGTTGTCTCCTCTATAAGACTTGTACTGCATGTGGGGAAAAATCCAAGTGTTCAGCAAGTTTTTCCGTAGTTGTCCAAATGCGTGTACAGTTGTCCATAGGCTGATATTTAATTCTTGGTAAAAAAAAAAAAAATAATAATAATAATAATAATTATTATTATTATATGTCTTTCCAAAGTTTTCATTTCTTCATTGATTAACCTGTTTGAAGCATAGCTCTTAATTTAAACCTAAGATTTCAACTGTAACTTGTATTTTGGTCTCATTAGAGACCAATAGCAATAAAAAGCTATTTAATAATCCCTCTCTCCACCTCATCATGTGTATGACATGGCACAGACTGGATGAAGGGACAGGAAAGCATTGGGAATATTTCCTTTCTAATACAATCACGAGTCACTGGGTGCTCTCTGAAAAGCAAGTAACAAATTGATATATCTCATCTGTCTTTTCTGAGTCTGTGCTTCTGGCATTTGTAGTTACTGCTCTAGTCTCGGATTGGAAGAGTTGAAAGGGCAGCTTGCTGTAACCTTTAAACAAGACATGAGCTACAGCTGATGAGGCTTAAGTGCTCTGAATCTTTAGGAAGTGCAGCTAAGTGGATTTGACTTAACCCTGGTTCATACTGCACACCTTGTACTTGACTAGGTAATGCATGAAGGAGTACTGCAAAGTTGTTGTTTTTTCTTATTAGCATGGTATATTATTCCCATGCTGCAGGAGCATGCTTTTGTTCTAATTTCACATGGACAATATGGAAAAATATAACAGACTAGCTATGGTACCACTTGATTCAAACAAGAATTAAGAATTACTTCTTTCATCATCTGCAACATATTCTGTTATTCCTTGCTGAACATCTGTGTTGATAAGTCTTGATCAACAGTTGTGGTTTTTTTTAATAAACTAAATAATAAGAATGGTGTACCTTAGAGAAAATGAAAAGAGAATTTCATTTATTTTCCTCTCATTTCTTTAAGATAATAATCAATATTTAAATTGAATATGGGAATGAGCTCAAAAGGAAAAAGATTTTTGTGTATTTTTTTTTTTGTTTGTTCTTAACTTTGCTACTGAGTAAGCTTTCATCTTATAGAAATTGCTTTGTATTCAGAAAAATACGTGAGGCTTCCAGAGATGGGCAGTACACTTTTTCACTCAGAAAAATATCATGTAACAAGTTGTATGTCTTAAATGACTGAGCCAGTTAAGCAGACCAGAGCTCAAGGTAGTAAGTATTGTAACTCAAGTGCAACAGACACCATATTTCTAAATGGAATCTTGTCACACTACCATTTGGAAAAATTGTGAGGATGCATCAGGAAAAAAAGAAGAAGTATTCCAGGTGATGTCTGTTGTTCATCGGTTGTAAATTATGTGCTATTTCATGATCTAGTTATTACCTCAGTTTGTGAACACAGAGCCACCTTTACTTATTCTCACTCAGGTAGAACACAAGGGCAATAAATCAAATTAAACAAGGGATCTGTGCCTCAAAGAACAGATCAGAAGGATGTATTCATTCTGGTTAGATAGGAGAGGAGTAATCAAGTGAATGAGGAAATCACATTGAGTGAGAGCAATTTAGAGAAGGTTGTTAGAGGATTTTTACTTACTGTTTCATGTTGGGGAAGAATGCAAATACAACCTCAGAGAAAAAAGGAGGGCAAAAAAAAAAAAAGATTTGAAAGTAAAACAAGGTTAAGAGAAAGGCTTGTTTTCTGTCTAAAGGAAATAAGAATAAATATAATACCCACAATCCATTCAGTGTCAAATGAAGATAGTGCATGCAACTCTGGCACTTCAGGCAGAAGTACTTTTGAGAAGGCATCAGGTTTCTTTCTGCATTGGCCTACATATCAGAATTGGGAGGCCTGTAGCCCACCTGGCTATAAACTGAGCAGAAGTAGTGACAGGATTAGCTTTAGGAATATTCTGTATGTTACCTTCTCCCGTAGAAGAAGTTTGGACCACATAAAAGCTGTGATAAGGAAGGAGACATAAAAAGTTGTTATGCAGATATAGAAGGCAGTGTCAGAAACTGCTGAACTTGAGCTGCAATGCTGTGAGTCCTCAGGTTGCTTAAAGCAGTTCCATTCCACATGCACCTGGACCGACTTGCATTTGTGACACAACAGATAACCATGCCAAACAGCGCTTGAAGGAAACAGGGCTTTCCTGTTCTTCAATATCTGTAGTAACTCCTGTTCTTGCCCACTCTGAGGCTCTTAAATTTGTCTTTTCTTATCCTAACCTTAGTCCAAAGAAGACAGGACTTCTTGTTGCAAAGTGATTCTTAGTTCTAGAGATCTGTACTGGCCCTGAGCTTCTGTTTCAGTTCATTTAGTAATCCCAGTCTTTTCTTTGCTATTATTCATCTCACGTATCCTTCTGTCATGCATAAGGTACTCTGTGTAACAGAAGCCAGTCTTTTGCAAGAAGATGGCTCAGCAGGTATTGGTCTTGCTAGCCTCGTTTGCTTTGACCATTGCTATTCTTCCCATCTCTGTAGTTACACCTGCACTGCTCCATTTACATTCTCTAGTAAATTCACTCAGAAGGCTGTTTGATTATCGCTAAATATAATGTTAAATGAAGATAAAGCTTTAAGTATTCAAATTATATCTTCATACTTCAAGTATGTTATATACTAGAGAGTAATAATTTTCAAATGCTGATAACAAATGTATTCCTTTGAAATAACGAAGTGTTTATTTGAAAAAATTTTCTGGTTTGTATTATGTAGGGAACAATACTTTACAGATGCTTGCCGAATTAGTGAGCTGTTTCCTATTTCATAATTTTTATTTTTTTTAACAGGATTTCAGAAGTTTGTACTGCTGTGGCAGGTGAAACCCCAGACTTCTCACGTCGATGCTGGTACTACATTTTGAAGATAGAATAAATGGATGAAATGTCAAGCAGCATAGTAAGTACAGCATTTACCTGAGACCATTTTCTCCCTTTACTTAAGGACCCAATTGCTAAGATACTGGCACTTCTGGCAGCTGTCTTCAGTTTCTGGCTTTCTGCATAGATTTGGTTATTGCATTCTATTGCTATACTGTCAAGAAAAGGTTAAGTATTAATAGTCTGACATTTCTGATTGAAAACTGTTTCTTGGTAGGTAACATCCATTTCTAAAACATATCCATATTTAAAGAATGTTTTCTTTATGATATCCATATCTGGTGATGATTTAGGTAGTCATTAATCTGTAAGTAGTACATGATTTAGTAGTCTTGCAGGGAGAGAACTTAAGGTTAAAGAGAGAGAACTTTTTTCCAAGAACAACATTAATAACACTATGGTACAGAGCAGCTGTATAGAGCTTTTATCTTTCTCTTCCACATTGTTTCTATTTTTTTTTAAGATCTTTGTTTCCTTTTTTGTGTTTTCTTTAACTATTTGAGTACTGAGGTATACTGTAATGTCTGAAGTAAGAATAAGAATGTTTACAAAACATAGCATCAGTATATTCTAATATAGTAATCTTAAAATTTAAGATTTGTACTGAGAAATCTATAATCACTATGACTTTGTAATTATTATAGTGGTGTTTTTTTTTTTCCTGTGGTTCTGTGGAATCTGCATCCAATTTAAACTTGCAAAAGGCATTAATCTGTTTTTCTCTTCACTTTCAACAATTGCTTTGTAAAATTACTTTTTTAATGTTTTATTCCAATCCAGATAAAATGACTGTCAAAAAAATAGTAGTGAGTCTGTTTTATTACGCAGGATGTCAGCTGCATCACCCAGTTAATAACAGACAACAATTCACACCATCACAGAACTAGCTAAACAACTGTTTTTAAGACATTATTTAGGACTAGACTGAACAGTATTGGTCCTAAATACCTGGTTGAAGCTGTACTACTACTTAAGCAGTTGACTTCTGAGGGGTTTTTACTTCAGCAAAAGTAGAAAATGCAGAAGAAAGTCCCAAAGTCCTAATTCCTTTTTTTTTTTTTTTGTGCTGTAATAAATATAAATATAAAAATAATGTTATCATCTGCAAAGGACTTTGTCCATCTATAATAGGTGGAGAAGAAGTTTCTTTAAGCTGACTTCATAACATAGCTGTCTTTTTGGTAACCAACAGTAGCGCTTTCTTTGGAAAAATAAGATTAATGTGATGAGGATAATCACAGAATCACAAGATCATCTAGGTTGGAAGAGACCTCCAAGATCATGGAGTCCAACCTCTGACCTAACACTAACAAGTCCGCCACTAAATCATATCACTAAGCTCTACATCTAAACGTCTTTTAAAGACCTCCAGGGATGGTGACTCCACCACTTCCCTGGGCAGCCCATTCCAATGCCTAACCCTTTCAGTAAAGAAGTTCTTCCTAAGATCCAACCTAAACCTCCCCTGGCCCAACTTTATCCCGTTCCCCCTTGTCCTCTCATCAGGCACATGGGAGAACAGACCAACCCCCACCTCACTGTAGCTTCCTTTAAGGTACCTGTAGAGTGCAGTAAGGTCACCCCTGAGCCTCCTTTTCTCCAGGCTGAACAAGCCCAGCTCCCTCAGCCACTCCTCTTAAGGCTTGTTCTCCAGACCCCTCACCAGCCTCATCGTCCTTCTCTGGACTCGCTCGAGCACCTCAATGTCCTTCTTGTCGCGAGGGGCCCCAAAACTGAACACAGTGCTTGAGGTGTGGCCTCACCAGAGACAAGTAAAAAGTAAAAATCACTTCCCTAGCCCTGATGGCCACATTTTATTATGCAAGCCAGGATGCCGTTGACCTTCTTGGCCACCTGAGCACACTGCTGGCTCATATTCGGCTGACTATCAAGCAATAATCCCAGGTCCTTCTCTGCCTGGCAGCCCTCCAACCACTCATCTCCCAGCCTGTAGCTCTGCTTGGAGTTGTTGCACCCCAAGTGCAGGACCCAGCACTTGGCCTTGTTGAACTTCATACGGTTGGCCTCAGCCCATTGGTCAACCACAAGTTGTATTTGTTAAAGTACATTGGACATTCTTCATGATCTTAAGTTCTTAAATCAAGATTAGGCATGTATCTTAAATATCATATGACCAGTAACTGAATTTAGTGAAAGGATTAAAAAAAAGCTGAATTACAGAAAAGGTCAAATTAGGTGATCAACGTGGATTCTTTGGCATCTATTAGTGAATAAGACAACCCTGCACGTTTCTCCTTGGAGAACTGAAGAGAACATAAAGTTAATAATGCATGGTTCAATTGCAAAGCAGAGGAAATATTCTCTTCAGGCTTTAGTCATGTCAGGGGTTTTGGACAAACAACAGAAGAATATATAAAGCCTTTTAACAGTGGGAGGGCATAGTAGACACCTTGGCTTATAGCCCAGATCTGGGGCTTCATATTTGAAAGCTGTACTTTAAGGGGATTTGAGAATTCAATCTTTTTTCAGGTGTAGGTGGAGCAATTCTATTCGCTTCCTTTGTGCACAGCCAGTGTTTCAGTTCTGTCATGCAGGAACTGATGGGATTGATGATTGGGCGGATTGCTCTTGGTAGAGACATCTGCTTATGAGTACGGGGGTCTTGCCCATCAGCAAGAATAACTCACACAATTCTGTGATGTTTTCATCTCTATTTTCATCATTTCCTTCAACCACAATAGTGATGACAGACAATACAATATTATTACATACCTCTCTACATATCTGCTGGACAGCAAACTGTGAAGTGACCTCATCGATGACAGCATTGTTTTAGCAAAAGCAATGGCAGTGAAAGTGTGAGATTATCACACTGAGGTTATTCATTTAAAAAAAAAAAAAAAAAAAAAAAAAAAAAGAATAAAACTCCAAGGGGGATTTTTTTCTACTGCTTTCTCATTTTTCACGAGGACAGTTGCTGTTAGCATTTTCTGTCGATTAATGTCATCTATTTGCTTTAAATAACTTCGGGGCTTCTGCAGCTTTTTACAGTTTGAATAGCAACTTGGTTTGGTGTTCTGAGTCTTTCATTTTACTGCTGATGCTGGTGAACTGTAAAATGGATGGTGGAAAACATGGAAAAGGATGTAAATACTAAGTATGCTACAGCTGACAATGTAAGAAGAAAACGCAGAGATTCAGTGTGAAACTGCTGCTCTTATTTGTACTGTTTTTTCTTAAGGCTGGAAGTCTGAAACAACATAGGCTGTTCATCCAGGTTTGTTGTTTTGGATTTTGCTCAATACTGCAGAATTTTAACAAGTGAAATGTGTTAATCTGCCTTAAATTCTAGCTTTCAGTGCTGTCAATATGACATGCTCACAGATAGGTATTTGACGTTATGACTGCCTTTCCTTTTTTTAGAGCTTGTCAGTGGTAGGAAAGGCACAAAACATTTTCTCAGGGTGATGACTATCTCAGTTGGATCTACTAGTCTCAGGGGTAAAAATGTTGACTTTTATTAGGAAAATCTAAATAACTTTTACTTTCCTTTTGACACATCACTACATCATGCTGAGTTTGGAGGGGTATTGGAATGAACCAATCTTGTCTCAACAAAAATGGTTAAAAAAAAAATCAGAACAGAGAAAAAACTTCAGTCTTTAACTTTAGAAATAGCTGTTTACAAATACAGTCTAGAGGGCACATGTGATGCCAATATTAAACTCACAATAACATTGAAATTAATTGCTCAGAACTGTAAGGCATACATAGTCTGTAACGTTTTATCTGCAGTTTTTATAGATCATATGTGGAAATTGTAACTACTCATGTTCGTATTTTAGAATAAGTCTCGTGTTAGTGTGTGTGTTTTAAAATGTAATTCCAATAATTGATCTGTATCTTGATTATTGGCTAGCTTCCTAGAATTACTGGATTCTCCACACCCCAAAAGAACAACTTAGGCCTCAGACTAAATTTAAATAAGATAGTATTGAAGTAAACTAAAAACCAGTAACACTATCTTCACCACATAGTTTAAATACTACAATATAGATAGATGTATATTTGGCCAGGTTTTAAGCCTTGCTTTAAAAATACAGCTTTCATTCTTGACCTTGTAAAAATTATTTTGTTAAAAATTAAAATTAGTACCTAACTTCTAATGTAGTTTAGGTCAATTAAATGTTGAAATGACTTGAAGTGATTGATCTATGGACAGAAAAATAAAGGCCACTTAAATAAATAAATAAATAGAAAAAGGCCCCAATTACTTAATAGTTTATTGCTTTTCCAAGTACCAAGAGCTTTTGTAAGTAATTCAAGCTTATCATTTTTCTCTGGAGTTAATTTCAAAGTCCAGTGACACTGTAGGTAAATTCTGAAGTTAGCAGTGTGGACTGCATTTTAATAAGAAAACCAGATGCCAATCTGAAATGCCAGTGAAAATTCTGTAAGCTGAAACTTTTCAGCTGAGCTCTATGAAATAATAATAAGACATGTTACCCAATAAATTCATTTTGTGGATATAAGCTGGAAGAAATTCTTTGTTTTTACCATCCTTCTTGTTTCCTAAAGAACCACCTTTATTCCAGTTCCAAATATTCCAGGCTTGTTATTTATTATGTTATTCATAAGTTTTATGAACATCACATTTGCTCAAGTTTTTGTGTGCTACTTCCATGACTTTTGGTGGATTACTGAAATGTAAAAATATGCTTAACTCCCCTCAAAAATAATCTGACTATTAACCCAGTGTTTCCTTATCCCAACAGTTTTCAAGAAAAAAATTTACTTTTCAATCTATGGTTAAATGATACTGTTGCTCTCTGTCATTGCATCTGGTGAAGTGTTGGTCTTGCTTTCTGATAAACTGTAGTTAAACTGGTTAAACATACTATGTTATAAGCTATTCTGAAATTTTCTTATGAGGATCTGGATTTCCATTGGCACTAAGTCAACCACATGATACGTTTTTCTACTGTATTGCCAGCTTTAATAGAAATTTTGGGGAAGATAAAATTGTAACAGACATTTGCCATCTCTTCAAGGAAGCATCTCAGCAGAACTTCATGCTTTGTAGTACATGTAGTCGTAGTGCATGTTCTTCCAGCATCATATAACAAGATCATTTATTTTGAGAAATATTTTACTTCTGTGCTCTTGTTGTTGTATTTCGCTCTAATCTTTGGATAAAAGAGTCAGTTGTGTTATTTGAGCTTCTATAAGAAAAATGCAGGTTTAGAAATGTATTGAAGAGAGTGGAGAAAGGAAGAAACAAAAGTAGGTAAGCAGTCAAATTATTCCCTGAAATTTAAAGGAAGAATTAGCAGCTATTGCTTTTTAGGGGATGAGTGCTAATGTCTGACAGAGTTGACAATCCGGCTGAGGGCACATGGCAATGGGGCAGCTAAATGGTCACTCCAGCACCAAGAATAAAAAAGACAATTATTCACCAGTGAGACGATGACACTTTTTAAACTGAAACCAGAAGTATTCCATTTCAATTAAACTCTGGTACTGTTGTGGTTTAATCCGGCTGGCAGCTAAACACCACACAGCCATTTGCTCACCCTCCCCCGTCCCTCTCTGGGATGGGGGAGAGAAACGGGAAAGTGAAGCCTGTGAGTTGAGATAAAGACAGTTTATTAAGACAGAAAAATAATAACAACAATAATAATCATAAAAACAATAATGATGATAATAGTACTACTACTAATAACGTGTACAAACAAGTGATGCACAATGCAATTGCTCACTACCCGCTGACCAATTCCTAGCCTAACCCTTAGCAGTCTGGCCGTCCCCCACCGGTTAGCCATTATCCCCCACCGGATAGCCTCTTATGTATTGTTTAGCATGACCCCAGATGGGATGGAATACCCCTTTGGCCAGTTTGGGTCAGCTGTTCTGGGTCTGACCCCTCCCAGCTCTTGCTGCACCCCCAGCCTGCCAGTTGGCAGGACAGAGTGAGAAGCTGAAACGTCCTTGGCTTGGTGTAAGCACTGCTCTGCAACAATTAAAACATCAGCATGTTATCAGCACTCTTCTCACCCTAAGCCAAAACATAGCGTCCTACCAGGTACTAGGAAGAAAATTAACTCTGTCCTAGCTGAAACCAGGACAGGTACCTATTCAGAGCCGATGCTTCTGTGGGTGGAGAAGGAAAGGTCCCACTGGGGAGCCATTGTAGGATCTGACCTAAGTTATAAACCCTGTACGGTAGTCCAGGAACCTAAGACGAGTGTTGGAGTCTTGGCCAGAAAGTAGACTGTTATGCTACTGGTTTGATGCCTCAGTATTACTGAGACTTTTAAAATACTTGCTGCATTGTAGAACTTACCATGGCTTTTAGACTACTAAGAGACATAGAAATATTTTAAGATATCGCACTTCCAAATAGCAAGCTCATGCATTGTGTCAGCAGGATTTGTTAGCATCTTCCCATTTCTCAGGCAAGCAATGTTTTTTCTTTCTTTGTTGTTTGATCGTAGACTTGTTTGTCTGTAATTAAGTCTCTTGTAATTAAAACATTTCTTTCTGGTCATAGTATAAAAATGTTGCTTGGTTCATAGCAGACAATGAAACTGCTACAACACTGATTTGAGTAATTGGCTCTCATTAACAGTGACCAGGACCAACCAGTGAGACTGGGCTTCATAAATGTGATGTTTACTGAAGTTCACAGCACATGTTTTTAAAAAGTGTGTAAAGGCTTCAGCAAAGGGTTAAAGAAAATTAACTTTTAGCTTGGTCGTTTGTCAAGAATGTGGTTCTTCATAAATAGCCAGCGATGTGAGCACACTGTTCAGACATCCTTTGTTTAAAATAAAATAAAAATAAAAAAACATTTAGGGAATGTGGGCCTAGTTCTCTGCTGTGCATTGCTGAAATAGAATGCGCATATTTGTATAGACTTGTGGAGTTTGTGGAAATGAACAACTTATTATTCCATTGAAAGAAAATCTGTAAAGCTCTGCTGCAGTTGTCAAGGCTTGTGTTATGAATGTTCCTTCTAGTTTGCTTCAGACCTTTGGGGCACAAGAGTTATTCAACTCCTTGGCCTTCAGATTGGCCTTTCTCATTAGGCATGCAGAAAGCAGTGCATGGGCTCACCTTCTGCGTGGTGGTAGTTGACTTTCTTTGCTGGAGACTGTTTTCATTTATATCACATTTTGTCTCTGAATAAAATTGCTTATTAATGACTTTAATTTTCACGTCACATGCTGTTTGAAAGCCTATGGTGCAGTTCTTGCTTTTGAATCCTGTTCATGCAAAGAAAATCCATGATGCACTTTCACAGAATTAAACAATACTGACAGGCTAACTTAATTCCTACGTTGTTATACTTTATACTTACTCTGATATCAATGCTTATTTTCTTCTCTGATTTTTCTTGCTTATTTTGTCTTGTAAAACTTCATATTACCAGCTGGAATAGCTTGTTCTCATACTTAAATGACTATATCTTGCTGAAATCAATCATAGTAATGTTTGGTTATTCAGAAGTCCTGAACTGATTCACAATTTTTCAAAGCCCTTGTATTATCCCTGCAAGGCTTTAACATCTGAACACCTGAGTTCATTGTGGTTTATTGATGTTGTTCATTTTAAAATGAATTCTAGCATAATGGCATAGTGAACTATCTGCTGCTTAGATACAATGAAGTGTATATCTTACGGATGTTTTCTCAGTGTAAGATCTTAAGACCTGACTTACTGTCCATCCTGTCCAAGGAATTTAGATGGCTGTAATTCAGACTTAAAAATAAATAAATAAATCAAAACAAGCCGACCACCCAAACCACAACCACCAAAAAATGCCTGTGCGAAGAGAAGGTAAAGACTTAGCCATCAGATAAGTTTCTTCCTCCATCACATCTTCTCACTTGTCAGAAGTGACTCAGTTCTAGTATGAAGTTAAGCATCCCTTGATATTCTTACTGTAGAAATTACAGTGAGGTTTGTTTATCTATTGCTTATCCTAGGAAATAGGTCATGCCAAACAAAGGTTGTCTTTTTCTTGATAGACTCTTGATGCTGGAGTATCTCCATGCCTTTGAGGTGGTAAATATTCAGAGTTCCACTTAAACTCCTCTTGTTTTGGGGGAATAGAGATGTTCGCACAAGTAGCCACTGTAACAGTGGAGTTTCAGTGTGTTTTTTCATATGTGTACTTTACAAAAATAGATGTACTCAGTGAAGAAGTGACTATTCTACAGCTATTGATTGGTACCATGCATACAGAATATTTGCTGTGTTAAGCAACCTTTTAAAGTAAATCTGAGAAAACATCTTTGTGGTTTGTTTGTTGTTGTTTTGTTGTTTTTTTTTGATTCTTTTGGAAAATCAAAGTACATCAGAGAACCTCTGCGTATATCAGACAGTGAGTAAAACCACAATTACTATTTTTATCCTATTCTGTCTTCAATAACGTACACTCCTGTTTAACTTTAGATGTATATATTCTAGTAGAGCAGGGCTTCATTTTTCTTATGAGAAAGCTACGCTGAGCAGACGGTTTTCAGGTCCATTTTGAAATAAAAAGTAATTTTTTTTTTTCTCTCAACACTTTGCAGACCTTAGCACAAAGGGGAAAAGATACATGGGCAAACTAGGAGGAGAGTCCTAGGGTGGTTGTCCTCCATGCTGTGTACTGCAGAGCTGCAGTGCCTTTCTGTTTTGTTTTTTTTTTTTTGAAGACATGGTTGACTGATGAAGAAAGAAATACAATTTTAGAACATTAATTTTTCTCCTAATAAAAACTACAACCATATTCACAAAGTCTTCTTCAAACTAACTAGCAAGTAACTAAATTCACCACTGTGAAGTCTCATGCTTTTTACCAAAAAGCAGTAATCAATCACCAAGAAACTGTTTTCCAGTTTGGCATTAAGCACATGCCCCTTGATATGCCTGATGCCCAGCCAAGGTATTTCCTCAATAAATTACCTAATTCATTATTCCCTTAATTCAACAAGCAGAAAGAACTGGCAGCCAATTATTCACACAGATAGTTGGTTAATCATTTTCCTATTGTCTCTGGTAAGCAAAAGTTTGATAGTTGAGAGATTTTGATAAGAAAGTTGAATGTGAATCTTCTCTGTAAAAAATGTAAGGATCTTCTTTTGAGAGTAAACCAACAATGTTTAGCAAAAAAAAAAATAATTTTTGGAAAAAAATACTGTTTACTGGGGACCTAACTTAGCATGAACATTTTTATTTCCAAAAATACATACAAAAACTCCCTAGGGATTCATCTTTACATGTCTCTCATGCTCTGGGCAATTGCAACTTTCTGCTTTATTTTTTTCCTTCTTTCCAGCTGGCCTACCCACCTGCTTGTAATTTGTGTCCAAAAAACACAGTTCAAAAACCAGCAAGTTGTTTTAAACAACAGAACAAGTCAGTCATGATAATGCCTGTGTTCTTCATTATTTCTAAAATTTTGACATAACCTGGAAAAATGCATCCTGACCAGTACCACTGAATGAACTAATGGACTTGATCGTCAAGTAGAAGATAAGGAAATGATTAAATTGTATATGTTCTTGTGCAAATGTTTACAAAGTATTTTCCTTGTGAATGACTAATTACTCCAAAGGTTGCTTTGTCTTGTTTCTTGTTAAATTTGACCTCGTCTTACATACTCTGCACTATACTAACAGAAATGAAGAAAAACCTTGAATTTTAAAAATGCTTGTTGCCTGAATGAGCATTGTTCTATATGCATACAAGGAACAAGTCCCGAAAACTTCCTTTTTCTTATCTTACTTTTCAGTATATAAGCCCATTCTGAGTCTGTCTCCCGTTCAGGATTCTTTTTTATTAAGCATCCACACTCTACATATTTTCTTGTTGGTTCATCAGTAAGTGAATAAAAATGAGATGAAAGTTTGTTCCTTGGGACACTTATGATTAAATCATCCATCATTATGCTTTGTGGAGCAGATAAATTAAATGGATACAGCAGCAGAGTTACAAGATTCCTATGCTTATATGCAAGTAAAGTTTACTTGGTCCCCTTCTGCAGGACTCATAGAATCATAGGATAGTTTGAGTTGGAGAGGACCTTGAAGTTCATTCAGTTCCAACCCTCATCATGATCTGATGTGAGTTCAGATCTGATCTGAAGTGTCAGTTGCAAGCTAGACCATGCTTTTCAGAATGTCACATATACTGCCTGACAAAGCAGCAGTCCAGACAAATAATGTGATTAGGCATTTAGCATCTGCAAAATCTACAGGCTACTTACAATCAAATATGAATTAGTTTTTTTGTGTTTTTTTTTTTTTTTTTTTTTTTTTTTAGTATGCTACTGAGTAGTAAAATGCAACACTGATATCCTTTGCTTTTAGTGTAAAATCACATCAAATCATCGCTGGTTATATAACTAATGTTATTCATATTTTTAAAACAATAAAAATGTCATAGAATACTTACTGAGAAAGCTCTATTTTACACTATTGTGTTTGTAATAAGAAAGTGTTAGAAATATCACTCATTGGCAAAATTTTACAAGTTTTTTGAATAGAATAGTTTGATTTTGATAGTACAAAATGACTCACAAAAAGTTTGCCAGCATTTTTCTTTACTGTTTTTCCTAAATCATTCAGCTTAAAGGAAGTTGATTTTTGTTTGTTTGCTTTTGTTGTTGTTTTTTTTTTTTTTCTTTTCCAGTAAGAAATGGCCTATTATTTGCAAAGAAACCACGACTTCAGTGGTATATTGCATTTTTTATTTTTATTTTTTATTATCGTTAATTGAAATATGCAGGTTACAAAACAATTCAATTAATTGTTTTATTTTTGCTTTGTCATTAGCTGTACTAAATACTCCTTAATGCATGCCATAAACAGCAGCAGCATAAATACCAGATTAGCAGCAGATACGGTTTTCATTAGCAGTTATTATACACCCAAATCCAAATCATTATTTTTTTTTGTTGTTGTTTTGGTCTACTACAATACATGTTCTCTGAACTCTCTCATGTATCTTTTACTTATGGGAGGCACAGCAATAGAATAGCTACTTGTGGCATGTGTGAGGTCAGTATATGCTTTATTTACACAGTGCCAGCATGATGGTTTTCCATTAAAACAATGGATTGTAAATCCTCATGAAACACTTGCAGTGTTAAGATAAACTTAATACACAACACAAGCAGTTGTGAAGATTATCATTGAATGGCAAAACATGCTCATAACATATTCTGGTTGTAAATGACAATCACCACCTCACCCGATAGCATTGTTTTGTGTTTTTTTTTTGTTTGTTTGTTTGTTTTTTTTCTTCTTCTTAGGTAATTCTTAAGCAGCTGAAATATCAAAAAGGCAACCAGGTTGCAATGACCTTGATTCAGAGTTCATGTGCTTATTCACTTGGCCTCCTGTCTTCCTCACCTCATGTCACATTTGGAGAAAAGGCATACTCACCACTATCTCAGGGGAAAGAAATCCAGGTTTCCACTAGGATTAAGAACTTGGACTATCCCTGCAAAATTCAAATTTTTTCTTTGGTCCAACAGAGTACTCTGTTGACTGTTGGAAATCTTTGTTCTTCTTAAGTGTAGCTATTAGCAGGAAATCGGTTCTCTGTTTGAGTCACTGCAAGTAGTTGGTATCAAGAACTTCCTTGAAACATAGGTGCAAGCAGTTGTAACTTGCTTTTACAAGCATCATTCTGTGAAATAAATGTATATGCTTACTTTAGAATAATTATCCACTGTATTAGAACAGACTGTGTGTATTATTGTATCTTGGCTTTGGGCAGGTTTTGTTACCTTGTAAAGTAAGGACGCAAAAACTATGACCCCTGTTATCCCTCATGCTGTAAAGAAATCAAATAAGCTGTCAAGTTTGTGCCAGAATCTAGAGGAGATTTGTATGGTACTGGAAAGAGATTGCAGAGGATCAAAGGGAAATACAGAGTAATTTTTAATCTTCTTTCCATACGGTACCCAAGCTTTATAAAAAATCCTCCTCCTCTGCATGTTTTCTTAATAAAATGAACTAATTCAGGAAAGGTGGAGGGAGACTTCAACCCTTGATCCAGCTTCATGATGATGTTTAATGAAAAGATGCATTATCACAAAGCCTTACAAAATAAGCATCAAAAGGAAATCTCATCAGTAAATACCACTTGTAGGTTTGGTTCAGAGAAATGTGCAAAAGTATGATGGTATGATAAATTTTAATTTATACTGTCTTTCATAGTGATTATTAAAAAACTGTTTATATGAATGAAATATTTCAGTGGGAGTTGTCATTTAAAAATTTGCCCCTCAGCTAACTAGTATTTTACAGAAAATGAATTTGGATTTTTCCATAGAAACCATACAAATTTCCACATATTGTAAATACAAATTCTGTGAGTACTCTGAACAGCTGTGTTGAATTATGCTGTACCAAGGGAAGTACGTACTCCTTATGAATAACTTATAAATACTATTTTTTCTGGTTATTGATACAGCATCATTATATTGTCAATCTTCAGTAAATCTTAATCTCAATTTCCTACTTCCTCCAATATGACTTCTTCTCTGGTAGCACTGGTAGTAAATATTTTGTATGAACTCACTGGCATTAAATTAATTCATTCCTATTATGGATAGAGTTTCGGTTGAATCATTTATCTAGTTACCAACCAGTGGAACGTGTCTAAACTTGCTAATGAGATAAAAATGCAGTAGTAAGTACAATTTAATGTAGCATCCTGAGAAATATTTTTTCTGCATTGTAAAAATGCTTCCTTATTGCAGTGTTATTACTCATGTGTTTAGAATTAGGCATATGCTTAAGTGATTTTGGCTGGTCAGCATCCCAGATGTTTATTCTTCATTTTGAAAAGATTAAGCCAAAATGGAAAACTCTTGTGAAAGGCATTACATGTTCCATTTCCTACCTCCTGAGACAGGCAATCTTGCAAAGGATCTTTTTTATTTTTTGCATTTTTGTTTGTGCGCCATGAAACTCTTGCACGTAAGAGATGTTTTGAACCCTGTGTATTAGCTGAAGTCATTTCCCTACTAAGGAAAGGAACAAATGGCATTACCAATGAATAACTTGATGTATAGCAGTCATCTAAGGTAGCTCTTACCTAATGAGTTTGTATGGGGTCTCCTGTCTAGACTGGTGTCACAGGACCTGTGACACACAATTTATTAGTATTGCATCATCAGTTTTCAGTATTACACTGTGCAAAATACTTCATGTTTGACATGGTCTTCTCTTGATTGAGTAGCTTTGAAACATTGTGATACTGAACTTTGAACATGCTATGCTTTTTGCAGTTTTAATCAAGTACTTCCCTTCTTCTTGAGGCAGAGACTTTTCCTTTTGATAGATTTCTTTTTTATTATTATTGAAAAAAAATAAAATAAAAAATAGCGTTACTGACATGTGTGAAACTAGTATCTAACCAGAAACACAGTGACCTGACTTCAGAGATCTCAGAGCTATTACAATGTGGTCCAGTAAGGGGAATCACTTACTCGGGATGGAGAAGAGGAATTACATATAGACTTGATTTATATTATTGTGTAGTGGCATATGTGATTGATCTAACTTCTGTAAATACATAGAAGCTTCCCACTGTTCTACATGTAGATACCTTTCAAATATGGAACTAGAACAATAACAGCAAAAGTTCCAGGTGATTTTAAGGTATATTGTGGCTGATTTGACAGATTGTGCCTCTTTCTCACAATTGAATAATTGCTTGTAGTTCCAAAACTTGTGTCAAATAGATTCTTTAAAAATCTCATTTTACTGGATTTTGAGGTTCACCAGACTTCAATAGCAAAACCAGTTTAAATGGTCAGGTTGTGAGCTGACTGCAGTTTGAAATCCTGTGATGCTGCCAGTGTTTCATGGTCTCTTGGCAAAGCTGTTAATTGGTCCAGTCTGTGACTAAACGAAACACTGATGAACTTTGTCTACTTTTGTTATGCAACAAAATCCAAAGCTGTAAACAATTTGGGGAGTTCTATATGCTTATTGATTAGGTTGCATTATAAATATTTTTAAAATTTTGGGTTGGAGCTGTTCAGGTTTTCCATTTGCATAATTGCATGCTTTCTTTATCTGATGGGAATTTTGTCCATTTTCCTTTTAATTACCTGTCTCTCCTAAGATATAAGAACTCTGATATTTAGACATCTTACTGATGTCTAATCTGCTCGTTATTTATTACTTATTCTCTGTTGGGTGGGAAAGTAGAAATAATACTGGGAAAATAAGATTTTTGTCTCACAGCTAGTCAGTATGAACTTTGCTGAAGATGGATTAATGTTCTGTCATCTGACAAGCATTAATGGTCCCTAGCTTCTTGGAGAGCGCAACCATGGCAAAGGGCAGGCAATTGTTCTATGCCTCCTAGGAGTTACGATTGCTGTGTAAATAATTGTCCTCCATCCTCTGGAAAGTGAGTGCACTCCAATAAGACTGTCACACAGGAACAACTGGTTGTTTTCTGTGTTCTGTTGACTTCTCATGAGAACACTTCAGGAGCTTGTTGAGCTCAAAGTTGTTGTCTTAGATACTGGATAGCAGCTGAAGACAGCCGCCAAGGCGTATGCAGTGTTTGCCAAACATCTTTTGTCCTTTCTCTGTCTCCCAAAGAAACCTTTTCCTCTTCAAATACACACTTGGCTGTCTGCAAGGCAGTGAGGTGGGGAGGAAGTGGCCTGGCCTAGGGAGTGCAAGACTTTATCATAGCAGTTGTTGGCAGTGCTTTGTTTTCTTTTTAGCAGCCCAGTAGGGTTCAGAAACCAGTTTCCTGCTCAATTGCTTGAATTGTCTTTCTGTAGCTGGTGCAGGCATTAGGAGTGAGCAGGTGGTAGAACACAGAAATAACAACCAGGGCAGGTATGCTAAGAGCCAGTCTTGGCAAGAGAGCAATGGCCCCATGTTTGAGGTGGGGCGAACAGAAGGAAGCCAGTTTGACACTGCAGCAGCAAGGGCTGAGGGGCGGATACAGGCTTGGCAGGCCTGTTTAGTGGATGCATCGTTACTAGCTGCTCAGACTTCCCAGAGCTGGCAGCAGCTCACCATGTCCTCAGTTGCCATCTCCTTCAATTACTCATCCTCCCAAAATACTTTTCTGAAAGCATATTGTGAAACTCCTGTTGTTGCTCCTTATGTCATGGTCTGAGCATCTCTTGTACCTTCTTTATTTATTTCCCAGCCATCGTGTACAGGAGAATTCAACCTCACAGGCTATGAGAGGCCGGTGTTTAAAAACATAAAAGTAAAATGCCATAGAAAAAGACTTAGCTTATGTTCATAGGACTATCTGTAGTGGCTTCTGGTCAGATTCACCATAGAGAAAATAATGTTCATTTCTGTTCATAAGATTAAGAATGTACAGGCATGCTCATAACTTTCCAGGGGGAATAAAAAAAATCCAAGGAACAGGGAATAATGCTTGTTCTTGGTCATCTATCTAAACCCAGGTTCAGTGTTTTGTTTCACTTTGTTTCATTTAAATGAGAGATGGAAACAGCCCGTGTTTTTTAACTAAAATAGAAGTAGATTTGAAATTAAATGAAATCCCAACTAGTAGTCTCTTTTCTTCAACTCACAGCACAGAAGTGTTCAGGCCATATAATAAATCTAAATACTCTATCCATAGTAAAACTAATACTGATTTCAACCAGAGTACGAATAAGACCCTTTAAAATGACATTTAAAAATAAATAAAAATGGAGAGGTAAAAAAGGTAGAAATATATTTGCCTCCTGTTTACCAATAAAATACCTAAGCTCTTAGCGCTGCAACAGTGACACCCAGTGACTAAGCCAGGTAGTTCTAGACTTGATCTGCATTTGGACAGCATGCTGAAAGGCATGGATGGAAAGGGAGGCATATTTACTGAGATCCTTAGAGAAATACTGGACTGATTGAGGATAAACAGATACTCCATGAGAATGCAAAACATGATAAATAAGTAATATGAAAATTTTACATAAATGTTTAGTTATCCCATATCTGTTTCAGAGTTAGATATTTAATGAGCCGAGGGAGGAATAAATTAGTTTTAAGCAATTGTTTTGTCCAGTGAGGCAGTTTGTTTATTGAGATTATACAACATTTCATACAAGTTTTGATAATTAAACAATAGAATGAAATTAAAAGACCAAAAAGAATTAAGAAACCTTCCTTGTATAAGGAAGTTGATAAAATGCATACCGCCCTTTCATACCTGATTCAGTTTTAATTAAAGTCAATGTGTGTTTATAATGAAATTCAAGCCTCATGTAAACTTCTGGCTCTGAAAATGAGTGGCATCTGGTGCTGACCTGACCCCCTACTACCTCAGCTATCCAAATGTTCTTGGTTGGAACAGACTTGAAATATCTGTATTACTTGAAATGTTATGTTATACGTTCTGTTTATTGTAATTGTACTATAGAAATACCTTGTTCCTGGGGTTTTTGAAAAGGTAGTAATAGAAACTAATTCTTTAAGGATTTCAGCTTTAAGGAATACTCCAAGTTGCAAAGTATTTTACTGTTGGAAATCGATGAATGAAGAAAGGAGAGTATGAGTTATGTAAGCTCATAAGTAAGGAGAAATACACAGGAAAACTAAGAACTGAAAGCAGAATTTTAAGAATGAGCTTAAAGTTCATGAAATAGTACTTATGTGTTTACTTGCTCAAGACTTAATATTCCTTCTTGGCCTCTGCCTCAAATTACTGAAAGTGAAATACAACCTCAGATTCAGAAGTGTAGCCTACTCTCATTCTGTGTTTAAAGCAGTATGGACTAAAATAATAGGAAAATTGGAGAAATATTAAAAAGAAAAATATTAAAAATTATTACAGTCATTTCCAGAGTACTGTAGAAGTAAATTTACCATGATGCACCTTTTGGCTCAAAAAAAAAAGGATATGTACTGCATTCATCAAAGTCTGGTCCACCAAGCTTGCTAAAGATACTGAGAGACTGAAGCCCATGATGAGGCAGTTCATTTCATGTAGTTAATCATAAAACTGATTCTGTTGAAGTACTCACTAAACAAGAACTACGATTCAGCTCAGAGTTTTCCAAAGGAAATCTTTTTTTGTTTATTTCAAAAAAAAAAAAATGTTCTTTGTTTGTTTGCTTCCTGGAAAACAACTTTGTATTATATTTATAAGTATCAGAAAAAAGAACAAATGCCCAGCTATACGAAGAAATTTGAAAGTTTGTCACATCTACCCTTTGGCAAGAGGCAATGCTTTTGACTAGCAATACCAGGAAAATAATAAAAAATTAAAAAGCAGATTCTGAATGCACTCCTCACTCCTTCTCAAACAGTTTTAGTAGTTCAGCAGGGAAACTTTTCAACCAGTAAGAAATGGATTTGATTGTCAGTTTCCTTTCATCTGTCACTCACTTCCTTTCCTCTTCCAACCCCTAAAACAAACAAACAAAACCGTTTATCCAACTTACCCTTGTTAGCCTTGCTACATGTTTGATTTTTAAAGAGAAGAAAACAAAACATATAAGACATCTTTGATAATCTAAATTTGGATGTAAAGAACCCAGGGAGCTGAGAAACTTGAAGACTCTCTCCCCTTTAAAAATGTTGTTACCTTTCCATCAGTCAACTTCAGTAATATTAAGCTTTACTGTATCCATACCTCCCAAATATACATGTTCCTTAGCCTGTTAAGAGTGCTCTCTCCCAGGCATCTCGGAATGCAGCAAGTAGCATTTGAAGAGCCTACCTTTGAAGATGAGTACAGAAGCGAGGACAGAGACAATAGCCTGCATTTTCAGAGTTTCCTCATAGTGCTATGTTCTACTATCAGCATCAGCAGTCATTCTTTCTCTGCATTCTGATTTCAGTCTTTAGAAAGTGCTCAAGAGATCTGTAGTTTCCTTATAAGAATGTGAAGTCAATCACAGGAAAGAAAAAGAGAGGAAAAGAGGATGAATGTGTTACAGAGGCAGGTTTTTAAGGGTCAGCTGCTGGGTTCTGGTCTTCCTTATATTTTGGTTTGGGTATTTTTTTGTGGCTTTAAAATATGAAATGCTATGAAGACCACAATACAAATAATAAAGCAGATAATTGAGACACATGCAAAACTCAGTTTTATTAGAAGGAATATAGCTAAAGTTTCTGTTTGTTTAACCTGGATGCATCCTTGCAGCTGCATGCCATTTCATGTAGGTGACCTCAGCTGAAAAAGCAGGCATATCCCTCATTCACTTCGGAGGAAAAACAGATGAACTAGTTGTAAGATAATGTAGCACTTAATTACAAAAGTAACAACTACCAATACTGCAAATGTGGAGTCCGTGGTAGGTAGATGGTCTCAGCTTGTATTCTTTGCTGTGGCATGCCACATGGGCAACGGCAACAGTCTCTCCTTCCAGAAACTCTGCAAGAGCAACAACTTTGCACTGAGTGTTAGCTTCTGTGCTGAGGAAAAGGACCTTTGAAGCTTTTGCCCTGTATGCCGGTAGCAATTGCTCCCTCCTTCTTAGCTTTTCCTTTAAGATCACTGGGACAAGCCAACCATGCTGGTGGTACATTTCCTGTAAGCATTCTGTTGTCTGGTTCTTTATGAGGTTGAGAACTTCATCTGATACAAGCACTAAGTATTAAGTTATGATTTAGTTTGTTGAAGGCAGGAGGCAGGAAGCTCTTGTTTCTATGGACATCTGTAAAGCACTAAGCAGTGGAAAAATGAATTGTTATCACTAGGGGGCAATAAAACATCACAGACATCTATACTGTTAACCAAGAGTGCAAGCAATGTCACTCCCTCACTGAGGGAGGCACTTGTGTTATGACCTGAAGAACAGCTTGCAAATGCTTCTGTGTTTTTCTGACTGTGTTTTGTAGTCAGTCTTGCCTCAAAGATGATAGAGTTTTCAATAAATAAATACATTTATATTATATAAGCAGACAGAAAAAAAAACTTCTCATATATTTTTGTGCTGTTTTATCTCAATTTTATCACAGTAAACCAATAGCAAGATTGGGCATTTTAGCATCATTTTTGTTTCTGAGCACCACATATTTAGCACTGTGGTTAGGTATAACATATTTTGCTAAAGCCCATCTATTTTGTACAAATAAATCAAAGATGCAGAGTACCAAAAAAATTGAATCTGAAGCTCACTCACTGTCTTTCCCTCTGTCCCTCTCAGTCTCTCAGTGTGACCACCAACTCAAAGTGAGAACAGACTTTCCAGAAGAGTGCTGCCTCAGTCCTCTTAAGCTATGGAGTTAGTTATCAACCATTGTCTCTAATTTTCCCCGTGTCTTGCTGGCACTATATATCTGTTTACTGATTTGAAGAGAGGTATAGAGGCCATAAAACAGTGGACGTGTAAGAATTTTTGCTGGGCAGAAATGCAGTATAAACTGTGCCTGTGTTAGATTTCTTAACAGAATTTGTTGAAGATATGAATGATTTTGAACACATTCAATAACACTGAGCTTATCTGCTGTCCTTCAGGCCTTTCTACTGGTCCTTTTCTGCTCTGATCTGTGATGTTCTGGGGTTGTAATCCCTGAGTAAAAGCTTTCCTGACTATAGGAGAAGAGTCATATAAATACTCTCTGGCCTTTCATTTAACTTTGAAACCTGAGTCATTTCCAAATGTGTCAGCACAAAGTGGCAAGTAAAGTGGACTGGAATATTAGGCTTGTATTGCCCTTGCTGCATGCAGGTGGAAACTGTGCAAAACAAGCAGGATTTGGTAGCTAACCTGTTGTTTGTGTGTACTCTATGTGGTCTTTATCCACACTGATTCAACAATTTGTGCAGTTCCTATTGTTACATAACTGGCCAGAGCCTGACTCTGTGGGTAGACCTCAGAAGTCATATGAAAGAGTAATCTTATTAATTGTAATCTTTATAGTGACAATTGTTTCATGTGGCACATGTTGTAAATAAATGTGAAGAGAGAATGTAATGATAATGTCATCATAGATTAGAAATTCCTTGAGTAAGGATTTCTGGGTTCTTCAGAACAGCAACTTAATAAAAACAGCAGTTGGGAGATGTCTTAAGGAGAAGCTAGGTCAGTGAATTTCTCTATGATTTGCAAGTTCTGCATTTCCAAAGGTTGTCAACTTCCCACAGGACATTAGAAAAGTGTTTTAGTAACTTTTTGTGTTTTGCAGAAATTTCTACTTGTTGATCTTGAAAGTAACTCCTAAAAAGGAACCAAAAAACTTTGTTAGAACTGTAGGGACTTTTTCCTGTGGTGTGGATCTTTAGCTATTGACAACTTTCTCAAGCTGTCAGCAAGCTTCAGAGCAAGACAGGAGCAGAGGTCGGTGTGATTGTCCTCAGCAGGTCAGAGAGGAACAGAATTCTTTGATCCCACTTCAGGTTCAAAACAGTTTTTTTTTGTTTTGTTTTGTTTTTGTTTTGTTTTGTTTCTTGTTTTTGTTTTTTTTCTATCTTCAAAGTCTGTTCCTGGTTGCATCTCAGTTTTTTTATGTTTTAGTTAAAATTGCAATGAAAAGGATTCCAAATGTTGACCTTCTTGACTATTAAATTAGGAGAAGTGAATGTGATAGCTGGAGAGATGTTAGCAAAATATATAGCAAAAATATTCATCTTAAAATGAAATATTGTTGCCTTTTTCTTTTAGATAATCATTTTTCCCTTACATATGGTGATATTTTTACTTTTATCCTGTTTTATTAATATTAACCAAAGATTTCTTAGTATAACTTGTATCAAAATAGGGGGTTCATTCACATAAATTTCCCCCCAAATAGATTTATTTATATATGATTTTCCACTTATTTGACCATAAGAAGACAAAATATCTTTAAGTACTGCAGCATTTTCTTATGTCTTGTTTTTTTATGTCTGTGCACTACATCATTCAGAATTTCTTCACTGTTTTGCACACCAAATTTGCGTGACTTGAGGAAGAATTTGGAGAAAAAATAAGGAATGAGGCTGATACATTCTGATATAAACCTTCAGAAACTTTTTACACCCTCATTAAAAAACAAAAAACAAAAAAAAAAACAACAACAACAACAACAAAAAAAAAAAAAAAAAAAAAAAAAAACATTTCCCATTAAAAAAGAGAGAGAGAGAGATTGAAGTTTTGACCATGTCAGGTCCCTACATTAGAAATATGTTTGTACTGACTGGTAAATTCAGCCCACTGAGTATCCAATATGACAGAAAATAATGCAGTTCTGCTGTAAATGCCTAGTATAGTGGAGCAACTTTGAATCTCTGTTAATCCACATTTTAAGAAAAGCAAAAGGAAGATACCTGTCATTTATTGGAAGCCCAATTGGTTTTGTTCCTATTGCAAGTGTATAGACAGATTTCTTTAAATCATGATGTAACCTTAGTACATCTGTTTTGGTCCATCTTACCTTAGAAATTGGTGGATAGTTCTACCAGAAACCAATTTCTAACACAGGGGCTCCCAAAATGTTTTTCAAAGGCTTGGGTGTCACATAAATGAGAGACTGACTGCTTGCTTACCTAGTGTCTCCTGAGATGGTTTGCTCCTTCCTCCCTTTATCTGAGCTCAGAGTTGGTAATTAGGAACTGTATGACAGAACCCAACCCCCACTATTTAAGCTGCCTCTTTACATTTTGAGCGCTTCTAGTCCATTTCAGGAGAGTTAATCCATTTGATTATTGACCCAGTTAATAGTCGGACTCAAATAGTTACTGGCTTTGCCTTGAAATGGATTACAGACATTCCTACAATCCAAGAATGACAGATCTCAGAAGCTACCAGGAACACTTCTGGTTGTTTCAGAGCATGTAAACCTGTTAACAGACTTTGAGAAATTTCCATTTTTTTTCGGGATGTTGATGAACATATGAATATAAATCTTCCCTTTAATTCGTCTGTTTGTCTTTGCTTGGAAACAATTGCAATTGGTTACAGCTACTAATTGTATAAGTTGCTGTTCTCCAGCTGTTCCTTCTGTCTCTGTTGCTATTTAATTCATTACCCGGGTAATTCTCTTCAAGTGGTGTCCAGGACTAGGATTCTGGTCTACTGTCTTTATGTGCATAAGTTACAATGTCTCTGTCTTATAATACAGTAGCTGAGGCAAGGGATGGCTACTGTGATGATGCTTACTGTTAGTTTTAGCACATACTAATACAGTTCATAATTAGGTTGTGTGTATGTATTTTGTTCAAGGCAGAATAGCCTTTGTAGTCAAGGTGCAGGTACTGTAATGAAAGCAGCCTAGATCTAGAGTGAATGGCTTCATTTAAAAACTGATAAAAAGAGCAGAACTGTAATCTACATCTCTATCTTAAATAAGTAATGCTTATGGCATCCTTTTGAATTAAAGTCTGCAAGGTAAAAAGAAGCGAATATTCTACAGGCTGTCTCTTGTTCTTTAAAACTGTGTTTCAGTTTAGCTAGCTCCATTTAGAACACAGTTGCTTTAAACTGGGAGCAGATATGAAAACTTGAAACAGGAAGCTTCCCTGCCGCTGCTGCAGAGCTCTGACTTGTACATAGAGTAAACCCATGTGCTCTACAAAAGCAAGAACGAGGACTAGCTGATTAATCAACAGGCTCTAGGAAGATCAGGTTGCAATCCTGCCTTTGTAGCTTTACACCACACCCCCACGTATTATCTTCAATGTGACTTGGTAGGGGAGGACTGCATTCAGCACGGATTCAGGAATCCTCTGTGTGTATAACAACTGTTTCTAGGAGTTTGGTGAGTACTTTGTAACACTTTGTTTTACATGAGATCTTTATTTCTTCAGCTGGCAGAAAAGAATGTCCACTGTTATGTTTTCTTTAAAATGTGTTAGATACAGTAGTCAAATGTTTAGAATCCAAGTCCAGCTGCAAAAAGGGAGACTTCTGTATAAATCTGAAACAGTACAGCAGTAAATGTAACTTTACAAATACTAATACAACTAATCTTTGGTTGTCAGAATGTGAGGCTAAGGTATTGTTAACACCAAGGCAGTTCAATATCTTTGAAAGAAAGCCATTCAAAAAGCGAATATATTCATTTTGATCATTAGCTGGAGTTTGGGGGGTGGGCAGGAACTGAAGCTTCTGTTTATTCAAACAATTCCTCTGCTACAGTAACTTCAAGGGAGGTTTGATTCAGGCAGAGTTGCCTGCCAGGCTATTTCAAATCCTACTAAGGTATGTAACACTGGAAGCAATTAATACTTGGAGAAGTACAAGAATATTTTAAGAGTCAAATTAAGCTGATGTTAATACAAATCAATTTGACTCATAATGTATATGGAAATTCATAAGTACTAAAACATCTGAGCAATAAAGAGGGTAGTGAATGGGGCTTGCAGACCTTGGTGCCAATTAAAAAAAAAAAAAAAAAAAAGCAGAAAACTATCAGTGACTTATGTAATATTTTACTTGTAAGAATCTGCATGAGCTTCATCTTCTGTAACTCTTCAATGAAAAACAATGATACCACTCTGCATTAAAATAAAATAAAATAAAGGAAAATATAAATAGCTGTTCTAGAAGATTTAAATACTCTTAAATGAGGAAAAGGCATGTAACAATGGGAAAAGTGGAGTAGGGAAAACTCAAACAATTTAGATGGGGGGAGTACGTGAAAGGTCAGTGTGACTCAGTACTCTAGAAATTAGTCATCAAAGTACTTCATGGAAAACATGTAAAGATATAAACCTTCCTTCCTGAATGCCTTATAGACAGATGCAAAGACAGGAAATCCAAGCTGCCAGTATAGATATGAACAGCAAAGGCGTGTTTTCATAATTGCTGGGAACCTACTTGGGGAAAATTGTTGGCCTTTTCCCTTTGCCATCTTCTGCTCATTCTTTAATTCTATCGGGACAGAGTTTGTGATCAGATGTGAAGGTAGCAAGCATCTATGTCCACAGTAAATTAATTTGGCCTGTTGTTTGAGCTGCATTTGAAAACTGTAATCATTAACCAGCTTACTTTGGATGAAATGTATGCAGTTAGAATAGTATTAAGGAGCTGAAGATGATTAAAATATATGCTGCTCTAGTTTTTTTTCCTGTCAAACGTCCCACTTTAAAGGATTAATTTAAAAAGTAATCATATACACCATTGCTTGGTAAATCTATATCTTTTAAAAAAATATATATAACTTCTATGGTAAGGAATCACTAACTGTACTTGAAATAGAATTTCAGTAATCTTTGTTTGTCTTTACTTTGTGAACTGTACAGTTTGCAATTTGGAGATAAAATGAATTTCAGCTGTCAGTGTAAGTTATTTCATCTTCAAAGTGCATTTAGCCTTGCAGTGCAATGCCCGCACTAACTAATATTGTTAATTAAAACTGAATTTTAACTCATCTAGCTAAATGCAGAATAACTTTAAACTGAAGTTTTATGGTCTTCTTGTCGCAGGAGAGTTTGAACAATTAATGGCACTGAATTTATCCTCCTTAATCTCATTGCAGAGTTAATGTTGGAAGTCTAATGGTCAAAACTCCTGAATTGATGTTAACTATTTAAGAGCCGGATGTCAGGTGTGAAGTGCCATGACACAGAATGTACCAAAAACAGAGGCCAAATTTCTGTCAGAGAGGAAATTTTAAGAGACTGGAGGAAAAGTTGTCCAGGATATAATGTGGCTAGGAAACAAAGCAAAGGTGTAGAAGAAAAAGCTTCCAAATAGGCTTTTAGAAAACATATACAGAGTCTCTAGAGAGCTGGATATCTCACCTCTAGCTAGACCAGACCCACAGTCAGAGAAGAATTAGTGGATTCTAGATCTAGCTTCAAGGACATTTCTGTAATAACCCTTCCATGTTAAATGCATAAACAGGCACAAATATTAGCATCCAGTTTGTTCTCTGTTCAGTACAGGGTTACCAATGGCTTTTATATTACTCTTGTGACTCTGTGGACCTTAAATTATCCTAGTGGAGAGAGCACAGACTGTTCTCAGAGATATCAACATATAGCAATGGAATGAGAGTAGTTTCTGGAAACGTGGATATCAAATTTCCTTTGGACAAAAAGAGGAACTGCTGTTGTCTCTTCCATTCTGGGAAGCTGTTCTAGAACCTACATTTTCTTTAAGAAGATGATTCTGGCAGTAACTCTCTTCTGTGTTTTAAAATAAAGTGGTAGCTTCTTGAAGTGCTTTGCAAGTATTGTGGTTTTGGTTTATGGTTTTTGGTGTGCATTCAGCATGTGCTGAGAACGTCTGCCAGAGGAAGTCAGAGCATGGGTGCAGAAACAAGAAGAGAAATTTTAAAATTAAAAACACAAGAAAATATATTTAAAAAACAAAAACAAAACAAAAAAAAAAAAAACCCACATTGGTAGAGCTTATGGGCCTCAAGAACAGCATGAATCATGCACATTACAATTTTGGAGCACACTGTTTAGATTTTGTCTAATTCCAATGCTCTTTGTTTGGGCTAAATTTTGAATAGTCACATTATCTTTTTGAAAACTGGGAGATACTAACAGTTCCTAAAGAAACCAAAACTGGACAGAGGGTTTTGGTGAGGATTGAAAATGGGATCTAAATTTTAAAGGTCGTCATGCTTGAACCTGGTAAAATTGCTCTTTAAAAAATAAAAAAGACAAACTACTGACTTCTATGTGTTTCTCTTATGAAACTTGGAGTATGGGAGAGACTGTCCCGGGGATAGAATGGAGCAAAGCCATATGGGGAGTCATACGATTCCATTCCTATTATAGTTACTGCACAGCAAAATACATTAATTTTTAGTCAATCAGCTGTTCATTTTACTTCCTTAGTATTGTTGTCACTTTCCCTGATAATGTGGCATGCATTACTGAAGTTACCTAGTTAATTTGATCTACTATTTAGAGAAAAAAAAAAAAAAAAAAAAGTAGACATTTGAACATGGTGAACCAAGATGAGTGCTGGACAGAGAAAGGACACCAACCTTCTTCCGGAAAACAGAGCATTTCAAAAGAAGCGATTTTAAAACAATAATATTAAAGGTAGCAACTGCAGCAAGCAAATTAGGCATACAAGTATATGAAGGAAATATTTAGCTGGTGCTGGTACAGTTTTTTATGAACTTGACAGGAAGGTCCGTATAAACTTATTAGTGTTTTTCTGTAAACATTTTCTACTTTTCCATTGATTGACTCTTATTGGCATTTTGTTGTTGTTGTTTTTGTTGTTGTTTTTGTTTGTTTGTTTGTTTTTGTTTCTGTTTTTTTTTTTTGTTTTTGTTTTGTTTTTGTTTTGTTTTGTTGTTTTCAATCACGTTTCCATCTTCATCTCCCCATCTCCTCTCCTCCCAGTTAGGTGTTGGAAGATTCACAAGAGACTGTGACCCTTTCCTCTCCGTGGCAGTGTTATTTTGTGTTGGTTTTAAGTATGTGCAGAGTGATAATCTGAGGCTGTTTCAGTCTGCGGGTATTCCCATTGGTGGTAATTGCAGCATTACCAGTGCAATGGTCCAGAGCATGCACAGCCATTGCAGTTGAAATCTATTTGGTGTATTGACACGGGAAACAGAGGGTGAGCTAAACTTGCTTGGCAAAGCAAGGTAACTAGCACTTTGATGTTTGGTATGTGTGTAAAATGTGACTTACAATTATGAGGTTTCACAATGTTAATAGTCAGGTATGGTCAAAATCAGTCATGAGACACTGCTGCGGCAGGTAGCTTCCTCCTGTGCCTGCCCGCCTGTTACATTTTCAATAAGTGGTAGCTTTACTTCAGTGCAGTAGAGTGCTTATGGTTCTGTAGTGTGTACAGGGTGGAAATGCACGCAACTGAGTTGAAGACAAATACACAGCACTGAAATGACTGTCCATTAGAGAAGAGGGTTGGGGTAGGCTAGCTAACCGCTAACTACAGGACAGTTTGTTTCTGTGTGAGGAGAGCTGAGATTTGGAAACATCCACTGTATTTTTTCAGTCCAAACTACTGAAAGAAGAGGTTGGAGGCTTTCTAATCCTGTTGTTTGCTGCTGAGACTGCCATGCTAGTTCCCAAAAGCACAACTAAAATTGCTGCTTGTCTGTTTTGTTTGTTGCTTCTGTGCTCTGAGGGTAGGTACTATTAGAATGATGAAGGCATTCCCTACTTGAAAATAGAATTACTTGACCTATGATTTTGCTACCACCAATTATTTTTTGTCCAAACCTAAACACTGTGCACCATTTTATGATGCCTGTATACATCTTTCCTGCATAGTTTTCTGAGGCGTTGGACTATATTTTACATTAAATGTAACATTAACCTAGTTTTCACTTACCAGTTTGGGTACATCTTCCCTTGTTATCAAAGGGGAGAATTAGTGCAGGGTTGGGTATGTGGTAGTGATAGATTTTTGGTTATTTTTGTTTTCAGATTTATGAAATAATGGAAACTAGTGATTTGGATTAGTCCACATTAATATAATAATAATAATTTTGGGGAGAACAAACTAATATTTCTTTTCATTATTGCAAACTATCTCACAATGTGGACAGGGCTGTATATGATGAATGGAGATTTACCTCAGATATGGCATGTCACATAGATGTCATTGCCACACCTAAATAAAGAACTGGCTCATTATTTATTTCTGTTTAAATCAGCCTTCTATGAGGTGGAAACAGAAATTCAAGTAATGTACTCAGTATGTCCTTTATGGTGAGCTCATAAAGTTGGGTCATGTGCCATGTACTTTTTTTTTCTTTTTTTTTTCTCTGTGGTTAGAGCAAGTAGCTAGAAAATCATTAGCCATTCCCTCAAGGTGTCTTTAGTAGCTATGCAATTTGGTGTAGACAAATCCTGTGTTCCTGTGAAAGAGGTAAGTACAGCTGTTCAAAAAGTAACTCTTAATTTTAGGGTTTGTAAATAACTTGAACTTTGCATCAAGTGGTCTGCTCTACACTGCCATAGAGTTGAGCAAGTTTCTAGCAGGCTACCTCCGCCAAGGCATGCCTTCTGTAGGATGCATTCTCAGCCCATTCTCCCAGTTCCCAGCTCTTAGATGATGTTGGGCCCAGACTGAACCACCGGGGAAGAACTCGGGGGAGGAGATGAAGTCAGGTCTGGAGCTGTGTGACAAGAAAAGGTGAGTGGAAGCATGATGGCAGCAGTACCCAGAGCCAGGTGTGAGATGAGTAGAAGGGAATAGATCCTGGCACTAAGTTGGGGAAATTAAAAACTGTTTTTAAGCACAGGCAAAAGGAGTCAACAAAGGAAAGTGAAAGGTCAAGAGAGATCCATAGTTATGTGAAAAAAAGAAGGGTATTCAGGTGGTAGCCTTATTAATTAATTGATTGATTTTTCTTTTAAAACATAACAAGGTTTTATTTTCAGTTAATTTGTAAAATGTGTTTGCAAAGCATCATTTGCAACTTTAATGCAAACAGAACCAAAGTGAAAGTTTAAATCTGGAACAGTGATATCAGGCCAAGCAGCTTTTTAGCATAAAAGCTAATGAAGTCCTTTGTTTTTTCTAAATTTTAACTTCCCAATTTTCATTTCACTACCCAATTTTCACTTGGAAATTTAAGATGCTGGAATAGTGCAGCAGCAAGTCAACCTTCATGTCGAATGATGAAAGGTAACCAACCAAAATCCTCTTTCATAACAAAAAGGTGATTTGAAGCTTTAGAATAATCTGGTGGAGTCCCTGGTCTTAGGACAGATACGGACTATTAGGGAGGTAAATTGAAGGGTGGGAATTTTTATAACTCATGTTTTCAGTTACTAATGTTTGCTAGCTGATGATCCACGTTAGACTGCCTACTTTCTGATAAGTTGCCTGGAGACTGCAAGGCTTTGCATTGAAGTCACTTTGAAGGTCAGACTGGTACTGACTCTGGGACTGATACATAGCACAAGTTTCTGAGCCACAGTGTAAATATCCTCTTTTTATATATACATAAAAAGACTTGGTGCCCGATGACCTCTTACAGTTCCCCTCATCCAGTTTCTGGGAATACTCTGCCACAAGTCTGTGAGAGGAAGGAAACAGGCAGGTGGAATGTCAAGACTAAATACAGACCCTGACTGTATTTATATGTAGTATATGTATTGTCCTAACTTGAGAGGTTATCATCTCAAATCACGTGAATTGTATATATTTATATAATAAGCTCGGGAGATGCATTAATGATATCCTGCTGAGAGAGCCGTCTACCTGCTTCATGCAACAGGAAGGGAAGAAGAATTTGTCTTGACAAAGGACACTTTGCCTTGGTAACAGCTATAACAGCTGTGATAGGGGCAGTTTTTACCTTGAGTTGCATTTTATATCTTTGCAAGACACACCAGACACTGTGTAGTAAGCGGATTTTTTATTTTTACAAGGATTGTTTGATATGTTAGTGTAGTACAGCTGCCATGGTGCTTTTTCAGTGTTTCTGCATATGAAATGTTACCTAAATGGAGACCGCATATTGTTTCAGCATAATTTTGAACAAAGAAAACTCTTTGTCAAGCTAATACTCCCAGAGTGGTGGAGAAACAGTCCCTCTCACTGCTGAATTGAAATAAAATGTGTTGCTTTAGTCTTGTTTTTGAAATGGTTCTGCTTTCTGTTGCCAGATCAGCTTGTGGCTGAGGAAATAAGTCTTAGCAGGAGTCTAGTTTGGGAAGACTGGGAAGGTGGCTCAGCTGTTGCACTCATGCTGACTGCAATGTGGACAGTGTTCTAAAAAGCAGAAACTAGGAGAGGGAAAATATTAAAATTCAAAAAGACCTTTAGTACCAGTCCACCCAAGACAGTGGCATGTTGGTCAATCTTATTGACATGTTTCTTGAGCTAAGCAAGTGTTTTCTCGGTTAGGATGCAGATGCATCTCAAATATATGTCCTGGCATTCTGTAGATACTCTCTGCAATATTTACTTTTTTATGAGGTCTATAAGTTTCTTTATTGGCAGTGACAGTTCCTTCTGGTTAAAGGCACAGGTCCAAGTCCTGTCTAGTTCCTAGTAAGAACAGTTTGCTTGCATGTGGCCTGGAGTACAAGTTTTGAGTCCTTCTTCTGTTTTAATGCATTTAAATATTTTAAAAACAGCTTCACCTGCTACCACACTTTGATTCCATATGCCTATTCCTTTATAAACAGATTCAAAAACCTCTGAGGTCTTCTGAGCCTTAGCATCCCACACCCCACCTTCACCTCCCATGCTTTCGGAAGGGTGAAGCATTCTAGGTCTGATTTGGATGCATAACTAAATATAGTACAGGGTTAAAATAAAATAGTATTTAGGCTGACTCCAGGAGTGTATAGGTTCTCAAGAACAGGCAGGGATGGCATTTGGCTGAGTGTCAGCAGTTAGAGAAGTGACATCAAGCTGTTACATCACCAGAGGAGCAGAGAGCTATTTGTGCAAAAGCACAAGATCCAGGAGAAGGTTGCCACACATGTACATCATGAGTATACGATAATGAATCATGGAAAGATATAGCTGCTTCAAGAAAGTGCAGAGATTTTGCTTTTGCAGTTGCACCAGAATTGCTGTAGGAGTGGTTGGTACAACACTGGGAGTGAGATTGTAGTTCCACTTTTTAATACAGCTTCCACTTTTTAATACAGCTTTCTAGGCAGAACCTAACAGTGGAGACCACCTCTCAATGTTTTAGAGCATCATATTCTTTTATAAATTAATTATAACAGCAGTGTGTTTTTCTATTACATCTTCAAGGATGATTAAGCAAATACAGAAGTTATAAATATGCAATTATTTTCCACAGAATCTTCCAAAACCATAGGTCTTCTCCCAGCTACAATGAGAAGTTTGCTATAGTAGTCTTTGGTAATTGGAGAGAGTACAGTCTCATTCCTGGTGTTCCTTTACTCCCCAGGCATCTCTCTTTGTCTGCTGTTGTTTTAAGTGTTGCACAGTTGATTTCTTTTCTAGCACATGGCATTGATGGAGTTGATCATAAATTATCTATGCTACATTTAACAATTGGCACATATTTTACAGTGGCATAGAAGCTGTCTTACAAACAACACTCAGTCTTCTGAAGTAAACATGCACAAAAGGATTATTAGTTTGTCTTGGGGGGAAAAAATGTTCCTCTTTATTTTAGTCAGAAAATAATCTGGGAAAAACAGAATTTTCTCTTATTTCTGGTGGTCTCATGAAAAAAAAAAAAAGAGTAGAATTTGTCTTATTTCTGTAGCACCTTTTTCTGCTTTTCATGATATGACTTGGGTAATGCTTGTAGTGTTGGGAAAAATGGATATGTCAAGGATGCATGACTTCAACAGTCAAATATTAGTCATCTGTCCCTTACTTTAGTGAATCAAGCTGAGTTCCATAAACATTTATCTTGTGTTGCCCTTGCCTTGCCTTTTAATTTAAAGGGACACACTTTTAGAATTGATAAATGATATGATAGGATTCATACTTTCTTCATTGTTCTTACTTCTCCACAGTAAGTGAGCAAACATGATGTTTCAAAAAGCTGTAACACAGCATGTGTAGTAAAATACTTTCAGGCAACTCACTGACTCAGCCAGCTGGGAGACAATTCTACAGGTTGAATCCAATAAATTCTGTCATATACGTCCTAGTAGGTGGTACTTGATACTGTAGGGCAAATATAATACCCGAGAAGTACATTGAGCTAATAAAGGTCTGATTTCATATCAGAGGCACTGTAATGCTGTCTAATTAGACTTTCTTTAATTTCAGGCTGTGCTAATTTAACCTTTTATTCCTCCATTTACTGTATCCTTTTTATCCTTTTTTTTTCTTTTTTTTTTTTTTTTTTCTCCTTCCATTTCCTGGGCTGTCAGTGTGAATGAGTCACTTTTACACTCATTACAATGTCACTTTGTGCCATTTTCTGAAGCTGTTTCTGGCTACTGCGGAAATGCTAGCTTTTATTTTGCCTTTTCCAGTTTGCTGGTTAGAGATAAATACTGTGCTGAAGAAACGTTTGTTTCTAAACATTCTGGTAACTACAGAAATTGCTGCAGAACAGACTAAGTAAACATACAGATAAAAGGTCTGACTCCAATGGCTGTAAATATCTGCTTTTAGCAAAAAATCTAGGGAGCCTCCTAATATTTCTGTGTTTAGGTGGCAGGATTAAAAAGACCCAGTTATAAGAGCAGGTAATAAGGGTCTGGTACTGGGAACTTCTTTGATTGCTTTTGGTCTGCTTTTTCTACCTATATTCCAGCTTTAGGGAAGCTAGTGGCATTACTCACAAGTCAAAGTATTTAATTAAATCAGTGAGTCATTGCCAGCTACCACCCATAGACCTTTGATTCCCTTGTCAGGCAACTGAAACATTTTCTGTTTATAGTTTTTTTTTTTTTTTTTTTTTTTTTTTTTTTTTTTTTAATATTTTTTTATATATCTAAAAGCTAGTTAATTTGGGAGAAGCAGAGTGTCAGCTCCTAAGGAAATGTTTTTTAGGTATTTATGAAATATACATTAATGACATTTTGACATATAGAAAAGCCACTATTAATGCTCCTTAATGATCCTTTGCTCTCCTAAATTAGAACCCTTTCTGGAGTAAGGGATTATATTTACTCCCAGAGATTTTCAATTTTTTTGGGTCTATATGATCAGACCATTTAACATAAATTATTTATGCTCAAAGCATTTCCAATATTTCCCATAACTTGCAGTGCTTTACACAAGTTCTTTTATACTTTACTGAGATGAATGTCATTGTTAAAGTAATTTGAATTTTACCTTTCATATAAATGTAATAACCCTCCCAATGTATTAAAAAAAAAAAAAAAGAAAAAGAAATAAAACCAATATCATAATAATAAAAAATCAATATCAATTAAATATATCAATTAAAGCTTACAGCCTTAAAATTCTGTTACAGAGCAACAGAACATTAAATCGGAGAACTTGGACTTTTCTAGATGGCTGAGTTTTTTTAATTGAAAAAGCACAGCCAAGTTTACTTTGATCTTGGATTTTACTCTTCCTTAAGGAATTAAAGGATTTAAAGATTTAATCATTTCAGTAGTAACACCTGCACCTCCTTCATCCCATTTCTACCCATACCTGACACTGTACTCTGGGAATGCACAACCCTGTGGGAAGGCTAGCCAGAAAAGAGGCAATTATGTTTGGTCTGTAGACTTTGCAATAAAGCAGATATACAGTTAGTCTAAATTTTTTTGTCTTGTAAAATTGGCCAAGCATCGATGAGTCTGACTTTCCACAACATCCTCTTTTCAGGGAATACAGCTGTTAAGTTGAAGAACAGAAATACTGTACCCCAGTCAGAATTTTGATCTCTGTACAAACGCAGTCATTTATCCTTGTAATCGCACAGTAGCAATTACACGTGGTAGCTGTACAAAATTTTATTTTAAAATGCCAAAAAAAAAAAAGTACAAAATTTTATTTTAAAGACTCATTTTCAAATGAAACATTTATTGTGGACTTCCATTTCATGATGATTTTCCTATATTTTCCTTCTAACTGGGAACAAAGTTTTGGGAATATAGGATGACAATAAAAATGAATTTACTAAATTTTGCAGTCTAAAGTCTATACTGTGCAGATTGCTGGAAGAAGGAACCGAGGCTGAAACCTGAATGATCTATAAGTAAATGAAAGTAAAATCTTCCTGAATAAGTGCAAATGTTGCCATCATGTTTGAAAAAACTCAGATACAGAGAATGAGAAATTCAGAAAATGAGAGCCACGGGGCAAACTTGGAATTAATCCATAGGCAATTGAGGCCGTGGGTAATTTCCAAATCCCTTTATGAAGGGTCAAAACCATGTCAAATATTACCAATTAAGGCTTGTAAGGAAAAGAAAGTACTTAGAAAATTCCCCTTTCCCATGTCATTTTAAAAACTAAAATTGAAAGTTTGTTCTGTAATTTTTCATTCCTATGAACCCAGAATAGTCATGCAAAGCATTTCAGACTCTTCAGTTTCTTTTATAACTATATGAGTATCAAATCTGAATAGCTGATGGTTATTTCAGCTTTTATCCAGCTTTAAATGGTATCAAACTATCACCACCTTTATTTACATTATAATGCTGAGTACTTATACAGCTCTTTGAAAATTTTCCTTAATATTTTTCCCCATACAGTTGTGTCTTAGTTGTGGATTTATATTAGTTTAGTTAGTGTCAAACTAATTAACTCAGATGTCTCACAAATTATAAAGAGAATCTTAGACAACTTCACATTATCTCGTAAGGAGCTTTTTTTGTTTCTCTTTAAAGCATGGCTGTACTTTTTATCAAATAGTGAATAAAAAGATTTGCTCTAATTTGTCTAAACTTGTGATAAAAAATAAATAAAAATCTTTTAAGACCTTGTGCTACAAAACTTTGCATGGATGAAAATTTAGTGTTAGGCCAAATGTATCATAAGAGGTGTTGTTTCTGGAAATCATACTGGCCTATGGAAACTAAAAAGGAATACTCTCAAATCTGTTGACTTTGTGCAGAAATACAGTCAATAAAACTTTTTTTTTCAGATGCTCTGTTGGTCTGTTTTGGATTTATGATATGTGGTATTATTTCAATATGTTAAAAATTTTGCTTATTATGTATGTGGCTTATTTCTAGTGTCTGAAGTCTCAAACATTATTTTTGCAAGGCAGTATACAAACAGATGCATCTCTGTGGACATTCAGGCATTTAATTCCAGCACACACAGAGAATCTTATCAGTCTTCCTGAAAACATGACAGTAATGTGAAGGTTGGCTGTTGCCCTTGGTCTTGAACAGTTACTTTTGCTCTAACTGTTGGAGAGGGAGTCTCTGCTGTTTGGTTTACTAGAAAACTGAAAATTATCTGAAAAAATAATAAAATGAAATGCTGAGAACAACTTAAAAAGATAGCTTGTTAATGCTAATGTTAGGCCCAGTGCTCAAAAGTATTGAGTGGATAGCAGTGAGCATTTCAGTAAAGACTCTTCTTCTAACAGTGTATTATTTTTTAAAGCCCATTGGTGAGATAACATCAGAACAACTGTTGGGAGCATTAGAAAAAGGAAATAATTAATGCACATAATTATCACACCTAAATAAGAGACTTATAGACAGAATGACAAAGTAGTAAGACAGATAGCCAGATGGGGTACACAAGGTAGTGCAGACAGTAGCATTAATGAATGTGATTAAATCTTGTCTGACACGTCAGAATGAACTGTTGAGTCCATAGTATAGTGCTATGTTTTCTTTCTTGTCTTTTAGCAATGCTGTAGGGAACACACATTTATTTATTTATTTATTTATTTATTTTCCTACAGATACTGTAAGTTAGGAAAACACTGTAGGAAAAAATTGAAACAGGAGGAAAAAAATGAAACTTTCTCAAATCAGGAGTGAAAATTCTGGCTCTGGTTTGATGTTGAAGATACAACTCTTACTATACAACTATATCTAAAGTCAGGTGGCAGGCTCTTCCCGCAGACCCTCCTGCCCTCATCACTTATCTTCATAGACAAGTAGACAAAACCAATAAAGATAGAACAGTGCCTGAAGGCAAGGAACTTCCTAGTCCTTTAGATTTTTATGAAATTGATGTTAATTAGCTTAGCCAAAGTTTGGTATCATACTTTAAGAAAAGGGGACATCTGTCAGTAGCTAAAGGAGATATTGAGCCTATTTTCTGGTTAGAATTCAGGGTTTCCTAGTGAACTGTTAATTAATTTGAAAAGATGTATTTCTGAATAATTAAAGCAAAAGTTTTCCTAAGGTGCTCTCCAATATGTGCGTGCACAACCTTATTTTCAGCATAACTTGAACATGCTGGCTTCTGTGGAATAATTTTCTTTGTGTGAATAACTATGGCTGCACTGATCCCATGTGGAAAAGAATAGCTCTGCACTTATTAACCAAGGAATTCAATATTAAGGGGATCTGCAAAATACAAAATACTATTTAATACTATTAAAACCCATGTTGCAAAAAAAGTTCACTGACTACAGTGAACTGCAGCTTCCAGGAACTTGATAGCTATAAATTGATGAAATATTTGTTAAAAATATAATATTGCGCTTTTGGCAATGAATCCATGGTCTGCAGATGAGTAAAACTTATTTTGAAGAACTAGAAATAAGGACATTAAAAATGTATTTAGAAGTACAAAGTATTATATTGTATATCATTATGTATTCTGGGAGGCGATTTAAAATTGTGGTTTTAAATAAAAAAAATGTCAATGTCTCTAGTATGTACTGGAGATGGGATGGGAGACTTGAAATCAGCTGAAAGCAACTAAAAATCTTGTCGTGTTCTTCATTGTGCTTATAATATAATTGTACTAAAGTATCTTACATTATTTCCAAAGCTCTCTGTTTATCTACCCATAAACCTATTTTCTACCCTGCTAAAGACTTTTGCAGAGCACTCAAGAAATTTGATTGAAGTGTATATTGTCATTTATATGTTATTCAGGAAAGATGAAAGGAAGAAAGAGGGGATCGTTCTTACCTTTAACCTTTTTCATGCTGTTTGTCTGTATTGCTGGACATGCGACTGATGACTCAGACGATGGCGAAGAAGGGGATGCTCTTGGTAAGAGTTCACAGAAACACAAAAAACTCTCATAACTAAATCACAATGTTATATGCACTCTATATGTACTACTTCTGTACTTGATTTTTTTTTTTCAGGGAAATTTGGAAGTGGAACTAAGCATGCAACTGTGCTGAAACCAGACTGGGTTCTTAACGAACCAGGGGATGCTCAGAATTTCGCATCTAGCTCTAGCAAAATTGTTCACTTTCTATAATGGCTTCTGCTTTGCATGCTTTCTGAAAGTTCTAATCAAAGTATTAGATACCAAGATTATTCCCCTTAAGCTCTGCTTTAGGACCTCTGGAAAAGTTCAATTTTGAGGGAAAAGAACATGCAGGTGGTAAACTTTGGCTTTGTCTTCCTGTGCAAATGGAGTAGAAACATGATGAATAGCGTTGTAAGCTGATGTTACTCTCTCCTGTGCACAGCTCTCTTCAGCCACAGTTAATTTGCAAAGTTTACAAAATTTTGGATTGCCCTAGTTGTTTTCCTTGGCCTTAGAGATGGTTTCTGTATGGAAAAAAACATCTCTACCAAGTGATTTGGTATTGATGGATAAATAAAAACTCGGCAGTCAGAGATTTTTGTTGAAAAAAATATCAGAAGTGTGACTTAGGACTAGAGAGGTTCTTGGATTCTCTTAGCATTGTAAGGCTGTTGTTAATTGTACCTTCAATTAATTGAAATTCACTAAGTTGGGTCAAATTTCTGTACTGGATACCATTGTGCATAGTATTTTAATTTCGTCACAAGCAATCATGAGAAAGCAGATGAGAGAAAAATGTGCTTGTTGTACCATATTTAAATAGGCTTCTTTCCTTTTAGAAAATGACTTGAAATGGTTACCTTTTTCTTATGCTGTAGAGAGAAATGTAGTGGATACCTCTCACATTTGACATGTCTAGTTTTGAAGACCATCTAGGAATACAGCTAAGGGTGACTTTTTGTTGCTGTTGCTGGTACTCATATAACTGCCTATGGCTTGTCAAATTTCCATCCACATTATTTCTTCCTATAAGTCCTTTGCAGCAGCCTTGAGACAAAATATTAATTCTGTACAGTCATGGCTGTATTACAAACTAAGCCAGCACTTTAGGACCATATCACAATTAGTCACCACAATTTAAAATATTAGACATTCCACATTAAGTGTATGCTTATCATGCCAATGTCGTCAGATTGTTTCATGCAGAAAAAAATTGTTTCTATTTACCCTTGAGGTACCTAACTACCCTTCTTGTTTGAAGGAAAACTTGTATTTGGCTTTGCTCTCCCCCACAACTCTGTTTTATAAAAGCCTCAGCCTGAACTCGCAGTTCATGAAGGCCAAATTGTCTTGTTGGAGGATTAGTCTTTTTTTTTTTTTTTTTTTTGTGGCCCTGCGTACTTATTTTTTTTTAAATATAAAAGACAACAGGAAAAGCACGCCAAGGAAATTGAATAATCTCTTTTTATCCAGCAGTATTTTATCACCAATTATTTAACAATTGTCATTTAAAATTACACAGCCAGTAAATGATTTAGAATGAGGGACAGTTATTAACTTCTGAACTAGTATTCCACAGTAAAAAATGGTCAAATGTGATGATTAGAAACTAAACCAGGGCCCTGCTGTTGTTATGGCTAGTGAAGACTCAGTTGTGGTATTTACAAGAAATTATTTTTGCTGTAATCTGATTATGTTTTTATAAAATGATTATGTTGTTGCTATTTAAAATTATTCTTGTGATTCCTTACATATTAAATTCTGGTTTCCCTGAATTTAACAACAGAAATTTTGTAGGCTGCAATTTCACTAATGGCATGTATTTTCTGATGGTAGGTGGTTATAAAACATACCACCGACAGGACCCGCGGGAACGGGGTTAAGCTGAGGCAGGGGAAATTTAGGCTTGATATCAGGAGGGGGTTCTTCACAGAGAGGGTGGTTGCACACTGGAACAGGCTCCCCAGGGAAGTGGTCACTGCACCGAGCCTGTCTGAATTTAAGAAGAGATTGGACTGTGCACTTAGTCACATGGTCTGAACTTTTGGGTAGACCTGTGCGGTGTCAAGAGTTGGACTTGATGGTCCTTAAGGGTCCCTTCCAACTCAGGATATTCTACGATTCTATGACATACTTCACCCCAGCAATTCAATTCCAGATATTGAAGGATAAAATAAGTTGTATGCATCCATTGCTTGCAATATGGATCTTGGATCTCATATTCCATATTGGATCTCATATTGCTTGCAATATGGATCTCTTGGATCACATTTGATACATCTCTGAATTAATCTGGGCTTTTTGATTTTTTTTGTGTGTGTGTGTGTGTGTTTTGTGTGTGTGTTTGTTTTGTTTTGTCTATTAGTATTTAAACTGCAGTAGTAATTAAAGTTGAAAGTCAAGTCCAGCAGGTTAAAATGGATTCTCAGTGTGTTCTTTTCCAGCAAAAATGCTGTCATTTTTCCATGAGTAAATTAGATTTATAAAAAAAGTAAATGATATAAAAATAACCAGTCCATGTATATTGTTCCATAATACCTTATGTGTTTGGGAGCACTTTAGTTGATGTTCCAAAGCCTGAAGAAAATAACTTACTGGTTGAATGTGCTTTTTATTCTAATGTGAAAGTTTATCAAGAATAAATGTGACTGCTTTAAGAAAGGGTAGGAAACACATGGGTAGGAAAAGCAGTGAACAGTGTGTGGGTGGGAAGCTGTCAAACTGGCAAAGATGGAGAAAGAAGAAACAGTTATTCATTAGCGACAAGGTGCTTAGTATTGATATCACTTATCAAAGAGAGGCATTTACAAGAAAGCTTGGAACGATGACAGCATATCTTTGTAATTAAGGATAACCACAGGAATGTATATGAGTGAGGACCTGTAACCTAAGAAACAAAACAGAATGTATTCTACTTAAAAACTGAGAAATTCTTATTTCAGCTTAACATAATATAGACCAAACTTTGTTTTTTTTTCCCAGTTAACTTATGTAGTTCTGTTCTGACAAGCAAGTACACAGAAATGCTGTTGTCTTTCATATTTATTGTGCCATAGATGTAACAGGAAAATTATTTCACAGGCTAATTAAAAGGATACATATTTAACCACCAGTTTTGCAAATCGAGGTAGCAAGAGTCTAAGTCAAGTTAGATTCTTTGAGTATGTCTGCAGCTGGGGAAAATTGTATTGTTTTTACTTTTACTAGTGTGAAACTATTAGAGAAAATATTCACCGCTTCTGGTTTGTAATATTGCATTGCTTACTAGTAAGATATTAACAGGGCTTTACATCTCTGATGTATTATAAGCTCCATGTGGTCAGGGCTACAGTATGACTAACTGCAGGTTATTAGAGTTTTCACAGTGAAAGTACTACTTGTAAATTGATAGTAACTCTTCAAACAACAGTCTTGTCCTAAATTGTAAAAATTGCTGCGTGAAGGACAATAAGTGGCTGTGTTGTGTAGGAACTGTATTGGCCAGTATCCTGGCTCTTGACAGTTGCCAAAAGTAGGAAGACTGTAGGAATGGAGCACGAATCATAGAACCATAGAATGTTCCAAGTTGGAAAGGACCCACAAGGACCATTAGGTCCAATTCCTGGCTTGACACAGGACCACCCAAAAATCAAACCCTATGTCTGAGAGTGTTGTCCAAACACTTCTTGACCTCTGGCAGGCTCGATGTTGTGACCACTGCCCTGGGGAGCCTGTTGTACATCACCCTCTTGGTGAAGAACCTTTTCCTGATACTCACCCAACCTTAGCCTCCTGTGATGCAGTTCCATGACATTCCCTTGGGTCATAACACTGTCACCAGAGAGAGGAGCAACTCCCCCTGCTACCTAAGATTGTAGTGACATAGAATACCTGTGCTAAACTCATGGTCAGTGTGAGCCATTTTGTTGATACTACTTTGCACTTACAACAAAGCATGGAGTTCAAAGGTTGTTAGCGTAGGAATAGGCACTTAGTGCCTTTAATCATGACAAGCTACCACATAGTTAATCTAACAAAGGTTTGAAATGAAAATTTTTGAGGAAAAGTAGGGAGAAAATGTTTTGCTTTATTTTATTTTTGGTGTGGCAAGTAATAACTTTTTTGTAACAATGTGTATCAGCTGTAATTCTTTTTTCAATGTTTTTCGAGCAAAACACTCTCCATGTTCTTGATTTAGGGTAGTAAAATTATATAATTCTACAGATTTTCTAAAAGTTTATTTGTACCAGGTGCTTAAATGGAATGCCTAATAAGCATCCAAAAGGGCCAGATCCAATGGAGAGATTTAAACTCATTTTTCTTTTAAAATGATGACTGCAACATGCTATATTTAGAAGAATAAATGCATTTGTAAATATAAGGTGGAAAATAACTGTTTAAGCACTTGTATAATGAGATTGTATTTGCTGAAAAGTAAGTAGAAGTTGCAGAGCATTACAAACATAGTATAATGTTGTAAGCAAGGCTAGTAATATCACTAATGCCTCGGGTACTATGGTGTTCAGCTCTGGGCCATACACTTTAAAAGTAATCCAAACCAATAGGAAAGGATCCAAAGGAAAGTTGCAAGAGGGTTGGAAAGCAAGACCAATAAAAAGAGATTGAAGAAGGGATTTTATTTATTATAGAGATAATTAAGAGGATAGAAGAGTCATCCAATAATAATAATAAAAATAAAAAATAAAGGAAAGTTGGATGTCTTGAAATTATTCTTCCTACACACTGAAGGGAAGTACAAAATTATTTAATATGTAATAAAGACTATTTGGGCTGTATATTATGAAAAATACCTGTATTGCAAGCAGGGTAGTAAAATACTGGAACTGGCTTCTTCAGGTTACTGGGAATTTTACTTCACTGGAGTTTTTTAAGAATGATTTTTCCATCTATCAGGAAAGGTCTCAAGGCATTTATCCTTTAGATATATGCCAAAAGTTGGCTGAGAAACACTGTTAAAACTGCTTTCTGTTTACATTGTTAGTTATTCACTGACATTTCTGATAGACACTTTCTCTAAACGTCATATCCTGTGTTCTTCAAACAAGGCCTAAAATGTAGTAGGAACAACCTCTTTTAGAACTGAATAGGAGAGGAGGAGGCCATACAACAGGAATTAGCTTACTCAAGGCATATTCTACATGTGAAACTGGTGCAGACATATTTGTATCTATACAGACCTACTGGCCAAACACTCATGTTTGCCTTCTCAACGGCTGCTTTAATCTGAGAAGGAAAGCTAATTTTATGCCGTCTGTGGTGAGTTAAGTGTTCCCAGGTGTAAAGTAATGGGGGAAGAACTCTCTCTCTGTTCCCAGACGCAGGAATGATTCAGTTCCCATAAATCCCTTTGAGACATCTTTCCTCAGTGTCACTTGGTTATTGTTCAAAGGGAGAGGACTTGGCTCTCTGGTGCTTCACAGGGTACGTATTTTAGTCAAAGTATGGTAATTTACCAGCATGCCTAAGAAAAGAAATGTCTCTGCCACTTCATAGATTGCCAAAAAGTGAGACACAAATAGTTGTTATGTTTGCAGTAAATGTCAGTACATCTGACAGTGGTAACAATGTCACTGACTACAGAGGAAAGGTCTGAGGAGGTAAGCAAAACAAAGATTTAGTTGTGTGGGTTTGGTGGGAAACAAGCAGCGGTTGAGACCAAAAAGTTTCTAAGATTAGTATACTAAGCCAGTTGTTCTTCATTGTGTAGTTTTGCAACCATGCTTAGGCACCATTTCTGTTTTGATAGCCCACAACGTTGGTGTGGCATAATGCAGTGAGCAAAATGATCTGACATAACCCCATGTTTGTAATTCTAGTAGTTAAGAAACCTAGTAAGTTTTCACAACCTCTTTGAGACTGAACTGGGTCATTGACACAGGTCACTTATGAGGTCTCCTTACTTGTGTGCCAAGAAAGTAAAATGTTTATAAACCAGCTGTTAACTCTCACCCACCCCCATTTAAGCTGGATTGATTTCTGTGCAGCTAAATGCTTGATTTTAGCCTTTCAGGAGTTATTCCAAATGTTACTGAAACCTTTGATGTTTTCAAGGCATTTTTTCCCCCTATTACTCAGTGAGGGAATTCCAAAGTCTTTTTGCAGCTTTTCTAGTTGAGCCTTTTCAAGTTTCTTCCAAAGGATTTCCAAACCTGTTGGAGAACTTTGGACCTTTGAGGCACAACTTGAAATCTTGTATGGTGTCTAAATCCTGATTCTTCATGGGCTTAAGAAGACCCAGATAAGGAAATTGGCAAGAAACAAAGTTCAGAAATCTTTGGCGAGCTGAGCTCCGTAGGAATTTTAGTGAAACTCATATCTCTTTGAAATTTGTTGTTTAATTCATCCACAGTATCTATTAGACAATCTTCAATGGTATTTCCAAATCTGTTTTTCTAACTTCAGAATTTGTAAATATCATTTCTCTAATAAGGTAGACGGACAATTTTAGGGACTGAATATTTGGTATGCATTTTGAAATTAAACATCTCAATCTGTATTTTAACACCAAATTGACCATGTTAAGAATGGAAGATCTAATTACCTGATACATTTTTTGTGTTGATAGTACTTGTGTACTAAAACTTATTTTTTCAAGGATTTACATGATATGGGATAAAAGATTTTAGCAGTGAATTTTATTTCTTTGTTGTATATATAAGTTATCAATGTCTCAAATGGAATAAAGAGTAAACTTGCATTGGCCTCAGTATTTATGAGGGTTTACTTCAGCTGTGTATTTCAGTTATTTTTTTAATAAGATAAATATTATATGTTAAACTAATAGCCACAGAGTGGGTAGGTAGTAATGTCAATTTCCTTATCACCAGGTCATAAAGCAGGATTTTTGTGGATTCTGTTAATTAAAACTGGAAATTTACTCTAGTTAGCACAGGAAAGCTGTATAATGATCATGTATATGCTTGTCCTCATATTTTTTTCCTCCTTCCTGAGCCACTGCAGATAGCATTGATAGTTACTTTTGAATACACATATTAAGAGACATCAGTGTTCTGATTAGCTGTGGGAGAATGAGGTCAAGATTTCAGCTCTGTTCTTCCAACTGCAACTGCAAACACAAGCTCTGCAAAGCTTTTAAAATCCTCTACTTCCTTGGAAAAGGAAAGCAGGAAAAAAACTCAAAGCCTGTATTGGTAAGGGAACAGTATTATAAATGGGATCATCAGAGTTTCTTTATAGACACTGACAGCCTAACACTTCGTTAGTAATCTTCTTCAAAATATGTATGTTAATTTTTACATAACGTTCCAAGATTTAATCATACATGTATATATTGAAAGACATAAAAATCACTTGTTGTGAAAAGGTTCAACTTCTTTTCACCCAAACATTCTGTTGTGTTCTTTTCAGCTCTTAAAAGGTCTTAGACAAGAACAGTAAAATCGAAGAAAGGTATGAAACGTATCATGAAACCTATCAAAGAAAAGAATCATGACCTTTCAATTGTACCAGATGGGTTTATGTACCAGTAATGTGTAATGTGGTAGGGAAATGGTGCCCTCTGCAGGGTTCTCTTGCTTAGTTCACCCCATGCTGCTGTCTGCTGAGAGGTCCTTACGAATTATGTTCGCTATCAGAGATGTTCATGCACAAGGCACACACCTTCAGCCTTTGTTTATGCAGGAGTAGTCAGTGTGTCTTTCAGAGCTGCCAGAATTTTCTCAGTATATTTGTTGATGAGAATTTTTCACTAGGTTCGATGAATAAGCTGCTATCTGTAGTTTACAAAGTTATGATGAGGACCTGGTGTTTGGAATACGAGCTCTTTTGGTTGAAAGTTGAAACCAACATTTCCATTTGATTGAAATAAACTTGTGTTCCAATGGAGATGATGGTTGTCTTTTTACATCTATGTTTAATGTGTTTAGAGCTTTACAGACAGATATTAGCAGTGTCTCTCCAGCACAACAGGCAAGCAATTTGATTTTGAAGTTAAGCTGTTCAGTGAAGCAAAGTAACTTGATAACAGTTGTTCTACTTCTTTTTATCACAGGTGCTCCTTTGCCACCTCTGAAACTGGGGCATTCAATTTGTGCCCTGAAAGCAGATGAAGGACCATGCAAAGCTATCCACATGCGCTATTATTTTAACATTCAAAGCCGTGGGTGTGAAATATTTGAATATGGAGGATGCCATGGCAATGAAAACAACTTTCTAACACTGGAAGAATGTCAGAACAAGTGTGTGGTAACAGGCCAGTACCCATTCTCCTATTCTCATCAGTTCTTCATTTGCATTTTTTAATTGTCATCCGTAAACCATATGAATTTTAGAAGTAGAGGTCCTCTTCAGTTCCTGTTAATACAGTAATGTCATGCTCCCAATTATGCTCCCAATTATTCTACTATGTTGTAGTCATCTGGATTATTTTAGATTCTGCAAGCAAGCATTCTGGATTTGGGAAGACAAATTGTGATTTTTTTTAGTGGACCTGCAAAATAGAGAGCAATGCAAGAAAGCTTATTTTCTGGCTAAAGCCATGATTTGAAAGAGTTGTTAAAGTAAAATTGATTTTGAGGCTGAGCTAAACTGTTGGCCAGCGTATTCATTGCTTTTGGAATATCATACCCAAGGTCTGATTCCACACTTCTCTTTGTTCAAGAAGCTGATACAAGCTATCCAAAATCTTGAACATCTGCCATGATTCAACAAAATTAGAACTGCAGTAATAAAATAGTCATTTTTAAAAATGTCAGTTATAGCTGTTTGGCTTAAAATATCTGTTTTGTTGCAGCTTCATCAATTAATCATTAGAAAGAGGAAAATGAGATCCAAAACATGATACACAACAAAATATACAAAATGTGCCTTGTGAATGTCGTTTTTGCTATTAAAAATTATCATCATAATTAACTAAGGCCTTCAGCATTGTGAAGGCTTTACAGAGTAAAGTAGGGTTGTTCTCTTACCTGTAAAAATTGAGCCAGAATAGTATGATTAAATAGAGCACAAACCTCTGTGGGACTGTATGTATAAATAATAGCGAAGCTTAACCTCAGATGTTGTACCTGAGCAAAGTTTCATTGATGAGAAACTATCAAAACAGCTAACAGAAGGAAGACCTGTTTTTCCTAACAGGTTTTCTCTGGTCTTCATCCCTTTGATCTTTCTAGCAAGGAGACTGCATGCATTCTATGCAATCCCTGAACGTGATCCCTGAAGTTTATAATGAAAGCAGATTTCAGTTATTTTTCTTTTCAAACAACCCCATGCATGTAGAATAATTTCTTTCAGGATGGAAAAACAAACAAACAAAAACAAACAAACAAAAAAAACAAACAAACAAACAAAAAAAAAAAACAGTACAAAATGTCACCAACAACCTGTCAAAGTGATAAAGATCAGATCACTACATTCTTTAATTGAATGTCAATTTTTCACTGCAGTTAACTCTCAGGATTGATTTGAGACTATTTTTTAATGGCTTCTGATAAGATCTGATAAGCCTTGGAGACCAGATGTACTCCAGTGAAGAAGGAGCAAGTATCAATTGTAGTCTCACTCTGTCCTCAGGAGTAATATATGGGTAAATGTAAATTATATTAAAATAAGATTTATATTGAAATCACATATCACTGAGGAATAATGTTTTGGGTATTATAATTCCTTTGTTACTAAGTAACATCATCTAGAATTTTAAGTCAAAAAAAGAGATGGCATAAAGAAAAACATCTTTCTGAATACAAACATCTGGCAATAAATGAAAACATACATAAATTGAATGAAATTCTGTCCTTCCACTTGGGCCTGAATTGAGTCATAACCCAGCTCTCACTGAACTGGCTGAGAAGGCAAAGAAGCTTCACATCATTGATTTGATTTCTTTCCATGTTGAAGTCACAGATATTTCTAGAATTGCAGATTAGTATTCATATCTAGCACTAAAATGACATTTGCTTCTTTTTTACCTTTAATGTTTTGTTCTTACATTTCTGCAAATTGTTCTGTCAAAATTGCTAGCTGTTCATTCTGTTGAGAACCCTGCAATATTTAAGGAGATCAAATAGTCCTGTGAGCACAGCTCACAGTCAGTAAGAAATTTCCATTTTCTTGTATTGTAAATGCTAGTTCTGCTGTCTTTGTATTTGGGTCATTTTCTTCAACTAGAATATGCCGGTTTTAGTGCTTGGTAGTAAAGGAAACTTAGAGGGCAGGAGCTGATCTTGTTTCAAAAGTAGGCTGAAGACTGACACCCACCAAACTGGGTGTAAGAATTGGGTGATGATATTTTGATGAGCACTAAAGAAGAATTAATTTTAAGGAATCATAAAATCATTAAGGTTGGAAAAGACCTTCAAGACCATCTGGTCTAGCCATCACCCTACTACCAATGTCACCCACTAAACCATGTCCCTAAGCACCAAGTCCAACCTTAAAGAGTTAAACGTTATTCCAATTCTGGCTTTAATATTTTGCATAGTTATTCGCTTTTTCCTTGTCAGTGGTCTTTCTACACTTGCATCTTTCCTTTTGTCATATGGCTTCTACAAGTCATAAGTTTGTATCAAGGATTTAGCTGATTTTATTTTATTTTTTTCCTCTACATAATCATCTCAAAAAATATTTCTGTATTTATTGAACTTTCATAAAAGAAATTAATAAAACTTGCAATTGAATTTCGCAGATAATGCATATACATAAGTTTAAAAAAGTCAGCAAGGTCATTCTAAGAGGAAAGACCTTCCTTACAATGCATTTTCATCACTTCTACAGCTGTACTCCATGTTTTGTTTAGAAAATTGTGATTAATCAGTTTCTAGCTACAGCTCCACAAAGTTAACAATACAGTCTTTCAAGATAAAAAAATGATAAGCTCTTTTTCTTGATTAGCATTCATAGTCAAAAACTGTTTGGGATGTGAAGATAGCTCTTCTTTTTCTGTCACCAGTCTGGCTTTTGGCACTCCACATCTGGTATCTTGTTTTGGTTTTCAGCTGGACCTACAGCATTTCTGCAATTTTCAGAGCAGGATTGTTTGCAGGACTGCAGCTGCCAGTATCTCATCCAAAACATCTGTTATCCTTGTGATTTGGAGTGTTTGTCCTGAATTCCAATTTAAAAGCTAAGACAGAGGGCTAAACTGAAGAAGGCAAGGTTCATTGGTGCAGAGTTTGGGTTGAAGAGTGTATAAAAGCCATGATCAGGTGCCATGAGTGAAGTTCTACAGAATTATTTCTTCGATCTAATGTTGATATTTTTGATTAATAGTGTTATTTTTACTCTGACATGTATGTTGGATCAATACCTGAAACAGATCTTCTGAACTAAATCCTATGCTAGCATGTAATTAGCTTAATCCTGTAGAATGAAATGGGAATATCATTTAAAATGAGAGCTGGCACAGTGTCTATCTACATGCTGGTACTCAGCCTGGGTTCCAGTATTTGGTATATGCTTAATAATGGTCCAAGAATTTGCAAATGTAGAGTCTGCAGTGAGGAACTGGAGCAATGGAGGCTCAACATTTCTGTATTCTCTGAATGAGTAACTGCAGATAAAATGGTTTGGCGTCACACACAGTATGCTGTCAAACATTAAATTCTTTTTTTTTTTTTTTTAAATATATATATTGCTAGAATTGCAGATTAGTATTCATATCTAGCACTAAAATGACATTTGCTTCTTTTTTACCTTTAATGTTTTGTTCTTACCTTTCTGCAAATTGTTTGTTGGTTTTTGTTTTTGTTTTTTAAAAAAAATAGTAGCTTCTATTTGTGAAGCCTGGCTCTGTGCAGTCTCATATTATATTATGCTCATCTTAGTTAATGTTTCTGTTATTTATTACTGCAGAAAGATAACTAATTTAGTAGCAGAGTAGAAATCAGACTAAAATGACTGTTAAATTCTTAAAAATAAAGAAAAATCTAAGAGCTATTCAGAGAATTGTCACTGTGAAGAGTGTGAAGGTAAAGATTGTTAAAAATAAGCTAAAGAGAAGTTTTGAGATGTATAAAATCAAAAGAAATAATGTGAATAGCCAAAATGTCTCATTTTTCAGCATTAAGCACAACTAATTAAGCTAATACTAGTGAACTGCAGGGCTCCTTAAACTGGAATAATATATATTTTTTAAATGGATGAATAAACCATCAAAGATGGAAACTGATGATTCCCAGAGCTGGTTAGAGTCAGCACAAGAAGGTTTGGAGAGTCCAACTACAATCTGGCTACTTCAAGCTTCTCTAAGACAATGTTTTGATTCAAGATGCCTAGTTCTGATTCACGTCTCCTAGAAATCAAGTACATTTTTTGTTTCTTGTGCTTGAAGGTCACCACTTCAGAGAGTGGATAGGAGTAAAATTGCAAATGGCAACACAAGCACAAAGGTCCTAATTTTCAATGCAATGAATGTTTATCCTGGAAATACTATTTAAGCTTTCTAGTATGGAAAAAATACCTGTTGGTAAAAGGTTCTGGACATGACAGCAATTTTTAGGTCAGTTATTTAAACAGTAGATCTACTCAGAATTATAGTATGTTTACAAAGAAGAAATTAAGTCAGCTGTGGATTTGGCTTTTTGAGCAAAACCAGAAGCAAAGAGACAATGTTGACATGGTGGTAAGATTAAAATACTTTAGGCCTGTATAAACTCACAATAAATTCTTCCTGTTTTGTGCCAGAAGGGTAGAGATCACATCAAAGTCTGATTGCTGATTTTGGCCTGAAGGAGACTGATGAGTGGAATTAGTAAAATAGCCCAAAACAATTGTCCTGAAAATAATGTTGTTGGTTTTTTTGTTTTGTTTTAAATCAGGTCATAGGTTTAATGCTAAAGGCATAGCCTCCTACTAACAGGAAACACTGGAAATATGTTCAAATAAATGATTTGTCACTCTCAAGTGCATGTTATATCTTTGAATAATATTTTTTTAAGAATGCCAGTTGAATTATCCCAGAGACAAAAGGAAAATGTAGCAAAATAGAATTTTTACCCAGTATATGTGCTTTGAAAATACAACACAAGCAACACTTTCAGAAGGAAAAGAAAAAAGTCTAGAATAACAAACTGGTAAGGTTGTGGCACACAGTGTGGCAGTACAACTGACACTAAAACCATATTAGCTATCAGCACCTCTCAGAATAGGAGTCAAGGAAGGTATAACAGTATATAAATGACAGTTGCAAATGCTCTCAAAAGTGAGTGAAGGATGAATCGTTAAAACTAGTTTCAATTTTAGTCTGTGAAAAGATTGTTATAGCTAGTGTATGTGGCAGGGGAAACCTTATAGAAAATTACAAATAGCAGAAAGGGTAAGGATGCAGATGGCTAAATTATCTTATGTTACTGCTTAAATAACAAGGAAGGGCACAGCAGTAACTCCACTTTTTCCAGCAGGAATTGTTTTCTACCTGGTGCTTTAATATTGCAAACATCATAAGGAACACTTTACGCTGACACTTTGTGGCATTACAAAGGGAATTGAACAGCATAAGAGAGGTTTTTGTTGTTAACTAGATCTGCTCCAAAGCTATATTAGCACTATGAGTAGCTGAAGTACTTGGGTTAAATTAACCTAGCTTCTTTTGGGGAGTAAGATTACATAATGCAGGATTCTGGCTCCAGCAACATAAAGAGGAATTTCCCTGTTCGATTCAATATGGGCATAATTTAATCCCAGCATTTTCCATATCCTCTTCTTTCAAATATAGCAGGTCTTCTCATATGAAAGAAACAATACCTCTCAGTCCTTCAGACCATGATGTTGTGCTACTTCTTTAATAAAGAGAAGAAAGGAGGGGAAGAGATGTTGTGTTCTTCCTCTTCAGTGCTCATAGTCATGTGAAGCAGTCTGGTACTACAGGTGAAACTTTATGTCTCTACTTTTAATTATTTTTCTTTTTATTTATATTGTAGAATTCTCTCTGAAGATGATGCTAGCAAAAATGAAGCAAGGTAATTGTTCACATACTAATCTTATACTCTTATACAATAAGGTACTTAGCCTCTTTTGATAGATTCTTTATGTTTGTTCCAAGCTGCCTCCTAATAACAGCAGTGCCATACTAAAATGAGTTATTATTTCTAATCTTCTTCATCCATATTCATCTAAGACTTTAAGGACAATTGTGGTCACTGTGGTCAGACACTTTTCCCTAAAACAAACATATTCTCTCTTTCTTCAATAATCAGAAAAGTGTGATTATGCAGAGAATCAAGCAGAATGTAGTTAGCCATAAAGTGGAAATTTTTAATGTGTGTTTTGAGAATAATAATCTAAATATAATCTAAACACTCCCTTTACTATTAGCAAAAATAGGAAAAATCACTCTGAAGCAGAGCTGTTTCACATATTGCCTGTGTAAGAAATAACAGGATTAGTGTGGCCTCTCTACTCAAAAAGGCAAGAGAGCAAGTTTTCCTCTGCAGAAACTACTGAATGGGCAGACTGTTTTACAGAAATTTAAATGCCCAATGCTCAGACTTCCTAAGTAATGAAAATGAAATAGCCGATGAAAAGGCTAGCCAATGAAAAATGGCCAGGTCCTTCCTTAAGCACTGAGAATCACCTGCTTGGAACACCAAGTTGGAACACAGTTGAGGTGTAACCTGTGATCCTAACATGGATATTTAGGTCTGACACTTAGAGCTTCTGAAGACTTATTGCACGCCTCTTCATTCCACATTTGAGGCTTATCTTTATTGGGCCCAATACTGGTAGCCAGAGTTCTCCTCTGATTTCATCAGAAATCAGCTCTTCTTTCACTGCTTACCAGGATCTCGCTCCTTCTCCTTACTTCGTCTTGAGCTGGTATGCGTTTAACTCCTCATAGAAATGCCAGTATTTGCATAGACATTTTGAAACAGACTAAATCATCTCTCTCTACTGAATGGTATTCTGGAATATTTTTATGTTGAGATTAAGGTTTTCTTTTCCTTTTTTTTTCTACTCTGTCTCCCATTCTTATGCTATGGAAATTACAAAACCTGATTTCCCATAGATGCTGCAGAAGTTTGTACTGTTTCCTTTAATGTCTTACTCTAGTTCCTGCTTTTATTGACAAAAATACATAAATAAATAAATAAAAATAGTTAACTTGTTAACTTTAGCTCATGACTATAAACACCATTACGTATTTACTACTGTTCCCAGTAATGTATTCTTGAATATTAATCTGTGGAGAAAGACATTTAGAAGTGTAATACGATTTTGTATGGTTAGGATTATACTGCTGTATTGTCTTCATGGCCTCTCTCTGCAAAACTGGCTATAAAAGTTAGCTGTGAGCTCAACTTATTTGAATTTAATTTTCTCTTTCTGCAAGAACCACTTTAATATAAAGATTTTCAAAATGAGGAGCAAATGTTTTTATTTACATACCTTTATTTTCCACCTTCTTTTCTCAGTTAATATCCAATTTATACATTTTTTTTAACTCTTTTTTGACAATATTATGCAATATTTGGTGAAAGAATTGGTTACTAATAGATGGTTAGTAATGGTTACTAATAGATAACATATGTCCAATAGATGCTGCTCTGGAAATTGTGCCTGCTACTTGTCTACAAAATGGTCTCATTTCCATTCTCATGAAAAGCATATCATGTTTTTTTATCCATATAACCCATATTTGTTAGTCTCCGTGAACTAGTTTTGTAAATCTGTGAACATCAGTAGGTGTTGCATTTGAATGGTAGGTGTTAAATATCTGAACTGTAGAATACACATACTTACTGGCAGAAAATGTCAGTTTTAATGAAAGATCAAAATTAAGCTATCCAGAAGCACTTCAAATAGTCAATTTCTTTAATTTATGCAAGAACATTGTAATGGTTGAATTTTCCTTGATCTCTGAAAATGACATTTTTCTATTAAAGAAGCTTTATAAAAAGTGAAATTCAAGATATTGACTATTATTTCTTGGGAAAACTCAGTTTATGAGCTATTATAATGCTTGATATGAGTATTTGATTTGTCTCGAACTTAGTTATGTTGTTTGAGCAATACTTTTGAATAAGTATATAGTTAAAAATAGAGGTTATAGGACAAACTTCCTTACTATTCCATAATCTACTCCAAATGCATTAGGGACTTCAAACTAATTGTTCTGTAGTGATTTTTATTAAAACACACACTGTTTTAGTCTTACCTCGCTCTTAACTTTCACATATAAGGCCTGCCTCATGTGTCACACCTGACACAATTGTTTTATATGAAGACTAAATATACTTTGCTAGTCAGCTCAGAAAAGTATCATATTTCAAATTATGTACTAGCAAGAATTTGAGAATACCTCCAGATATATTTTATTATTTTTGTCATTATTTTTTTTTTCCTCCTTAATTATAAATTTAAAATGAGTACAGTGAAAAACAACATTTGAGGATCACTGTACAAAGATGTGTTTTTCTTCACTGCCAGAAGCTGTGATATCATGCCTGGTTATTCAGTCAAATCATGTAGTATTCATTTATTAAAATTTTCTTCTTTGATATTGTAATTATGGAGCATGAACTAGGAACAACTGAGACTGAAAAGTGGTAGTCAGAATAATTGTTCTGCCTTCTAGTTTCCTGTATCATTTTATAGTAATAGACTGTCCCAGACAAAATGTATTGTTAGATTTCTGATAGAAAAAATAGAAATAGATTAATAAACAAACAAACAAACGACTATTTCCTTTTTCCTTCTATTTTAACAATGTCTTCTGAGTCATTCACACCAACATTGACTAAAACTACATAAATGTGAAGAGTTTATACTTAAGTTCAAATTATCCAGCTGTGATTTATTTATTTATTTTTTAATTCAGAATTAAAAGTAATGTTCATCTTAGAGCTTCAGTGTAGAAAGACAGCTAAAGGAATTATCAGTACTCATTTTCCAAGGTACAATTGAATGGTTATTTGAAAAAAAGAAGAAAAAAAAAAAGCAATAACCATGTCCTATAATGCTCTAGCTCAGTATTGCAGTGTTATATATATAGAACAAAAGCAGTACCCTAAAGCAGCAGTTATTTTACAATTGGTTTTTAGTCTAAAGATGCAGGTTTCTTATATCAACTTTTTCTAGTTCTATTGTTGTCTTACAGTGTGTTTTGCTTTTTTTTTTTTTTTTTTCTTCCCTCACCCTGTTCATCATTTACCGTTGTTTGTAGAAAAGCCTGACTTCTGTTTTCATGAGAAAGACCCTGGAACCTGCAGAGGTTATTTTTCCAGATATTTCTATAACAAAGAGACAAAACTATGTGAAATATTCAAGTATGGTGGGTGCCTAGGAAACCAGAACAACTTTAAGAGTTTGGAAGAATGCCAGACTACCTGCCAAGGCAACTGTAAGTTGTTGTCCTTGTTATTCTTAGCTTTATTCTTGTATAAACAACATTGTGTTTTGAAGGTATTTGGCATAGGAAAAAAGGCAATGTAGGAGACTCCAAAGCAGCAATAATTTATACCTGAGATTAATACAATTATATATTCTTAAAAATACATACAAAAATAAGAAATATAAAGTAACAAAGAAAAATATTTTAAAAGTGGTATGTGCTGTTAATTTTAATGAATATTGCAGGACTCCTGTTGTTTTATTTTTCCCTGTCAAATACCTACATGCATTTTAATTCCACAAACCCCTGCAAAAATATATGTTAAACTTCTTGAACCTATTGTATAAAAGAAACATGATATATTTTTTTTTAAATGCATATTCTTTAATATATCTATGTTGAAACAAATAATGAGTGATATATAATTTGAAACAGAACATTGAAAGTAATGCAGACAGATGCAGTAATTGAAGTGACATCAATTTTAAGTTAAGAAGGGACTTGGTCCAGGCAGAGACTTAACAGTAACAGAGATTATAAAGATAGGGAATGAAGAAATGGACCTATTCAGGTTGCAGCCACATCACTAAGTCATCTTTTTCATTATTTTTCTTTTTAAATCTAAGATATGTTAGCAGTTTGGCTTTGCAAAGTCATAAAAAGTTCATATATTTTAAGCCATATGTCTGAATCTATTCCTTTCAAAACATGTCTTGTAAAGAAAAGAGGGATTTCTGCTTTTACTGTTTCCTTACTCTGGGTTGCTACCTTCCCACCAAAGAATCATGCAAAACTGGTCCTTCATCTGAATGATTTAGCCCTGCAGTTTAGGCTATGAACAGACACTTAGACTAACCACAGATCTTTCTTCCACTTCCTTGTCTTCCTAGTTCCTATGATTTTTTCTACATCAGAATACAGTAATCTTCCTAACTCTTCCTAGCTCCTCAGAGCACTTAATTATATTCATAGTATAAATTTCTGGACCACCTCCCCCCCCCTTTATTTTTTTTTAATCTAGTGGGTCTGTTTCCAGGACAGTTTCAAGTGTCTTTTCAGTAAGGGGAACCTGAGCTCATTCATATTTAGAACAGGAAAGACCCAATAAGTTTCCTTTTTTTTTTTCAAAAGGATTTTCAAGGATTTTCAAAAAATACACATATAGAGCCAAATGCTTTTCCCGTACCTTTTGCTGAAGCATTCCTTCCTGGGCTCTGATTCCATTTTTATCTTCTGGACTAAAAGTTGCAAAATGCTTTTTAAAAATTATTTTATCTTTTTTTTTTTTTTTTTTTTTTTTTTAATTTCAATCTGAAATAACACCTAATTGTAAATTTGTGTGAATATCAAAGAAGGGAGCCACAGCTTCAATAGACAGAAGTTTTTACCTTAGTGATACTGAAACTTTGATACCAATTATTTTGTGTTTTTCCTCATTGTTTTCCATTCATTTTTCTTTTAGCAAATTTATTGCCAGATGCTCCAACTGAAGATTATCCTAACACTATGAACAGTAGCTCGCCAGAGGAAGAGCACAAGCAGTTTCCCAGGATATTTGGTAAGAATTTGCTTTTGTTGTTTATAATTTTCCTTTTTTTGATGAAGCACTCACTCTGAGGCTTGTCCACTTCTTTTGGTTTGTCCATATAGTTTATTTGAGAATAGTTATGTCAGTTGAAATATGTAAGTCTAATGAGCTGATAACATGCAAACTAGCTTCATAGCCATTTTTTGTCAGTAATAATAAGTATTTTGAAAAGGGGTTATTATTGCAAAGGTTAGAATGTTTGCTAGCAATATAATAACAACCTTACCAGACCATATTTGATTTAAGTATTATAAATATTATTATAAAAATGAAGGAAAAACTTAAAACTTAAATGGGTACCAATCATAGTTTACTTTCAGAACTTTCTTGTGTCTAGATAGCATATCATATATTGTTTCACTACTTTTTTTTTTTCTTTTAGTAAATTTATTGCCAACTGCTCCAAATGAGAAGTCCAATATTATGAACAGTAGTTACCCAGAGAAAGAGCACAAGCAGTTTCCTAGGTTTTTTGGTAAGAATTTGTTTTTGCATTTCCTAGTTCTCAGTCTTTTATGTGCACCCTGGATTTACTGAGAGAAAATGGGTGGAAATGGAATATCTGAGACTAAAGAATGGGTTCCCATCTATGTCAATAGTTTCAATAAGCAGAGAAAGTCAAAACAAAAAAATATATTCTACTTACACATCTTCTATAGATATCAGAAAGTGGAATACTGATTATACTTTGTCCTCTTATGAAGGTGTGTTCTTGTGAAGGTCTGATAAAAAACAAACCTTTAAATACCAAAATCAAAAGCAGTGTTGCAGAGTTGTTTTAGTCAAAATAAATCCTTTTCCATGGCACTGTCAGAGCAGTTAAAGATTCTTTTACCCATTAAGAAAGAATTATATTTGGATTTTGGAATATGGCGCAATATATTTATCATGATACATTTTTATCATTGTTAAGGTCATATTAAACTTAGTTCATGGTTTGATTATAGTCAAGGTAAGTGTGAATGAATTTCATGACTACTTAAAGGGATTTTTGCGCTAATACGTGGTATAATGCAGATAAGAATCTGGAGGCCCTCTACTGTGGAGGTTTTGACAATTTCTGCAGCTGGGGACTGTCCACTAGAGATTGCTGGTACTTGCTCACACTCTAAAGGGTGATTGAATTTGAGGCATATCATTTTTATGATCCACAGTTATGCAAGAGGAAACAAGAAACAGTTGGGAAAAGACTGAGCATTCTTACCAAGTATTTCTATTTGTTTTATTTTTGCATTTATACTTATTTGTACTTTTGGAGATAATGTGATAGTTTACAGATTCATCAATGTTTTTGTGTTTTATATGGTCTGTAGGGTAATGGGCATGTAGGATAACATTCCGGTGCTCTTTGCTTAGAGTTGTGTCTAATAAAGCTTGATTGTATGTTGTATTCTATTTATTTTGCTTGTACAATGATCACATGTACTGTTGGCTTGAGGTAAATTTCTGAGATAGCTGGATTTTTTACCACATACAAAACATTAAAATGACTGAATAAAAAACAGTAAGCCTCTTGGTAGCTTATTGTACTGAAAAGTAGTTACATGACAAAAAGCCTGGTTGTCAATCTAGGGACATGAGTGCACATGTTCCCTGAGGTTTCTACTCGCAATATGATCCCCCATATTCCCAAAACAACTAGCCTATGCAAGCAAAGAGGCATTATTCCATGTGTTTTCTTAGAGGAAACTCAAAAAAAAAAATGAAGTGTTGTATCAACAATAGTGAATTTTGTGGTAGAGCAGATTTCAGGAAAGAGATGAGGGTAAGAGGAAGGACAGAAGACTGGAAGGTTGATGGAAAAAAGGCTGAAGTAACAAGGGAAGGTAGATTCAGTGTAAATGGGTGAGTCAGGTAAGAAACATGACCTTGAAAGGACTGATGAGTTTCAGTGGAAAGTCTGAAGACCTCACAGTTCTTTCTCTACAATATAACCTTTGTCTTACGCTAGCCTGCCTCATGCAGATGTCTGCTGCCATTCTGTTTGTTTATCTGCCCGTACCTTTCAGGCTGCTGGGATGGGCTAAAATCCTGTGTTTTGTGCAATCCCATTTCATGGCAATGAAATGGTAGGACTAAAACAGACCACTAATTTCTCCACATGGCATAGCTTCCACTCATGCTGTTACTAGAGGCAAGAGTATTAACTGAAGTTGCAAGGTGGAGTTATTTCACACAAATGTGCAAAGTGACTCTCATCACCCTCTGGGACGGAGGAAAAATCTAGTTACACACATGCAATGTCAGAATGGACTGCTTGGGATGGAATGGCTGATTCTCATCTTCTGAAGCACAGGTGAAATAGCTTATCTGCTATTGTAACGTGTTTTGTATATTGGCCTGGCTATGTAGCTTCTTTTCTTTCTTTTTTTTTTTTTTTTTTCAAATACATGACCAATATTAAAAAATAATAAAATTCCAAGGAGTTGTCCCTTATAGAATAACTTGCCTTGTATAAGTTTGCCATGATACCAGATTAGTAGATTTCCAACAAAGTTCTTGATCTTAAGAAGATTAAAGTCTTCCATGACCAAGAGAAACTAACTTTATCTGCATATAAACACAAGACCTCTAGTGTTCTCTGTCAGCAAAGAACTTGCTGCAGAGAGCCAATATTGTTCTGGTCTTATTCTGCTATAAGTTGTAAAACAATTTCTGGGGAAGTGAAAGTGAAGCGAGGAATCAAGCCTTTCATTTTTAGATTAAATGAAGTGATCTACGGTACGAAATTGCAAGTGCTATATTCTACATTCAACTTGTGAAATCTAAGTGGGATGCAAGATCAAAAGTCGGTTTTCCACTCAGTGAGTTTGGAATAGCACACTGAAGCAGCTCCTGTTATTATTTCTTAGAGTCAGGGCCATATCTTTTGCAGATACAAACTGACACAGCTATATTTGCTATAATGGAGCTGAACCAATTTATACCTATAGAGTAGTGTCAAGTGCAGATGACTCATTATTTTTGTAATAGCCTGTCTACTTGAGAATTCTTTTATTATCTCTCTGCTGTAACCAGAATGAGAAACTGAAGTCTGCATAATAATGTGGCAGTAAACCTGAAGTTTCATGAATGTCAAACACCTGTGTTTAGCAGAAAAAAATGCAGTAAGCATTGTATGCGTCACTCATGAAGATAATTTTAAACTTCTTTTGTATTAAGATTATCAGTTCATTGTCACACATTTGAACCCCAGCTAAGCCTGAGGGAAAACGGTTTTTGTTTCAAAGCACGTTTGAGATTCGTTTTGATAAATGAATCCATGTCTGAATGTGCGTGTTTCAGAGATTCCAAAGTACGACCATATCATCTGTTTCCATCAGAGAGGGGTTGTATGGGATTCAAGGAACAACTGTATTTAAAGAATTAAATCTTAAACCATGAATTTTAAAAGATCTCTATGTAGCAGTGAAGGGTAAGATACACTAGTCTTTTTATAGGGAAGAACAATAGCCTTTTTTTATTTATTGGCTTTTCATGGAATTAGTTTACCTAATTTTTCAGAGACAAAATATCAAATATTGTGGTTTTGGATCTCATTCTCTGACCAAAACAAAATCAGTCTGAACATCTGCATCATCAACATAAGAGACAAATGCATCTACAGTGTTTTGCTTTAATAAAATGTGAAGCCTGTTTGAAAAGCTCCTGTAGAGATAGAGGTGAGAGTTCCAGCTTCCAAACTCCACTTGAGATAGGTTCCAAGTTATTATCCTGATGGAGTTGTCATGTTTCTGAGGAACACTTCTTCATTGTATCAGCAGTTTCCAAAAGAAAGCTTTACACTTGGAGAATGTTTGACTAATTCAACTTGGAAGCTATTGTTTGTCGTTTGCCTATACAAATTGTAAATTCTTTTTTGCCGTGCCCATTTATGACCTGACTTGTCATGTATTTTGTCATACATGTCATGTATTTTTGTCAAATAATGTGTATAGCATATCCAAGGTTATGAAATTGCTATTGGATATTTAAAACCCATTTAAACAAGTTATTTTGGATAAACAGAATAGCTTGAGCAGAGTCTAAAGGCCTGTTGCTATCCATGTCAATACCATGTAGTTCCATGTATAATGAAATTAGAAAGTATGCCATGACACTTATTAATTCGGGGGTTCGTATGATCTAATGGATGTTAGCATGTAATGATTTATGTAATATAACGAATAATACAACATGCACTGTAAAAAATGGTATAGATAAAATGCAATCTAAATTGAGAACAAAGTAAAGATAAAAGCAACATTCCTGTCTGAAGTAATCTTACAGAGTTGACATCTGTAATTAATTCATTGACCTGTAATGATTAGATTAGGACAAAATAATTCTGATAGAGGAATGTGTATTTTTTTGGCTTTTGTTTTTGCTGTTGTTTGGCTTTGTTTTTACTGTTTTTAGTGTGTACCCCTTCATCTCTGTATAGTTCTGTGAGTTGTGGGTTTTGCTTTTTTTTTTTCTTTTTCCCTTCATAGAAAATGCAGGAGATAAAGACATTTCAACAACTCTTAGGTTGTAAAGGTTGTAAAACTAAAACATTTGAGAGAGATACTCAAGAACAGGCATAATGTCAAAACTTACTGTAATATCATATAAGCACAACATTAGAAGCTGGGGCTGAACAGAGAAAAATTACCTGGATCTAATGCTCCCATTGACTGGGACACACTGGGATACACTGGCTCACAGGCTTGGAAATGCCTACAGAGATGTTGGGTTGGGAATAAGACAGTACATATCTTATGCTTACAGTAACTTGAAGTTAACAAATCTTTTAGTGGTCAGTATAATAAAATAAATTCACAAGTTTTATGATTCTCAGCAGACCAGGAATAAAGTAATTTCATTTTTATTTTAATATACTGTTTTGTGGAAAAAAATGGCTGCTGTATGGCAAAATTAAGAAGTTTTTTTTCATGAGCTGTGTACTTCTGTGAGTGCAAAGAATATGCAGATATTTTGAAAATGAAGATACAACTTTTAGAAACAGTATAATACAGATTCTGAATAACTTTTGGATGCCACTCTGCTAGTTGCTTTATACATATGCAGATAGTCCTTATTCATCAGTTACCACATCACTTGCTCCTTGGCTCCAAAAGCTTATAATTGTTGTGAGAAGCCATTCACTATGGGACTTTGCAGTCTCTCTAGAAAATTCATACTAGACAAGTAATTTATATCAGAAGTATATATTTAAAGTCCATTATAATTAACAACCCTGAACTATTTGCTTCTTTTGTCATTGACAAGTCTTTCTATGTTGTTCTTTTTAATTACACTAATTTTTAAGTTTAAATAGGTAATCACGTTTTTTGTTTTATTATATATTTTTCTTATTCAATGTATATATATATTTATTTATTTTTTCTTCAATGATGCCGAACATTTGTTTTGAAAGCTTATTTCCTCTCCAGCTAGAATCTGGATGAAATTATTTCTAGGCTCAAAAGTTCTTGAAGCCAGTACCAAACATATTGCAAGTTTATTTAGCTACCATCTTCATTATGAATAAAGCAGTAGATTTAATATCCATTGTATAACATTTTGGGCACTTAGTCTAGGTCGAGATTGAACCTTACTCTGAAAATAATGTCACAGATATCAAAAGAAACTAATTAGTACTCATGCTATAACCTGAAATTAATTTAATCTGTCTTGAAATACCAGCTCATGATTCAGTTTTTGCTTTCACAGGATACTTTTTTGAATAGTAGTATACTGTTGCTAATGTGGCTTCAAATGTATTAATAATTTAATTTTCCTTTCTTAGCTTTCCATAAATTACCTTTCTATTTCTGTCTGGGCAATTTTTCACAGTTTTTCACCACACTGGTCTATCAATTATACTTAGCAGACGAGCTTTTTTCAGCAAGTGTAAGGCGTGCAAGACAAACAAAATGTAGCGCATTATTTTGAGCTATTTTCTTGTCAGCCTCTTGAATTGCCCAAGTTAATTCATAATTTCTTGGTTCCAGCAACTCATCTGCTTCGCACTTTTCTGAAAACAGGATGCCTTCAGCTCTGTTGTAACCCAAGTTATTCCCTAAAATTTTAACTCAGTCTTTCCTCTGAACCACTTTTGCCAGCTGTGTGGCTTTCTAACCTTAAGAAGGCCATCTGATAGCTTCATGTGTCCATTTATGCATTCAGATCTCAGTTACTCTGCTACTTCTTGAAGGAAAATGGCATTCCTTTGTGTTCCTCATAACTGATGATTTAATGGCTCCCATTCTTGTTTTTTCTTCCTGTACAGCAGCTATTTGTCAGTTTTAATTTTGCATATGAGTTACTCCTGGGTGATAGGTGATGGAGTTTCTCCAGGGGTGAGCATGGGTGAGCTTGAACTTGTTCCAGTTCCCAGGTACTTCATATACTTCAGCTTCATCTTCCAGCGTTTCAGTTCTCACACTCACTTTCAGCAACACTGAAGATCCAAAACATCAGGCTACTCCATGGAATGGTAAAAAGCTAACAGCAGCACTAAAACACCAGCATCGCAGTTGTTTTGTGCACTTAACTCTTCACCCTTGATCCTCTTTATTCTGCGAGTTGCAAACTTTTCCTTCATAATTGCTCAGTGTTTTCCAGTATTATTATTCCAAGATTATTACTTAAGTTAAAATTTCCATATTCACGTGACAAACCTAATATTAATGTATTGAATCTTACATCAGAGATCCTGGATACTTTTACCTTGTATTTGATTGCAAAAAGTCTAGCAGTAATTAGAAAAATTAACTTCATTATCATAAATATTTACCATATTTTTAAAGCTGTCCGAGATTAATTTATTTCACGCTATGCTCTACAGGTAGTTTACTTGAAACTCCCCTAAGTGAATTTGAGTGCTATCTCCTGCCACAGAAACAGCAATTTTAACACTAAATTTATAGGAAACAAACCTTGCTTTCAGGATAAGTTTTTGTTGGCTTTTGGAATTTGAAGAGAGAATAACATTAGCTGATATTTTTGGTAGTCATAACATGGTAGATGCTTATGTAAAATATCTTGGATTTTCAGAACAGAATTAAATTTGCCACTGAATTTCATATAATTTTTTAAGTTCTCAAAGCTTCAAATCTCATATAAAATATAAACATAACAGAAAACTGGTTAATGACAGTGTTGTCTCTAACCTTTTTTTTTTTTTCCATGTTATTTCTAGAACCACCTGCTATCCCTTCTTTGTGCATGACTCCTATGGATAAAGGACTTTGTAGAGCTAAAGAGACAAGATTTTTCTACAACTACTCAACTGGAAGATGTCGCCCATTTAACTATAGTGGTTGTGGTGGGAATGAAAATAATTTCACCTCCAGAAAGTCGTGTTTGAGGATCTGCAAGAAAGGTATGGGAAATGATACTGCCACAGAGAATCACAAGAGGTAAATATTATGCACTCTATGGGCTGAAACGTTCTTGCAACTTTTGGTAGTAAGTATTGGCCTGATAAAATGTAATAGCTGAAAGTCTTAGCAAAGTGCAACTGGTAATCAGAAGAGAGAGCTAGAGAGAGAAGGATGGACGCTAAAATACTGTGTACAAGAGCAGACATCTTGACCTTGGTCAGGCAAATGAAGACTAGGTAAGACAAAATGTTCTTTTTTCTCTTTTTTTCAAGAATATTTCTTGAAAACAAGATGTCTCATTTCTGATTATCTTGGATGTGTTAGTCGTACAGCATCTTAACTTACTCTTTCATTTTACCTTCAGGATTCATTAAAAATAAAGGTGGAAGAAGAGTAATAAAAATTAAGAGGAAGAAAAAGAAACTGTCAGTAACGGCTTTGGAAGAGGAAAGCATCCCTGAAAGAATACAACTTTGATTTTATGGAAATGGGAAGTAAACTGCTCTTCACCTGTGAATGAAAGCCTCTAGTGTACCCAATTTAAATATATGTACTGTACTCATTATTTAGGTTGCATATTATTAAGCTGTTTATGTTTTTGTTATGTATGCCTCCTTTACATTAATAAACATTACTTTGTACTTTGGAAAAGAGCACTTAAAATGTAGTTTGACTATATCATTGCTAGAGATGAAACAGGACAGAACAGGTTATGTGGGCATAGAACTCATAACAACTAAAAAGTAGGCAAGATTCAAATTTACTTTATTTCCCCATTCTTTTCTGAAATCTATTTTGGTCCTAAAAAAGAAGAATAAGGCTTGTCAAAGAGCAATCACTTGTCAAGTATGATTATTTCAATCTTAGATTAAAAGATGAGTCTACTGATAAAAAGAGGAAATAGACAATGGATTTTATATGGATTTAAATTAATCGTATTTATTTTGGGATATGCAAGCTAGATGCAACTCCACTGAAATGCATAGAATTAGGCTTGTCAAATGAACGTGAATCAGAATTAACCCACCAAAAACATAAAGAGAATGTTCAAGTTGTAAATGTGTGACACAATGTGACAGAAATTTACAAAAAAAAAAAAATATATAAATATATTTGTTGGGTTCATCAATTTATCCTTGTTACTGAAGTAGATTCATGGCTTGCTATTTAATAATTTCTGGAAATATGTTTTCTTGGGGGGAAAAAAAGAAGGAACAAAACCCATTCATAGATGAAGAAATCAGTATAGTTGCTTTAGTGGTAACAGTACATTTCTTCTCTAGTTGACTTTGTTTGTTTATCTGGGGGGAGGGGGAGGTCTTTTGCTTCTGTTTGTTTTTGGTTTCTTGTCATTGTGGGTGGTTTTGTTTGCTTTAAGACTGACATGAAATAGTGGTTCAATTCTTGCCCTTCTCCCAGACACCTCTCTGATCTGGGTAGATCTTTTCTAACAAGATATTTTTCTTAAAGGAAAGAAAAAAGAAAAAAGTAGTTGGTTTCTTGTAAGGTTCACAGAAATGCCCTACTGCCTATGAAACAGAAGATAGGATACATTTTTCAAAAATATCCTTCTATATTCTTTGATGCTGAAAATCTTTTTTTTAATGTATGATGTTTTCTGTTTGTGCTTAAGACTACTGAGGATACTTACACTGCTGTTTGTGAGAAGCAATGTGAAAATACATATCTGAAGTAGATGTGAGGGGCTCAGACACTACAGCAAGGAACAACAACAATGACAAAATAATACATGATCTGTTGGGCTAACCTGCCTTTGCCTGAGCGCTACAATTACATGTGGTATCAGAAAGCCTCTGGGTTTTTTATATACCCAATGAACTTTGGACTAACTCCAGAAAAAGGCTAATCTTTACTGCTGAAAATTAAAGCATTTATGCATTCTAAATATCTGAGGGGGTAAGTAAAAGTTTTTTGTTTGTTTTAATGCTGAAATTCTTATTTCTGGTACCTAAATTATTTCATGATTCTCTTAATTTATGATCTACTAAGTGTGATTTGAAAAATGCTCGTGAATCTGAAGTATAGACCAAAAAATGCTTATGTAGAGTCTCATCATATGAAATGTAGGAGCACCACAGACTTAAACTGCAATAACTATAAGAATCAGACAAGTGCATTTCTGACAGAGGAAACCTATAAACTCCATTTAGACACTTAGACACTGCTAAAGACTTGCAGTGTTGGTTCTTCACAAAACTAATTTGGTGCAAGTGTCACTACCTACTACGTTCAATTCCAGCTTGATGCCTTCCAGTTCTAGTTCACTGTTTTTATTGACCTTACTCTCCATGTATCTTCTGTACTCCATAGGCTAGGAATCTAGTCCGTAGTTCTGAGATGCAGCACACAGTAGCAGAGCAGGAGGTTAAATACTTGGGCCAGCCAGCATTTGTCATTGCAGATAAGTGGAAAGCCTGTGGTTTAAACTGTTCCTAGGCCTTTCCACTTGAATTAGCACAGTACTGCACATTGCCTCCTAAAGCAGAAGCTGCTTAGGCACACTAGGTACAGGAGGTGGAAGCCTTACCAATGTGCTGAACACCCCATTAATGCCACAGTTACCCTGTTGCTGCATTGACTCTGGCATGTGTCTGCCTGGCTAAGAATGCAGGTAAATTCACAGGTGTCTGCACCTTTGCTTGCATGAACTTTATGATGAAGGCAGTAAATATATCTAATCTTCCACTCTTAGTCATTAAAATTTCCTGTGGACTGCTGGTATTACAATTTAAGTAATCACTAGATAGCATGATGTACTTAGGAGTGGAGACAGAACTGAATTTGGTGCGACTGCTTCTCCAGCAGCTTAGGGACTCAGTAAGGATATTGTACGTGTATGGTTTCAGATCAAAGCAAAAGAGAGAGTGCCAAGTACTGCTGGATAAGTATCACATTTACAAGAGCCTCCTCCTGTCACTGGTCTCTGACAGAGAGGCAGGGCTATCCTAAATACTGCATTAAAATCCTCTGACAAAGATATGTGATATTCCCTAGCATGATTTTGAGGTATTTGAGCATGATTTGCATTAAACTAAAACCTCTTTTAGAGCTTTCATGTGTAAGAGAACGAAACTTGTGTTTGCTTTTTTTAGCAGCAGGAGTTCAACATTCAGATAACTCCACTATTTATTTGAATTTGCATTATTGGCAGCATTTCTTCTTTATAGAGAAAGTGTTTTTTCTCAATATCAAGCCCATATAGAGATGGCTGGGCAGCACTTTTTCTCAGGAACTTTCCTGTGCCCAGCTTCAGTGGCTGTAACTGCACCTGTAAATCTCACATTTTTTTTAGGTGAGATGGGACTCTGAGCCTTGCGGGGAGTGTGGGGGGGGTTAGGAGTAAGGGGAAAGGGGGTTGCCCATAGTGTCTCTTAAAGCAGCCCACCAAAAAGACTAATGATTATTAGGGTTTGGTTTTATGAGATTATAACCTAGAACAATGATCTTTCTTAAAGAGAATATTCTGAATGAGACAGTAGATACGCTCCATCCTTGGAAGTGCTCAAGGCCAGGCTGGATGAGGCTTTAAGCAACCTGGTCTAGTGGAAGGTGTCCCTGCCCGTGGCAGGGGGGTTGAGCTAGATGGTCCCTTCCAACCCAAACCATTTTATGATTTAAGATATCAGTTCATATAAAAGAATCGATGCATTTGTTTCTATACATATTGCCATTTGTTTGTCCATAAATCATCCTTTCTGTCCCTGCAGAAACCTGGCTGTGTGGCTGCTTCCCAATTCTAAGTCTCCTGCTTGCTGAGCTCTCCTGCAGACTAACAGGTTCTCCTCGCTGAGCATGCTCTGTTGCTCTGTGCAGTCTTTTCTTCCAGAACCGCTATAGCTAGGAGAGGACTAACAGGTACTCCCCCATGCTCTCTTACCCCCTAGTTACACAGTAGTAAGAAACTTTGCATGCATTTATTTTTTAGTAATAGAGATTGAACTAATGATTATTTGGGAAAACTATTTTGTCATTGCTGAGACAGAAAAAAGCTACAAAGTTACAGCATCTCAACATAAATCAACTCTACTAACCAAGAAACCATTACGAAGAGATTTGTCTTTTAGACTTATTATGTAGAGTTCAGTCAAGGGAAAAAAAAAAAAAAAAAAAGCAAACAAACAAAAACTGGCATGTTATAGACAATAAAACAACACCACCATCAAACTGATTAGACTATAATCAGAAGTTTGGTGGAGGTACTGGGTTTGGCCACCATACCAGTTATCCATTTCAGTCTTTGTTATCTTGTTTTTGTATAGCTCTAAAATGCATTGAATTTGTTTTTCATGTAAAAAGGCCAAACTGAAGTGTGATCTGATTTGCATCTTTATTAACCCCACAAGAAATTCTTTTTGTATGCTTCTCATTCATTCGGTTCTCATCATTCTTGTGTCTTCAATAGCTGCAGAACAACCACATGCAAGAATATGAAAAAGATCTGTGCATTTCTCAAAGATAGTTCGAGGATGAATGGAGTAGGGGAATAATTGGGCAAAAGGAAAAGATAGGGAATTAGATGTCAGAATGGTGAAGACATTAGAATACAAAGCTATGCTAACAAGTTAGCAGTGACTATGTGCATTTCCAGTCAGCTAGAGTCCCTTCACCCAGTCGTTTCATTTCAGATTCTGCCCTCGTTGCTTTGGAGGCAATACACACACTGCCATGAAATTTCTCCCATGTTGTATGATGGGAGCCAACAAGCCAATGAAGCTACAGATTTGATGAATTTCCATGTACACGTATAACCTGGTGTGTGCCCTGGGTCCATTCTGGTGATGAAACAATATGTCTTTGAGAAATACTCTAAAGTCTTTTGACTCATCCTTTTTTCCACCTATTTTTTATGGGCATACCTTTTTTTTTTATTATTTAAACCTTTGTTACCTAAGTCCTATCCCTTCCTTTTATTTTCTTTCCATTTCCATTTAAACCAGAATTTCTCCTCACATCTCCAATTCAACTCCTTTTTCAAAATTGAGTTTGTGAGTCTTTATCCTTCTAGAATCTACCTTTGGAACATTTTCATGTGGATATAAGGGTGATGTTTCATCACTGCTCTCTTTTAGCAGTATCTGCTGAGAAAGAATCCTGGTTGGATGTATAGTACGGATATTAAGTGTTTAAATATGAACTCTAGTGTTTTATTCATGGGCAATATATGACCAAGGGTCAGAAGTTTCTCCAGTTTTGTTTAGCCCATGGTCTCTTTGAACCCATGGCACTGCCACCTTGGAATTCGCTCACCCAGGTTTTTTTCACGGGACTCTCATCATCCACCGCCTGTGCGAGAGGGGGGCAAGATGGCCTATCCCAGGGCAGCCTTGCGTCCGGAGGAGATGCTCGGAGGACGCGTTTAGATGCGGGTCCAGGGCAGGGAAGAGGAAAGGAGAGGCGAGGCGATGCGGGAGGCAGGGGCAGGCAGGAGCAGCCCGGCCGCTGCGCTCCAGGTGGCGGCACCGCGCCGCCAGGGGGCGCCTCCCCCCCGGCCCTCGGGCAGGTGCGGGGCTGCGCGGCCCGGAGCGCCCCGGGCACGGAGGGGCCTGGCCGGGAGCAAAAAGTGGGAAAAACTCCGCCTGGCCCCGCAGCCCCTCGGTCAGCCGCAGGGAGATCTCCCTCGCTGGCGCAGAGCTGCAGGGAGGGGTTCTCAGCCCATCAGGAGTTGTCCCATTGTAAGCAACGCTATATTTATCCCTCAGCTTCTCCGATCAGATCAAAACTCGTGGTAAGAGGTGGAATTAGTATTTTATCTTTTTTCTTCGCAAGGTTTTAAGCTTTGGTTACAGCACAGTCTGTTGTGTTCATTTAGATCCTTTTCGCACGGCTCTCGCCCACGCTGTTGATAAGCAGGGGAGCCTGTACGGGTGTCATTTACATGACTTTCAGCCAGAAAAGGGGGGAGCTGAGGCAGTGTGGGGGCCTCCTGCGTCTCTGAAGTGCAAATTGCACCAGCTGAGATGTCTCAAATACCTGTTGAGTAGGAGTAAGAAAGTTCCAGTGATAGCTAAATAAGTAGAATATAAGAATTTTGAAGTTAAAAAAAAAAAAAAAAAAGACAACAGAAGCCCACACTGCTGAATTTGACATGCCAAATCAAACATGGCCTATGTAATAAATCTCTCCACCTAATTCAGATGTTGAGCCTGCCTTGAACATGCGTGCTTAGCTGGGATATATGGATCATTTTCTAGGCTACAGTGTATAGTGTACTATATTGCAATCTCTTGCCCAGACCTAATCGGTCTAAAATATTGCAGCCAGGCTCACTTCTGATGAGATTCCACTGCCTGAATTTCATCATTGTTCAGAATCAGATCTAATCCCCGTCTTATTTCTGTTTACACTGCCTAGGGAGTTAGAGTGCCAACTCTTCGTGCTTCACTTATTATAAAACTCAAACATTCTCCCATTGACATATGGTCCTAGAAGCACCAACATTCACATACCAAATGAATATTAAACTCATGTGCCTGCTCTTACAGTGATCCTAGATTGTGATTTCACCATTCATACTATCTGGTGGTCGTATGAACTTAAAGTACTCCTGCCCCTCTTTCCTCTCGTTCTGTTATTCCTGACCTGCTGTGCTTTGTTGTTTGTTTGTTTGGTTGGTTGGTTTGGTTTTGGTTTGGTTTTTGACTGTTTTTATCTTTGGAGAAAGGATTTTCAATGGCAAGACAAGTTCCCTCACCCAGTTCACATTCTATGAATGTTTCTGCTGATAAGACAGTGGATTGACAACAGGTAGTGAGAAGCAAGCAGAAATACTTCAGCTTGTTTCGTGAACAAATTAAACGGTTATCATTTTGATGAGCACTTACAAAACCATTATACCTGGGGACACGTCCCATACAGATTCCTCGTGCTAGAGGTGTTTCTAGTTAGTATTTGAGCTTACTGCTCCATGAACCTGCATTTGTCCAACACAGCATGCCATGTGTGCACAGCAACTGTATTGAAGAGCACACCTTCAGTACACGTGTCTGTAGCACAGGTACCAGCTGTACAAAGCGGGTAATAAATGTCCTCAGGGAAACACTTTTAGATCCTGATATGAACTTCTTGAAGCCAGTGTAAGGGTTGTCACCAATGCCGTTTTGTGCTCAGTCGTGGCAGTTTTTAAAGCAGGCAGCTGGTACCTGCTGCCTTGAGATCAGGGGCATTTCAAAACGCAGCTGGGACTTCTGTGCAGCACTCCCCTTCCTGCCGCCTTTTCTCCACCCCCGATACTTCAAAGGTTTATTTACCTAAGCATAACATTTCTCTTGAGTATAAAACGAAGCGGTACTTTCAAATTTAAGCAAGTGCCCAAGTCCAGCTCCGTTCTGAGCCGCAGCACAGCTCTGGCCGTGGAAGCGTGCCTCCGTGCGGCTTCGCCCTGCTGGGCAAGAGCTGCCCCTGTCCTTGTGGCGGAGAGGGGCACGGCGCTTACCCTGCGCGCTGCCCCGGAGGGGCTGAATCCCACCTCCTGGCTCTGCCCCCCGCTTCCCACCGCTTCGGCATCCCCCCCGGAGCTCCTCGCCTTGCCGGGGCCGTGCCGTCGGAGCCGGAGAATCTGAGGCAAGGCGGGCTGCGGGCGGGGTCTGGCTGATGTAACAGGAAGCCCCGCTGGCTGCCTGCCGCCGCTCCCCGCTCCCCGTCCCCAGCTGAGGCGCTCCCGCTGCTGCCCGAGCAGCGCCGCGCTCCGCCGGGCGCCACTGCCCCGCAGCCAGCGGCACCAGCGAGCTGCCAGCCGCCGGGAGAGCAGGAAAGCCGAGGCAAAGCCAGCCAGAGCCCACCAGAGTTGAGCCTGGTGAGTACGCAGCCAAACGGTCCTGTTTTTTTTACCTAAAACCGTTTTTTATTTTTTTTCTGTGCCGACTGAAGGGATCCGGGCTTAGCGCCGTTGCGTGCTTTTCCCTGGGGTCTGCGGGGAGAAAGGGGTAGGAGGAAAAGCCACCTTCATTTGTAAGCGCTGTGCTGGTTTTGGAAGTAGTGGTGCTGTATAGATCCTCGAGGAAGCGATCAATGATAGGGAGAAAGAGAGATAAAAATACCGTAATCAGCACTTAAAGGATTCTGCCTAAAACCGTAATATTAGCTAACCAAATTTCTGTCGTTGCAGCTGGAGAGAATTAGAGACATATGGGTTTGAAAAGGGTCCATGAGACTAATTCAATACAACTGGAGCTCTTTCAAGAGAGGACGAATTAGGTGATAAACTTGTTTAAATTTTCTTACTGAATATTCCTTTAATCTTATTGATGTTATTATACCGGAAAGAGATCGTATTTGAGTTATTTCATAATTAGGTTTCGCGTTGTAATTACATGACTGAAAAGATGAAGCTCCTGTTTTGTCTGGACTTCCTATTTGCTTGAGAAAAAGTTAGCTTGAGTTTAGTGCTTGTGCGTGTGCTGGGGTGTTACTGCTGAGATTTTTCCCACACGCACCAAACTGATTTATTGAGGGTTGGCTGTCTACTATTTCATTGCTTTGGGAAACTATTGGCCAGGGGGAAGTGTGTGGTTCTGTGCTTTCCAGTACAGAGTTAAGAGGGTCATGCCACTTCTTCATCTTTGCAAAGCTGATGAGGTACCCTCAGTTTTTACAAGTCCGGTTGCGTTATTGTGATGATCCCTTTTGCTACGTGTAGTCATTTGCTTGTCTGTGTAAGCAATGGATCTGCGGAATCAGGGAATCTTCTTTCTGAAAGATAGTTAAGAAACAATGTAAATGTTAAATCTCACTTGGATTTGATCTGCAGTGATTCATTTAGTCATCCATATATTTCTACAGGGACTGAGATTGAAATAAAAATAGCTGTGGTTTTGTTGCTTTCTACCTTAAAAAGTCGTGCCAAATATGTTGGGGCCAGATTTTGCTCCTACAGTTGTGCCAATGACAACTCTTTCCAGTCATATTGTGCATCCTGGGGATCTTGTCATTCATTTGCAGTAGTAATGTATACAACAATTTAAAGCTGTTGGACTGGTAATGTGCTAAAAGCCTGATTGTTGTGCTCTGAGGTCCTTTCAGTGGGTTGAAAGAAGACACACTAGTTCTGGATAAACGTGAATGAGACCAGATTTGAATCCGTGTGTTTTCTTTCAAAATACACATGCTGCTACACTGCCTGAAATGCTCAACTAAAAGTAATGATTGGTATTTCCATTATACTTCTGCGATCTACTGATACTGTCAATGACTTTGCTGCATCAAATCTCAAAATCTTTACCTAGCTTCAAAGATCTTCAACACAAAAGGCACTTGGTGGTACTAAACCAAACAAGATGGCACTTGAAAAAAATGTTCACGTTGTTTTAATGATTAGTGCAGTAGGAACAATGGTCTTCAGAAGTATTTCAGCTAGATGATTGAAGTTCTTGCCTTATGCTCTTCTCAAGTAACTAGTTTAGGTTTGGTGGTACTGCCTACGTGTGAAGTGTTAAACGTTTATGTTTTCGGATGCCAGGACCGACAGTATTTGCAGACAAAGCAAAGACAGTGACAGGGTGATGATGTAGAACAGTTTGACTGTACAAAACCAAGTACCTGAATATATAGCTTGGGTTGCAAGTTCATGGGTTGCATTATGTCTGTCCTGTTCAAATGTTGCTGTACTCCAAATTCCCGATCAGCTAGCATCTTGCTCTGCATTAAGAAATGTAATGTTTGTCCCTTTGAATAGGCTTTTCCTGATAGAGGCACAACTGTTGGAATCCTGACCCGCTGAGAGCCAGTGGGAATTTTTCCACTGACTGTCAAAAGGGCAGGATATTCCTCAATGTGGGTATTTTTTTTGAAGGATGTATTTCATGTGGTTACAGACATTATCCATCCATTAACTGACGTACTGTGATCTATTGGCAGCTGTGTTTTTGATAATTTCCATCACTTTTGAATGCCCAATCTGTAAAACACAAATCTGCACATCTTGTTCTTGGTGACTAGTGACTTACCAGGCTAAACAACAGGGTTTACTCAGGGAGAGCAGTACCGTTCTGTGGGCTAACCGAGTCCTGTGATCCAGCTTTAGACAAGGATACAGGTAAGAACAAAACCAAAAGAAGAAAAGCACTCATACACTTCTTTTGCTGCTACTATAGTAACTTAGTTCTATATTCTGTGCATTCCAGTCAGTTGGCTGATTCCAACAACACTTGTAGCATGTGCAAGAGCTGGGTAGGACTGGGCCAACAAGGGTCTATGAAATCACACAGATAAAGGATTCAAACCAGTCCAGTCATTTGGAAGAAACTATTGCTATCAATATGTTCTTAATAGTAAAATGTACACAGTGGTATTTTAGAAGTATATATTTAATCACTCATTTGGTCAGTACTGGTCGTAGGATAAGCTATTATGAAGGAAACTGGTGGAATTTCTCCAGTGAGAGGTCTGAGTCTGAAGTTAGGAAACAAAATAGAATTTCTCTTTAAGAAGTTGTTCCCATCTGTTCCCAACGTGTTTACAGTGTTCTTGATCTGCTAGCAAAACTCCTTCAGTGCTTCTGATCAGCAGCCACTCCGACAGAGCACGTTTGCTGTACGGGCACTACCGTAGTGTTAGGGCCCCCTCTGTTGTGAAGGCGTCTGTAGCTCTGCCACTGGGTTTCAGATGTCTGAGTTGCCTCAGCTGGGCTTTGCACTCGCTTAGTTGCTCATGTAACTGTTTTAGCGAATTGTCAGAACTCTGGACTTCACTATATCCTTATGTTATTTTTGTTATTTAATTATGTGCAATATATCTATCTTGTGCCGATTTTTTTTCTTAATGTGTCAGCTAAAGAGGGAACATACATGTTTCGAAAGAGACTTAGAAAATAAGTTTTAAACCTTATTCTTCATTTAGAAAGCTGTGAATCATGTCAGCTTTTTAAATTGAACACGTTTGAATGTTGATTTAACATTTAGAAGAAAAAGGAGAAAGCAAGCCTTTTTTTCCCCATTTTTTTTATAATCACGTTGACAATGCTAGTGTGTTGACAATATCAGCATAAAAATTAAAACCCATTAAGTGTAATGCATTGCACAAAGAGCAACAGAAATTAGCCTATTACTTAGTTTCAGGGAGAATTCCACAGCCAGTGCAGTACAATGCAAGGTCTTCTTAATATGTTTATTTCCGTTATTTTCTTTCAGCAGCATTTTTTCTTTTTGTTCTATTTTAGAACTAAGACAAAACTGGAAGGCTAAATTTTAGCATTTTCATTCAGTTGTGTTTTCACTATTATCTCTCATGCATATCTGCTTTGGTCTCCCAAGCTTGTTTATACTGTTTACATTTTCCCAGCAAAGTCATTCTTTTTCTGCCCTAGTTCTGTGCAAACACTTTCAATCATTGCTGCGGCATATGCTGTCCAAAAGAGCAGAAATGATTTATTTAGAGTTGCTTTTCCTTGGAAAGATGCATTAGAAATCCATTTAAACAAATGTAATGCATTAAAAAAAGACTTTCCATGAGAGTAGCGATGTATTCACTACAAGAAAGAGAAAACAGATTTTTAACTTGTGTAAATTTGTATGTTTCTCTGATGCTATTACCTTTTAATGTAGCATAGATGTCACCCAAGGCTTTTGGGCAGTTTTGGCCACTATAAAGCTTTAGCTGACAATTAGCATACTACTTGGATTTAAAAAAAAAAAAAAAAGTCAATGTTATATTTCTGGATTTATGCCTGGAGCATGCAGCCCTTATTTAGAGAAAAAAAAAAAAAAAATCCCAATTAAAATTAGTGACAGAGTTTTGTTTAATGAAACCCATACCGGTCACTCTGACTTCCTATGTAATGCCAAAGACAAGGAACTGCACACTGTGATTAGTGAATTTTATTTGGATTTATTTTTTTCCAAGCTACTACTTCAAATGCTGTGGTATACCATCAACTGCATTTAGGTGGAAGATAAATTTTTTTAGGAACTAAAAAGGTATTGCTTTCAACGTATTCTTTGATAATTCCGCACTTGAAAAGTGTATACACTTGATGCTTCGATGAGCATAAGGTGTCACTTTTTGCATCGCACCTCAGGTTTTTGTCTCCCCTAATAGTGTGGTAAAATCTTAGAAATTCATTTGAATTCATTTTGGTTTAGAGTGGCAATGCTGGTAGAGTTTCATTAAAGTAAAGCAAACGATGTACTGAGCAGATACTTGTTCTACACAAACTTATGTGTTTTAGGCTTTAGTTGTTTGGTTTTTTTCCTTTGTTATCAATATTATGAGAAATGCATATAGTTTGTCTCCCCATGTTGTTGTGCTCCACAGTCCTTCCTAAATAGAAATGAAAAATATATATGCATCAGGCGTGAATAAGACGTCTAGATGTCGTACTGCTTTCCTCTATTGTTGCATTTATGTATTTATTTACTGTCCTAAATGTAGCAAAAAAAAAAAAAAAAAAAAAAAAGTGACTTGATACATTTTCTTTATTTTTTTAACAAAAGGACATGGTTTTGCACAGATTATTCTTAAACGTTCTGTATAATGGGGAGATCTGCCCTTTTGTTTCTGTTAGTGAAATCCAGCAGGTGTCACTCTGGGGATTAAGTAAGGAATATTTCACAAGCAGATATAAACTTAGTTGGGAGATACTGAATGTATAAGTATTTATTCCAGTATATTTTTCCAGAGTAGTTTTTTTTTGCCCATGCCATTTTAATTTTTCAATATATTTTCTAAATTACTTGATTTAACATATGCATTAATCCTTCTGAGTATCTGTTTGAACGTGAACAATGAAACATCAGTTCAGTGAGAAGTTGTACTCATAGGTGTCAAATTGGAAGCATGAACAGGAAATTAGTTGAACGTTGCCTTTATGATAATAAAAAATGCTTTTTCATCTTCTCTGGGAATCAAAATTATTCTTTTTGTCAGTGGAAATTCTAGTTGCACAAGTAATATGTTTATTTGTTAAAGCAGTCCGCATATTGGTTTTTATTTATATTCAAAAATGGTATTATGGGGCAGTTAACTATACAGTTTCATAGTAATCATATTTGGAGAAAGGAAACTTTCACAGTGCACCTAGTTGCTAGTATAAGAAAGCCAATGATGTATTTTTTGTAATGAAAATAAGGGCTTATTTGTTAATTGCACAAAGTGTTCCTCTAGAAAGCAGAGTAACATGTTTGCTGCATTTTTGTGGACTTTAACTTAAGCGTATAACTCAGTAGTCTATGGAATAGGAACATAATTGTTATGAACTTGTGGGTTTCTAGAGGGAATCCTTGCTTATTTCCTGTACTATGTTAATGCCTTATACTGAGACAAATACTCAGCCGGCAGCTTTGGAAGGCAATGCACACGTCTCTTTTCAACTAGAAAAAAGCTGGATTTCATAAATACATGTGTGTATACATGCATACATACATGTGTATATCTATATGCATTGTGCAACATATATATTTTACAATTAAAAAAAAAAGAAATCAGTTATAGGACTTATAACCTCAAGCCTCTTTAAACAACTCGGTTTCCTTTCTCTCACTTCTTTCTCCTGTTTAAGACCCATCCTGTTCCGTTTTTTATTCTATTCCACTTCCTTTCCTGTGATGACTCTGAATGACTCACTTTGCCAGGCATTAAGAATGTGGCTTGACAATATTTCCAACAGCTTATCCTACACTGGCTCATGCAGATGAAATTAACCTCTGCCTTATCCTTCCTTTCAAAGAGAAATGTCTGTCTTCACGCGTCTAGTTTCTTGGAAGGGGAAGGTGGGGTGAGAACCCTTTCCATAAATGACTATATATTGAAATTCATAGTCCTGTTCCTTGAAAAGCTATTCTTAAGAACAACAGATGTGTGTGCTATAGCTGACTAGCGAGATCAGTAACCTTTTTTTAAATTGATTTAGTATTCTTTTGGGAAAAAGTCAGTTTAAACAAGTTCAGGAAAGCCAAAATTAAGGCTCCTTCCTGACGGCTGTCCAAGTGCTCTCTGCATGGACACTACTCTGCATTCTCTCTTTTTTTTAATAAATAGTGTTGTTTATTGCATCATAATACATTGAAGGCCACCATGATTGTGCTTTTTTGTATGTGGCTAGCAGCAATCGGAAAAACCACATACTTAACACTAAGTGGGTACTTAGACACTGAGCTAAATTGTAGCCTTTCTTGTGGTTACTTGAATGCCAGTGCAGTTGGGTTTTGGGGGGTTATTGCATTTTTTCCCCCTTCTGATAGTTGTTTGTTTTTGCTGTTGTTTTTTTGTTTGTTTTTTAATTTGTTTTGGAAGAGTGGGTAAAGAAGATTTCTTTTTTTAAAGGTTTCTAGTCAATCATATCTGTGCATCAGGAAATAAAAATCTTTGTCCTGAAAACAAACAAAGAAAAGTGTAGTCTTAGAGAAGAGTAACTGGAAACCAATGAGCACATGAGTAAGAACTCCCAGCAGGTTGAACGCAGTGTTCTGATTGCCCTGCAGAGCTGTCGAATCTGCAGTAGCTGGAAGATCAAACAATTCTGTCTGGAGTACAACTAATGGGTATTCATTTATATTCATTTATATATTCATACAGGAAGTGCTTAATTTCTGACTAAAGGTGGTTTGAACAGTCTTCAGATCTTGACAGTGTTGTTCTTAAAGTGACTGCAGAGATCACAGCCCTGTCTTACAGGAGCCTTATGTCGTTTCCTGCATTCTGGATGCACTATCTCAGCATTTGCAGAGTTCCTAGGAAACTACATAGAAAAACATAATTCAGATGTTTTTAACCTTTTAACGTGAACCATTGTGGCAGCTGCTGGGCTTGCCCCTTTCCCTGCTCCCCCCCTCCAAATATTTCAGAAGAGACTGTAAAAATCACGTTTCTTCTGTAGAGCAGATCCCTCTTCTAAAAACTATGCATGCAATCCAAGGGCAGAATGCAGCCTATGTAGTTTAACTGGGCACTTTTTTATTTAGAGCTACGGAGATAACATGGTCTGCTGACATGCTAAGCTTTTCTCAGAGTCACATTACAGCCCATGAAGGACATGGCAGTATTTCAGGGTTTGTTGGAAGGATGGCAAAATTCTTGCACCATCTCTGTGGGGGCACTGGGGCACCAGAGCATGTTAATGTACGCTGCCTTCTATAAGATTAAGTGTACACAGGCAGGGGGAAGTCAGCACCAGAATAACCCATATTGATTGCTGATTTTAGGGCTCAGTTGCAATAAGCTCTCTACACTCGACTAGACAAGGGGAGAAAAGATGTTTTTGAAATGTGTTTTATCCACTGAAGACAAAATGACATGACAGACAGTTCTGGTATGACAGACAGTTACCTGTGGTAACTCAGCCTCCTCAGGGAATGTACATTTGCCAAATCAAAATGTTCAAAAACAGCATGAAGGATTGGCTTAAGAAGTCCCACAGAAGTTTTTCTTTTCTATTCTTTTTACAATTTCTTTAGCTTGTTTCCTGGATTTCCAAGCTTTTATAATAAGCTCCTATAATCTTACACATTCATAGCTTTGAAACAGAACAGTTGTCCAGGTCTGCAGCCTAAGGCACTCAGCCTTACTTGAGCACTAAGTAACAGTAAAATAATAAAATCTCATAGCAAGGAAGATAAAAAGATGGAAGGAAAGAAAATTGCACTCACGCAGAAATATATCTGAATTAATCAGAATGTGGTTCCCATAGGAAAGTAAATGGCGAACAAATTGGTAAATGAAATGATGTTACTTTCAGTGTGACCTCCTACCTGCAGAGAGAAAGCTGAGCCAGGTGTCCAGGCCTTCTCTTTATCTACATTGTCATTTGGAAAAACTGAAAGATTCCTTCAGATGGCAAGAAATGTGTTTGCAGTTACATGTATGACAGGAATTAGCAGTAGGATTGCTAAATTAATCGTCTATTCATTATTTTAATTCGGCACCAAAAGCAGGTGTACAGTACATGAGAGAGTTAAGATGCCAGTAACCACTGTAGTAAGCTAGCTCCTAGTTTTTCACACAGTGAAGGTAAAACATCCAGTTGCCACATATAGAGGACTCTTACTATCATGTCTCTTCTTCATCTATGCAAGTGAAGGAATCTTCCTATTTTTGCTACTGTGCTGGTTTTGTTGTTTTGTAAGGCTCTATATCCAGATAACAGATCATTCAAAACTTGTCTCAGTTTGCCAGGGTCTTTTTCTCACCTCGGCTATGGGCTGTGATTTGTGCACGTGCGATTCAACATTTCTTTGGTTCCTTTGCTGCCATGCATCCGCAATTAAAAAAAATTGCTGAATGAGAGTAATAGAGAGGAACAATGGACTATTACAGGATGTTCAAGACAGGGTCATTACAGTGTATTTTCTTGCTCAATCCTGTTATGAGCAAACTTTGTATTTACCAGCTTGCTTCATTTGTCGGCACCGTATCATTAGTATGGTAAGGCTACAAGCAGCCCATTTTCTAAGTTCAATTTGATGAAATAAAACTTTATCTAATATCTCTGTAGAAAGTGGCTTTTCTATATTCATAATAAGTATATACATGGCAAGCATTCAGTATTTATTTGTCATCATTAGTAAAGACAAGAAGGGTGGATAAAGTAATAAGAAGAGCCAGGAAATGCTTCACTATCAAATGGCTAATTAGTTCTAGTATATTGAGCAAAATGAAGTTGCAGAAGCTTATGATGTGCTGTTGAATTTAAAAGTCCAGAAAATCTTTTAAAAAACAAATGTTTTGCTTTTGAAGTTTGAAAACAGCTCATTTACAGTACTGTTTTACAGAGAATTTTTTTCAGTCATTTTTAACATTTGGTATCCATAGGGTCAGTCTGTTTTAAAAGGTGAAGGTAAGAAGTAGCAACTATAGGGCCTTTCAAGCAACTGTGGAAGGTTTATGTCCTGTGATTAAAGTCACACTTCTCCAGCTGAAGGACACCCACAAATGGTCACAGTTGCAAGTATTTAAAGAAAGTGTCAAGCTAATGTGAAATAAGGAGATCAAGCAAGAGATTCTGTCACATCTGGGAGAACACTAAATTGGAATTGGGATCCAGGGATTAGTAGAGTAGATTAGTTACCAGTCCACAGGGATTTGGGATGCTGATGAAAATTGCATGTTTTCAGCATTGTATGAGAATGTCTTAGTCTTTAATCAAGATGTGTCTTTTTCTTAGATGTAAAAATGGTTTTTGGAATAAACACAGCCTAATTTGGAATAGCCGTGTAATAGAGTCTATGGAATGGAAAACTAAGGGTACTGTAGGTCAAGTTTTGAGGTTAGCAGAACTGTGAAGGGAAGTCTGTCTGGCAGCAACATTTCCTACAGCAAATCTCAGTGCTGCCTTCTCTTGCACAGATTCTTTTTGCATGCAAGGAGGAGGGGGTGGAGGAGTCAGCCACTATGTGAATATCTATATGAGTCTGGTTCTTGCAGAATAAGAGACACATTAACTGATGTGGAGTGTCAGTGAATGAGATTTGAATTAATGCTACACATCAGAAGCTTTTCCAAACTGTACAGTTTTTTTTTTTTTCCAGCTGGACAAATGGCTCACTGGAAGTGTTTAGAGATTAACTGTTTTCCTTCAGCTCTCTGGCTCCATTTGGATTTTGAATATTAAGTCCTTCAAAATCCTTCAAGTCACAAGTAGAATACTCATACAGTTCCATGTACTTAGTGGAACTATATGGGTGAGATGCAGAGCACGAAAAAAAAAATGCCTAGGGCTGGTAAAGCCATCAGCTATTTGAAGGGAGTTGGTGTGTGTGGGGGGAAACAGTGACTGGCAAGAAAGCATCAGAGAGAAAGTACGTGTGGCAGAAAATGTATGCTGGCCTCTGGGTCCATGGTACCACTAGTTTTGAAAGGTGAGCCTTAGTGGGTACTCAGGGATTTCTTCCTACATGCAATGTTATTATCTGTTTAACAAAGAATATCAATCTACCACTTGGCAGAGGAAGGAGAATGTGTATTACTTAATGTAAAAGTGAAACAACCAATAAATGCTAATTAATGATATTTCGGTGACAACACAGTAGTTGATGTGTTCCTCCTGAAAATAATCTTACATGCCTGTAACAAGCAGTATATTGAATAGAAATATCTCCAAGAAATGCACATGGACTTCCAGAATCAATTTGGGAGACTCTGAAAGGAATGCTTAAATGCACTTAGAGGATTGAACATGTGAAAATGATTACATATGATGTTGTTTGCTTGTTATTTTTCTTTAAATCAACTGGGTTTTCTTAGACAGTGACCAGTTGCAAGAACACTAGATTAATTAGGTTTATGTCATCTCACTAAGAAAGGGACCACAAAAGTGGTTAAAAAAAAAAATCTGTTGGTTTGCTTTCCCTGTGGGGTTCCTCATTTTTGAAAGTCTCTCTCTTGACTTGTTCCCCAAAACAGAGAGATGGGAACACCTATCACCTTCCTAGGCTTCTAGCTTGTGCTGTAACAGTCTGGGATCTAGAAATCACTGAGTCATACCAAGTTGCACAAGGGGACAGTGTTCATTGTGTCACAGATATCAGAGTTACATGATTTCAGTGGAGATACAAGGTATATACTTCCACAGAGAGTAACATTAAGAAAATATAAAAAACGTTGGCCTTCCTTACCAAAAGTGAGCCTTAAAGAATTATCAGAAATTTTCTGGCAATGATTGAAACCAAATTTATTTTCAGATTGGTTCTACTTTTGGAGATTAGGTTTTTAGGATTTATACATAAAAACATGGAAAAGGCTTTCATATACAATTATGTTTACTGTTTCAATTATTTTAAATAATAATAATAAAAATAATAGTGGGCCTAGGGTGGGCATACTCAGGTAGAGTATGAACAATTTCCAGTTCCACAGAGGGGGGTGAACCTCAGCTTGTCACAGAGGGACAGTTGTTTCCTGGTATTGGGAACTTGGTTAACAACTTCCAGTGTTTGAAGATGCCACGGGTCATACAGATTCTGTGTGTTTGCAGCCTTTGGGCTTAACAGGAAGGTCACCAAGTTATCGGGCAACTGCTGTCTGTTTGAAGAGATTCAAATGCCTTTCCTGCCCTGCTGTTGGGGTGCCTCAGCTTTCAAAGAGAAAACAGTGCTGCCCCTGTAAGTTTGCCACTATCCAGACCTTCTTCTAGCTAAAAACAGCAAAAGAGAAGTTGAACTTCGCATTTATTTCATTCTCATTTCCTTTGTTTTCTATTTGATTCCATAGACTTTGTTTTCATCTAGCATAGTCTCTGTGGAGCAAGTAAATACATCTTCGCTCTATTTTGTTTCCTTTTTCTGTGCTCTGAGAGTCTTAGACTGCTGCCTTTCCAAAGGCAGCATCCCCAAATCTTTAGAATAAGGATTTTCACTTCTCTGCAACTCTCTGAAAAAGCTTATGGTTTTCCACCCATAACCTGAAAGTATATATTGTAATGAAACAGAACATAGAGTAATCCTTCTCCACCAAACCTATATGGACAGTGCAAAGGGTGGTTAAGCCAGAAACCACCTTATTCCAGTAGATTTTTTGATTTACTTTATCCTTTTTTACTTTACACTTTTATACTTTATTGCATGATAGCATGGTTATAAGGAGACCTATTTCTAGGTTGCATGTCTTCTGAAGAACTACGAGATACACATCTGGAAATGTTAGTTGTGTGGTCAACTGCAGGGATGTAACTACCTCTTTTTCTGTAGCCAGCCTTGAGGGATAATTAATACAAAATTTAGTGGTTTTGTTTTGTTTCTTTCAAAATGTAGCAAGCATTTTATCATTACTGTTAGAAGGTCTCTTTTCACAGCATTTCAATGAATTAACATTTTTTTCTTGTTTTGTTTAAGAAAGGTAATGTTTGCAACAACATCCTGTTTTATTTACCAGTGATATCTGTAAGCTGCAGAAATCCTGTGTGTGAAATCAAAACACAGTGATCAAGAAAGGGGACAAAAATTCTTGATGTTTATTAGAAAACCACTTGATAACAAAACAAGTAGAACTATGACTACTGCCAGGTGTGGTTTATTGTAAATAACATCAACAAATACGTTTTCAAAACTAGAAAGTGTTTCAAATGAAATCAGTCTTCTCTTGCCTTCTCCAAAACCCAAGCTGTACCCTATTGCACATTGGTGAGGAACAGGGAAAGAGACTTGTATTACTGATCACTCTTTGAAGTTCACACGCCTCTTCAGTTCCTACTCTTTTGCTGGTGTTGGAATCAAAGAACAAAAATATTATGGAAAAAGGCTGCTTTTGCATTTTTTCTGGCAAGCTTATAACCTGGGAGTATCTAAAATATCATGAGAAAGCATGTTCTCATGAGATTCCTGTCCAAATTTCCAGACCCACAAATCTGCAACAGTTATCCAAAAAAGTGGATACGACTGTACAGTTACATCAGAACTTGTGGTTGGACTTTGGTGTTTTTGGTGGTTTTGTGTGTGTGGTGTTTTTTTCTTTTTCCCAGTACTTCCATTGTCCCTTTTTTCTTTCATAATTTTAGCTATTTCTTATTCTTTTCCTCTTGTCTGCTCAATAAAATAGCTATGCAAGAATTTCCTTTGTCCCTTTCTCAAGTTCATGTTTTTAATAAGCAATTGATCGTTCTCTGTTCTAATAAAAATAGGTGTCATTTTTTATGAGTAACACCGTTAATTTCAAGTGAAGCTTGGCAGCATTGCAGTCCACTTGCAGAATGAAATCTCTCTTCATATTTATTTTCTCTGAATCACTACTGAAGGTTAACGCAAGTTAGTGGGTAGCTACTGTTTAAGAGAAGATTTTTTTCTGTGCTTAGTTTCAGGTAGATTTAATACTGAATTTGCATGTTATTGATATATCAAGTTCTCTTTACTAACAAGTCTTTTCTAGGTTTTAATGTTTAATAGTTTTTGACACCAACTACTTTGCTCAAATATTACTCTAGAAGTATAATACATGCCGAAATAACATTAGAAAATCCAAGTATGAATGTAGTGCCCACCATGAGCTAACAGCTATTTTGCTAGATGGTATAAGCGATGCAGTTGTCAGTGTTATTGCTGTGTTAGTATTCATCAGTAATTAACTCTATTGGTTAAACAAGAGCACTCAGAGACCATGTTATCATTCTAGCAGAACTCTGCCAAGCAGCTGGTGCTTTTTCTTGTTTTTGTTTTCAAGGAAGTAGGATTGAACTTGCTGGAACAGTTTCTCATCACTCACTGATAAAAATCAGTAAACTTTAATCATTGAAAGAACAACACTTTTTTTGACACACAAAATACATGTTCTGCAATCCTAAGTCCTATTAATAGTTCATTAATTCTATAATAGCCAAACTAGTAAGATAACTATGGTATAAATTTTATTTATGACATTAGCAGCCGTAGTCTCCTAAAATGCAGTCTGATGATTACTTATGCTTAGATAAATTTGTTTTTTAGGAGGAAAAATTATTTCCCAGTGTGATGAATATGAGGGGGAAAAAAATGGTCAGCATGACTTGCGACAAAAAATGTATTAGTGTTGTTTTATAATTTGTCTTCACTTAGTTATATGTATTTTTGTGGGCAGAGTGTACTTCTGTAGCACCTATGTGCTGTTGCAGCTTCTCCAAGGAACTATTTGCATATCGGAGTAGTGTTCCCCAAATTCCTCTGTCAGGTGAAAGACTTATGAAACTATATTCACTATGAATAAGGAAGGGAGTATCCAGCTCTTGGTAGGTTGCTAGTGCTTTTTGCACTGTGCAGACCTGTTCTAACATTTTTGTTATCCTCAGTTCAGGAAACATTAATAAATTTTTGTTTCAAATTTGTAGTTATTAGATAAAGTACTGTGCCTGTGTGTACCCTGTTAAGAATAGGGAGAAACCTTCTTGCTCTTGGAAAAACATTAACTATACAGAAGCCAACACAGCTTATCCAGCCAGGCTGTTACTAATTTGATGTGCTAAATGTGCTCATCAGTTCCTTGGGCTTGGGCTTCATACTTGAGCTTCAGCCTCAGCACCCTCCCAAACCACCTAGCATAATACAGAATCTTTCTGTCCACTTGATGTGCAGATTTGCTACAGTAAAAACAACGTAATGAAAAGTAATGAAAACCTTGTGCCTCCAAAATAAGTCATGTCAGAGAAGACCTGCTGCTAATGGTTTTTTCTCAGGGATCAGCTGGTTTAGGTATGTGCAATACATGGTTTATGTATTTGCAAGAAATTTGATTTTTATTTGGCTTTGCTCTTAATTTGTGAATCAGTTCCTGGCTGTTGCACCAAAGTGAATAAGTAGCTTAGTTTTCACAAATTTTAGGTGTCAGATAACTCTTATAACACAGGGACTAGAAATTTACTGGCTTAAGCAGTTTCGTGATGCTGATGGTCTTAATATTCGTACCATATATTCCATGTATATTAGTACAATGCAACTGTAGCTGTATCTTGAGAAATGCTGTAAAACTGCCAAACATACAAAGTCTCCAGTAGATTAAAGAAAATGTGCAAGTTTGTTTACACGTACTGGGACCGAGCTCCCACCCTCACCTTTCCTCCAATCCTGATGTTTTTTTTTCTTATGTTTTTAGAAGTTTGGCTCCATAACAAATTGCTCATAAGACCAATTAATGTTGTGTGGAAACAGATGTTTTTGATTTGCTAGCAGTGACATGTTGTTTTCAGGGATCGGAATATCACAGGGCTGTTGCACTTTTGTAACGCGCCTCATGAGCTTTTCATTTATTTTAGATACGTAAAGCTGTTTCACAGGTATAATTAAGCTGGAACCTTTACACTCTAAATAGAGGATTTCTCATCTTTAATCAGATCTAGGCCACTGAGCTTCAGTGTCCTTCTTTTGGCTTCTGTCCGTACCCTGCACACAGTTCTTGTTGAAATGGAAAAAGAAGTTTGCTTCACTTTAGGGAACTGAATTTATTTTTGCAATGTTTTGCATTAAAAAAGGAAAAAAAGCAATTTATCCTTGATGGAACTTTCTTATTACTGTGAAGCTCACATACCTTTATCTGACTACAGATTTAGTTAACAATGATAGTATATTATTATCCAGGCATTTGAAAAAGCCAGTGACTGAAAGCACTTGAAGGAAAGATCTTTTGTGTTTGTGCAAGCTATATTCTGGGCTATATAAAGTAACATAGTATTTTTTATAATTATCAGCTATTAACTGTGTTGACTTCCTTTTCCTCCTGGAATTAGCACAGAAAGGAAAGCATGTTTGTGTTTTGTTTAAAGCCTCGAACAACAACAGCTCCCTAACTTTATTTTTGTATTTCTAAAGTTTACTTGATCATAAGTGACATAGGTCATCGTGACAAAATGCATGTTTGCCAGCTAGGCAGTAAGCTTTTTAACACTCTACAGCTTTTGTCCTCCAAGAATGGTAATAAAACCTATGTACAGTGACCATTTGGGTGTCTTGCATTATTCACGACAGGATAAGTTCTCACCAGCTACTCTAATCTCGCTCCTTTCTACACTAAGATGAGAAGAGAATTAGACCAATTATGTCATCATTTAGTATTCTACATTTTAATCATTTTTGACACCCTCAGCATGATAGTTACACTTCAAAGACTGTTTTCCCTTGTGATGGCATTAAGGGCTAGTGGAGCATAGAGAAGAGTAAAAGAAATATAGTCAGAGTTTCTGTAGTGAAGAAACTTTGCAAGGAAGAGTCATAAATGCACCCAGGTTTCTCCTGAGCCAAGAGAGCTGACAACCCACAGAAGCACTTCAGGGGAGTAGCAATGAAGAAATGACAACATTGAGCAGCAGATTCTGAATGTCTAATCAAGTTGGGAAGAGAGAAATAGCACAGGGAGAATCCTAAGTGTGTGAAGACTCACATTTGTAGTTGTCTCAACATGTCTTTCCCCGCAGTTAAATCAAAAGACCCCAATCAAAATTAATTGTCTGATATACCAAAAATGACAGGATTTATAAACAGGTTTTCACAGTTCTAAAGAGCTCTCAGCTCAGTTGAGGGGGAATAAATTGTTGAGTGTTAACACTTGCCTTTAGAAATCTCAGATTTTTATAACTTAATAGCTCATCTTTCTTACTTCTATAGTAGAAAATTTAGTAGAAATAAGAAATAATGTGCAAAACTAAGTTACTGAAGCATTGCAGCCCTTGCGATAAATGTAAATAATGCAGCAAAAGCACATCTCTGAAGAACAAAATTCTCAAATCTATAGCTCAGATAAGAGTTTTCTGCAATAATTCCTTAGTTATCCCCATAGGATGTGGTAGCTGCAGTTAGAATGAAGAATCCTAACAAACCTTAGGATATAGCAGCAAATACGTCATAACGACTTCTGCCAAGAAACTAATCCAAATCCCACAGTGATCAGCTCCACCTATGTCACAGTCCTGTTGGAGGGAAAGGATGTTGCTTAGAGAAATGCACTTGAGCCATTTTATGATAGAAGATATATAGCTTCTCCATGAGGTTTTAATATAAATCAGAAGGTGTTATTTAAAAAATACATATATGGATTTATTTTTGTCTTTAAGCCTAGAGCAGGTTATCATAATGAAATGTTCATGTTATACTAGTAAGATGTGAAATGCAAGTGATACAGGAGTGATGTATGAAATAGTCTTCTTACAGCCATGGTTATTTGTTTGTTCCCTAGGAATACATGAGAACTACACAGTAGGAATTTTATAGAGGTCTAATACATACTTCTTAGCATCTTTCATACTTAAATACTATATAATTAAACTACAATTATACGAAGAGTCCATAAGCACCCAGAGCAGTAATGGATGATATTTGTAATACAATTCACACAGTTTTGGCTGTTGGAAGCTCCATTGTTAGGCTGCTGGCTGGGACTCAGGATATCCCTTACTGCTTTCAAAAAATCTCTTGAGTCCTGCATTTCCAGCTGAACAGTCACCAAAGGTCCATGGAAGAGTCCTTGAGCAAAACTTCTTAAACCTTAGGCAGCAATGTGAATGCTTCCTCTTTTTTTATTATGATTATTTATTTTTATTTTTTTCTTTCCCCTCTTAATACTAGATCTACTTCAACCTTTCTGTGGTGAAAATGTTTTATCTGAGAGAATTTCCAAATTGTTCAGGGGACTAACTGGATTTCCAGCCTGGCCTTACTACAGCAATGTATGCCGCTTCTCTTTGAATACATTTCTTCATCAAATACTGTCTCTACAAAAACCTGTTTCTGTTGAGCTCTTTTAGGAAATGGAGAAGGGTGCTGGCCTACAGCTTTTATAAGATAATACCTTCAGAGCTGCCATTTTATGACTGTTTGGCAAAGCCCAGCAGTGTCATTTGCAATCCCAGAAGCAAGCTGCTAACTTCAACAGATAATGGTACTGCAGTAAAACTAATCATCGCTGCAAAAGGATACCGCCCTTTCCTCCACCTCCTCTGTACTTTAAGACCACTTGAATTTGGTCACTTAAACTCTGGGAGGAGCTGTTTCCTGCAAAAGTGTCTCCATATTTCTGCATTTGTCAGTGTTTCTAGTGTACAGTGTTTTTTAAAAATAATAATTTTTTAAAAAAAAGTCTATATAAACAGGATAAATTAAACACAGCCTGCAGTACTCCTCTACCCTAGTGATTGTTTTGATAGATTACGGTTGCTGGAAAACTGCACAAGTTGTTTCCAATGTTTCTTCAGCTGTCTTCTTGTTTCTTACAACCATGCTGTGATGATATTCCACCTTTTTGTTGGAATCTCACCCAAAATTTTCATAAGGCTTTTCTGGCCCTTGTTGAGGTTTCTCTGAAAATTTTGCTTACTGATTTGCCCTTCTTTGCACTCCCTGGAGGTGATCCAGCTTTTAAGTGTGACCCTCTCTGCCTTTTCACATGACCTTTGTTTTTGGGTTTTTTGATTTTGCTCCGAACATGTCATAGTGACTTTAGCAAAACTGCTAGGAAACCCAAAATGTAAACATACTGTGTATTTTTATTTTTTTATGCTTCTTCCAAATTTCATTGTGGTTTTGGGGCTTTTTTTTTTTTTTTTCTTCTGCTCTTTTGGCTAAGCAGTTCTTAGGGAAGCTGGCAATATGGGAAGGATTTCTGGTATTATGTGTTTGGGGTGGGAGGTGACTGCCCAAGTATACAGGCATCTACTACTGCCTGGAAGCAAACTATGCAGTGGTTACTTCCATGCAGGACACTCCAGAGACACTAGGGAAAGCATTCGCAACTGTCTCTTTACACTCAGGTCATCTCAAAGGGGCCTAGGAGCCTATGGGTAGGCAACTGAACCCAGTCTCCAGGCTTGGTCTCTCTCATCGCACATATCATAGTGATGAGTAGCGGTCAGCAGGATGCAGCATGTGTGTATCTATACCTTTGTGCTTGCAGATTGCAAACTTGATGTAAGTGGAGTCAATACTAGAGACTGATTATGATACTAGCAATTCATAGAAAAATAAAAATGAGGGCCAATTGTTTGATTTGTAATTCTTTTGCACTTACTACAGAATTTGTATATGGTGTTCACTTTTTCCTTTTGTAGAAGTTCAATTAAAAAAGGCAGATTATCATGAATAGCTAGGCAGGTTTGTTTCCACTGCACTAGCACGTGTTGTGAAGGTCCCAGAGGGATTGTTTGGACAGTAAAATTGTTAATGGTGTTGGTATTTAAAAAGTTATAATTAGCTTCTGAAGTTAACACCCTTTCAGTTCTATTGTTTTGAGTGCAGAGATTTGAGAAATCCTTGGTGTATTAGGACAATTACAAATAAATTTCCCCAACCAAAAAGACTAAAGTTTTTTAGAATTACTGTTAGTTTGGGAGAGTGCTTCAAAATCTAAATCAAGTCTTGAAACTTATGTCTGCAGCTTTTTCAATTGATATTCAGTAATGATAATTATCAGATTCATGAATAGCTCATGGATCTTTTGTGGTGTAGTGTGGATATCTACTTCTTACATATATTGTGCATAGTATTTTAATGTAAGTTATATTTTGTTTTACACTGTAGTTATTTTTCCCATGTTGAATCAGGAAATATGTTCTATTTCAAGTAAGAATAAATTTTTACAGTTCTTGTCCTTCCCTAACATTCTTTTGCTCTGGCAAATGCTTAACAGGTCAAACTAGTTAACCATGGTAGTTCATATACAATGCTATCATATGCAATTCAGTCTGTAGGGTGAGCATTTAGAATGCGTTGCAAGAAATGAGAAAGAGGTAGAGCCAGGACAGAAGGTCACCTTAGGTAATGACGGTACCTTTACTGTACAGGAACCCTGCTTCGTGTCTCTTAGGTGCAGAGAGAACATTAAGGTAGATTTTCTCACTCAAATGACTTAATGCTGGGAATCCCTTCTGAAAGGTGTTCCTTTAATCGCAGAATCTGAGGTGTCTGTAGTGATACCAAAGGTAATGTCCAAAGCATGGCCTGAACAGATTTTCAGTAGACTGATTCTAAACACTCCACTTCTCACTGCTACTCTCTCCAACAGAGAATAAAAATTAAATCTGTGTTAGCAGATGAAAGATGCAGAGATTCCCAGGACTGTCTGTCCGACATTAACTGCTTAAAATACCTCGCACATTAGTTATGTCATTACGAGCCAGATGTTGCTTAGCCATTCCTTCACAGAACTCCTACTGAAGTTAGCAACCAACTCTCAGTTCTCTGATTTAGGATCAGTATTTTTAATTAGCTTACTCTCATCTGCCCTTTATGTTCTCTCTTGGTGCCTCTCTGTGACCTTAAAGGAAAAACTACATGTTTCTAAGGTTTTTAATTTGTTTTTTTTAGAACTGAACCTACTTTTTTTTTTCTTTTTTTTTTTTTTTTTTGTACTGTAATCATTCTATATTCAGTAGCACTATATAGTTCAGTAGCTGTTTTGGCTCCCACTTTTGGATTAGTTAAATTTTCCCATAAGTTTGGTAGTCTGATTTTCAACAGATGTTTTGAGGCCATCCTCCTTGTAATGCCTGATGCTTAACAGTGGCCAGCCAAGTAGGGTTCAGAGTTCAGATCTCTGGGTGATGGCCACTTCAGACTTGAAGTTCTCTGTTCCTTAAAATCACTTGCCAAATGTTCATATCTCTTCTACATAGCCTTCTAAAATGGTGTAATGAGACAGATCAATAATGACTTCAAAGTTAGAAGTTGTGTGCTAAGAGCAGCCAGGGAATGAATACGCATAACAGGACAAACCTAATGCAGCTAAACTTGTCAGTGTTACTCTTTATTGAAGTCTGTCTAATTCATTTTATGCTTTGCTTAGACAAAGCAAAAAGCAGTTTGTTTCCTCCTCTGTAAAACATTCATACGATATCCAGAATAATTAATGCCATCACTAAAATGCCACTAGATTGGAATGATGTGCAGCAACTCTTTAGCTGTACAGTCAGTAGAGATTTGGGGGTGTAGCAAAAGAAAGTTAAGAATATAGCTTTATGAAATGTGAGAGACTAGCTGGGTAACAACAGCTGCTAACAGCTTTTAACTTCTTTAAGAAGTTGGCTGGTTTATTCGTCTGTATTAGGCCATCACGGAGCAGTTATAAAATTTACTAGGATATGGGAGGGTGGGGAAGGGTGAGAGAGGAAGCAAGGAAAAAAAAAAAAAAAAAAAACAGAAAGTTACTCCTGCAAGTTCTGATTTCATTTGAGAAGCCTGGAGATGTTAGGGAAGTGAGAAGTTAACTCATGAAATGTTTTGTTCTTTATATGCTATAAACATGTAGCAATAGTCAAGCATTTTTATTTCTCTAAAAATACTTGCAGTATCAGCAAAATATATACCTCTTCAGGAATACACTGGCCAATAATACTTGCATCTAGTTAAGAATTAGTACAAAAAGTTGTGTCTGTGTTTGGCCCAATAATCTGTGTCACCAATAGCACTTGATGGCTTCCTTGGAAGAAAAATACAGCTGCTCTTAGAGCTTCAGAAGAGAACAGCGTTTTCTCTTTGCTGGTTAATTCATAATATCATATTCATTACCTGCTGGGTTTCAGCAAATATCCTGCTCTATCAACAGCAAGGGGAAGCCAATGCAGGACAAATCTGCATTTCACCAAAGGAAGCTTGGTATAAGCTACCCCAATGGAAAAAATGCAGGAGCCTTTTTGTTTGTTTGTTTCTGAGTGGTTCCCTTGCATGGAATCAGTTGGGTGATGTCGTTTCCGTTGGCTCCAGCAATGTCAAGGCCATTGATGTTGAAAGTTTTGTACTGTTGTTCCCCACTGCTTGGAAAATTGTCTCCCCCTCCCCCCCTCCTCCCCCCAACCAAATCCCTGCCAAGCAAGCAGCTGTGAGCAAAATTTCTCAGTAAAAGGAATTAGAAGTTTTGCACGCCCTTTGGAACAGGGAAAGATATATATACAGCTTTGAGAGGGATGAGTTGTGGGGTGCAAGTTCAGATCCTCTGCATAAAATGCAAGTGCATGCAATGGACAAGCCTTTTAAGGCTTATTATGTTGAAAGGTGTGGGAAGGAATGGAAAAATGTAAGCAAGGATTGTTTTTTCATAATGACTTCTGGTACCTTGGTCTGGGAAATATTAAGTAATGCCTTAAAGTCTGAAGTCCAAGCTTTGCTAATGAAGCCAGTTAGTAAACCTACTGACTGTGAGTCCTGCAATTGCAGCTGAGACACTGGCAGAGCAATGGCAAGAACTGACCTGTAGAATTACTCAGTTGAATGTGTCTTAATTTTAATAGATGCTTCCCATAGAATTCCACGCATTTTATTTGCACTAGGATTATTATTATTTTTAATGGGGGACAGTGAAATCTGTATCAGAATTTTGTAGATTTTTTTTTTCTTCTTCAGGAAAATAAATGCAGGATGTGAGTTTGCAGAAAATATGCACACCTATATTAAAGCCACCTAATATTTTCCATGCTCACAACGGAGATTTTCAGTTGCTTGCAGTTTTGACAGGCTTTAATTGAAATTTCCATGACACGTTTCTGCCTTTATATTATTATTATTTTTACATTTGAAGGGGAGACAATGTGCTTAAGTGTGTACATGGCGTATAAATAACAGTTATGTATAATTTATGACCAGAATTTGCTGTGCATGAATAGCTATAGTGTTTGTAAGGTTTTATTGGAACGTCATGTTTCATCCTCTAGAAATACCTTGTATGAGTGAGACTCAAATTTATCAAGACTGTGATATTGTGTCCAATTTATGTAATATTTCAGTGATCTTAGGTTTTTGGATTTTTTTTTTTTGGTTCATGTTCAGGTAAGTCAGGGTGGAATAGTGCAAAAGGATATGGAAAAGTCTGTTTGTAATTAAAGGAACACTAATTGGACTGTAGGGACTGTGTGTAAGATACACTAGTCTTTCCCACGGCCACACCCTGAGCATATGATCTTTAACTGAATTCATGGAAACATTCAGACTGCTTCCTACAGATTGCAGCTGGCACTGTCTGTAAAATCTGTGCTTCACAAAGAGCAGAGGATTTTATGTGATAATGTGCAGTGATACATTTCATGCTGCTGCAGCATTACTATCCAGCTATCTGAAACAGATGGAATGTGCAGGAAAAAAAAAAAGAACAAAATATGCAAAGCTTCATGCCCATGGAACTAATATTGGACTCCTATTAATGGTCATCCTTCCCTGCAGTTCTTAGTCAGAGGAGGTGAATTAGTGCGGTGCTTGACCATCAAATATGCATGTGGCTTACAGACTGCATGCCAGCTAAATTGTTAGATGACACGCCAACTGCCTTTGCCATTTCCAACTTTTAACATCTTTCCCAGCAGCATAATCTCTGCAAGTAGCATTTTTCAGTGGCACAGCATCACCTTTCTGTTAACAGCATGAAAACATAATAGGATGTCAACTGAAATTTAAGGCCAGTTAGACTTGGGCGCATCCAGTTATTTTTTCAGATTCCAGCAGTTGTTAATCTCTGGCATTTCAAAGGAAGAACTAGGGCTTTGTATAAGAAAAGTGATGGACAAATATGAAAATTCATAAAGGGATAGTGTCTTAGCTCTTTCAGGTAAGCACTGCTGTATAACCTTTCAGGTGGAAGAAATCTAAGTGGTATTTCAGAAAAGACACAAAAATTATTTCAGTCAGTGATAAAGATAATTTCTACTGTCCATATTCAGAATGGTACACTGGCCTCATGAAAAAGAGAAATTACTCATGTAAAACTAAGTGCACAGTATCAAAGATAATTGATAAAGATAAGCATGTAAATATGCTCTGGTTGATTGAATTTGACTCTAACTGTCCAGATGGTCATCACTACTATGTGGGGGATTGAAAACTTTTGAGACTCGAATTTACACTGCTGCCAGTTGTTCTATGTTCTCTGTGTGTGCTTCCAAATTGGAATGGAGAATACATTGGGTAAATACCATAAGAGAAGTTAGTGTAGTCACTTGGTAGCAGTTTAAAGGATCTCAGTTCTTATGTTGTTAAGGTGATTAGTTAGTTACTATGATCCTGTAATTCAATTCTAAACTGACAGTAACTCTAGCAAAACGAGTGTTTCTTTACTCTGAGAAGCTTGAATCCATGTCAGAGTTGTGTTTATTTGAATATTCCCTTGGGTGTGGATGAAGCTGAAGGGAATTCCCATTTAGAAGACTTTGAATCACTTGTGGGTGATGTTTTCTTCTCTTTGTCAACACTAATGGTAACTCAGATTGGCAGAACATTGCCTGTAAATTATGATTGGCTATAGTAATATCATGGTACATGCCTTAAATTGAAGGAATTGTGTGTAGGGGGTTAAAAAAAAAAAAAAAAAAAAACAACTTTTTTGCTCCTTCTGCTTTATGGCTATGTTAAGGTGATTTCTGCAGCTGGCCTGTGAGGAGAATGTGGAGAGAGAGGGGAAAAAAAAAAAGAAAAGCTGTGGTTATAGATGTAAAGTTAAAAACTTTGATGTTGCTGTGTTCTTAATCTGTCCTTTGAGTATGCGCCTCCATTCTTTTCTGTCATTTGCAAGCCTTGACTCTTCTCCATGTAGAGTATAGGCCTTGTTTTTAGAAGTCAAGACTAAAGTCAGTGCAGGTCTCAAGACCCTGCTTATATGAATATGCAGCTAGGAATCATTATTCAGTACTATACAGGTCTAAAAAATCTGTGGAAGGTATTTTCTTTCCATATTTTTGGGATTAACTACTTCTGTTTTTTAACGTTTTTGAGTCTTGCAATCTTCTTTCTGGCTTACACGCTCTGTATGAGTCCAACTTAGTTGTTGATCAAATGCCATTTGAGGAATACAACAGAGGAAAAAAAAAAAACATAATAAAGATAGGAAATAACTAGGTAATTAAAAAGGAAAGGAGACAGGCTTCAGACCACTAGAATTCAAAAGGTTGTTTTTGGCTGCTGCTTGTTCTTGGCTTTTGTTACAGGACAGATTAATAGTTTTGATAATTTAACATAATATAACTTGTAATGTCTAATATTCAAAGGCTGAAATACACCAGATCTTGCACTTCTGACTTCTGGCATGTGAAATTTTAAATTTAAGAGGAAATGTTCTGAACTGTGGTGACTTAAGTTGACCTGGTAAAGGCTTTGAAGTAGCTGGTCGTTTATTTTGTTTTGAATATGTATGCCAAGCTGAATTTTTCTAAAATTGCTATAAATTTGCCTGAACTTTTTTTGGTATAGTAAATGCATCAGAAATAGCCTGTGAGAGAAAATGCCAGTATTTGGTATGAACTTCCATCTGAAATTTCATTTCCAGTGAGACCAATTATTACTGGTGAAAAGATGAATACTTTGGGAATATTTTAGTTCTTCATATTATGCTTTTTTTTTGTCTGTTTGTTTTTATTTACAAAAAAAAAAAGAGAGAGAAAATTAAAAAAGAAATTTAACACACAATCTAAAGACTGTAGTGCTTCAGCCATTTCTGTTGAGAGTTTACCTCTGTTTGCTTTGTCACTTCTGTTCGAGTGACTGACCAGAGGTGAACCCAAAGTTAGGACACCGGTCCTGATGCAGTGGTTGCAGCAGCACTGTGTTTATGCTGGCATAAGCAGTTCCCTTTCCTGGCCACCTGCTACTTCTCCATCCTGCTCTGAGTTGTTGAAGTGGCACAGTCCACCTAAAAATGAGTAATTTCATAAAAAATCATATTGGAAAACATTATCAAAGTATATTTAGAACTGAATGAGAGTGTTTTTGTGTATACTTATACGTAAATGTTCACATTTCTAAATGTGAATCTAGGAAGAACTCTGATTTAAAACCTGTGAGTTTCATATGAACACAATTAATTGCCAAATTGGGTCGGGGCCAGTGAGAAAAAGCCTGAGCAGTAGGCTTGGGACAAACAGAAGTCGTGATGCACTTTGGTTAACCCATTCTCCCATTCCCATTGCCTTGTTCTGACCTTAAGAAAATTATTTGAACCGTAGAAATATTGTTCCTGTAAAATTAGTGTGTTTCAATGAAGAAGTAACACACACACATGCACACAGAGAAAACTTTCTAAAGGGGGCCAGTTGAGAAAATGACTTCATGCTGTAATCATTTTCACAAAGAAACCTTTGGTTCCCTTTCGGGTCATTATTTGGTAAGCAGCATTGAGCAGAGTCATTCAAATAAAAATAGTGACTGCAAGACATGCAAAGAGCAGCGGTTTGCTCTGCACTCTTGAACAAGCAGTGTCTGGAAAAAAAAAAAGAACTTCAAACATCTGAGCAAGGGTTTTTATACAAGTGTTTCAACGTCTATTAGATGAAGTCATGAATTCATGCTGCCATTATTTTAATTCACTGATATTGTTTGGAGGTGGAAAAAACTTAGGAACAGAGAGGCCAATATAACATTTTTCATCTACATAATTTCATCTTGTAGCTATGTTCTTATGAAAAGTTCCTTCTTGGAAACAAATCCCACTGCTTTCCCAGATAGTAGATGGAGGAAAGAGGGAGCAGAACGTGAGAGATCAGAGAGGAAAGGAAGCAAGGAAGCAAGCAGAGAGACCCTCCGCTTCAGAGCGGGTGCTCCAGGATAAAATTCCCATTGTATGCCCTTCCCACTTGCACTGCTGCTGAATCACGTGGGATATTTTGTGGGTTACTCTTTTGTTACCATGTTAGCAGGCACAATCTGAGAGGAAAGTAAGGTGGGAAACATTTTTGTTTAGCACACATGGTTAAGGTTCACAGTTCTGATGGTCACAGAAAAAAGGGCTAAGGGCTGTGTCCACACTCTGAAATAACTACGGAAACTTGGCCTCGCTGTAGCAGCTGTATGAGTGTTGGTGTTCCCTGGTCCAAATCCTTGCCATATTCATGCCAGAAGGAGCTGTAGAGGCAGACAGGAAGAGAGAGGGAGCCTTTGGAACAAAATGCTTAACGGAGGGCTCTGCTGAAAACTTCACAGCTTCTCTATTTGAAGATGCAGCTGGAGTGCAGCGACAGGACTCGGCGATCCCTGTGGGTCCCTTCCAGTTTGAGTTATCCTATGACATTCTCTGATTTTCATAAAATTTGGGCCTGGGCACGAAGATTCAGTAACTCCAGTGACATCTTCATGATGTTGGCTATACTGTGTAATTGACTGGGTTTGGGGCCACATTAGTAATATGTCCCTGTGAATTTTGGGGTGTAACAAATGAGGTTTTGCTGCATGTGTCTCTGAATATCTTTCTCCAGTTTCAATTAGGTTTTTATTTTTTGTTGTTGAACACAGGAGAAAATATAGATTGGAGAGTGTCAAAAGGGTAATGAGTCATTCAAATATACCTAATAAAAAGACTGTGGGAGCTCTCCATCTTTTCAATATCATTAGGTCCACAAAGAAGAGAAAACGTCACAAGCAATCCCCTTCTATTAAAACTAACACATTAATTGGAACATCCTTGTCACAACACAGCAATTGCTTTGGAGGAAGAGAAATCTTAAAGCTTGCTGAATATATTTTAAATGAAGGTTTTAAAATAATATACCAGCAAATTACTTTAGTGGGGGGGGAAACGTACCACCACTAATCATCCTAATCAATCAGCTCTTGGAATTAAATCTGTCATTATTCTCTTTTCATCCTCGTTTCCAATAATCTGGTTTACAGCGTTTGATACTGACCACTCTAGCATTTTACAGATAACTTTATTCAACAGAGCAACCTTCTTTCTAAGTTTCTTCACACTTGCATGAATGCTAAAGGATTTAAACATCATGGATGGAGAACATTGAACAAAATGTGAATTATGCCTAGTAGCATACGTAGCTGTGTTGAAGGACTTTAGAAATCAAGGCACATTTTGAGTTCGGACTATGGAGTAAAAAGGGTTAAGCTTGTAAAGTAAGCACAAGTTCTTCAACAGAGTGATAGACAAATAGCACTCACAGAAAAATCTGAAGGCACTAGTAACTATAAAATGTTGGAAATCAGAGCTGGATCCCAGAGAATAAGCTGTAGAACCTCAATGTCAGTCTGTTGCTAAACATTTATTGCTGTTGAACTCTGGTAGAGCTTTTTATTTAGAAAATAAAATAATCAGTACTATTGGCAGAAAATATTAGAACCAAGAAAACTTTGTGAAATGATTTTGGAACTGTGGAGTTCTGTGTCTCTTGCTTATCTTAGATAATGTTACTTTGCTTTGGTATTTCTAACATTCATATGTGCATTTATTTGACACAATTAAATATCTTGTAAATGATACTGCTAAATTGTAGCTGTGCTAATCCTCAGTTGAGTTGTTGTCTGTCTTTCACATGCAATCGCAGCCTTTCCTACTGCTGGCCATGTATGTTCTTAAGTCAACAGAAAGTTCAACATATTTGAAAGGGGAAGGTAGAGCCTTTGTAATTTAGAGAAAAGGCATTGAAAGTACAGAGGCCAAGAGAAGACCTGTCAATGTAAGAGCAAGGAGGAAATGTCTTTGTATTTCTCTGCTATATAGCCAGGAGTAATATCGCCCAAAAGCAGAAATTGCTGAATATTCCAGGGAAAGAACCCTGTGGAGAATTTCTCCTCCAAACCCAGAATAACTGAGGGTTTTGTTGAGGTGGAATTTTTTTTTTCTTTTTTTTTCATGGTGGTTGCTGGTTGGGTTGGGTTGGTTTCTTAACTGCACCTCTGTAGCTTGTGTTTCTTCTCCAGATAATTTATAATGTCACCCAAACCTCTGAACTGAACAGAGGAGGAAAAGTGTTACAAAATAGTGAGCCATGTCTTTCCACCACACAAAAAAAAAAAACTAACACCACCATCCCTTTATGATTGGTTCTTATGACTTTAGGTATTATTAGAAATGGCCAAGAGTGTTGTCAATAACTGCTAGTAGTGTCTGTTGGATGTAGGAGACAAAACTTAGCTGAATGGTAGCCAAAAGCTATTAATGGGAAAAAGTACACAGAAGTAATTTAATCCGTGTAATCTTATCTACAGATGGTTCTGCAATCTCTGCAAGGCCTCTGGCAAGCTACTAGAGTGATGGAAAAACAAATGAACAAACAATCTGCATGCTAATAGAATAAATGATGTGAAACATCTTTAGGAACTAGACCTAATTTTCTACTTGCAGTAAGCTGGAGATCTTGAAATACACATAACGTGGCCTAGGAAATAAGCAGCCAGTATTTTCTCATACTGAGCTAAACTACCACTTAATGCATGATGAGGTTGGTCTAAGGTAATGAAACAATAAAAATGAGGTGCCCCTGTTTCTTCTCCATTTATTTTAACATATAATCCCCAAGAAGAGAGTAAATACTGTTGTGCCATGGCTGCTTCATGGGCAAAGCTACTAGAAGATAAAGTAGAAGGAGGAAGGAAAGTTTGTGTGCAGCACAACAGATATGGCATTTTATGTAATATCTCCGTGCATGTGAGCAGTGCTGTGGGTTTGGAGAATGAAATATTGAAAGAAACTGGGCGTGTGGTACTTTTGGTTTATTTCCTATAGTATTTTTCACAGTGTTGATATGAATATTGCACATCTTTTCATAATTACTGGTTCACTTGTGGAGGTCTTCAAGAGAACCGTAAGCATCTTTCTTCTGCAGTGCAGGAGGAGATCTCAGTTTATCCCTTCACATTTCTCAGGCAAGCTCTTTGCACTGTTCTGTCTTCATGCTGCTGCTTGCTACCAGTCAGTGGTATACACAGCAATCTATTCTAGTACTCCAAAGGAGCTGAAAATGGTATGAGGAGTCTTTTTTTTTTCTTTTTTACGTTTTTGTGCAGTGAGGTTTCTTGGAAGCTGTGAAGAACTAATGCTTCTGTACTGTAAAGTCCTGTCAGGGAAGATCACACTCTTTTTGTCTCCTGTCTCACTGGTTTTAGGAGTCTGCAAGTGCTGATACTGGGTCTTAGTTCAAAGTGATGGTGAGCAGGGAATTACAATGTCATGAAACCGTGTTACCCAGAGTTTGGTAGACTTGTTCTGTAACTATTAATTTTGAGCCTTATTAACCCTGTAATTATTAGGAGGATAGAGCAATTCCCACACACAGCTGTGAGATGTTTTATGATAATCAGAGCAGTTTGGTCCAGATCTTGGCAGAAGATGTTCCCTCAGAAATCAGAAGAGCATTTTACCTGGTTAGGGAGATTTCCAAATTGCCCTGCCTGTTTAGTCCACTTCCAGGACTAAATGAATTTGGTGAGCAGAAGCCCTTATTCTTGAAAGAGAATCTGTCCATTAACGAGCAGTTTTTCTCTCAAGGTTTATGTGAATGGAGGTGTGAATGACTCTTTAGTTCCATTGGAGACCACTGGATTTTTCTAACAGTGTAAGACAGCAATTCAAATCAAGGATGTTTGGAAAGGGTTGGGCATTTTGCAACTTGGTTTTTTTTTGCCTGTACCTTGGACTGAAACAACCAAACCTTGCCCGGGGTTTGAAATGCTTTGAATCACATGCCCCTCTCTGAAAAGAATCAGAAATAACAAAATAACCTGTATCAAAATAGCCTGTATCTGAGAGGGAGTCCAACCAGACAAAATCAGGGAGTGCTAGAATAACAGGAAGAGGGTTTTTTTGTTAAGAAAACAGCCATTCTGATCCCTGCTTTAAGCCAGAGAGGAAGGATATACATCTATATATGCACGTTCAACTTCAGTGTTGCAAGATTGTAACATTGCTAGAGCTAATGTGATTTATATTGAAAATGTTTTCTTTCCTTGGGTGAATCAAAGTTGACCAGATGATTAGTGAAATACGTTTGTGCATAAGAATGGAGTTACCTGCAATGATGTAAGTGTAAGTAGGCTCTCCCGCCCATGCCACCCATACGGAGCTGCACTCGGACTTCAAGTCAAGTTTAAGAGTAACTGCCGTAGGTAGAAGCCTGAGGTTTTTCTTGATGCATTAAGTGTGGTCAAGTGATTGAAGTTCAAAACAGTATTTTTCCACTTTTTATTTTTATTTTTTGTTTACCCTTTTGGTTTGTCATTGAAATGGGAAGTGTCTGGAGCTCAGCGAGGGCGACATTTATTCTTGGGAGGATGGGAAAAGGTTAAAAGTAGAAACAGCTGATGAGGCAGGATGGATGGCTCTGTAGAGAAAGCAGGAGGAAGAGAAATGTGAACATCTGTTAAAGCTACACCAGTGACTTTTTTTGGCTAAGTTCAGCTTGCAGTTCCTTTTGAATTAATTCTTCTTCAGTAGATGTCAGTGCTATCAGTGAGAAACATTGCATGGGCCTGTGGAGTATCATTAATTTGGGCAAAAATCAAGACAAAAAGCAGGCAGTTCAAGGTTACTGAGTTGTGGTTTCGTTTTTGTCTTTGGTTGGTTGTTTTTTGTTGTTTTCAGCTGTCTTGGTGTTCAGTACAGAACACACTAAAAACAAAAATGAGATTTTGAAGATCTGATTTGTTATTGAAATTCACCATTCTCTTCCCACTGACATTGTGTTTTACTGGGAAAATCAATAAGGCAGAACTGTCCTAGTGTGTCCCCACTGGCTTACAGTTTCTTTCAACACCTATCATATAAATCACAATCCTGATGGCTTTTGTTCAGATCCCCACTGTCTGAGTGGCACTGGGTGATTCTGAATAAGCCTCTACCGTCTTTTCCCTCAAGTTAACTTTCATTACACTCAAATTAATCTCGGTCCAATAAAGATGTCCTTTTATCCCTGCAGTAGAGTTGTCAAAGATGTTTAATAACAGAGCAACAACTGGGGGAGCATTATTTGGTAAAGAAATCTGACGATGTCTCTCATTTACTGTTAATTTCCTTGCCTTGTGCATCTCCTACTTCCCAGCTGGGATAGGCAGAGAACACTCCAAGAATTGTTTGGTTTTCAGCTCATCTGAACAGGCGATTAATAAAAGCAGCCTTACTTTCTCAGGAGTGCTGGCTTGCTACCTCAGTCAATGAACTGAGCATACTGCTGGCCATTCCTGAGAAAATGTTTTATCTTCCTCTACAAGTTCTTGTCCAAACCAACTGGAATAGATTTTGAGTGAATGAATTCATCTGATGATGCAATAAATGGTTTGCTGAAGTCCAAATAGGCATCTGAATGACCTTCACCCTGCATTCTGTAATTAAATCCAAAAGTAGTGATGTTCGGGAAGAGGATTTTTTTGTCTATGTATAAGTTTTTGGCTTTGCAGTTAGTAACTGTGTGGACCGAGTGGAAAGCACTGAGTGAATTATAGACTTGACTTAATCTTTTACCTCCTGGGAAAAATTAATAATTTAATGCTGGATACTGGAATACTTGATAGGAAATATCTACAGAACCACTAGATAAGAAAAGATTCAGACCCTTAAAGGAACCAGGCTACAGGATGACTTCTGATACTGTGACATTGAAATGATCATGGGCTGTGAAGCAAAGCAGATGAATTCTGCCATTGCTTCTATGATATTATATCTTTTAGATAAATAAAAATAAGCAAGGTTAAGTGAGGGCAATATTTGCCAACATTTATTTTAAACTTGCCATCCAACGTTCCTTTTAGCAGAAGGATTATTGGAACTATTGTGGAGAAAATTATTTCTAACTTCTTTGTATGCAAGTAGAAAAACAAATAATAAATTAAGGATGCTGTGTTCTACTTGATTCCTCTCTTTCCTTGTTCTGTTCACATCATGTATGGCTTTTAACCCTGTGCAGATGTGTTTTGGCATACGTTGGAGAGACAGAGAGAGGATTATTCTATTACTTTATATACAAGCAGATCATTCTGATTTCCTTAGAAGGCCAGTACTATTTTTCTTTCTTTCCCCACTAGGTAATTAGGCACAACTAAAATTGACTTAAGGGATTGTAACAAATTTGAATGTATGCACCCCTGCCCTCTGTTGTCATGCAGAATTGAAATCATATTGTCTCTTTACTAATTACGATGTCTTCATTTATGTTTTGTTTTTGGTCAATCCTTAGTCATTGCACATGGATATTTAGATTTTTATTAACAATGTCTTCAGTAATAAACACTACAAAGTTGCCATTCTGTATGTGTCAGACGGTGATTTTTGCAATAATCAATTCACTGCAGTTCTCATCAAATACGAATTTTCTGAAGAACTATTATATTATAGAGTTCATTGTGAATATATTTCATGTACATCAGTTGGTCTGTCTTTTAGTGTTTTAAGAACCTTCCAAACAGCATATTTGAATTTCAGCGTCTTGCTGAATTACCTGAGCAATTTCCAGCAATCAGTGTTAGAGGATTGCATGCCAGTGGTAAAAATAGAGAAAGATTACTCTGGGTTAAACAGGTAAAACAGTAATTGATTTTACAACAGGCTTCTTGTATTGTCATCAAGTTTTACAATAAACAACAGTGATCTCATATTGTGTAGAGTGTATAGCCTACAAAATGCTGTTCGTGCTATTACTCAGAATTCTATCCTTCTATGACTTAATTCTATTGCAAAACAGGTGATCAAGGTGATTAAGAAATCATTTTGTATATTTTTTGACTTAGTTGCATTGTACACTTTAAGGATCAAATTCTAGAATAGTCTGTACTGTCAGATAATTACAGTTTTTTTGAATCATTCTGTTATCTATATATTTTACAGCTACTGTATATACAGAAACTATTTTATAGCTTGCAACTATCTCTTACGTTGCCTTTTTTATCCTTACAAGGTTGTGACTTTCAGTTAAAGCAGCTACTTATTAGATCTGTTCTTCAAGAAATAGCAAAATTAAAAATCAGCTGGTATGAAGAGAATAGGAAATAATTGTGTGTGTGTAGAAATCTAAGTCTACTTTAGAGTACACTGAACTGCAGCATGGTCTACTGGCCAAAGCAGAGATGTCAAGGAGCCAACTCAGATCTTGAACTTTGAAAGTTGTTAATTGCCACATATTTGTCAGAGTGGGCACCAGTTTCCCAACTGGGGCAAATCCTCCAGAGAAGTGGTGTTAGCTGAAGCAGTGAGAGGCCCTTCCTGCCTTTCCTGTGAGAGATGGAGGTGTTGGTGCAGCAAAAACCTGGCTGCTGGAATTTGCTACTGGCATTTTCTTCTCGTCATATTATACATCTCCATGTATATCACATGGCACCATGTGAGACTAAAAATTTAGTGGACTTCCATTGATTTGTTCTATTGCAGAAAGAAAATATCAAGTCTTTTATCAGTTTTGGCTTTTGTGGTTTACCATTTTTTTCCTGTTTTTTTACATTGCAGTTTGACTTCATTTGATTGCAACATAAAATACACTGCACCAGATACAAAAATGACAAAAAACTGGATCACATTTTTGCTGTTCTTCTTCTTGGTTACTATGGTGAGTTTTATCTTTTTTTATATTTTCTTTAATGAATTCCAGTTTGTGTGTAATCCAAGTATATACAGAACACCAGAGAAATTGCTATTTTCTAAAAGCTAATAAGTTCAAATATAGTTTCCACAAAGCAGAATCTTTACTGCCTTATATCCTCCATTTATTTCCTATGCTAACAAACTAATTACCTCTGTTAAAGCCAGCATATCTTTTGCTAGCAGAGAAGTTTATGGTAATTGTTGATATGCCTATATTAGCCAGAAAACTACAAAATCAGATCGTCAGTAGTAAGATTTAAGATCACTTTCCTTCAGTAAAATAATATTTGAAATATAATATTTAAAGTGAATGAAGTTAAAGAAACTTTTATCAGTTTTTATGTGAGTAGTAGATCCAAATTCATTAAAAATACATTTAAAAGTGACTTGCTAAAAATAAGTCTTATTCTTCCTAGTTTTTTGCTACTGCCATACCAGCTGAGGGGCATCAGAATATAACAGAGGACTACGCTCAACTGAGTGTTACACGGAATAAAATTATGACAGCACAGTATGAATGCTACCAGAAAATTATGCAAGATCCCATTCATAGGAAAGAAGGTAGAGTTTATTTTCTCATAAGATTTTCCAGAGGGAGGTGGTCAATAGATATAACTGAAGTAATCCAGGATCCTTTTATTATATTAATCATTGCTTATATTGATAACAATTTTTTCAGGTTCTGTTCATACCATATTTTAGAAACATCATTTTGGAACTCAGAGTAATACTGTGTATTATAGTTAATGTAATGCCCATTGAATTACATCCACTATATTGTAAATAACACAAAGCTTTTATTTCTGATGACATTAGAAAATGGTAATTTAAACAGATATCCAGAGTAAAAAATGGAAATTATTTCCAACTTCATAACTTCTGAAAGCATTGAATGGTTTAGGGGGAAAAAAGAGATAATTACATGGAGTATTTTTGTCTTCTGAAATGTTTCTTTGGAGAAAAGCAATGTCTGGAGGTCAGAAATGGATATGAGTATGACAGTGTAAGTTTATGTCCAGCCCAGGGAACCACGAGTTTAAAAGGATCTGGACAAATGGGAAAATCTCTAGATACAAAGAGGAACTATGTGATGTTTGAAATACGCATCCTTTGAGATAGTTTAGGGAGCAGGGAGAAGATGTTATTACGTGTTGAATAGGAAACTGAAGGAAGATACAAAAATATTTTCAAATCTGTAGGTCAGTCATTCTGCATGCCTACATATAGATATTAAAAATCTGTGTTAGTTCAGTGAGGCATTGAAACAGGCTCCGGAACAATGACTCTGACATCCCAGTCCTGGAGCAGTTAGAGAAGTATCTGCAGGCTCAGCTCTACCTGAGGACAAGGAACTCTGGCTGCCTCCCATGTGGGCTTTCTGATGGCTTCTAGGATACCAGTGTGTTTTCAATGAGCTAGTAAACACATATTAGAGAGGCTTGGTGTACATCCAAAGTGTAAATACATTCATTAAAATGGTCTTTGCAAATTTAAGGCTCTTTGTTCATGTGCATTATTCAGTCTGAGTTGATGTATTTTGCTTTTCCCAAAGAATGTTACCCTACCATGCTCTAAATCTGATGAGGTTTGTAAACTGTAGATGCAGACTGTTTGAAGGTAAATGATGATGTATTCTAAAACATGTTCAAAGAAAGATACGTATTCTAAAACATATCTTTTCAAAGAAAGATATGTATTCTAAAACATGTTCAAAGAAAGAAGCTGTTTCTATTACATGAAGTTATAATTAACTTCGCTAAATGTTATATTTGCTTTTTTTCTTTACGAAGAAAACTCATTGCTGCAAGTGAGAAACTTAACATACGCAGTGCTATATCTTACTTTTGAAAGACTCATCTTTCAAAAGATACCTTACTTGTGAAAGGAGGTTTGTTAGTTTATTATCAGGTGTCTACTTGTTCGTAGGTCCTTACTGTAACAGGACATGGGATGGCTGGTTGTGCTGGAGTGATGTTGCTGCAGGTACTGTGTCAGTACAGCGTTGTCCTGACTACTTTCAGGATTTCAATCCATCAGGTAAGCATGCACGGGCTTCTGCATCAACATGTTGCTTAATAAAAAGCCTACTCTTTGCTCCACTCAAGTCACAAATGTACTAGAATTTAACTAACTCCAAATCCATTATTTTAACTTTCCCTTTATCACATACAATATTGGCAAGTTAGTGGTTTTGTTGTTATTGGTTTTGTTTTGTTTTGTTTTGAAATGTGCCTTAGTAGGATTCTGTAGATGAGGAAATACAAATAGAATTTAGATGACAGTTCTTTCTTCATAGAGATGAGATTTTCCCTCTGAGAAATAAGCAGAAACATTATTTATTTTACCTCAGTTTAGCTGTTGAAGTCAATAAGAGTTTCTCCAAATGAATCTTTTCCCATTTCTGTAAGCTTAACTTTGCATTTGTGAGCATGTGGAAAATGTCATAGATGTCAACTCTTGTCTGCTTCTACTGCATTTAGTATTTCCCAAGGTCTTTTGATGCCTTTCTTCATCTGATTAGGTAGAAATCATCATATGGTCCCGGAAACTTTCCAGTCTGGTTCTTGAGCAGTTTCTCTATTAATATTTTCCTGCCTGTCCGATCCTAATTTACAGTGGTAGGATGTCAGACATCAGTTTATGTCTTAGATATTAAAGAAGCCATTCCTGTCACTTCATCTGGTAGTTCTGCAACAGTTTCATATATTTTGATACTTAACTGGATTGGAAGAGGAAAATCTATTTATTTTCTTAAGAAGAACAGATCATCAGTTGCCCTTGCCAAGCAAAAGCAATGGCCTCTAGTTTCTCAGAATTCATAGTAACAAGCAGTGTCTCTCTAGTCATATTAATAAAGCTGTCATTTGTTTGCCAATCTTTTTTTCGTGAAATACTAGGCATCAGGAAGTAGAGCTTCAGTGCTGACTGTTGTGTTTTCGTCTTGTTTTTCTTTTTTTGTTTTTCTTTCCAACTGCTTTGGCTGTAGAAAAAGTGACGAAGATCTGTGATCCAAGTGGGAACTGGTTTAGACACCCAGAAAGCAACAGGACATGGACAAACTACACCCAGTGTAATATCTATACGCATGAAAAAGTGAAGGTAGGAAATGAACAAATGCGTGTCACCAATTAAGAAATTGGTCTGAACAATTTAACATCTAAAAAATTAGACATCAGAGTTAATGTAACATCAAAATGCAAAAAGATAAAACATGCTGAATAAGGAGGATGTATTGTTCAAAGCAGACTCAAAAAAAAAAAGTCTTTCACAGCTGATTTTAACTACATGATTAATATGTTATCATTTTTGTTTGTGGGTATTTTAAATGTGAACTAGTACTAGTACTTGTTTATGCCATCCACATTCACCTACTGGTAAGCAAAACGTACTCCTTAAAAGCACATCCGTTACATTTTGCTCTGTAATTTTGAAGTAGGGTGCAAGCTCAGCAGAACTGCAGGACATTTGCACTTCTCTGGAAGACCCTGCTACCCTGCTAAGTGCATGGGTTTATCCAATTAACTCATAGTGACAGATTTTCAGCAGGTCCACAGTTTTATTTGGACTTAGTACATCTTCCAGGCAGCATTAAGAACTGGGATTTTTTATTTTTATTTTTTAATTTTGTTTTGTTTTCCAATGTAATATGAAAAGCAGAGCTAATATTTTCTGCTTTACAAAAGTGTAGGCAAGCTTTAGTTGAGTGGATTGAGTGGCCAAAGGTTAGTAAGTGATAAGAAGTGTTAGCTAGGGTTTGTTTTCCCCAGTGGCCCTTTCCCCTGTGAATGTCTTGTGTCCTGGCTCACAAGAGCAATTTCTTTTTTTCAGTTTTTGAATTACTAAGCTGCCCACACAAATGGAAAAAACATGCTTTGTGAGTTGTTTGTGTTTTTTTTTTCCTATGTATCAAAGGTAGACTGTGTGCACTCTAATTTGTGTGGGTATCTATATAGATAGCACTTCCATAGACTTTCGCTTGGATGTCCATCCATTGGCAGATTTAGGGAAAAAAATGTCGTAAAGCTCCAACTGCTGAGACAGTCTGTGATATGTGAGGGTATAGTAGATACAATTACATATTCCTATCCCCCACCCCCGCAAAAAGCCTCTGTCCACCAGTAGTATTCATAATGTTTATAAAACACATTCAGGCATGGGAAGAATCAGTAAAATGACACCATAAATGCCCCAAAAATAGAAATATAACATGTAAGGATAGATTGTGAGTGAATTTAGGCCTCATGGGAAAAAAGCACATTAACAGTAGATAGACTAGATGGCAGTATTCTTGATACAAATAGGGATCCTAACTGCTTGCATCATTGCTGTCAGAATGTTTAAGGTTATTTACCAAGAAACCACATTGAGAAAAGGTGATAATAAAGCACTTCTGCATTGCTTTTTCTCAAATCAATTGAGTATGTCCATGGCAGTTTAATTCTACTAGTAGAGATTTATCAACTCATTGTTTCTTGGTAATATTTGACTAGAAACTGAGAGAATGTTATTCAGAGAGGATTAGATCAATCCAGGTCTTCCTGTATGAATAATGTGAGGAGCTTCTTTGTGGCCTTCTTTCAGGGCAGGTTAGATAATGCACAATAAACATGGCTCTTGTCCATTGCTCAATTCTTATTGTCATGGTAGTCCCTAGCATACCACTACAGTCCCTCTGTAGTCCCTAGCGTACCACTGTTTAGGGCCAGTTCTAAATTGTGCAGAAATGTTCAAAATCTTAAACATGCTACTTTGTCTTAAATTGGTCACTGAATGAGGTTGTCATGTGGGATATCATATGGACCTTCCATAGAAATACATACATAGACAGTCTTTACCGTTCCAGGGTAGCACTTATTTTCTCAATTCCAGATTTCTTATGAAAATTTCACTTAAACTACTGCATTACTTTAACTCCCTTTTTATATATTTAAAAAAAATATAATAACTTAAAACATTCTAGCTGTTCTTCAATTCTTACTATTCTACAAATAGGTACCCTTGTCTCATCTAATAACGTTTCTTAAAGCTTTACTTTGTATCTCTTTATGTGATTTGAAAAGTCCATATGTATGTAGCAGGCTGCAACCATTCAGAGCTTAAATTGGAGACACAGACTATGGAGTATATGAGCCCAAGGATTCTTCCTAATAGATTGTAGATATAATTATACTTGATTGTGATAGGAAAAGGTTAAACCCAAAGATCTTCATTTTCTTGTGTGCAAAATGATTATATTGTATTTAATGCCAACTAAGTGATTTTGAGAAACAGATTCCATAACTGAAAATAGTTTTGTTATTAGGGAAAGAATTGATGTTAACATGCATATATGCCAAATATTTACTTTACCAGTTCTTGGTTTTTATTTTTGCTATGTACCTAGCTTTTCATAATACTGGAATTTGATGGTAGATTTATTGAATAATAGCATTTAGTCTTTACTATTTTTGAGTTGTAAATGTTTTTCATTCTTGAAATGAAAGGTAATGTTCCGATATCACAATCACAGCTTTCTTGGAAGGAAGTATTTTTTCAAATGATGGGAGAAAAATTTATGAGCAATAAAGAAATAAATTAATATGTAAAGCACACTAACATGTTTTGCTTAAGAGATGCATAAATAGATAAGTTAAGCCTCAGACAGGAGAGCACCCAGCACAGTAACATAAATAACCAGATTTATATAAATACTCAGAAGAAGCATAGTTAGTACATAGTTTTAAAAAAACCTAACGTTTGAACTGCTAAGTCATAGCAACTTTATTCAATCTGTTACGTGCCCTACAGAAAGATTTTAGTAAGATGTTGATTTGTAGGATTCCGGATTTGATTCATCATTATCAGTAATGTTTTTATTATCTTCATCCTGTTATAATAATTTTGTAAGTAGAAGATATGTGCTTGTGCTTATTAATAATAGTTGTATCCGCATCACAAGTATTTGATTTTGTTCTTGTATTGCAGACGGCTCTGAACTTGTATTATTTGGCCATTATAGGACATGGTCTCTCAATTGCATCACTTCTGATTTCTCTTGGCATATTCTTTTATTTTAAGTAAGTATAAGTAAAATTCTTTGTAAAATTTGTAAACTTTGTAAAATAAGTAAAATTAGTCATTGCATCATAGTTTCAATACTTTTAGAACACTAGATATCCCAGAAAATTAGACAGAACAAGAAGGTGAAAAAAAACAGTATATTGGATTGGCATTGAACATGATATAATAAAAATTTAGGTTTCTTTTCTCAGATACCTAAAATCCCAAGTCTTCAAATTAAAAAGTGTAGCATATGTTGAAAATGAGAAATAGGAAAATGGCACTGGAAAACGTAACAATTATTAAACAAGTGTTTGCAGGGGAAGGAGGGCTGTTTGCTTGCTTGCTTGTTTGTTTTTAATAATAACTGAAGATGTGGATATGTCAAGCATGGACCAAAGTAAACAGCAAATGGAAAGCAAAATACTGGCGATATATGATGGATAAAGTACTATTCCAAAGTAGGTAGCCACAAAATATGATAAATTGTAAAGAAAACAAAGCTAAGAGCAACATTAGGAATGGGAACAATATAAATAATCCCCCTTTGTATTATTCACCACGTTACAACTGTGATGGTATGCCTTATCCACTGACTACAAGTTAATGCTCTATCTTCTGGCAAGAAAGTTTGAGCCGTGTATTACCATGTCATGACGAAGTGCAGCATACTGCAGGGATCTTTTAAAATTACGTCTGCTTAGTACTTCACATTTTGCGAACTCTTTCCTGTGAAACTTTTTTTTCTTAGAAGTTGATGAGGCTTAGTAGAAAGCTGAAACCAGGATCACTGAAACCCGTGTTGCCACACGAGCAGAGCTGAGGCAAAGTGCAGTGCTGTCAGAGATGACTTGTTAGCTCTGCCAAATGCTGCACTGCACAGTGCAGGCTTTCCTTGTTAACTCACAGTAGTTCAATCTGCATCGATTTTCATTGGAAAAGAAAGATCTGCACTACAGACTTGCGTGTTTCTTACCGCTACCATCTCACCCCACCCATAATTGTTCCTGATATGTAAACATGAGTAGCACGTATACCAGTAATGGTGGGGCTGGGTCAGATTTTGCTTTTCTCATGCTCTGGACTTTGATTTGATTTGATAGGGGTCGCAAATGTCTGCTAAACATCATTGTTGTTAGTCACACCTGGCTGGCTATCACATTTCCAATTTAGATATGCATTATTTGCCTAAATTTGCAATAAATTCCTAACAGTGTTTCAACTTAGTAACTTCTCTTTGAAATACAGTATTCAAGATTACTTCTCAGCTTTTTCTGACTTGTTCCCAACTATTTCCAAGTTCACTTTCCCTCCACAAAATCAAAACATGAAATGACCCCAAGTCTTTATAAGGTTGATTTTCCATTGAAAAAAAATAAAATAAAATAAAAATGTGCAATGCTATTACTGTAAACCTCACAAGAAAAAGTTCAAGATAAAAATAAAAACTAAAAAAATCTCCCATGGTAGAAAAAATGCTTTGACATAGACTTCTAAGGAGAAAATAAAAAGATATTGAATATGATTTTAAGAGCTCAGAGACAGTGAAGAACAATTTTTCTGTACTCTGATATGAAAACCAAGCCAATTTCATCTCCACTTGTGGCACTTACTGCAAAAGAAGGTAGTTTGCTTTGCTACCATTAGAATGATGCTATGTTTGTCATATCCTCCAGGGATTTTTTTCTCCCTCTGGTAGAAGGATCCTCTATCCTCAAAGAACCACATGGAATTAATCCAGATCCACAAACCACAATTCTAGACTGTGGTTATGTTCAGATATAAAAAGAAATTGAAAAATTTAAAGGAAGCTAAAGAAAGTTCTCTACAAGCTGTTCTCTTGGGATATGCAGTTCTTCTAAAGTATTTTTAGTACCAGAAGGATATTTAAGGATCTAGATTAATACCAGGATGTATTATGTATCAGCTGAATGCTGTGTAATTATTCGTAGCTTTAACAGGTGGACTTCTTTTTCTCCTTTATTTCTCTTTTGCTATTGTGTGTGGGTGCTTATGAACTTGCCATGTTTCCAGATAATTTATCCTGTTAGCAGATCGATAATTTCCAGATGACATTTGCTGACTTGCTGACCATCAGGATATCTGTAGGGTTGATCAGAAAGATTGGATATTTCTCCATAGGAAAACTGACTTTTTTTTCTTTTATTTTTTTTCCAAATATCCTCAGTTTTTTAAGTATAAACTATTTAGATTTTGACTTTATTTTTTTTCAGATTTTAGTGCATTTTATTTTTCAGTTGAAATTCTTTTTCTTCAGAAAACTACCTCATTAGAAATACTTTGCCAGTCTGTGACTTGTGTTCTCCAAGTGGGTTGGAGTTCTTGTTTTAAAAACAAGCTATAAGCTTGGAACTCTGATCTTCCTATCTGATAATTCATCAGATAAAAGTAACTTTTTGCAGTGGCTCTGCATTCCTATTCTGTTATGTACTGTAAATCACACATGTCTTATAGGAAGTTTTTCTTAAAATAATTCTAAGGTTGTTTTCATAAAGAAAAGTAGGCAACAGAAAACAGAATAGAACAGTGCATTCAGAGAAAGGGAAGCTATAATTTCAAAGATACACACACAAACAGAAAACAACAAAAAATGAAATAAAGGAGAAACTGTTAATCAAGCATCATGTCAACTCACAGGACAGCACTCACAGGGGTTAGCAACAGTAAACATAGACTGGGCAAACAGCCGAATGATAGATTGGTAGATACAGGGTTCCTAAGTAACTTGAAGTTAATTTCAGCTGAAAGGCTAATTCTTCTCATGTGAATATATGGATCTCACTGGTTGAATCTTGCTGCATTTTAGTATCTTTACATCTATTTTAGTATCTTTAGTATCTATTTAGTATCTACTCCAAACACATCTGGGTGTTTTTGAAAACCTTTTTTTCTTTTCTGGAAGTACTGGAGAAATGATTTTTTCCATAGTGCCCAAGACATACAGGAGTCAAATGAAAAGAGGAAATATATAATTTAGCAGGAAGTCTATTTTTATTTTTCTGCACAGTGTTTAATCCAGTGTTAAGTCTTTTGAATGGTCTTAGATCATAATTATGAGAATGGAATGATTAAAGAGCATTATGTCACTAAGAAAAGCAGAAGGTCTATAGGAAGGGTAACAGAAAAGGGAGGGTGGGGAGACTTAGGAAGAAATTCTTTTATTACCAAAAGCAGTCTTCGTTTTTAAATGTCAGCAGTCTTGCTTTCTTGTTTCTTGTCCGGTGATCCTTTCAATCCTTTTATGCATGGGTGGAGGTGGGTGTGGATGGGTGTGTTTGAATATTCAACAGGAACAGCTGCTGGATGACCCTGAGAGATGGCCCCATTAGCTGTACGTGCTTTTCCTTGCCTCTGTGTTGAATCTTAACAATAAGCAGACAGACTTCCAGGGTTCTTCAGGACTTGTTTACACAGAGCTGTTAGCTGGAATCTTGTGTTGCTTACTTTCTTTCTATATGAGCCATATAGGAAAAAGATATGGATGCATACTCAAAGAATATAAACACTATGCATATGTTAATAATCAATGCTTTGTGTTTTGGGCATTAAAAGGATAAAAAAAAAAAAAAAAAAAAAAGCCTCGTGAGATACCCTTTATCACTTAACTTATATCCATAGCTGTGTTCTGTATTTTGGACACTTTTTCGTGTTTTCCTCAGTCAAGTAAAGCTTGGCAACCAGGAGTTTATGTAGGGTTGACCTGTGTTCTGTGTGGCACCACTGGTTCCTGGAGTGGTTTCCTTTCCCTGAATTCAGTGTATTTAGCCTCAGGGCTCCATGGTGTGGTTTGCAGAACCTCTTCTGCCTGATTCCTGGTATTACGCTGTGCATATCTGAACCTATTTGCTTACTCCATGTATCTCTGGGATGCTTCATGCACGCTTCTTGTGATAGTTGCAAAGAATGCAACCAAGGAGTGTAATCTCTATAGACTGTCTTTTTTTGACCATCTCTTTTGTTAGTGGGGTCATTTGTTTTCATGTTTCATCCATTGTGTTCTCAACAGATTTCAACATGCTCCTCTAGCTTTTGTGACTATTCCATTTCTGTATTTCTCTCTCAAAATATAAAGTTCTTCTCCTTCCTGTCCTGCTGGCCCCCAAAATTTAAGATAAATCACTAATGTCTATACTTTGTCTTTATTTCAGGCATGTTGTTTGAAAAAGATAGAAAACTTAGAACTTGATTTCCACTCCCCCCCGCCCCGTGTAACAATTCAGACTTGTCCCTTGCTGACCCTGTCCATGTATTTCTGATATTTCTACAAGTGAAAAGCAGTTGCATTTGAAAGTGATAGACTTTACCCCCCGGCTGAGCTGTTCCATTTTGCAAATTAGTTGTACATCATATTGCTGCTTAAAACATGGAGGGAGGGAGATGCAGTTATACAGCACAGGCTTGGGTAACTGGGTTCTTTCTTGGAAATAACCAATAGATGTCTCCACTGTTCCCCAGCCTTTAATCATCTCTCTCTGCCAGTTGGGTAGGTTTCTCCAAGGAACGTGAATGCTGCAAGATGGGCTTTGTACCCATCTGCTGCCTCTGGCATGCTGTATGGTTATAAGTCAGTTTACTCTTATGTGCTGTGCACCCCCTATTCTAAACCTAAAATGGTAATTTTTGCCCATTTTTTTTAAAAAAAACGATCATCTGCTTCTATAGCAAAATGGATGTTATTTGGAATTTATTTGGATGTTATTTCAGGAATTGTGTGCTTTAATATCCTAACGATCTGAATTGTTTTTATTTCTATGTAGGCTTTCTATCTTTTGTGTCTGTAAAATTGCTGTTTTTGTGTTTGTTTTTTTGTTGTTTTTTTTTTGTTGTTGTTTTGTTTTGGTTTTTTGTTTTTTGTTTTTTTTTTTTAAACTTGCATGAACAGCACTCTGTCTCTTGCGGTAGCAGTAAGCTAGACCTGATAGAATGGCACATAAGCAGAAATTTGCTATGACCATGGTCATTGTTAGCTATAGTTTAATATTATTGAATGTTTGGGTTTGTTTTTTTAAAAAAAAAAAAAAAACATTTGAAAGTATATTTTTACATTTAATTTTATTGCAATGTTCAAATTAAATGTTGAAAATGAACACAAATGCATTTATATATGGCATTTTTAACTGTTAATATTCTGTTTATAACTTGGTTATATACAAGTTCAGATAAGTTATTCACTATTTACTTACTGGGTATTTCTGTAGCTATAGGATTAGGGGAGATAAGTGACTGAGAATGTGAGTAGAATAGAACTGTCCTCCAAAAACCTTGACAGCTCGGATAAATGAAAACATAGGGTAGAACAGCTTCCTCAGGCTCAGGTATGATGGTTAATTGGGAAATAATCAGGTACTAACAAAAACAAATGTATAAATCATACAAAATGTGTTATACATTACCCATATCAAAATCCTTTTTAGATAACCACTACAAAGCAGGTCTTTAGTTGTGAATGTATTGGAACTGAATGTACTGACTTCCCTGCTGTGGTCAAATAAGTGGAGATTAAGGGGAGGTGTTACCTTTCACATTATTCTATTAAATTCGGACTGGAGTTGAAGAAAGGGTTGATGTAAGACTGCATAATAAATAAAGAGCTCTAGTATTTCAAAATTTCAGAGTTGTCCCCAATTACGCATAGCTGTCCCCTCGTGTATTCATTTGTTCTTGTTTCTCTTTTCTAGGAGCTTGAGTTGCCAAAGGATTACCCTGCATAAAAATCTATTTTTCTCTTTTGTTTGCAACTCTGTTGTAACAATAATTTCACTGACTGCAATTGCCAACAATCAGGAGTTAGTTGCAACTAATCCAGTAAGTGAAAGTATATTTGGCAGCCTTGTTGATTTGTATGTGAAAAACTTCAGCAATGCAGAAGGGACAAATGAGGCATGAATAGTTGATGAAATGATGTATATAGCAAGGTTAAAATGTTCAGTAACGGTGTAATAATGTTACGTATTACAACAGATGGCTAACAGTGATTTGGGCATTTCACATTTGAGGTTTCGAAATAATAAAACAGCTTCAGAGACAGAGCATACTGAACTGCTCTTCTGAATTTGTACAGATCATGTCTGCGCTGAAACAACGACAAGGAAGCAGCCTATTCTAGATGATGTCAGAGAGGTTATGACAGTAGAATTCACCAAGAAAGGGCAGTTTTTTAAAAAAAAAAAAAAAAAAAAGGCTCTAGAATGTATTTTGGCACTGTCAGCTTTTATGTGGCTTTTGCTTTGCCATCTTGAGTTGTAATGAGAATTAATTTTTCTGTGAAGGGAGATCAAACTGACACTAAAAAAGACTAAAAAAATCCAACCCTTAGGGTCTGATTTGTCTCTCTCTCATTTCCTGATAATACTGGGTTAAGCGTGAATCAGTAGCCTGTCCCAAAAGGCTAGGAGTTATAGCAACGGAAGAGCCTGAAAATCAAATACATAAACAAACAAATCCCTAACTATGGCTTTATTTTTATTTGGACCTGGAAGATAAATTTAAATTCTGTGAAAGTTAGGGCAAAAATCCAGAAGCTGTTGGAATCAAGTAAAAATATCAATTCTCTTTAACCTTTCAAAAGCTCATAAAAATTCTGGATAATATGCCTGAGATAGCTGCTAATAATCATCAGTAAGTGAATTAGGTAGTAGAACGTGGTAAAGCAATATTTTATTTGGTTTAAGCTAAGTGCCATAACGAGATCAATCACTCAAACGGAGCAATGTCAGAAGAAAAAAAAGGTGTGCTGTGTCTAAAAGAGCAAGTTATAACTTCTTTTTAACAACCTCACATTTTATTCTTCAAAATAAGCTACAACCATTTCAATTGAAGACTATATGAGGATATTTTGAATACAGATATATGCCAACAAGAAAGCTTGTTATTAGAACCTACTGTATGAGTTGTCCCCTGGCCCTAAGTTCAGTTATGACTAGGTTGAAATTGGGATCTCTTTAAGTGTTTTCAACATGTAAATCATTTGCTATGGCATGACTGGTATAACCAAAGGGGAATTAGCTTCATCAAAGTACATTTTCTGATGTAGTTACCATTCAATAATTTAAAGACCCCCTTTTGATTGGAATAGTCAATTGTGTCAATATTTACATTAAAGGGAAATATCATTACTGCTCTCTGCCATTATGCTGGAGAAACTCAAAGTTCTCATGTTGGCTTTAATAAGAATACAGACACAGTTACCAACTCAGTCACCATGAAGTATGGAAATTTAATTCCATAAAAATTAAAAAAAAAAAAAAAAAGTAAGCATACTGAAAAAAAGAACTAAATATGAATATTTGACTCAAGCAGTATTTTTTCCATTTTGCAAATAAATCTCTCTGAGATTCCTGCAATTTATGAATTATGTTGTACTCTGCTTTTTCTGCAGATTAGCTGCAAAGTGTCACAGTTCATCTACCTGTACCTAATGGGGTGCAACTACTTCTGGATGCTGTGTGAAGGCGTTTACCTGCATACTCTTATTGTGGTGGCTGTTTTTGCTGAGAAACAGCACTTGATGTGGTATTACCTTCTTGGCTGGGGTATGCAATTTCACATTCTGTATTGTCAGGCCAATGTTATCTTTTACTCCTTTCATGAGAATTTGAACAGCTGTCCTGTTGCTTCTCTGCACTGGCAGCTTTGAATAATGATGACACACCCCTCTTCTTTGTCTGTGGTGTTTTAACAGGCTTAGAAATATTAACGTAGGAAGTTGTATGTACCTCTATCTTTGCTGAAAGAGAGATTGTGCATTACTGGAGTCAGGAAGCGACTCCTCCTTTGTGTAGAGAAAATAGTCTCCTATTATAAAAAAGACATTAAGAAGTAATTATTCATTGTTCCTCATCTTGAAGATGTTTATTCAGGAACGAATGTTTGTTTTCAGAGAACTCTGACCACGTCTAGGGTGGAGGGTCAAAACTGAGTTAGAGATCACCAAGGATTTATTTTTCCAGCAGTTCCATTTGACCTGTATTGTTCACTAAGCAAATACAGAATAGCAGTAGCTAAAGATCTCAAGTAATGTCAGTATTAAAACTAACAAGCCAGATGTGGTGATTTCAGGTAATGCACAACAGCATATTCACAAATTGCAAGTGAGAATTGCACTTCATTGTATTGGCACATTTATACGTAACATGACATGGTACCACTATTGTCAGCTGTCCCACAACAGACAAAGCTGGTTTTATATAAAAATATACTGATATTTTTAGTATTACTTAGTATTTAGCATTACTGTGGACTGCAGTCTGAAAAAAAAATGTGTTAATAAGAATTGCTTGTTACATTCTGAATAGTTATAATTTGATTTGCCTTTTCTATCTGTACAATGGTATGGATTTCCCGATAAAACAGTGGGAATAAGGTTTTATACACTCCTCTGAAAGAAATCTGGGAAAGCAGAGACTGAATTGATGTTACTTTATTTACTCTGCAATTGTATATAATTTGGATGAGATGAAAATATAGAAGATTGCTGCAAGAGATGCATGTTTGCTTAGCTAGTTACTTAGTATGTAGGTTTATATATGAAGAAAATACTGTTTTCTCTTCACAGGTTTTCCACTGATCCCTGCCTGCATACATGCTGTTGCTAGAACTTTGTATTATAATGACAAGTAAGTAGTATCTCAAACAGCTTTGCAAAGCAGTTATAGTTTCTTTAAGGAAAAGAAAAAGGAATAGAACAAGTAACAAAATGCCAAATGTTTTTACTTTCCCTGTTTGTTTTTTCTAGCTGTTGGATCAGCTCTGATACTCATCTGCTGTACATCATCCATGGCCCTATTTGTGCTGCTCTATTGGTAGGCATTTTTCAGATAATTTGTTTTTCTTGCTTTATTTTTTTTTTTTTAATTGTTCTTGGTGGTCTTATAAATTGGTAATAGCCTAAAGTTAACAATGACTCATTCTCAGGACTCTCAGCGCAGCAGGTATCTTGGACACAAAAGATACAGAAATCTTGACCTTATTAAGGAGCTATTACACAGATCTTTGACACTGAAGACAGAAAATTCTAAACAAGTAACTGAAGACTCCACTTGTATATAAGTAAACATTGTACTTCAGTCACTATAGGACTGAATGTAACTAAGTAAACATTGTACTTCAGTCACTATAGGACTGAATGTAACCTATGAAATTCAGTCAATAGTTTATTTCTACATAGGTGCATTATAAGAGAAAACACTAATATGGACATACTTATCTTAACAGAAACTTCAAGCAGATCTGGTATTATATTCATGTCTACTGGCTCTCTTTATGCTTTTCAGTTTATTTAAGAAAATTAAGAAAAGTAAGAAAGAAAAGATTAAGGAAACAATTTTGGAAACAATTTGGTTTCCAGTCTGTGTGAACTTCCTTTTCTGTTAAACTGTTAATAAATACTTGCAGAGGGCATTCTGCACGTACAGAATTCTTTCTGAAGACCATTTTATAAATCCTGCGGTTCTTTTGACTTGCAGTTTCATTTACAGTGAAATTAGCTGGTGAACATATATTTTAAAGATGGTGTTGATACTATGACAGACATGAGGTCCTCTGCATGAGAAGCCAGAAGCAGGCTGAGATCCTTGGTGTGTTACTAGCTACTGATAATCCCTTGTCCTGTTAGTCAGGTCAGCCATATATGTTATTATAAAGACAGGTTAACTAGTATAAACTTGAAACCAATTATAAATCCTTTCTCTTTTTCTTCTCTCTAATTTGCACAAAAGATGAAATCTTGTTTGCACAGAAAGTGAAAGGACTTTTTGCTCACTTCAGTAGCACCATGTTTTACCCAGCAAATATATGCTGTTCTCCACTGCCTTGTGGGACATTACTTCCTTTGTCCAAGTGTCTCCACAGATATATCACTTCAGTAAAGCTCTTTAAAGCTGAGATATAATTTATATTAGTCAGAGCTTGCTTAAACAGTAACAGGAGAAAAACGTATTATGAGAACTATAGCATTGTTCATGAAGCGGCCTCATTTTAGGATATAAGATCATTTTTTTCTTCCCAGCAGTAGCCTCCACAAAATCACACTAAAAATAGTGGCAAGACTCCCACTGATTTCAAATCCATGGAATGACTTCCAAACTGTCAGGTCTTCTTTCCACTCAAGGCAACACTAAGAATGTCTTCTGATTTTATTGGAGGCATAATAATCTTCTATACTTGCTTGGTTTTGATAGAATTTGTGTCCATTCTTTTTGCAATTTACAAATATATATGCCTTTGATATTCCTATATTTCTCGTGAGCTTACTGAAAGTGTTTCTCTTACATTTTTCTCACCTCAGTACAATCAGTAAATTTATGTGAAAACCATGAAGGAGTAATGAAGGTTAGACTCAAGTATACGTCTTGACTGTGATGTGTGTGAAATGAAAATACCTTAAAGGAATTCCTTTCCTTTTTGATCACAAAAATTAATATGTCAATTCAGAAAAGACAAGCCAGGGATAAAGACAGAAGATGAAATGCATGTGTTCAGACTTGGTGAACAGAACCCTCATTTGCTTAAGCAGCTTGCTTGCCAGATACGATTTTCACACTTTACGAAGCATGACCTGCTTTAGTAGAAATTTAAGTAACACTATTAAACTGCAAATTAGATAACAAGGGAAAAGACACTGTTTCTATTTGCAGAAGCAAGATCTCAAAGAGCACGAAGAAGATTGTCAAGGGGATGCCAGGAGGAATTGGCAGAAACCATTGGGTATTAGGCCTGTAACTTTTGTACACTGAAAATCCTACATTGGACGATGTTAGCAACAACTCTGCTGGTCCTTGCTTTTGCATAACTGTGGCCAGATCCCTGCCAAAGAAACTGCAAACAGGAGCAGACCCAAGTTGCATTTTGATTGGCGTTGTCTTCAGTTAACGCTTTTAATTGCTAATGTCTGCTTAAGCAACCACAACTAAAGAAACAGTGTAAGAATGAAACAGTAGAGGGTGATGTTGGTTATTACACTAGCCAAATGTTGATCCAAGTGGAGGCAGTTTTCAGTGTAGGCTTCTGATATGCCAGTGCACTAGTGTTCTAGTTTGCATTGGTTTTACTGAAAGAGTAGATTGAGTGTGGCAGAACATATTGACTTATAAGCTCAGCTAAATTCACAGCTCTGAAGGCAGAACCTAAATTCAGCTAAGTTCCTAGTGAAGGTTCCAACATTTCATCTAGGATTGCCTTCTCTGCCTTTGTTTCCATTTTTGTTCCTTTGCCTGGTTCAATTTCCCAGTCACTATGAAGCTGCCAGTATTATTCTGTGTGTTTGTCTGCAGCTGGCACACCAGTACATCTTTGGGACAACCATCACAGTCAAATACCATCACAGTCAATTTGATGATAATATATACACAAGTAGTTGCACAGTCCTATGTTTGCTTAAATGTAAAAATCTACTCGCTACCTTGCTAAAATCAAGACCCATTTTCATCGCTTCAGTGAGAATTTGGTTCATCCTGATCTCACTGTTTTTGTGACAGAAGAGGTACTCATCAAAAATTAGTGCTACATACTTACTCTAATTCTTACGCTTCTTTTCTCAAGTCTGTCCTCTGCTTTGCCTCATTCAACTTTTCTGCTTGTCCGAATATCTACTTGCAGACACTGGCTATGTTTATTTTTGTGCTTTTTGGCTTTGGTGAGTAAGTGGAACAATGAAAAAAATTCTGTGCATTTCATCATTTTGTAAATTTACCAGGTGGTGTTTTACTCATAGCTGCTGCAATGTTCTTCACTCAACATTCAAGGACAGGATTATAGGAATTGGCCATGCTACCAACATACAAGGGTGAAAATTGAGAGAGAGAGTTGCTGAGTTAATGATTTAAGTGAGAAGGATTAAATTTAGAAATGGAGGAAGGACTTATTGTCTGTGTGTGCTATAGGAAGTTGGATGAGGATCATGGGCTGCATAAAATCTAAATAAATCCCTTGACAGAGAACCAGGAGACCTTGATTGCTTATACAAAGCCAAAAGGTAGTTGGAAGCTTCCAGAAGAAATTCGTGCAGTAGTTTCCTATGTAAAACAATTTCCTGTTAAAATGATTTAAATAGCAAGTAAGTAGAATATAAATAACATAACATATCTGTCAAGGGCCATGTTGCCGTAACAATACACAGCTGTTTATTGTGAAAACCTTAATTGACATGCCAAGAACTCTGCCAGGGTTATGGAGGACATGGTGACACACATGGTCTGAAATGGCTTCCCTGTTCGCACTTGTCCTATGGAGAGACAGAGGCCTCTTCCTAGACAATGAACTCCTAGTTATTTTAGAATGGACTCGTCTGTCTTTTTTGCTGGCTTCTTACCTACTCTGACTCTCCTTTTCTCTCTAGATAATTGACAGTGAAAGACAGTTATCTGGAAGAAGAGATAAAAGGCCCAGACTCTAGCTCTCTGCCTTCCATAGTGGGTTCCCTGTACAGCATTGCCTGGCCTCTTGTGCCCCTGGGCAAGGTGCTTGGGCTGGCTGTACTTTTAAGGGCTCTTCTAGCTCTAGCTTCTCTAAGGGGTTGCCATTATTTCATGATAGAGGAAAACAGTGTAATCATCCCTACCATTGCTGTTGCTCTGGTGCTCTGGTTATTCACATCATTAGGCTGTAGTGTGTGTGTGGGGGGTTATTTTACACGGAAATGATAAGAGAGTGTTGTACTTTTGCATTTTGGTTTAGGTTTCTGTTTTGAACTGTAAAAATAAATGAGAGTTTTAGGACAGAAAGAACTGTAAGTTAATGATTTTTTTAAATAAAATCACAGCAATGATGAAGCTTTTTTAGTCTTTTCATAATCAAGGTTGTAAAACAAATCTAACTGGTTACTGCGATCTAAATAGGCAAGGAATGATAGATTTTAAACCACTGAGGGTCAGATTTTTGCAGGACCTTGAAAAAGGTAGAAACCTGTGCTATAGTTGCATATATGATACATTATTACTATAAAGTCATTGAATTTTTATGGGCTAGTTTCGATCAGACTATGACCATTACAGATGCTGTGGTGATATCCGCGTGCAGTGCTTACCTTCTCCCAGAAACTCTTTTAAAAAATAAATTTAAATAAATAAATAAAATTAATTAATTAATTAAATCTCCTACAGGGGCATTAAAATAGCTGAAAGCAATATAAAAAATGTCGTACATACTAGATATCACACCTCTAGGGACATTGGCTTGGACATCTGGTCTTCCATAGGGTGCTGCTTGTGCAGAAATCATGGGCAGCAGTTGATTTCTATGCGTTCTGTTTATAAAACAGCTACTGTCATTCTGTTTTTTAAATTTAAATCTGTTACAAGCATCTTTCAACTTTTTACTGTTATTGTAACAGCAAAGAGAAAGGTATAGGGTCTGTTAACAGTGGAAGACCAACAGCTATTTGGATGGATGTTTGCTTAATACGTTAGAGGAATGGAATTTGGCATTATATGTCAGAGCCCAATCTCATCCTCTTAAGATGTTTTCAGCAAATTTTAAGTTGTTCTTACTATATAATCAGAATGCTCTCTATACATTGTATGTTCTTTTTGAGTTGTCTGGTTTTCAGTATCACAAAATAGTGGGGGGATTATTTGTAGAGTCTCTTCAGTGTCATTTTCTTTTCCAACAGGTGAATCTCTTCTTCCTGTTGAATATTGTCCGTGTTCTCATAACAAAGCTGAAAGACACCCACAAGGCAGAATCCAACCTGTACATGAAAGCAGTGAGAGCTACCCTGATTCTAGTCCCCCTGCTTGGCATTGAATTTGTGCTGTTTCCATGGCGACCAGAAGGCCGTATCGCTGAGGAAGTCTATGACTACGTGATGCACATCCTTATGCATTACCAGGTAGGAAATATTAAATAGTTTTTGCCCACTTGAGCTAGGAAGGTGTTGGCATGTGAAGCAAATAAAAGAGCAATGATCCTGTTATTTTACTTTTTAAAGACCTTTATGCAATATTTCTATAAATTACTTCAACTTTCTCAATACACTGAATTTTCTTTTCTTTAAAAGAAAGAAATGTACCATGATAGTCAGGAGGCCCACTACTTTTTAATAAGGTAGTTTTAGAAATGATTCACAGATTTTAGATTCGTACTACACTTTCTTTGCTATCTATATTGGAACTTTATCAGGAACATCTAATTATCTGAAACTGGAAAAAAAAAGTATGTTCATGTGAAATAAAGCAGAATCTTTTTATTTTACAGGGTCTACTGGTGGCTACAATTTTCTGCTTTTTTAATGGAGAGGTAGAGTAACCATTTTTTCATTTTTATATATGTATACTTTTGTATTCTTATATATTTTGGTTTTGTTTCAGTAATTAAGGATATAGCATAGCTGAAAAATATAGTTCCAAAATCAGAATTTAATATGTCGTTGTGCTTGGATCAAAATTTTTTGTTGAATAAGAAGTGCAATTTTGAAGAACCATCATCAGTCAATTCCAAAACCAGGCTTCTTTATTCTTATGTCAGAGAACTGAATCACATTTCATTAGTTTATGGAACTGATACTTCTTGTAGCTAACAAGCTTTGCTGTTAACTTGAACAGATCAAGGTCCTAGCACCCAAGCCTTATACTCTCAAGTGCACAGGGCCTTACAAACAGAGACAAAAGTGGTAGAAAGGCTAAATGGATAAAATTGCTCATTAATGTAGCTCTTGCTCACAAAAGGAAACAAAAATAAATGAACAAAAACATCCCACCAAAAAAAAAAAACTTTCCAACACTTCTGGCAGAAGAATGATTACAATCCTCTACTTATCCCTACACATCTGTTTGTTCATTTGTTCTACATTTAGTGAAGTTGCAGTCTATGGCTGTGAGCAGATGTGTGGGAGTAACCAGATGTTTTCATAGGATTGAACCCTTAGTTTCTTTTCTCAGATGTTGTGTGCTTATATAATGGACGGTAATATTTACTTACGGGTTAAGTATTTGGCTCATAAAAGAATTGATTCAAGTAGGTCATGCTTCCCACTCTTCCTCTTCAAAATGAAGCTGACTGAATTGCAATGAAATTTCCATGTGGTTTTGTGATTTTATTTTTTTTCCAATAAATGTATGAGTGTCCTTATATATTATATTTTATTTTATTTGTTTTGCAAAGGAAGCAGAAAAGATGAAGAAAGAGAGATTTTTTTTTTTTCAAAGTTTATAGGACCTGGGCCAGTGTTTTTGATCTGGTTTTATGGTAAAGTTGATCCAGGTTCAAGTCCCAGCTTATATATTTGAATCAAAGTAGAACAAATCACTAGATATTCTGGATGTGATTTTACCAATTTCCCACATTCAGCACAAATATTTTACACACTCTTTCCCTTCTAAATTCTATACTTCCAAATTCCTTCTAAAAAAAATTTGGAAAAAATCAGTCAGAAGTTATTCTGCTCCAATGCAAAATAGGGAAAAAATACTCCATCTCTAGAGTTTCTATGAAACAATATTGTCCACTGCTCAGCTCTGCATTTTAATCCTCTTGGATCTTCTCAGGCTATTTTACTCCTCAAACAAGTTGAAACCCAAATTTTAAAGTACAGTATATTTAGTAAAAAAGATTTGCTTCATATGTTAATTTTCCACTGCTACAAACTCATAAGGTATTTTTTACATTGTTCTCTTCTGCAAAAGCAAACTCTAGTCATTCCACTAATTCAGTATCTTACACTCACCTTTGGCTGATCAGTGTAAAAGATGAGCTCCTCCACAGCTTGAACAATGTGGGCAGGATAATGTTAAATGGTGGATTCAGACACTTGAACCAAATGTTTATACTCTAGGCCTTGTCTTTGTCAGTTAAACATGTATGTGTCCACTTGCTTTATATAGGGGAAATTTATGCTGGTTAAACCAGTTTTACTTCTGGTTGCGGTGTTTCAGTGACCAAAACTGACCTGTTTGGGGGTATTTTCTTTTTTTTTTTCTCCATTACCCTGGTTCTAGAGGGGATCTATTACTTCATAACCAACAATTAGTAAGGAAATCCATGGGGAGAATGGCACTGTACTTAGGAAAAACTGTCTGCGCAAAAACAAGGTTTCCTTGGTCTATTAAATAATACTGCTTCTGGCATGTGAGCCTGAAGGCATATGTATATTTTGTTGCCACTATAATCTGTTGCTGTCATAGCAATGCATTAACTTAGCCTGATACCGTAGCTTTGCTGTTGTGTACAAGGTGCTGCTCTATCAGCATCTGTCATAGCAACACCTCATTATATACCGTACAAAATGAGAGGCATCAGTGTTAACACTTACATGCTGTTCTGCAGCAAGGCTGTGGTGTGAAGGTGAATGCTGATATTGGAATCGACACTTTGAGTGACAATGGGAAAACGGTGTTCCAGTGGGGTTATTAGCAGTTAAAAATGCCAAAAGCAATCATTTCTTTTTAAACTAAATTGTAGCTTTTCCCAGCTGCTACTCTACCTTTTGATGTTTTCTATAGCAAATATCAGGAGCCAAACTCTGTTCAAGTGATGGCTTGCAGGCTATCTTGGGCACTGGCCAAAAGGCCAACCAGTAGAGCTAGCATCTTTCTGCAATAAAAGAAAGACCAGGGTCTTTTCTGTACTGGTCTTAATGAGGTAATTTACCATGGAAAAAAGAACAAATGGAAATTTACTGATATGCGCCGATTGATTGATGTGAGTGAAGGTTATGACTTTGAATCAGACGAGTGATTTGGGGTACATTGCTGGATAAATGTGGGCATCTAGAAAGTCAGTACTTTGCTAGTTGATGCAGAAGGGATTCCCAGAGTCACTGGTTATTGGGCAAATAGTTTGTGTGAAGAGGAAATAAAATAGTCAGGATCTCTGAGCAATTTTTGAAGAGATGGTTCTTTAAAAACAACAACAACAACAACAAACACCTTTTGAAAAAACAATAGTTATTGGCATTCTTAGCATTCTTTACTTGGCATGTTCCCTGAAAAAATAATTCCATGTGAATTTCATTAATGTCACACTTCATCAATCAAATATGTGCAGGTGTTTAACCATGTTGTAGGAGAGGAAGCCCATGATAAACATAACATCCTTTCAGTGACAAACTGGGGCCTTTAGCTATTTATCAGTGTTATTTTTAACTCTGGTAGATATACGGAATTCAGGAAATTGTCTTTCTAGTCATTTCATTAAATTGTGGTAAGAAAACAAGGGCTTTTTTGTGGAAGAACCATAGCAGATGGTATAAGACGATCATATAAGAATTTAGAGTTGCTAAGGATGTGTCCTGTTGAATGTAAGAATGAATAGAAATGACCTTTTTACCTGTAAATCTTATGTGTTGACATTAGACTTTAGACCAGAGAGGACAAAGCAGAAAATTTTGTTGCAGCTGCTCCTCCTATAAGCTGGCAAATTTGATGTGAAAAGCACAAAGAATTATGCCTATTGAAATTTAAATTCTTTCAGAACATCTCATGTGACCTATCACTTGTAGGTACCCTAATTTCCAGGAGTATTAAGCCTTACTACCTAAGTTACTGAGACATTTATTATGACACTCAGTCATCAAAGAATGAAGCCTAATGGTATCTTTCCAAGTGTTTTATGTGCTTTTGTTTTTGTTTTCTATCACAGGTCCAAGCTGTTTTGAGAAGACACTGGAACCAGTACAAAATCCAATTTGAGCACAGCTTCAGCCACTCAGATGCTATGCGCACCGCTTCCTACACTGTATCATCAATCAGTGATGTTCAAGGCTATGGCTACAATCATGACTGCACCAGTGAACATTTAAATGGGAAGAGCTATCATGACATGGAGAGTGTTGTTTTAAAAACTGAGAAGCTGTATGGTTGATTGCCAAAGACTTGGCTGATGCCAGAAGTGTTCACCCTCGTAGTTCGTGAACTTGAAGTTTGATTTAATGACTTCATGGCCAGAAGATTTTTCCTAACTTGGGATATGTTTTTCTCCTGCAAACAAAACCAACGCATTTTTCACATGTATATATACATACGTTTGTGTTTCATTGTATCTATATAGTATGGACATCCATACATCTATCTATCTGTATGTGCATTTATGTAAGGATACAAACTTTGCCTCTTTAGTTTCTACTGTGTAGACAGAGTTGGCAATTTTTTGTATAAAGGGAATCAATGAAGGATTTCTTACTTTCTTGGAAGTTTGTATAAAGACTGTGTTGTACTGAAACCACTTCATTTGCCTATAGAAACTTAGGGTGTAAATAACATACTGTACTGTCTTAATTCAACCTAAAACTGAAAAAAGGAAAATGGTTAAAATAGGTGCAATAATTACAGTAGATTGTCCAGTTTAATTTTGTGTCTAGTATTTGACTGTCCAAAAAAAAAAGGGTAGCCTAAGATAACAGACTCAAAGATATTGATGCTGAGCCAGTTAGATTTCATTTTGCCACTATTTTAAATGAAGCATTAGACATGCCAGTGCAAGTTTTAGATTCTACTTACTTCTGTATTGCAATGTAATGATTTACAGCTAGCTTTGAAGCATTTTATTTAAAGTGCTTTCACATACACAGAAGTGTCTCCTCCTCTTCAAGTTTGTCAAAGTTTCTTAGCAGCTTTACTGCAGACTGGATCAATGAGGCCTTACTGCCACAAAGAAAAGTAGTAACCTGAATACCTGTACCTATACCATCCTGACACTAATGCAGTCTGATGGAACTTTGCTGAGTGCTTAAGCAATTTTCTCAGCTCGAAAGAGATCACATACTGATTTTGTTGTTGTCATGTTGTTTCTTTTGTTTTACTTTCGGGTATTTCCATGGCCATATGCTTAATAATTTATTCCTTTGTTTTTGGGGCAACATTTTTGATTAATCTTGTGGCTTGTTTTGTTTCAGAAAAGTATGAAGGACTGAACGCAGTGCAAATGGTATACTACCTTTAAAGCCAGTGTAGCAGAATTCAGATTAATCAAGCAAATTAATGTTATTAACATATATATTTAATTATTTGGAAAAATCCAATATAAGCTTATTCTTACAAAGCTTCAAAAACATTATGGATTGAGAATATAATTTTGGGAGTGCTTGATTCTGAACAGGACTTAAAAGTTGTTTCTTTTGGTTCTACTGGTGGATAAAGGCCTCACTGAAAACTGAGGAGGTTGATGGGAAGGTCTTGAGAAAATGGGTCTATAGCAATCTACATTTTTGAAAATCTTTATGCTTTAAAGAAATAACGTTTTTCTGTAGAGAAATGACAAAATTGCTAAAGAATGACCGGATGGTAAAAGGTGAATTTATAAAAGTCTTACTAAGAAGCTCAGAAGTAGAAAAAGGTTTTAATAGTTTATTTTGCAGATAAGCCTACTTCAAAAAGTAGGGGAAGAAGAAGAAAAGTGGATACTGGAGTTGATAGATTATTGTAATGCTGATGCACATCTGGTAAGCAAGTCAACAAACTTAAAGACAGTTCTTTCTGAGACCACTTTAGTTTTATGTACTTAGGTTTGTATATGAAGAACTTGATTTTTACATTTAAATGTTTTTGTCAGTAGCCTTTCTGTAAGCTTCATTAGCATTTAATTAATTTGCTGTCACACTGTTTATTGGTTTGTGACTTCATAAGGCTTTCAATGTTTTATATTTAGAAGGAGAACACTAGGAGGATGCAGTAAATTCATGCCACTTGCACCTTTCCCTAGTGTTTGTTTGTTTGTTTTTTTACAGTTACGTCTCGGGTTTGAATTTAGAAAGCATTTTGTTAATATTGTAGTTTCATAACAGAATTTTTGCTAAGCTGTTAAAATCAAGATTTCTCTTCTGGAAGGCTGTTTCGTAGTGAAAATCAGTTGGATGCTATACTAAAGAGCAGCATGAAATGTCACAATCAGATGTCACAATCTCTTATAAGAATACAGTGATGGCATCTGTTATAACATGATTAGAGATTACTACTCTGCTTGCTGATCTATGTAGTGTTACTTAAAAATCTGTGCAATGTTCTGAAAGTACTAGTGGTGCAGAAAATCCCTTGTCTCATATAGCGTCTTTGGTATAGCTCTGGGAGGACCAGATCATCAACTGGTACAAATCTGTCATGAGTTCCACGTTCAGAGTCAATGGGTACCAGCTGAGAATCAAAGCCCACACAGATACCTGTCCATTTAAAAGTGCTTCAGAATCCTTTATGGCATATTATCAGACAATTGTTTCAATGATACCTGGTGGGCTGTTATAATTAAAAACAAGTAACAGCTGAGAATGTGATATGGTATTAGATTTATAACTCACTTTATCTTTCAGCTAGGCACTTCAAATTTAATAGCCTAAGAAATTGTGTCATTTTATACAAAGTACTAGATGCCTGTCCCCTGTCAGAGAAACTTGTAATGGTAATTTGCAGGAGGAGGAGTTTGTTTTTTGCACAGAAATTGTCCTGCTTCTGCGTACGGTCACAGCATACTTCTAAGAACACTTTTTCAAAAGAAATACATTCAACTGGACATGCAAGAAAATGTTCATGTCTGTGAAGGGAGAGCTACAGTCCCTGCTCAACATGAGATTAAACTAAACTATGTCCTGTTTTGCACTGGAAAATAGGAAGACTAAATAGATGATTTTTATCTGACCTTTTTCAGTTCCTAGACAGCCAAGAGCAGGGTCTGGTTTTTTTTTTTCTTTTTTTCGGTCTTTTACCACTATAAATTAAAATCAAATCCTTATACTGATATTTCTTATGGCTTATTTTCTGCATTGTAGAATATTGTAGTCATTATCTGTATTCTCTGGGATGAAAGTAATCTCCAGTTTGGAGGGGCTGTGAGATTCCATTGAACATGCATTCATCTATTATTATTTGCTCTTTTTTTGTTGTTGCTATTTAGTGAGGATTTATTGTGTCAGTCTGAAGGGGGCTACAGAAATGCTTATATTATATCAGGTATCTGTAATTCTAGCATCTTAGTTTTGTATGACGGGAATGTCTATTTTTAATGCTACTGCCTTCAGTTAGTAAAATGCACAGATTGAAGTTCCAGTGCAAAGTCCCCTCAGTTTTTTGTTTTGTTTTTTAATGTTATCAACTATGCTTTGTATTTTTTCTCATTGTGATGATCTACTAGAGTATTTGGCCATAGAAATGCTGCAACACATACTATTTTTTATGTCATGAAACATTTGGGCTGGAAACCAGGCAACATTCAAGTATTGTACTGTGTAAATAAGATTAATAGAAGCTATAGCATTGTATTTATTGCTTACACTAAGAATGAAATGGAAAAAAATGTGAAGTTATTTTTTGGATGTGCTTTATTTTCACTTTGTTCATATGAGTCATGCATTTTAATTGCTGAAAGTATTATGTTTGTGATCAATAAAAAATTACTACATTTATTCAGATCTCTTGTATTGTAATTTGGCAATAACAAAGCTGATCCAACCTACGATTTCACAAATGTCTTAACTGTGTGTTAATTATTAACCAGGGAGAAAAAGTCATTACAGAGTTATTAATAATTATTTAGTATCTAAGTGTTTATTTAATATTTAAGTTTTTAATGCATAGAAAAGTGTTGCAATTCTGGAGGAAGCTTGCACAGATGGCTACAAAACGACTGCATTTATTTTTTTTAACTAAATTGCTTCTTATTCCTATTTATTTGTCTTTTGAATCTGCCTTTCATTACTAAGTTATTGATAATTAGTTAAGAAACCAACTGTTCTGTTCCATCATAAGCTGGCAGCAGAGCAGAGGCTAAAGTAAATGCATCTTTTTCATTCCATCATCCTAGATTGAGTTTCTCTCAACTTGGCGCTCAACCAGACCCCAACCACAACTGCTCCAAATCACTTAGCTGTGCAGAACCTGTTTCATTCGAGCAAGACAAGAAGCACAGTCACAGAAAGAATAAGTGAGATTTCCTGGTTGTGGTTAGTTTTTTGTTTGCTTCTTTTCCTTCAGATATGCTTGATGGTATCTGCACAATAGTACTAAGCACATACATGTTTTAAATCTGTAACATTGTGGTTTTTGAATATACTGAAGTATTACCTCGGCATAGGCACAAGCCTCTGAACTGTGGGCGTAGAAGCTCTAGTGAGGAAGCGAAATAACTGCAGTGACATTGGGCCAATTGTCTCTGTACACACTGCTGCAGGTCTGAGTTTTATAAAAGTTAACCAAGTTAAGTATGCTTCTACCTACAGTGACAAGATGTGAAATTTAGCCATCTATTCTCAAGTGAAATCTACAGTAATCCTGGTTAACTCACTCATCAGAAACTGGGAAGGTAGGTGTTCTTTAAGCATCTCCTTGAGTAAATTCTGTTAAATTTAGAGCCAGACAACTTACCTGGTCCTAAAGTGAAACATACTGCTTCGAAAATGTACATATTTATATACCTACTTGATTGAGTTTCTACCATGGCTCTTAAAAAAAAAAAATCTGTGCAATAACTTTAGAGTAACACAAACTGTTTCTATCTTTTTTTTGTTTGTTTGTTTCTCAATGCTGCTCCTAAGCTTTGTGTCTAGGTGAACTGAAGGTATGGCTTACAGCTCAAGTGCCAGGAAACATCTCTCCTTCAGCAGACTTCTGTTAAAAGTTATATAAGAAATCCCCACCTAGAATTTTTAAGTCTTATATGGGATAATAAGCATTTTGGTTCTTGGCTATTATCAAGCCTATTGCCAGGAAAAGGAGTTAAATGTCATTACCCTTAGCCTGAACATCCTCATTTCAGAGATATTTTATTTACAATTGGGCACTTAATGATGACTGTTTAAAGTTTCCTTGTGACACTAGAAGATTAAAAGCTAAGATGGCAGAAAAAGAAACTGAGAAAAGAACACTTGTTAATTTATAGTTGATTAATTAAGGCCTTTGCTGCAAGAGTTACAATGACCCCCTCACCCTTAACTTGTTTTCAAGTGGGAGGTAATATAACGCAACTGAAATAAGGTTAGAAATCTTACCTGACTTGATAATTAAATTTCATTTCTGTTGAGCTGTGATACAATATTCATTGTTCCAGTTTTAGCTACTTCAATTATTCTGATAGAATTATAACTTGCAGAAACAGCTTATATACATATTATATGCTCTAATTGCAATTAAGTGCTATAGAGAGAGAACATATACAGATTATATACTCTTAAGTGCCAGTAAATATACCAGCATTTAGAATTTTTTTGTGGTTTTTTGCATTTCTGTTTTTTTGCTTGTTTTGTTGTTCTTGTTTGCTAGTTTTAAGAAAAGCTCTCCAAACTGTTTACAAATAGTGGTTAAAATTCAGCCTTTTGTTGTACACATGGAAAAGCTGAAAGATGGCTTAGTTAAGTGGTTTAACCAGTGCCCATTTTGGGTCTTAGGTTATGTCCAACTGATGGATTAACATTGTACTTAGGACACCGAATGATGGAAGATCTCAAATATTTGGAAGCCTCCGATGTGCTACCAAGGTTCTGTCTGCTATATTCTGCTGTCTCCTGTATATTTTTATATATATGTACTTACATACCTTCATAAGATGTTCAAGACCAGCAACAGCTCGGCATTTTCAGCCTGCTTTCTGTGTTATTATCCTAAATAGCAACACATAGGGTTACTCAGTTGTAGGAAAAAAGTTATTTTTTTTCCACTTTTTTTTTGGGGGGGGGTGTGGGGGCAAAGTGTGACAGCGAAGTGCTAAAACAGTAGTAAAAACAACTATTATAATTAGTATCCTAATGGACTAGGGATATATAGGCTGGTGTTTTTAAGTGACAAAGAAAGAATAGAACGGTAAACATATTTAGAGCTGAATGGTGACTTACTGCTAAAAAAAAAGTCTAAACACTGTGGAAAATCAAGTAGGTAAGGCTGTATTGGACTCACTCAATTGTTTAACCTCGCTCTGTTTATTTCTCGGTAAGAGAAAAAGCAGTATATATAAAAGCAAACAAAAAAAATAATCTAAAAAGAAAAAGCTGTGCATCTATTTGCTTCAAGTGAGACAGAACACTTACTGCAGTTGGTTGTCCAAAAAGGATGCATGGTAGTGGGCTAAGGAAAAGGAAGGAATTGTTTTTGTTTTCCTGCAGCTTTAAAACAACTTGGCTCTGAAATCTCATTTCAACACCTTTATAAAAGGAAACCTGAGCAAGAGCCATAACTTGAGGTAAAAAAAAGTGCCCAATTAAGCCAAGCTGTATTTATACACACAAGGCTCTTAATTCTGGGTCTTAATACTATTTTGTGCATGATACCAATATTTTACAATGTGGTAATAATGTCCAATCTCCCAGTTCCCGTTCCTGACATTTGAGCAGGAACCTGTAATTCTAGGTTATTATGTAGAACGCTTTTGATGAGGACTGAATTTCCACCAGTAGATATTACTACAGATTCACTAATACTCTTCTGTATCTATTTGTTCCAGCTAAGGGTATGGCTTAGTGATCTCTATCAATCGGTGCTTCTCCTTAATACTGCAGCTACAACATTCAAAATGCAAAACTCTGTATTACAAAATGTTTTGCTTAGTGCAACACTTTGAATACTTCATGTTCAAATCCATTCTAGAACCTAGAATAAGCAAGTGGTGGATGGTGGGAAAGCAGGTGGATGTAGTGACACAGGCTGCAGGCATCTGGCTGCTAAAGGCCACAATGCAGATTATACAGTGCTACAATTTGAGCTATTATACTATGCCAGCAGCAATAACTATGGAAAGTTATGCACTTCAGGAACAGCAGGGTAATTACTTATATTGCAATAGCAGTAACACACAAAATACATTTAACACATAAGCAAACAACAGTATAGACACAGAACAAACAAAAAAAAAAAGAAAAAAATTTTGTTTTACCTTTTTCCAGTTTCATGAAAAAGCCTAAGCAAGAGTTCTAGTTACACATACTCTACTCCTATAAATAATAATCCATGAAAAAAAGCTCAAGTTTTTTCCTCTTTCACTTTTTATACTTATACACTGCTACCATTCTCTTTTCAGGAGCTGGGCTCTGCACAGTAACAAGAGCCTGTCTGGAAGTTCAGAGCTGAGAGCCTCCTGGTTATAATTAGAATGATTATCTACCATCCCACAGATGTATATTTTTAATGAAACAGACTGACTAAATGAAGAGTTTAAAATGATACACATGAAGTTCATACTTCATTTGAGACAAATAACATATATGATTATTTTTATATTAAACTGGTTTAATATAAATAAACTAATAGTTTAATATATTAATAATTTATTATATTAATATATAATTATCAATTTCCAAAATAACAATGTGCACACTAAATTGTAAAGATATTTGCAACTTCACTTTCTACCGATAATTCCAAAGTGTTTTTTTTTCCCATCAAACTCACAACTTTCTAAATGTAAACTATTACAAAGGGAAAAAATACCTTTTGATTAGTGCTAACTCACATGGAATCATAGAATCATTTAGGTTGGAAAAGACCTCTAAGATCATCTAGTCCAACCTTTAACCTAGCACTGCCAAGACTACCACTGAACCATATCCCTAAGCTCTACATAAAGCTTAATATATTAGCCAAATGTAACAATATAAATACAGAAAAATCCAAACATCTAAGGTATGTTTTATGAACACATTGTCTGGTTAAATCTAGCATTAGGGGTAAGTGCAGTTTTTTACCTCTGCTGAAGGTAGAGTTGACCAAGAATGCAAGCCACCTGCTGCCTAGTGTGTCTTTCCTCTTTATAGTTTGTCTTTCCCTGTGTCCTAAAAGAACATGTTTAGTATGTAGAGAAATGGTTTGAAGTTCTCAGTAGGCCTATGGCCGACATTCAGGGCAGGATTTAGGAGTGAAACCTGAAGTTATACAGCAAATATATATATATAAGGAAATATCAACTGCACAAATTATTAAGGTAGAAAATAAACTGGAATAGAAATACATATTTGCTTAGCTCCTTACCTTGATATTTGCAAATTAAATCTGATGCATGTGACTGTAGCAGAGGAAGTTATTCTGAAGGTCTTCGGTGCATTGGCTATGGATCACTGCTAAATTGGTGATGTCTTTGACACGGTGCAGTAAAACCGGTGGGTATCAGCTCTCCTCCTTTCAAAGAATAGTCACAGACTATTCCTTTGTGTTATGGCAGTCCACTGTAAATGCAATAGCTTCACATATAAATATATAAGAAAACAAAATATTGAATTATGAGTGAGCAACAGTCTTTCAATGTTACAAAAAGTAGATTAGAGCGAACAGAAATACCTATCAAATGCTTTTTAACCACTATGATGCATATGATACTAAAAGCATTGTTGGCTATACTGGACTTCAAGGAAAAAAAGGTAGCATTATCTATTTTGTGCCTATTTTAATACCCCCAAATGCCAATGGACTTAATTCTTTAAATGTCAGTGAAAAGCTAGTTTATTTGTGAAATATATTTCATTTAGCTAACTTTGAATATGAGCCAAATATATGCATTTAACAGAGCTCAAAAGTGCACTTGGCTAGGTTTCCCGGAAGGCTTTTGGTCATATATTCCCCAGAACACTGTCGATAGTCCGATTTGTTTCTACTATTCACAAGGGACTCACATCTTATGATTCCTAATGGAAGCCAAGAACTGTCTTCAGATACAGGCTCCTTCCAGGACATTTTTGGACAGATGATGCCAGTTAAAAGGGTTTCCTTGTTCAAGGACCTCTTTCAATATTCTGTGGGTAGATCATCACCATGGATACTTCAGAATCTGAGACAAGAACAAAATTCACAGAAAGCAATCACAGATGACTTGAAAAATTACAATATATATATATATATATATATATATATATATATATTAATATTCTGGAATTTTTAAAAGATACAGTGATACTGCCCTATTTTTCATATTCACAGCTCTATTGGAAAAATAATCTCAGTTTAACATAACTGTGATAAACATGATCTAGATGAAGCAATAGACTGACTACAAGAATTCAGAAAGTTAGAACATCACTTCCTTCATTATTTTTATTATTATTATTAATAATAATAATCAAATAGAAATAGCTGTGATGTAATTAATTCAATTTCAAATAATTTCAAGGTTTGGCCTCTGACCCAGATAGTCCTTTCCAGTTCAACTCTATTTTCTGTGAGGTAGTGAGGTATAGATTTTTTTTATTTTTTTTTTCATTTAAAGCTAATCGCCTTTTTTTTTTTCCTCTTATTTTTCCCTCCAGGGACTTGTTTATAGAAGTAAGGATAAGGAGTTCTGTAAATAACCTGCTCTAACTGTAATTAAAAAGCTGATTAGAATGACTTGTACATGAAACACAAGAAATTCTTAATGAACAAAGTTGAATCAGGAAGCTTTCACAGAAATAAGAAAAATATTGAAAGCAAAAATAGAAACATGATAGCACCAGAATTTTAGAAATGTGGGTTTTTTGCAGACAATAATAGCACTGCATACAATACATGTTATTTCATTATATAATAATAATAAAAAAAAATAACAAGTTATTTAACATTTGCATGGAAATAAGAACAGCTAATTGCAATGAAAAAAAAAAATTGAAGATCTAATAAAACGTTTTGTGTTCTATCCCTTACTGTCTTTCCCACCACCTTTCTGTGACCTCCCTACTTCACTGTCATTGACGTCATTTTTTCATTCTTCCTCCCCTCATTTCTTAGTTTTCACCAAACACCAGCACCAGTGGGTATCCACATCCTTGCAAGATTCTTTCTTTCTAACAGCTGTCTCAAAAGCCTTGGAAACTGGACCTATTATTGTTCCTGCCCTGCTTCTTTTTCCCATCCATGGCAGCTGTATAGGGTCCACAGGGGGAGAGCAGTAGGCAAGTCATGAGCACTCACAGACTTTCTGTTTTTGTTGAGATACACTTGGCATAAGAATGAAGCTAGCTTAGCCTCAGCTAGCCTATTCTTACTCACACCCATTTCCTCAGTAAAGTTGTTCTGGCACTGGGGAGTAACTGGCATTGTGCCTTCCTGCAAGGAAGAATGCACTGAGCTGGTTTTCTGGCTGTGCGCTCCTTATTGTGCTGTGGAATCTCTGGCCTTCTCCTCAATCATTCCCAGTTTATGCCTTTTTAACGCTGTTGAAACAACTAAAGGGAGAAGGAATCCCCATCAGATTCTACAAGCAGAGGCAGCTGCAAGTTGAAAGCCAGACAAGTCTAAGAATTCGTCATATTTCTAATCCCGCAGAAGCATGAAGTTACTAAACATACATGGATGGTATGAACACAGAGAGCCAGTGGCAGTACTTCAAATACACAAAGACAATATGAGCATGCAAAGCCGATGGAGCGATGTTACATTGCATACCTGCATGGCATAAAAACCAGACTAACAACAAAACAAACCAAAAAACTTGTGTGGCATGTCAGTGATTTAAGAACTCCAATACCACTCAGTTCTATAATTGTCAAAGACATGAAGATGTCAAAGAATGAAGAATAATTGCATATCCCTCTACTTGCACACATGCGCCATTTCCTTTCCCGGCCCACACATGCTTATAAGAGGAAACGTTAAAAGTTATGCTGAAATTTCTTCCATTAGTAAACATTGCACATATGTTTAAGGATAGGGTGGCAACTTTACACACACTTTTCCCTTTTCCTTCCTTGAATTCCACCTGGCCCTTCTTTTATTCACAACATAATATTATCTGGCTTTAACTACAACAGATCTACATGATGAAATTCTAAGCCATCCAGTTCAGTTCCCTACAATAGGTGCCAAGACAAAGAAATCATTCCTATTTCTGTTCAAGCAGTATTTACTGCTGAAGTAATTTACTATAATGTTTAAATATTATGTCCTGTTTCTAGACTAGGTAATAAAGCTCCCATAGACTTAAATAAATCATTTTAAGTAGCATGTCTAGACCTACCTGACTGTCTAAAAGTAAGCATGATCTTTTCAAAGCTTGAAAATACGTACTTTTTTTTTTAATAGTGCCCTCTTTGGTTGCAGCTGAGACCAATAATTTATGAGTATAATGAGAATGGCTAGTCTAACAATGTTTCACTTTGAACTGTAAGTAAACTCTACAGAAGTAGCGTGGGTTTGAACTAAATGAATATGGATGTGCATCATAAAATAAAATCAAAATGAAAACCAGGTTTTCCCTGCTTGCTTTCACCTAATCCTCAAATTAGTATTGTCTGTCATCACATTCACAAATCAACAGCATCTATGTGGTCTACCCACTGAACACCTTTTTGATTTGTTCCACTCATCAGCTTTTAACCAGACCATAGCAAATGCACTAGAGTATTTTTCACCAGCTGACCCTGTAGTGCCTGTGTTCATTGTAACTTCCCTATATTTTCATCTTTGAAGTACTTTACTTTTATTTCAGAGCACTTATTTCGAGAAGCCTCTGAAAGTTTATTGTTATCACTTTTACATACAGTAAAACACTGAACTTGCTAGGTTAAAGAGGTCTACTGTCAATAGGGGCGTGCTCTTCTCTATAATCAAGGATATAACAGCTAGCTGTCTGGTCAGCGCATACTGATGACAAGCTATGTATTCAGAGAGATACACTTAGGAAGTCATGAAGTTGAAAATAACGGAATATTTACTGGAGAATGTGAGGTACCAAAATAAGGAAGGAATATGCTCTGAAGTACATTCAAATAAACAATGAATAATCAAATTAATAACATAACCTAACCAAAACATAAGCTAACATACAAATTCTTACCTTTTCCAGGCCTACTGCGTTTCCACATCCGCAATGAACTGAGAGCTGATATTTTATAACTACAATATGTACATCTGGTTTCAGGGTGCAACTAAAAAGAAAAGAGGGATATCTATCAATAATGGTTTTCATTGTTGCTAAAATTAGGGCTTTTTTTCACTTCTGCTTCATTGCAATCACCTTCAGGATAGTGAATCTCCTTTTCTGGACACAATGCGACTTTGAACAAAAGAGATAATGCCCTGCTGGATGGTCATTACAGGTGCAAGATTGCACTTCATCACATAAAAATGATGTTTAAATTTAAAGGATGATCCTGGCAGATATCATAATCTTGTATCATCATCTTCATATTTTAGCTGTCCAACACCGCAGCCCAAGGGATATGCTAAAGATACATGAAATATGATCCAATATGTTCTTTTGACTACGGAAAAAGAACAGACTATTTCTGATGTGTAGCACCACCTTTCAGTACTAATAGAGGTTTAAAAATTGAGAACTTGAGACCCTTCTCAGTAACAAATGGATAGCGAGTGTAACATTGTCATTTTGGTGATGACAGAAAGCACAATTCAGCAGAAAATATCTTGCTTCTCCCCACTTGCTTTGAACTTTTCATTTTCTCTTTGCAAATTTTCTTCATCATCTGCAAATACTTAGTGTAGCCATGTGTTAGGGAATTACATTATATTCCCTCCAACTATGTGTCATTAAAATTATTCAGCTTTGCTTTGAGAGTCAAAGTCAATTCATCTGCAGATTAGTTTAACTGCCTCTGAAGTCTTCGGTCCCAAGAAAATGCAAGCCTCAAACCTACTGCAGGCTGCACCTGTCCTGCCAGAGTGACAAAAAGCCACAGGCAGGACCTAAATGCTCAGAGCTACATAATTATGTCGAGACCTATTTTTACCTGTTGGTTCAGTGGAGGTCTGTGATGACACAGCCTTCTTGACAGTAAACTGGTTCGGGTATCCTCTTCAATCCACACTGTCTGGTGCTGGATTATTCTCATATTCTGTCCTGTAAACAGAGACACCTGCAAGAGAAGAGCTCCTTGAGATTCCAGCCTCTCTTGTGAGTTTGAACAGGGTCAAACATACATTGATCCTTTTTGTTTAAACATTTAGTTAGTTTCCTTGCCTCCTTTGAGTCTATCTTGGCTCTGTTTGAAGAAACAAGATGTTCTTTTCAACATCATATGCATTGTTAAAAAGGTTTCTAATACAAAAAGCCACTGAAGTTTACCAGAGTAGTTAATCCAGATAATTGTTCCATAACTCCCCTTGTGGACACTATCCCTCGAGAATAAAAGAGGGTTCTGTGCTTTTATGCTCAATTTGCTTTATTCATGTTGGAACAAAACTTTTTTTTTTTTTTTTCTTCTGGAATATCTACTCTGGTAAATTTCCAAGTACAGTTGTTCCATCAGTAGCTAATGGGGAAGAAAAACATAAGGCTCTCCAAGACTCCAGGGCATATTTTTGGATCTATCAACCAGCATTCTCTATATTAAGTTCTTGAAGAAAATTTGTTTAATAATTTTGTACTATAAAGTTACTGTTCTTGTACAATTGCCACAAGACTCTATATCTGATACAGCCCAGCATTCAGCAAATAGTCATGATAATAAAAACATACTGTACTGACTAAGATTTTTGTTTTAGTTTGTGTGGTTTTTTTTTAGGCAAAGAAAAAAAAAAAAAGGTGAAAATACCTAGGTTTGGTGAAAGACAATGAAAAATTGTTACAGACATATTTAAGCCTTCAAGAACAGTGTCACTAGAAGCCTGTGGTGGGATATATTTGTATTTCACAAATACACAGAAGCATAGAAATTGCAAAAATGTTTGCAAGAGCATTAAAGCAGGCTATATTCTCAGGCCAATTCCCCAGTAAATTTGACTTTATTCCCACACTACAGTTCTGAACTCAATATGCTTCACCATATCTGACAGAATCTCAACTCAAGAGGCAGCCTACCTGAAGACAGAGGGGAAAAAAAAAAACATTTTTTTTCTCAATTTAGTTCATACACCTTCAATGTGATTTTTTATAATAGCAACCAAACCAAATGGGTTAATAAAAAAGCTTTCAACCAGCAAAAAGCAATCAAATGTGTTGAAATTTTCAACACTGCTTTCCTTGTGCAAGCCTTCAGACTATTATACTTTGTCCAAATCCAAATGAAATGAATTTATCATATAAAGAGAAATCTGACAGAAATATGCCAGACTTTCTCTCTTTGCTGGAAATCATTGTCCTTCATATGGAACGAGATGTAAAATTGCTCCTGTGTTAATTTTGCTGCTGGGGTCCACATCAGAGGTGGTTTATAAGTATATGAAAGATCAGGTTCTGAATAGAATAGCAATAAAACAAATAATACAGATTAAACTTCATTTCTATCATTGCAGAAGAAATACGGTAACTACACTCCCTTTTTTTTTTTTTTTTTTTGGCAGAATGACAGTTTCCAAATATTGAAGAAACACCAAAGGAAAAAATTGTTTCCTTTTAGAACAAGTTGAAGTTATTTACTTATATATATATATATATATATATATATATATATTACTGGGAGAAAAGGTCATAGATTTTAAGAGACTATCATAAAAAAATAATCGCACCTCAAAAATATGAAACTTGAAAAGTAAAATTCTGAAATGATAAAATTTCCTGTATTCCGTTCTTTCTCGCATTTTGCCTCCTTAGGCAGCATATCTTGGGTTTATTTTTATCTGATATTTTCCTTTAGTTAGTGTGTAACTTCATTTCAAACTCGGTAGATAAAAACTATACTCATTACACATGCTTTGATTGCTGGTGCATATCCCTCATTTTAAAATCCTGATTGCAGTATAGGTCTATCTTATAAATAACACAGTCCTATCTACCACTGAAATCTGTTCTAAATGCAAATTGCTACTTTCCTACCAGCTGTTTTCTTCAGGTTTTAAAGTCATCTTTCAAAGGCTCTAGATAGATTTATTTTCCTTCAAACTCCCTTCAACTTTTTATTTAATCCTCACAGACTCTGTAACAGCAGTGTTGAACAAACTAATGAACTCTAAGGAATTATGCCTTGGTAGTTTATATTACTAGCATTAGTTTCAGTCCCAGTGCCCTGACATAGATGACCATCCTCCCAGACCACCGGCTTATCAGAGGAGAAACCATACAGCCAGTGTTTCCATACTATACTGTTCCATTTATACACTGGATACAAGGAAGAGCTGTACAAAGCTGCTTAACCTCTTCTATCCTGTCCTGTCCCATTTTGGCTTAAAAATCAATTAATGTGTACTTCAATTTTTCTCATGAATTTAAACAAACACTTCCCCCAATTCACATGGTACCCATAAACAAAGAACAGTTAAGATATATAATACCATTATAACACCTTTATAGAGAGAACAACAAATTGTGTTAACAGCTTTAATAACCTTTTGAAGTTTCTCACCTTGAGCAAGTTTGGTATTTTGTCAAAAAATCTTGAATATAACACTCATATTTTATTGCAAAATCAGACAGCTGTGTATTTGTTTTCTGATGTTACTCAAAGCAGACAAATGTTTTGGGCTCAGTCCAGTGCCAGAGCTCTCAACTCCTTAAACCATTTCAGGTTTACATTCAATATGGTAATCATGGTTTTGTACTTAAATCACTTACCCTTCTACTCTTGGAAAGGAAAAGAATTTGCAATGATAATTATTAAAATAGAAATAGAGTTGTTTTTCCTCCAGCCCAGCCCAATTCGATTAAAAAATATATATTTTTTTAATCTAAGTACAATAGCACTAAGATTTATTGGTGTCTGTGATGCGCAAGATGCAGAACTCCGGTTTTGCTTATAGCAGGACTGTGCCAGTATTCTTCTTGGAAAGGTCTCCAGACAGCTCAAGTTTACACTGTGTTACCCAGTAACATAACTACTCAGACAAGTCACTAAGACTTCTGTCCAGCTGTCAGCCCAATGCAATGCAGCAGTGGGAGACTGCTGATTCATGCAGCTAGATTAGGCAAAAATGTCTCCAAACAGGCCACCTTCCAAAGCAATCTATACACTCAACTGAGGCAGGCAGGATGCTTGTTTTGCACATTCGCCTCTTTCCCAATATCATTATAACCAGTTATAACTGAAGATCTCCAGTTCCCTCTTTTAGATTTCTAACCAAATCTCTGCAATACTACATTTGCCTTGTGTTCTGCAACGCATCTGAAATGATGAAAAGAACTTAAGCTGCAGCCTGCTGCAATAGAGTCCAAAGGTCCACAAGTTTGTATTTTGCTCGTTTCTTTAAATTGGAACAGAAAAGTAGCAACTACTGAAAAAATATCTAACATTAGCTCTTTCATATTATATTTTTTTAAGTGAAAAATTTTCCCTTTTTCCCGTATTTATTCAAATATTTTGAGTCTATTCACACAACAAAGCCCTTTAGATGTTTTTGTTCTCTCCTACAACAAAGTACGCACTATTGTTTCTCTGTATTTCTACCAAAAATGATAAATAACCAACTATGGACACAGGAGTGCTAGGCTCTGCTTATCGCTGTCTTCATGTTACTTGCAGAATGAGTATAAAAAAATAGTACAAATCTCACTTGCACATTCACAAAAAGCATGTTGGAGCAACTAGAGACTCCTAGTGTTCGGGTTGTTGTGTGTTGAAGCCATGCATGGTAATACTGAAAGTGGGCTGAAGATGATTGCTGTACTGAAATGAAAATACAGATAAATTTGATGCAGTGTTTGTCTTCAATCCACTATGGATAATTATTTTTGTGCATTTACATGTGACCAAAACAATGCTAAAACTGGCAAATAAATAAACAGACAAGTAAATTTACCCATGGACATCAGAAACTTTCTTCAGAGAAAATCTAGCTTTGAGGAAAGGGTCTTCTCCTGCTTGTCATGTATTTTTGTGAGTTTGCTCCTGTACAGCTGTTTTCTTTCTTACTGACAAGCAGCAGTGTGTGAACTCTGAACAGTCACCAAGAATTGTTCTGAATATTCTCCAATGTTATCACTATTTCAGTTCCTTAAAATGTATAAACAGCAATCTCTAACATTTCAATTTCTGTGATCTAAATTTGATGCCTGACAAAAAGCGACAGCCCCAGGGGCTGCTGTCCCCAAGCTAGATATTTTCTGATTCCATGTCCCAAGAGGATCAGACACAAAGGCTACAAGGTTCAGGGGCTGGAGGAATTTCCTCCAAACAGACGTCTGAGCTACTGAGGCTGGAAATAGCATCACTGCCTACCGTGGAATGATATATTTTAGATGCACTTAGAATTTTTCATTCTTCCCCCTGCCAATCCCCATGACAGATACCCCTCCTGGGGATGAATCATGCTGCATGTAACAAAATGAGTTACTGAAGACATGCTACAAATATGTTTTTCTTACAATAAATTCATATGCATTTTGTTTGAAGAGTTGGAAAATGCAGTGTTTGATAAATAAATTAGTGGTGCTTCCTTCCTCAAGTCACTTCCTGATAAGCAGCCAAACAAATTTTCTTAAATAAATAAAGGAGAGAGCTTAAATAACCCAGTCTTCTTGGCTGGTCACAGTTGGTGCTGTATATACTGCTGCAAACTGTATATACTGCTGCAGAATAATACTGCTGCAAATTCTGTGTTGCTACTTTGCTCCTGAACAATACATAGAAGCCAGCTAAAGTCACAATGAATTTATTGTACCATTCTGGTTTCTAAATTAAAAGAGATAAAGCATTTACAGCAATTGTCGAAGCTTCAATAGATTAATTCTCAAGATTTTGTGTTTGTTTGATTTTTCCTCCCCAAAGTAAGGTCTTGCCCAGGTTTTGCAGTGTATAGATTGTACTTTCATGAAATATGGTTAAAATACGGGTATCTATATGTACACAGTACAAACACACTAAAAATTTCTCAAAGTGACATCAGCAGCAGGAAGTAACACTGCTGTAAATGGGGAACTAGTTCAGGGAAATAAAAAAAAAAAAAGGCAAGAAAACACTAAGCCAAAAAAAATCCCCACAAAACCTTAATGTGGAATTCACAATGGAATAAGCATGAGACTAGTCCCACAGACTTTAAAAAACCGGCCAAATGATGATATGTGCAGATTATGAGGCCAATTATTGGTGAACACACATGCAGGACTTTTTAATATATGTGAAATCAAAGAGAACATGCAAACTCTAAGCATCTCCAAAGGCTTTTTGGAAGTCCTATTAAAGTTATTCCTGATGTTTTACTGGAAGTATTTCCCATCTTCAATAAACTACTTTCATGTTCTGCCATCATGTCAATGAACCTTTGTAGTCATGCTTTGGCTTCCACAAGAACCAAAGCCAGAAGAAGTAGCTTTCTTCTTTTCACTTTTATAGTAACTACTTTTTCAATGTTTTGACCTTAATTCAGAACAGTTGGTTGCATTTTAAAAATGAAGTTCATTGAATTTAGAAAAGTTATAAACTTGAAAAACTTCTCAAAGATTCTGCTGACTACAAAACATTCTGTTTCTTCATATTCTTCAATTACATCCTTAGAGTGCATAGCAACACAAAGAGGATTGATAATTGATCTCATGCTTAAAAATTATCAGTCCTTTACGGGAACACCATTAAATTAGATTAAATACTTCTGTATTTAAAGAGATGATAGACTCCTCAAGTGGAAATAATAAGATTGGCAAATGTTCTTTTTCGAATGTAACATCATCTTAGTCCTCTTCAGGAAGCAGCAGTTCCCACTGAAGAAAGGCATAATGGCATTTCTATGCATACCCCAGTCTGTGGCCGTGTGCCATACTGTAGCACAAAGTCAGAGCCAGGCAACACTTTAGTCAGTTTAAAAATATTTAAACTTACCTTTGCCGAACAAGCTACCAGATTTTGTAATGAGACAATATTCATACAAGTGGAATGCTCCACAGAGGGGCTGCAACAGTGATAGATTTCCAAGGCAACGCGTATTTGAGATAACACATCATATTGCTACTCAGAATATTTCATTGCTGCATTCTACAATGTTTGAAATGGCAACTGTATAAAGGCATGGCTATATTACTGAAGATATAAATCATATGAGCCTGTCCACAGCATCAAGCACAGTGATCAATGGTCACCAAAGACGTCAGCTAGCTAAGACCCAGACAAATGGGTCAGAAAAACAACCAACAAGCCAATCAGCAACGGTTTCATATATATAATATATGAAACACATATATATATTATATATATGTGTGTGTGTGTGTGTATATATATATATATACACACACACACATACATACATACATACATATACACACACACATATCTACACACCCTTGTAAGCAACAAATGTTTCCCTAATGTAATAAAATCCTACTCCATGAAAGAGCTGGGTCACTAGCATCAACAGTTTTAGGTAGAAAACTACTTTAAAACATATATATATATATATATATATTCACGCTATTTGGTACAGTGGAACTGATAACAAACTGTGCATGAAATCAAACATGGGCACTGAGTTTGGTACTGGCAACTGAATTGCTAAAGAGGCACCAGTATCCAAAATCAAATTTGTTAAGCCTTACTCTAGAATAGCACTTACTTTTGATGACTACCAAAAACCAGCAAAAGGCTGTGTTTTCAAATTCATCTTGGGCTGTGTATTGAACCTGACCGGTCTGGTACTGGAAGCAGGAGGCATTGGCTATAGGAGCATCCTATATTGGCAGTAATTTCAGGTTGATCCCAGCTGACCTGTACTGGTTGTGTCTCGGTGTTATGGTGGTAGCATGTGGACAATCTGTAATGGTTGGAAGAATAGTGTCAGTGGAATTTAAGAGTGAGATGATTAGTGTATTAGGATGCTGCAAAATAATAAGCCATATTTCAGAAAGCAGAAAGCATGAGGTAATGATTAAAAGCACTGATAGATTTTGTGTACAAATCTTTTTAGAAAATATTTCCCACCTAACTAGACTCAAAACAGGTAACAATTTCACTTTGTATGAAACAGTGTGGCATTGCCAATTATGAAACCAGATGTAAGAAAAACTACTACTACTACTACTACAAAAAAAAAAAAAAAAAAAAAAAAGACCTTCAATAATGAAATCTGAGCTGTATAGGGAGTTCTAGAGAATCAGACATAAAACTATGCTGCCAATAAGTTCATTCTTTCAAGTAGAAGAGCACTTACCATCACTGAACAGCAAAATGGTCACTCTCAGATATGCATTTTCTCACCTAAATTTTAGGCAACATTGGACATTTTCACAAACACTATAAATTTAGATTTCAAAGCAAGAAATCTAACAAAAAGATCAAAATATAGCAGACTGCAAAAGTGCAGAGTGTAAATTTCTGTTTACAAACATAATTTAATCTGTGATATCATCAATAGCTTAAAGCAACACTCTGACTCCAGTTACTGTGGCTAAGGAAAAGCAACACATGGCTACACAAACACCCAGTGGCAATTTTCAAAATGGAAAATACCTGCTAGTATCTGAATTACTCTGAGACTATTTCTAGAGATTTATTATACAAATGTGCCTGACTGAAACCATTATTGCAAGGTAATACTGCCTAATAAGTAATAATTAATGAGCATTTCTCCTTATTTTTCCTCCCTTGTTTCCTTTATCTCTTGTTTCCCAGGGCAAAAGTTCACAAGCACAGGACTGTCCCATCTGTTTGCAAGATGACTGTTACCACTTAGGCTCTCAGCAACTTCAGTTTACAAATATTTGGCTGCAGTAAGAGGTGATGTACTTTTTATTATTGTGATTTTTTTTTGTTTCTTTTTCCACTAAGAATGAACTCTCACATAAAACTCTAATTAACTCCAACTTAATAGTGATATTCAGTGCTAAAATCAGTAACTTATTATTAACTATCACTATTTATTTGTATTCTGTGTAATACTTCAAAACTTCATGGAGTTTTGAATACTACAGCAGGACTACATGCTGCAGGAATCTGGCGAAAGACACTGCCTTTACTCTGGATTGTTTACAGTTTTATCAGTAAAAAAAAAAAAAAGGTAACTTATTAGTAAGGTAACTAATTTTTCTCACTGCATTCAAGTTTATAGTAATTAGTCAATAGCATGCCTTAGGAGAAAAGTCTGAAGGTGTTTTAGCCAAATATATTGAAGAACTGTCAATCGAGAGGTTAGAAAGACAGAAGTAAGAGAGATACTGTCTTAGATATACTGTAAGAGGGATACTGTCTGACTGACAGGCATAGTAAATGGTCTTATTAGCAATATTCTGCACAAATTGACTTATAGTGGCTACGGTAAATAGAGTAATCTGTCTATGGGGATGTAGCCGCTGCCTCTCAAAGCCTATGAAACCAACAGATCAGGACAAAAAGCACAGTATGATAGTGAGTTACTTTAACTAGAGAGCCATAGAGGACTGATCTCAGAATGGTAAACATTCAATTATTGAATTTCAAGATGAAACATACTAATATAAGGATGTTTAAGAACATATACGATCTATTTCTTTCAAATTAGTCAGAAACATCTATCATTTGGAGCAGAAATTATCAGAGTGTTTATAATCATCAGGATATGAATCACACCAAAATAGCTTCTTTGGTATACAATGTCAGCGCACAAATAGTTTGTTTTTGAAATATTCAGGAAAGTATCTTTAAAATATCTCATCAACTGGTACATTGTGAAAAGACACAATCTGTGCCTTTACATCATCTCTGTTGTATTAGCATGACTCCAAAGCTAGCAAAAAATGATCATATTCTAGATAAGAATGCAACATTTCTGCCGAAGAATGACAGATAACTGCGCACGTAATTCTGAGCATCTCTTTCAAAATTATGCCCCTTGTGGCAACCTCTCTGTAGACAGAGCTACTGAACATTCGCATGTTCTTAGTATCATTGTAGGAAACCAAATTATCCAATGGAAAAAAAAAAAAAAAAAAAAAAAAAAAAAAAAAGAGCTTTATGTGCCATATAAAACTATAAGTATCAACCCATTTTTAGAGAATAAGGTAGCAGAGTTGACTCAATGTACTTTTAGCAATTAAAGTCCAGATTTTGAAATGTCAAGTGCTGTAGGTAAACTTTTCACAATACACACATGTAACTGAACAAAAGTTGCAGTGAATTTTTCTTTGCTATTCTACTTAAAGAGGAAAATATCACTTTATGTGGTGTCATTTTATGTTTTTCAAAAAAAAACTAATCTGAAACATTTTGCTAGTATCTGTACTTCAGAAAGCCGCAAACCCAAGTTGCTTTTCTCTTTTGTTCAGTGCATCTGATATTGATCCCCCATCATCTGGCAACTTCCAGATCATTCATCAGAATTCATTAAGAAATGGGTTTGATGTCAAACACTAAACCAGCTGTAAAGAAGAGGAGGAACCATGAATGCTGTGGAAGAAAAAAAAAAAAAAAAAAAAAAACACAACAACAACAACAAAAAAAACCTATTATTTGACTATCTGCTTTAAAAGCAGAATTGTTACATAAGTAATGTACTTCTCAAACTTTACAGTTTAACTTTGGGATGGATTTCTCTTTGTCAAATGCATTTTTTGTTTGCTCAAATTAGCACAAGAGAAAAAAAAAAAAAAAAAAGAAAGAAAGAAAATTTAACAACACAAGATTTTTTTTTTTCCAGGAATCAGATGGATGACTATGCTTTTGGAAATTCAGAATTGTCTAACATACCACAAAGAGAGGTAAAAGATAACCTTTTCATGGATTCGCCTGACTGTTCTCATGCTTTAGTTAAACAATAAAGTCCCAAGATCAGATACAATTCCTTCTGGTAACAAAATTTATAATCTATATTCTTAGTAGAGAAGTGATCTAATCAATAAAAAATAAATACAAAACTTGAAGAACAGATACAAAGACCAGCGACAGGACCTGGAGGTCTGTTGCCAAGGGATGCCATATATTAATGTATGTGTTTATTTACTGTTCAATTAACTACCATAGATACAGGGAGAAGACAACTCATCTGAGTAATCTAACTGTCAGGGTAGCTGATAAAAATGCCTTTACATGCTGGAAGGCAAAAAAGGCAAAAAATATAACATGCTGGAACATAATGCTGGATGGTAAGCAAGAGATTGCAGTTAAAGCTGATCTCATGCTTTGATATTGGGGAGAGAAGATATGCTTGAAAAACACAAAAATATGTCTAATGGTTTATTTCTTATATTGTTCTACTTGTATTATCCATTATCAGACATTGATACACTGGAATGATAAAACCGCTATCATCATCTCAAAAAAAAAAAAAAATCAGAAAATTAATGATTGATCATGGCTTTAAATGATAAGTACAACAATTTCCTTTGAATCATTCATCAAAAGGATTGAGAATTATATCAGGAAGAAAAATTACAACAGTTCAACTTCTGTCATTTTCCCACCTTTTACTAAGTAATTTACATTCCTTTTTATTTTCCATATTATGAGATCATTTCCAAAGCTTAAAATAACTTGGCAGCTCTACAAACATATTCTGTTTTCTTAACGTTTCCTTGTTTACTTATTACATGGATTAGGTTTTTGAACAGTGGTTTTCCGGCAAATCAGTAAAAGCCTGCAATGTTCTTTAAAAGGAAGATAAGAGTCACACACAGTGCAATCCAAATGGCTCAGTTTTGAAAACTATTAAATGTATCCTTAAAAATATCAATCCTAATGAATCCACGAACAAAACTATCTGTTAAAGTGAGTGTTTACCAGTGTAGAAAAGATTATAAAAATCATCCCAGAGAAATCATTCTCTCTCTCATGTTTAATGACTAACAAGCTGGATGTAAAGAATGGTATATTCAATAAAGACTGTCTTGAATATAGTCTTTTTGTAAATGACGTGTTGCCCTCCACAAGAGGCATGTTGTTCTGGCATTTTAGAGGCAAACTGAAAAGCATTTAGTGTAAGAAATCCAGTGGTTTGTGATTACAAATCATTACTTAAACAATGTGAACTTGAACATATTTTTCATGATGTTCCTTATAATTCTGAGTTTCAACTACAAAACCCCAAATATTTCGTTATCAGAAAAGCTGGAAAGGAAAGTGCTTTTAAGTTAAGACAACAATTTATGATGCCATCTTCCAGAACAGCCAAAACTCACTGGTTGGGTTTTGATTTATGGAACTAAAAAGGAGTGCTGGGAAGGCCAGGAATAATTTATGGAAATAATCAAACAGCTGGTTTGAGTCACTGTAGATCCATTGCAGTTATCTGATTTACAACAGCCAAATAATTTAATCATATAAAATTTGGATAAAAACACCAGCGTATTGCAATTCAACCTTTGTCAGTCTAAGATAACATTTACCTGACTGTTTTGATTTCTTCGGTTCTTTGATTTTTACAGCAGTAGCTCAATGTTCCATAGCTTGAGTTAAGCAGGAGACTTCTCTCAGAAGACGTCTTCTCATTATCTCTTAAAAGTTAAAGTTAAATGTTAGAACACCTTGCAAAACTCTATAGGATTTCATATGCTGCTTAAAATAAATCAATAAATATTTTTAGAGATAGAGATAGAAAAGACTTTGTTTGAAGACACTCTTTTCACCTTTGACTTTTCTTTTTAAAGAAAAAGTCAAGGGTGAAATGTTCTTCTCATGTTACATAGCAATATATACATGAGAGATGAATATAACTTGAAATAGTAGATATGAACCCCTAAACTGAAAACAGTTTTTGATTACCACAGACTCCACAAGTGCTCTTACTACCACTTTAAAATCTTGAAAGAAAAATAGAGTGCGTTGAACTAATCTGTTTTTTAATGGCCATTGCAAGTCATTTTAGGTCATGTAATTCAGGCGATCTCTCTTTGAATCAATATGAAAAGTACTGCTTTTTTAAAGGGCCTTAGAACATACTTTAAGAATTTCATGATTCTTCGTAGCAGACACTGAACATTGGTGCTTTAGCACAGCACACTTGCAAACTGGCTGGAGACTGTGTGCAATCATAATGGACACTTTAAAAAATAATACGTTTCAGGTTAGACACTCTACAAAGAAAGCACATAGGAGTATTAATCACTTGTTAACCTATCAACTCCAGTAGAAACTTGGCTTTGGCATCTTTTGGAATGGACTATGCTAAAACTTCGCTGAAGTATGAAAAGAAAAAAATAAAAACCTAGAATTTCATCAGTGTTAGTAATTATCTGTGGAGAGATTTCAAACACAGTGGGGACTGAGAAATTATTCTGGAATGCCCCAGTGCACTCACAGTTTGTCTGATTATACCAGCGTTACTAACAGATTTACCTGACTTACCATGGCCCAGACCAGACCATGCCATTCACTGGAGTCATACCCTGCTACTCTTTTGAGTACCATGAATGAGAGTGTGTTGGGAAACTGAGCATAGGAAAGTGTTTCAAACCCCCCAAATTTAGGCTCAGTACAACCTCAGTTATGAAGTAACCCAATGGTCACAAGATATCTTGACAATTACCTCCCATTTAATAAATCTAAGATAAGATGAACAGATTTTATTTATTTTTTTTTTTACAAAATCCAAACAAATAACAATTACAATGTTTTATTGTTGTTTGTTTTTTAAGTGTCATGTGGCAAAGGAAAAAAAAAAAGTTTAATTTGCTTAATCTTAGGTCAAATGTGAAATGTGTCTGTGAAATCCAGAACACCACTCTGAATCCACACTTACCATGTAATCACAAATTCCATCCTATTTCATTGCCAGGGAAAACTTCAACTTAAAGAGTCAATAGGTTTTTCCATTTCTTCCAAATACACCTAGAATTTGCTTGGATTTGTTTTCAGCATTTTATTCAGTGGATGCGAATCTTTATTATTATTCTTTGGTTTTTTTTTTTGTTTGTTTGTTTGTTTGTTTTTATATCCTATCTTCATCAATGCTGTATTAGACTAAAATAAAATAAAATAAAATAAAATAAAATAAAATAAAATAAAATAAAATAAAATAAAATAAAATAAAATAAAATAAAATAAAATAAAATAAAAAAGTCTGGACGCCTACCTGGGCAATCTGCTCTAGGGTACTTGCTTTGGCAGGGGGGTTGGACACAATGATCTCTTGAGGTCCCTTCCAACCCCTATAATTCTGTGATTCTGTGAAAACAGTAGGGAGAATGAAAATTATACTTGAGTATTTTCCTCTTGCCATCACATGCAGACAATTATCTTCAGCTATAGCAAAACAACCAGGAAATGCTAGAGTGGCAGTGGTCAAAACAACCTTACTTCAGCCATCTTTTGTGCAAATATTTATGTTTATGTTATGTAGTCCATGCTTACACAGTCACTGCTATTATTTTTATGGAAATTGCTCCTATCTAATGGCATTTGGTGGTTCTGATCTGAGAAGTAATCCAGACTGCCTATCATGCTTTTACAAACCCCCACCTCATTTTGCCAGAAGGGGACATAGCAAGGTAGAGGTATACTGCAAAAGCTCATGTCTTGTTCTTATTTCTGTCCTGCCAAATATCCTTGACTTTTTCTGTAGAGTTCCAAGCATGTCTTCAAACTAAACTTCACCTTAGTAATGTTCATTCTTCTTTCTCTTTTAGGGCTAGGTTTGCACTGCTTTATTCTCAGCTAGCTATTTTGATTAAAGAATCAAACTATAATAGCAGGAAAATGATTTTCTGTTTTCCTAAAACATGAAACACATTTTTGTATTTCACATACACATGTCCTAAATATTGAAATTGAAGACCTAGGACACAAACCACTGAAATGCTGTACCCTAATAGCAGGAACTGAAGTCAAAAGAAACTGTATTCGAGTATACCAATGATAGTGGTTTGCCTTGTTGCTGCATCTCAGTTCTTCCATTGCAGTATGAACATAATTCTACCTTCTGACCATTCAGTGGTTACATGTCATAAACCAATTAATGGAGGGTGAAGAACTTGGTTATTATAGACATGAATGTCACCAGTAAATGAGTCATTTTGTTTTTCACAGTAGGATTTGAAAAGTCTGTAATGAATAAGATAATAAGAATACACATTAATAAAGGAGGATAAAATTAAATAACAAATGGCTGACTAACAATCAACATTCATCTTGTTTGCTCCTTGGAGGCTTGGTTCCTGTGCAAAAAGGAGCATGCAGTCGCATCATTAAAGGCTGAATCATAATGAATATTCACAGTGACAGAACAAAGTTTCACAAGAATCCACCTTCTCTAATTATCTGAGTTTGCCTGAATTCAGTATATAATAATATATTTATGACATAGCTAACATAAGCTGGAAGCAGCCACAAGAAAAGCCCTTATAAAACCCACATATGCTTGGGCAGAGGCATGCTCAGTTTCCACAGGGTTTGGCTTTTGAGATCTGTGTACTCTGGTCAGCACAAGGAATTACGAAAGGCATAGTTCTTTTTCCTTTTTTTTTTTTTTTTTTTAATTTATTTTCTCCTTTTTTTTTCTTTTTTTTTTTTTTTTTTTTTCCTCCAGACTTTTTGGTCTGGCAGTCTTTAGAAAGTACTGAGCACATGCAAAATGTGACTTCAGAAACTTACAAGTCGGGTAAATTTGAAGTGTTTCCCAAGACAGAATAAAAAGTACCACCCTGACACATCCAAAATTTGAAGTAATATCTCAGGAGAAGAAATCCACCAGAGCATTTCCATTACAATACTTCAATAATTATTTAAACAAACAATTCAGCGTATCTTTCCAGCTCCCTGGAAATGTCTAAAACATTTTGGCTGTATTTTTAATGAAATCTCAGACTAAGGCAGACATCCAACAAAGGAAATAAATCCCAAAAATCAGAGTTTTATAAAGTTATAAGCAGCAGAAAATGTAATCTTACAATGAGAGTTGTCATGAAACTTTAATACGATGAGTGTTTCTGTCTACACTACCTATAGAGCAAATTAATCTATGCTTTCATTTTGCAGTGAAACCACGTATGTTCTATTTGTACCAAAATGAATTTTTATAGGTTTGATCTAAAGCCAAAAAAGCTACAGTAGAAAGTCTATTCTTGATAAAGGAAAGAAGCAAAACAGCTAGGCTGGACTCATAGGTTGAGTTAAAAACAAATAAAAGAGTAACAGAGATATAGAATTTGCAGAGTAATGTGGTCTAAGCAAAAAAAGTAATATTCAAAGCACGACAGGAGCATGAGAGAAAATAAAAGGTATACCTATCAAGTTGTCCTCATTTTTACCTTCGTCCAATCACAGAAATAAATGCAATGTTTTCAGAGCTACTGAAAAACAGAAAAAGCCTCTTTGAGAGAGATCTGGAGGGGTTGGGCAAGGGTTGGAGGAAGAGGAGAAATTGGACATACACAGCAACTACATCGAAGTTCAGCAACTGGAAGTTATTTTCTAAAATTGTCTGCTTTCCATATAGTCTGCATGTATGAGGAAGGTAGTTCAGAACTAGTAGCTCTCTGGCTACAGCCATTAGGAAGACCACAGAGGGCTTCCTGCAGAGAACTCTTTGCACCAATTCTTCAATAAAATGTTTCATGTTTTCCTCTCCAGTGTCTGTGGACAAACTGGCCAACACATCAAGGACTCGGCTTTGACAACCTGATCGTCTTCTCCCTCCTGTTAGCTTTGTTCCACATCTGTATTTTTTTGTTTGTTTGTTTTTTCCTGGCTCCAGAGCCAAATATACAGCTAAGCACTGTCTGAGTAAAATGTTACTGGATGGCCCCTCCTCTCTCCAGGCCATCCAACATCACAAGAGATGGCCAGAATTTAATTAAGCAGATTGTTTCATTGCAGTAACATTGCAAAGCATACAAAAATCTCTCTCCTCTTCATTTGGTCATGGAGTTAGTAAAACTTTTGAAGGAACATTTAAAATACATTATAATATTTAAAAGTTGTACCCACCTGCACATGCACATACAATATTCAGCAAGCAGTGCTCTGTTGAGTATGAGTGATGAACCAGATTCCTAAGAAAAAACAGAACATTAAAAAACAAATTTAGTATAAATGGCAGTGATAGGAACTTCTTTACACATTTCAGCATGTTTACAATCCAATTTATTATCCACATACTTATTATACTTACACATTAAGCTAATGTCTGATTTGTCCAATATTAGTTGTTTTGATTTGGGATTTTTTTTTTTTTTTTGAAAGGCACAAAGAACTATGCAATTGAGAATGCAATTCCAATACAATGTTAAACACTGAATTATTTTTATTACACAAAAATGGTCATACAAAGCTTGGCTGGAAGCCAACTTTGCTGAAATTCAGTTATTCTATTCTGAGTAAACTATAAACTGAATTCTAAACAGACCACTTTTTTTGTTTGTTTCTTTTTAAAGCAAAGAATTTACAGAATTATTCTAAGTTTAAAAATTGTGGTCAGTAGCATAATGTGATCACTACATTGTTGATTTTGACACAGGCAGAAATAAGTTATCAGATATTACTTGTTCACATCACTTACAATAAGGGTTCTTTCTGCTAAAATATTTAGAAATGAGGAATTTATTACATTCTCTCTGAGACCAATAGGTAAAATGCTACACATACACACATACACACACACACACACACACACACACACACAAAAAAAAAAAAAAAGTAAGCTCTGCTGGCTTTCTGTATTGGTAGAAATTCTAATTTTTGGAGCAAATGTTAGTACAGTAAGGGAGTAGATGGTCTTTGCAGTTTTATGTTGAAAACTTCTCAATTTCTAAAAGTTTTCACATGATAGTGGAGAAAAATAAATAAATAAATTAGATTTCTAGTCTACTAGAAAAAAAAAAGGGAGGGGGGATGGGGTGGGAGGGAGGGATTTTTAGCCTGCTAGAAATCAGTAGCCATTAGGAAAAATAATTTATAATTTTTCAAAACCAGGGTCACTTTCCTCTTTCAAAGAGTAGCGAGGGTTTTATTTTATTTTCCCAAGACCACCCTCTCAGAATTAAAGCAATGACTCACCACAGGAGATTAGCAATTATTACTGTTAAATTTATCTCTGAAAATTCATATCCCTGTCCTGATTTTAACAATTTATAGCGCTGCTACTTCATGTGGAATAACCATATAAACTGCTTCTAAATTAAGAACTCCTTCAATTATCGTATTGGTATCTGCATGAGTCCAATTTAATTTAATGAGAATGGCATTCATTAAAGAGAGCTTAAGGACATGTCTGGGAATACACAGTGTGCAAAGTCCAAGTTTTACCCTAGCTCTTGTACTCAGCAAAGAGGTTCCCACTTAAACCCCATATCTCCGTATCTTGTAACCCACCCTTCTACACACTTTCTGTGGAATCAGGTAATACATTTCTGGAAGCTTCAGACTGTTCTAAACATTGTTTAGGTAAATATTTAAATTTCAGTAATTTTTTAGTTTCTTCTGCAGACATAACTTCTTTAAGTTCAGTTGAAAAAGATGACATGCCAGACAAGTTTTTCCAAGTTTTGTATCTCTACCCTACTCAGCTTCCAGCAGGGCTGGAATCACAAATCCGTAGGGCTTGGATTATAATTAAATATTGAAGAATTTATTTTAAAGATGTAAACCATAAGAACATTTCCTTAAGACATATATTGCTGTATGATAATGGCTGGTTTTAAAGCACGAGTTCTAGGCTGTACACACCAGACAATGCTAACTCAAAAAACAAACAAACAAACAAACAAACAAACAAAAAAAAAACAACCTACTAACCAAACAACAAAAAAACTTTTGCTTTTGTATTGTCCACCATATTGGAGGTGACAGATTTATACTGCTCTTTCAGACAGACTGTGTATTTCAGGAATAAATTTAACAGCGGCTGCATAGGAAAGACTGTCTTGAAAAGACTTTTCTGATGCTTATTCCCTGAAAAATAAATTCCAGAAAAATAAATTCCATGATATAGTCACTTTGATTATCAAGAAGTAATATTCCAGCACTGACATAATCAGCCAACAAATAATTTCTCATTAATGAGTTACAACATTTATTCAAAACTGACCTCCATTCCAGTAAAAACACAATTCATTAAACAAGATATACAGTGTATATTTGGTCAAACGCAGGCTGTTGAGCAGGTAGCCCTCACTAATTGCTCACGGAGGAGAGAACAGCAATCTCTTTTCATGCCCTGCCTGGGGAGTCAGGCAGTCTGGGTTCTATTCCTGGCTCAGACATTAACAAGTCACTTCATTGCTCTGTTCTTCATCCCATGTACTTAAATGAGATAACAACATTTCTCTTATTATTTGGTCCCTTCAAAATACAAATCCCTTATAGCAGAAGTACTGTGTATCAAAAGTGTCTAGCTCCCCTGAGGCTTGAATTTTGTTTGGGCTTTCTAAATGTTTGTTTGTTTTACAACAGTGCAAATATTCGTTACTGTATCTGTATTTTTAAGGTTAAAATCTACAAAGCTTAAAGTTCCTAGATCCTCACTGAAGCATCTAAATAAGAAGTAGAAGCCCATACAAAAAAAAAAAGAAGCAAAGATGACGACCAATCGAAATTTGAGGAAAAGACTCATCAACAAAATCAGGCATTGCTACTTGCTACGTGGCAGTTAAGAACATCAAAGAGGGTTGAAGTAAATCTGTGTAGATCATATTCTAGTTCTTCAGAACAACGGATTTACTATTAATCTCTGCTTTTAATTTTAAGATGTTTAAATAAAACTTTTTTTTTTTCTTTTTCCAAGTTCTGCACCTGCTAGCCCTTTGTTTCTTAGTTTGTTTAGTTTAGTTGTTTTTTCCTATTCCGCAGTGAGTTTCACTCTTCCTAACAATAGTTCTCATTCAGGAACTCCCGTTTATCCCTCCACGTTTACATATACTATAAACAGACAGAGTCAAATTTACTTGAGAACACATTCTCACAATTGTCTTTATTATTTTTTCTTCTGAGAATTATGCTGTGCTTCATTTTGGCCCCTAGACAAAATCTGCCTACCTACAATGAGTACCTGTAAAGGATTATGGACCCTCCAGATTTACCATAGAGGAATGGGAATGCTACTGGCCATTAGTGTATTTCTATTACGGATCCTGCAATAGCCTTTTGAAACATTACAATGAACATGTTAAAAGTGTTAGAATCTGCTGGGGCTAACACACCCCGGCAAGAAATATTATTAAAATCAATAGAAGTTCCAATTAAAATATTCTCTGAATCCTTCTTCAAGGGATTAACAGAAGTGTCAACAAGAACTTTTCTTACAATAGACATGATTCCCATCAAAGGCTGAAGCAGTCAAACATTACCTGATATCTTTTCTGGGCCAGCCATTCTCAGAAATTGCTACCCTTGCAGTGGTGCAGCACAAAACCACTTCTACCTTGGAAGCACTGTGGCTTTCAGGCAGGAAATGTGGCTTACGCTGCTCCCTCTGCATTGACAGAGTATTGACTCACTTTTCTTAGACAGCAAGCATGTAGGCAAGTTTTCGATTTGTATTTACACAGAGCAAAAGAAAACAGAGGCAATCCTCATTCACAACAGCAATTCTTAGGTTGCTTATCTCATTTGCTGTGCTCTCCTACTGATCCAGCTGCTTTTTCACTAGCACCTCCTTGACTGTACAAGGTGCCTACATCACAAGGCCCAAGTTTCCTCTCTTTAGAAACTACAGCTTGGAATGGGGAAGAATGGATTTAGTCCCTCTTCCACTGGAGAAAACATATGGAAGCAGCTGGGTATACAGCAAGTAACTAGGGTGCACTAAAAATATCCTTAGGTATTCTGGACGCTTAAGCAAAAACACAATTAAGAAACATGCTAAGTATTGTCAGCTGAGTTACTTTTTCATATTCTGTAGGCTATCCCACAATTACGTAAAAATAAGTAAAGAGAAAAATATACCATGTTTGCAAAAATGCATGTAAGTATTAAAAAAATGAATAAATAAAAGTGAAATAAGTCACGCAACTTGGTCTATTCTATTTAGGAAGTTTCAGACAGTATGTAAAGATCAATTTGGCGTGCAGCACCACTCCAGACAATTAATATCACTGACATTTCTTTGCAATTTCAATTCGCCAGAGGATAAATTCACAACATGTGAAAGGGAAGCTGCTTTTCTATCTTTTTTTTTTTCAATAGTATTTGAATTTAAAATTAGATTCTAAATTCTAATGAAATTTCTCAGCTTTCCTGATAAAGGGAAAGGTGTTAATTTTCAACATGTATTATGGTTTAATGAAAAACTACAGTAACTTATATGGTTTTTAAGCTAGCAGAACATTAGAGATATTTAATTCACTGTCAGCAAAACACCATAATACAAAGTTCTGAATGAAACATATTTCCCTCCATTTTAGTCACCAGCCTAGCCTGTTTCCTCTAAAGCACATTATATATTTTGAATAAGTGTATTGATATCAAGACTTTTTGTTCAAATAGTGTATTCATAAAAGTAAAAAATAAAATAAAAACAGATACTGCTACATTCTCATACTTTCCAGTCATAAACATATTTTTATTTTTAATTCCTAATTTTCAATATCCATGGCATCTTTTAGCAATGAAATGACGAAAAGACTCAGATGAAAAGCTTACGTTGCTAATTATTTAACTTGCAACAAGGAAAACCAGAGAGTTTGACATGATAGTTTCAAAGCAATTCTATATAAATCCACGGATTTTCATGGGGGAAATAGTTCTTCCCTTCTTATTAGCACAAACTCCATATTTACTTTGGGCAACCTCAAAAATAATTATTCAAAAATAATTTACACTGAAAGCAGCAGTATGGAATACTTTGCTCCTTTTTATGTATGAATTAAGGAAATGATAAAAAGCAGTTTAAGGGGCAAGATATATATTTGGAGAAGGGAGGGGAGAGAATGTGGAGGAGACCACAGCAGAATCTTGCCTGAGAAATTACTTGAAAAGTAAGTCTGGGGTAGGTTAACTCACTCGGTGAGTTTAGAACTCATGCATGTCCTGAATCAAATGCAGTTGAGCTTATCACAAATTTAGCTCCAGATACAATAACAAATGCTGGAAAACTAAGAAGACACAAAACCCCAGAACGTGACTACGATAACCCATAATGGTTTACATTTCAGTAAACACAGGGAATTGTTAGTACTTCTCAAAGAGCACTGTACAACTGAAATTACAGGAAAGGGACTGGCACCAGAGGAATATAAATCAAAGACTGAACAAAACCTTTACATAAAAGAAAAGAAAGGAATGAATCTAGAAGCTGTCAGTGAACTCGGAGGGTGTAATGTACTGAATGAGGCAATGCCACAAGGAAACAAATGTGGAAACAGATAAGAAAAGTGATGAGAATGCAATAGGAAAAGCGTCAAAGAATGACATAACTGATGAAGTCAAACATGAAAACATGGACAACAGAATGAGACATATGTCACTTGTGAGATCATCAATGAATGCTACGGATCCTCCAAGTATCAATTAGAATACATCCAAAAGCAAAGAATGTTTCCACATCTTTGCAACTGAGAATAAAAGTATTCATATGCATTTTATCCATTTGACAAAATACCTGAAAAAGTGTTCCCAAATTACTCGACAATTGTAAAATCTTAACGCAAGTCTCAGCATTCAGAATAAATAAGTTAATTAAAATCAGAGATAACAAGAGGGAGAGAAATTTTAGGATCTGATTTGGGATGGAGACAGGAATCTGTTCTAGACATTATTTAAAAGTGAAGTCCTCCTTCACCTGAACTGCATCTATGCCTTGAAGAAACTACCCATCATATGATGTGTTTGCCTTTTCAGGGCTGTATGGTTATTTGGAATGAAAGCTAAACTGAATAAATAATTTCCTAAGTAATGCAAAAGACTTAAAAATAAGTTCACAAAGATCTAACAAATTTATGGAAGAACTGCATGAAAATAAGTCATTCTAATTTCACAATGACACCAAACACTCACTTTTGCTGTTGAAAATTAAGAGGTTTGTGCAGTGACAAATGATAGATTTCTGTATCTGCCCAGAGCATCCGCAGTTCAAAGCAGTCTCCTATTGACTTCTAACACTGCTCAGCTAAACCCAACTAGGAATCAGAAATTGTTTGCCCTCTAACCTTGGATGTTTGATTTGGTCATCAGATGCAGAGCATTGTCTAATATACACCATCGAGATCTAGCTCCTGTAAAACATAACTACTGCAACTTCCATTTCCAACAAAGGAAATATAGTGCTGATTGAATACAGAACTCATTTAATGATCAAGCCTCTTAGGCAAAACTAGACCCTTTCTCAGTCTAAGCTCTACAATAATATCAAATTTTTTGATATCATCAGAATACTTGATATCTTTTCAGAAATCTCAACTTAAATTTTTGCTTTCAGCAGTACAGAATAAGGCAGGATAAAATTGCTACTGTACAGGTAAAGATGCTAAGACTTGGCTTTGTTTTCTATTTACAGAAGCTTTGGTGTACATATGCATGGACATAATCCTGCACAATACAGCTTCAGATTAAATCTAAAGCTTTCCTATCACATATAACAAATACAGATAATAATTTTGGGAGCAGAAAGGCTACCATTGGGCTAAGTTAAAAAACTGGAGTAATACCAGACAATTACTATTTTCTCTAAAGCAAAGAGAGTCCCTTCAGACAAAAAAAAGGAAAGTTATGAATAGTAAGTAGATGACAGCCCAGGTGAAAATCAGTGAAATAGGTAGAGTAATGAAAATAATATTTAAAATGTGTGATTCAAATACAACAGCAAATTATTTCATATTGCAGAAAACATGTTTTCCATTATTATTGTTGTATACATTTAGCATAAAAATAGTAGTCTGAACTGAATTCAGTATTTTTACTTAGTGCCTAGGAACTGCCTTGAAATTTTCTTGACAACAGCTATACCAATGATATATATTCAAATTAGCACAACTTTCATCCCGTGACTGTCAGCCCTGAAAACACCACAGGAAGTGAACTTGAAGCTGTGTGTGGTCTTACTTGTTTTGGCAGTAGTAAAAATACTGAAGATACAAGGCTTTTTTTGTATAGTTACACCTGTGCATTCCCAGTGTGTTCTGATTATCCCTTGACTTGCAAACACTATAAAATAACAACACCAAAACAAAACAAAATCAAACAAACAAACAAACAAACAAATCTAAATTTTGACATTAGAGATACACCGAATCAAAAAAGCACATTTGTTCCGCCACCAAGATTACCTTTAATATATATTATATACACTGGTCCTCTATGGATAAAACCAGGGAGAAGCCACACCGCAGGCACAGGTATGCCTTTACTGTTTTGAACAGAATCAAGTGAAGAGGGCATAACAGATAAATTGGAAGGACTGACATGTTAGGTTAATTAAGTCTTTTTAAAGTATAAATACTCTTATTCTGTTGTCTTCCAGGGATGTGGGAAGAAGTCCTAGCATTAGATCACTGGAGGATATCAACATAAATAGCCCCACTGATTTACACCAGCAGATGATCTATCATAAAAATGTATTTATTCAAAAGACACATATGTAGAGTCTTCACTAATGATTGGAAAACAAAACAAGTGGTATTTTACCACTTTTATCATAATTTATAGTAGAAAATAAATATATTTTATAGCATCTAAGGGAACATGTGATACTGCTGTACAGAAAAATAAAGTTAAAATTGAAAAATATTAGTCAAGATTTATAGTAAGGTAAAGTGTTTTGTTGTTTTTTGTTGTTTGTTTTTGTTTTTTTTTTTTAAGTGCTTGAATACATCACATACACAGTCTCGTTTAAATGTCACAGTACATTGCTAAATGTGTAAACAACCAATGCAATGGGATAGCTACTGGATAACAGTACATATATTAAAAAAAAAAAAAAAAAAAGAAGACTAATATTCTTATACCCCCCACCATACTTCAATATATTTCTGAAATGAACTAAGAAAAAACATTTTATAATTGCAAACTGTCTCAGGCACTGACATAATTGGGTCTCTGGATTTTATATGTACCATAAACAAAATCCATTATGAAATAAAATGCCAAGATTACCAAAGAAATATATGAGAAATCAAATTCCAAGGATACCACCAGCAGTTTTAGAAGTTTTCCTGTTCTTTTTCTGAGCAATAATAATAATTATTTTTATAACTAGCTTTGATCATTGTAAGAGATAATGCATAAAACATATATTTACATATAGCATCTCTATTCTGAAAGTCCCGTGGGGTTCAAAAATGTGTTTTATTAAGTCATAGACAAGTGTATCATTGTGCAAACTTGCCAGTGCTTTACTTCTCGCTGCACAAAACAATAGTCTGGCAGAACTGTGTGCTGGAGGCTTGTAAAACATAGATCTTGTTATCTATCTATTTTCAGAAACACTTATCAAGAGCTTATATGACTTTTTTTTTTCTTTTCCAGAAAAAATAAGTACATCTTGCTACCTAAATAGATTTAGTCTTTTTGATTTCATTACAATTAGAAAGGAAATTTATTTCCTTACAATCTGTACAGTTAATGACAATGTCCTTATGGACATCAGTACAGTCTCTGCCCAATATATATTAAGCACAGTATTCTTTTTTGCACTGCACAGATGCAATAAAACAAAACGGAACAAAATAATTAAGGGATAATATAACAAGTTTGACTAGATCAAGGACAGGCTGGAATAAGGGAAGATTCAAAACAATGTACCAAGAAACTTGAGGTTTATATTATCTGTAACATATCCATAATATCAATCACTTGCTTTTAGTTCTGTAAAGCAATTACTTATCTCCAGTTGTACCCAAATGATCTCTCCATAAATTTTCTAGTTAAGATAATTGAGTTGACAAGGAGAGATGAAATTTCAAAAAGCTGGTCAGTTTTCCTCATTATAAATGTACTGAAGTTATTATAAGACCATAATGAAAAATAAGAAATAAGTCTGAACTTCTAAACGTAGATGCCAGAAGTTAACAGGTAATGATATGCAATGGTATTAACTACTTTGGTGATTTTAAGGTTTATGATGGGAAGATTATCAGTAGCTCTAAGTTTTAGGCCATATGGTATTAGTTTTCTTCAACAGGAATTATATTTAGATGCTGAGTTAAAAGATGTCTGAGTCTTTTGAACAGGATCCGCTTGCAAAGAAAATCCATGATTTGTTCCTCGTTAAAACAAAAAATAAAATAAAAAATCAAAAACTATACTACGGTATTTCATAGGTATTTCCCACTGGGAAAACTTAGACCTATACAATACATTATTCTCTTATCCTTAAGTTTACATCTGAAAAACAAAACAAAACAAAACAACAAAAAAAAAATTATTGTATTCATTGGCCCATTGTACCTCTACTAGATCAGATAAAGAGGGTGTGTTCTTGCTTCCTTTGAAGGTGTATCATTCACTCCAGTGTTAGCGGGAATTGAGCTGCATACATAAACAGCATCTAAATAAAAAGCTTGAAAGGCATTGTATATAGTTTATGCAGTAATATCCACCCTTCATTTATAAGTCCAAAACATCTTGTTCCATTATGAGTGTACGTGAATTATTAGAATAATCACTGAAAAGCTCACAGTCGGAAGATCTTTACAATTCTACTACATTGTTTCTTATCAGTAGTTTGTTGGGTTTTTTTTCCTGTCCCATGTAAACACCATTTAAATTTAAACAACTAGCCACTGAATAACATCAGTATTCTTGAGTTCTGTTAAAATACATTACAATTCCTTTTCTTCCTAATCATGGTAAAATTTTGCTGAGACACAGCACTAAAACCTGAACTATTTTCTTATAGAAAAGGAAAGGTCCCAGTGACTAAATAAGTTATCTATACTCATTATCAACTGATTCTCAAGGGCACTTCAAAAGAATATAAAACAATTCTGGCCAAAAATAATGTGTGGGAACTCATTTATTTCATAAATATAAGGAAATGAACTATTTTGTTATAGACTTGCTACAGTTCCCACTTTCTTTCTCTGTCCTCCTGCAACACCACTTAGAATTACTTTTCTGTCTCTGTACATTCATTCTGTTGAAAGTCCAATGATGGAAAACAAATTGGAGAGCTCAAGCACCGGGTGCTGATGGAGAAAAATTATTGCACATCCTGATGGTCAAATCTACTTTTGAACAATATGAATGGCCTTGGTGCACAGGAAGTGAGCCAGCAAAATCCTCATCAAATTCTAGTTCTAATAATAATAATAATAATAATAATAATAGGGGTAAGTGCTAAGTATTTGGAATACCCCTGGTGTCTAAATCATACGTCAGGATTTCTGACACATAAAATGAGTTTGAACATATTAATGGGAAATTTAAAATACAGAAAAGTTAAAACGATTGGTATAACTGCACAGATCTCTCCCATTATGAACTCTCTCATGTGATAATTACGAATCCTCCCTTTAATAATCTCTGTCATTCTAGCTTGATATAATTTTGGGCTCCCAAAGCATTTGAAATGCTGAAGTTTGAATGTGTGTGAGAAAAAACAAACAAACAAACAAACAAAAAAAAACTATGTAAATACGAACATTTCAAAGAGCTTCAAAACTGTACTAAAAGGGAAAATGGAAGTCAATGCAGCTATGCATTTTTATCATTTTCCGAAACTGGATCCAGATACCCTTGAAACTACCTTGAAAATTATATTAACCTGAACTCTGAACTTTTTTTTTTTTTTTTTTTTTAATAAATCTATAGTAAACTTTTCAGTTAAGGAAATCACAGCAAATTGTAATTCTGAGAGCTTTGACTAGCAAAAAATTAAAAAATACTTATGTAACTTTTATAAACTGGAAACTCATAATTAATTATGTTTTTAAATTATCTTCTAGGAAAAGAAAAGACAATAAAAAGAATCATTTTAAGAAAGAGACCTTGAGATATCTAACAGGAAGTGTAAGAGCTGCTTGAGTTAAATATAATTTCTGAAAAGCACTATTGTGCTTCTGTGGTGGAGTCCTTTTACCTCTGTCAGTGAAATACACTTAGCTGTCATCACCTATTATCAGGTTTTCATCCTGGCTATTTTACAGTTTCAAGTGTTTTCTGTGTAAGAGCTAGTATATAAGCCAAAAAGATCTGCCGATGTTATGAAAGTGTTAAAAAATAATAATATCAAATACATTTGGATCATCTTTCATAAATGAAAGGTGCTTCATTGCATTTTTCTTTTCTACTGAAGCTAGTTAGCATTAAACATTTCCCAAGTTAGCTCTGAAATTTAAGGAAAAGCTTTTCAACATTAGAATTTTTTAAATATAGCAAAGAGTTCAACACAATAGAACCCTCAAGATGGGGTTATTATTGGATTCTGATACCAAAAGAAGAATAAGAAATTCATGAATGATTCCCTACCTTTGAGATAGACTTTTGACATTACAGTACTAGGGTTATAAACCTTAACCTAAAACACATCTGTATGAATCTGAGCAACCTGAGATTGTAAATACTAGATGCATCTCAAAAATATTGATCTCAGGTGTGTACGAATGAAATCTCAAATCCTAATACAGCAATAAAGCTTTTCTTCTCTACTCTCCCCTCTACACTTCAGTCTTTATTAGTCAAGCAATTTACAAAGAAAAGTAGGAGACACACTAGAGCAATCCTCATCTCTTGCAGCAGTTTTTGTAACCTAATTTTATCCTGGGTAAGTAAGTGAATAATTTTATCCTGGGTGAAATATTAACAACCAAAACCTTTCTCAACTATGAATATAAATGTAACTTCTAAATAACATAGGTTAGGAGGAAGACTTAGGAGTTGTTACCATTGTTCACTTAAGCATTTTAGGAAATGCTACCCCCTCATGGTAAACATGTCCTGATTACACCCATTGCACTAAAAGCACCTTGGAAATTGTGGGTGTCTGAGCTGTGGTCATGAGCAGGGCAACTATGATGTCTTATTTGTATCACTTTCCAAACACAGTGAATAAACAGGGCTTTGTGATCTCTGTGCTACCTTTGCACAATTAATTTTGTATATTATTTTGATTTCTTCTCACCCTTCATAGTTTTACATGGAATAGAAGCATAATGACCCACTCCACCCGAACTGGGTATTTCCTGATAATTAATTAAGGGCTGTTAAGGGACTTCTGATTTGCTGTTGGCACTCAGCTCAATGAATTGTCAACCATCAGGAAATACCCTCCCTACTTGTCATATCTGCCTAATTTCTAATTAAGCACCCAATATGGAAAGCAAATATTTTGGTGTTATTATTTTCACCCATTTCAATTAAATTAATCAATTCAATTTTGTACTGCCTAAAATCTCAACAAAATACGATTTGCATTGTATATCAGTGATGATATTAATTAGTAGAAATATACTATATATATTTAAAAAATAAAGAACTGTATATGAAGTAAGAAAAGATAGACAATTCTTCAATATAACCATATAACTTTTTTCTCCTTTTTTTTTTTTTTTTAAACTCATAAGAATATGGTATGACCCAAGACACCCATTTGGATGACTGTTTCTATATTATCAGTACCCATAAATGTTCTTTAAACCCACCTTCTCATGATAATTTTATAGCCGAGTATAAATATTGGAAAGCCAATCCATTGCTTATTAAAGATAAAGAATTAACCTAAAAATATTCATGTATTTGATCTGAGTTTTCTAAATAGGAAGAAAGAAGAAAATAAAAGGGAAGAGAAGTAAGAAAATGGGGAAGAATGGACATGATGAGTGCAGGAAAAGCTTTGAAATGGGTTTAATTTTGAGGGACTAAATTTACAAACACAGCCAAAAAAATTAAAATGAAATGGTGCCATTCCCATTCCACCTTCTAAAACTCAGAGCTCAAATGGGACAGTTGGGATATTTGGAGATTATGGCCAACACCTCCATGAGTCAGGACAAATATTTCAAACAAGTGGTCTCCTACAGGAGATTCTTATACCGTACAGTACACACCAGAAAGCACTTCCTCCTATGGACATGATTCTATTTTAGACAAAATACAAAAGTTTTATTTACACCAAAGAATGAAATCAAGAGTTCTAACACAGACACTGATTCTCAGGCTCCCCAGACACCACTTCAACTGTTTTATTTGCAATGCTGCAGCTAGAAGGGAACATCCCTGCCTGGTTGGTTTGGGGCAAACTCTGGTTTATTTAGAGCTGGCTGAAATCGGTATTAAAAATATAAATAAATAAATAATGATAATGATAATAATCATAATAATAAACCACTAGTTGAACAAAACATTAAGATTTGACCAATAGCATTTTTATTTTATTTTATTTTTTTAGCAAATGTTATGCAACAAATTCCTTTGTTGCATATAAAAATAAATGTTTTTCAGTTGACTATTAGGAAATCAGTTTGTGTATCGACTGAATAAATAAATCCTATTCATACAGCTTACTGACTTGAAGGGAATTACTCGAGTGCCTTTTTTTAAATGCTCAGCTCACTTTTCTGCCATATATTTGTGTCTTATGTAGAGAACAAGTATTGATTTAGCCCTTAAAAGGGATGGCACAAGAGATGTGTTCAATCATGTGGGATCAAGTAAGAAAATAACCTTATTTTGACTTTGTTACCTTCAAAGCTATTTCACAAATCTGGGACTCCCGGAAACATTTAGTGTGAAAAGCATTACTGCCCATTGTTATCTTACGTCATCAGAAGAAGCCAGAACAAGAACAATGGAAAATGTTTCCAGAAATGATGAGGAAGGCATTGTTTGGATTATCCCTAGGTACAATGATTACCATTGGGTAGCATCGTAAGCAGTCGGAAATTGCTCATTTTTTAGCATCTTCTACAAAGTAATTATAAGGAATGACGTTTTCATCTCCTTAAAGTAGATACTATCTGTCTCTTGCTTCAGCATAAATATGGCTTACAGCAAGTCATCCATTTCAACAGAAGCTAATGAAAATCAAGCCCTTTTTACAATCTTTTTGCCAAAATAAGCAAATAAACAAAAAACAGTAAGATTTATCTAACATGACCTACTTCCATTGTTACTTAGCACTTTGGTAAAAGTGAGATCTCCTGCTATACAAATTGCATGTTTTTATTAGACTGCTGTAATTATATATATAACATATATAATTAATATATAATTAATCTTGTGAAGAACACATGATTTGTGCCTTAGAAATTATATATAAGAGCCTGCTTCACTGCCTATGGGAGTCAGTGGAAGACCTTGAATAGGCTGTAGTTAGTGAACCAAACTTGTTGCTATTAGGTTAAATAGGTTTTTCATGTTCCAAAGAAAGAGACAAAGGCTTGACAGAACAAGCAACTCTAGCTCTTTTAAACATTTTTTCCCCAGAGACACTTTTCAAAGCATTGGGACTTGCAGTGTTTCAGCTGAAAGAGAAAAAACAAAACAAAAAAAATAAAAAAATAAACTTCTCCTTAACTTCAGTAGGAGAATATGTTGATTAACACTGAATTCTCTTCAAAATTCTTCCTGTAACTTTGTATTTCTGCTTGAGCTATAAGACAAAAGATTATTTTGCTGCTGTTGTAACAAAAAAAAAATCTGTTTGAGTCAGTGGAATTGAATCTTTTGGTGTCAGCAGATATTTAACACATATACTGTAATAAGTGCCAGTGTGATTGCTGACACAATATTGTTGAAACAAAGTTGAAGTATATATGGTATATTAACATTTAACAGTTCCGTTGTGTAAAAACTGAAAGGCATAAATGTCAGTTCTGACTGCAGTGGTTTATCCTGTTAGAGTGAATCTTCTGAGAAACTTAAAAACATGTTTCTTTCTTAAATAGTTGACTACAGAAAAGTACTTCTCTCACCACCAGTTACTAGTGTCGGAAGTGTGCATTTATCTTCTTGCCTTTAAGAAAAACATGAAATAAATGTATGTCCTTCTAGAAAACAAATATTACCTTTGCAACTACTGAATTAAATTTAAATTAATATTAACAGAAGCAATATTTTAAATTATGCTGGAGTTCTGCATACTTCTAAATTAAAGCTCTGCCCTTCCAATGTAATCAACTTGGGAGAGGGGCATTGGGGAAAATCTACTCTTGTTTATCAACACTGAGCAGCAAGGTTTTATTCAAAGGACCTTTGCAGCTATGTACTCTACTATTCATGTTACAATGATTCAAAGCACTATGTTCATCTGTTCCTAGAAAGTAGAGCCAAAATTAAAATAAAACAAATGTTTGCATCTCTGTTTTATTGCTGTCCTTCTGTTTCAGTCCCAAGACCATTCTGATTTATAGCAGCAAATGGTTCCAAAGAAGTAAGACTGTACAAAGGTGCTGAAACACCCCAGCCAATTTCCTTCTGCAGATGAGCTAGAGATGTGGAAAGAAAACACCAATGGTGAAGAGCGAAGAAATCTAATTTGCCTCTGAGGCATGGATACCAGTGAAAGAGGATGTTTTGCTCTAAGAAACCTCCCATACAGGATATTTAATAAAATATGTTACATCAGTGTCGGAACTGACAGATTTAAATACCTATGGCAAGGAAACTTAAATCCACATGTAAGCTTTCTGGATGAATCCAGTTTGTCTAAGTTCTACTTTTCTTTTCCCCCCTTCCACCGTTTGGAAGACCTGTAAGAACCCAAAGCATCCAAGTAGCAGACCCTTACAGACAGATCTCATAATAAGCCGCAACATTAAGAACTGTAACATAATGGCAATGCTCTAATAAAGCTTGTATTGGGCTGTCCACCAAATGCTCATGCCTCAGCACTCCAACCTCTTCAAGGAGCAATAAGCGCATGTTGACTTGACCGTGTTTGGACAATCGTGCATCCGCTCCACCCAGCTCACCGGGGCTGAGAAAGCTCCAATCCGGAAGCCATGCGGCAGCATTAACTTGCTGCTGAGAGGCAAGGTATGTTAACTCAGGCTCGGTGCCACACAAATTAGGTTACACAACTTCTGGCCAGAAGTGCCTCACATCCGTCCCACTTCAAATACACGGAGAACGGATCTATAACAATATGTTCTTGTACTCTTACACAGGTAGACATACTCTGCATTTTCTCAAAACATAGTGTATGATTTCCACATCTTTCCTTTTTGGCACTCAACCTGATAGGCAGATGGTTTTGATGGGAAGGAAGTAGTTATAATGAGTAATAATTCATTTTGTCATCAATAAAGGATAATGATACTTTTTAAACTATTTGCATACGGAACTTGTGAATAAAATATTAAACAAATCCAATAATGAAAATAAAATATCTATTCAAGGGAATCCAAATGTGGTAAGGGACATCAAAAGGCCTATTTTTAATTCCATTTGTTTGCTATAGCATAAGTTCAACATATGATCTAATTCATCTGTGACTGCAATAAACAGGTATTAGATCAAAGCCACTACAACTGTATGATTTTTAGAAAGGGAGAAACACATGACAGTATGGAGATGAGCACCAAAGATGTGGGACTGAAAGCCTTTGAAAACAAAGATGGATATTTACACCATACTAGTTGATTATGCCTTTTTGATAAAACAGCCAACCATATACTAGATATAATCTGTAATCAAGAATCCTCCAACACAAGAATTAATTTATAAATGAACTACTATATAAATGGGTATGCTGTGCCTTCAGAAAGTGTCTTAGATGGAAATTTTAATGCACAGCTGTAAAACAAAAAAATATTCTACAGGACTCAGCCAAAAAAGTAAATGCATCCACACAAACTTCTTTGCTGAAAAATTTCACCATATTTCCCGACTTTCCAGAAGGTAACTTAAAAACACAGTGCCTGATCTTTTGGATTGGCCTGGAGGACTCCAAGGTCACAGAAACAAGCTGCAATTAAAAAGGGTGTAATGAGGAAAGGTCATGAAAAATGAATAGGAACATGCCCCGGCACTACAGAGCAGTGAGGTACAAAAACAATCGGGGTGGGAAGGCGCCAGCCAGCATGCTTTCCTATCTAATCAGCTGTGTCTCTGATAAAGGAGGAAGTAGGTTAAGGGAGGGAGTCTTCAGCACTTAAAACAATCCCCAAGACTCCATTTCTGCACTAGTAATGCAGTGTCTTTAGGACTGAGGCCAAGAGAATAACTGAAAGGAAGCTTAGCAGTCCCTAATTGTCAGCTTCTTATTTGTTCATGGATAATAATGACTTGTTTGAACCAGGACAACAGATACTGCTTTTCACAACTTAGCACTGTCAACACTGCTATGCATCTTGCTCCGTAAAGCCTCACAAAACAAACCTGATACACATCTGCACCATGGAAAAGCCATGCGGGTGCACTGCACCCAGTTCTGTGCTGACTTTCAAACTTCATTTTTCCTTGAACAGCTCAAGGACATTCTAAACACATTGCTCTGATTCCTCTTTTTTTTCTAACAGTTAAATGAGCACAGTAGATAATCGTTGGGAGAAATCTGACTTAATCTGAGATTTGAAGAAATAATCATTCTTAAGATCTTGAAGAAGCAGTATGACATGAAGGGATTTCAGATTTAAGTAACTTAAGACTTCTGATTCATGAGCATGGTTTGTAACAGCTGAGAAGGCTCACCAAGGCCAGCTGTCAATCCTCTGTGATGGTGCACAGGCAACAGAGCTCTGTGAGAATATGGTGTACATTCTCAGTGAGTAAGCTGTCTTGTGTCTTGTACGGAGAAGCAGAGCTTTCTATTGCTATGCCCATATAGCAGCACATTTAAACAAGAGGATGAAATAAAATGGCACAGAGGCTTGAGCTAGAAAACTAGGAGAGGAGAAAAGCAGTGAAACGGTCTGTTCCACCTGTGTGTGTGCAGCCTTCTCTTCCTGTCACTTGAAAGAGAGGTATTTACTAGGCTTCTGTGGAAATAATGAAGCTGGACCCATTTATACATGGATGCTTTTAGAGTCCAGCTTCATTATTTATATATGTATGCTTTTAATCCATTATACACATTTAATATCCAGTTCTCACAGTGATGTTCTCCTGCCAAAGTTGTCTGAATTCCACTCCTAAGGTACAATCACCTGAATTGCTGCACATGGTTCTGCATCCATGTGAAGAGGCCAAACCATCAGAGCAGCCAGCAGGAAGCTTTCCTAGCTGCATGGATCTGAAAGATTTCCGCCTTCAGCAACTGGAGGTGACCAAAACAAGATGGGAGCTTGCAAAGTAATGCAGAACTTCTGTCCTATTCCTCTAAGAAGCCTCCAGGCAGGCTCTGAATATTTTGGGGGGAGAATTCATTCATAAAAATGTTTCGGCGATTTGCTGCCTTGATTCTGAACAGCACTGCAGACCAGAACTGTATTTGAAACGATTGCTTTGGCTTTGACTCAGTAATTACTTTTCTCATTAAAGAGAGCTGTTTATATAAAGATATCTTGCTTAAACAAGACAAGCTGCTCCACCACAGTTATAATCCATTAGTCATTATTAAAGTGGGTATACAGAAAATCGCAGGCTCCAGTTTCCCAGGACTGCGTAGCTTTAAAAAGCTTTAAAACAAAGAAGCTCATTCAGTTGTATGCAGGACAAACATGTTCTGAATTGCTGATTAAAAATAAGACTAACTGATTTGTATTTAAATCTTCACCATCTAAAAGCAATAGTGATTGAACAAAGCATTTAAATACTCCAAAGTAAATGGGAGCTTTGGTTCAACTACATATTCCATTAAATTCCAGATTATGTTCACATACCAGTGTGTCTCCTGTTGACATCCTGAGAGGAGTTCTATAGTTCACACTCTTTCATATGACCAGTCATCACCATTTTATAGTAAGGGGTAAAACATCTGTCTTGAACTACTACTAACCTAATAGTTTCACACACTTTAAAATGACTTCACAATTAAAAAAATAAAAAATAAAAAACTCTAATATAACAAAATTTTTAAAATAGAGCTACATGAATCAATTTAGTACATTTATTAACAGATTTCAATACCTTCTCAGGTTTCCCAGATCTCAATCTGAATTTTGAGAATACTTATTTTAAAGTTAGACTTGACAAAAGTAGCAAGGCAATACTATATTATCAGGCTTACTTATATACTTTATTTCTACACCCACTTTTTTTCCCTACACTAGTAAATGACTGGTTTTATGTTCTCTGTACTGTTTCACAACTAAAACACCTCAAAATACTTTGATAGCACTTTTTCCTTCTTCATATTGTAGGGCAAGGAGAAGTATTCGTAACCATTAGGAACAAAAGTCTCATACCATCAGAGGAGGAAATTTCGGACTGTAATGACATGTCTACACACATGAGGTTTTGAACTGGACATGAAAGTCAGTGTTGTTGTTATTAAGATCTCTTTACTATTTGAAGCCAGGATAGAAACCTCACAAGAAATAACAGTTTCTTACTATGAAGAAAGATTCCTGGAAAGTGAAAATCGGGCAGTGAAGAAAGCCAGCTATAATTTCCAAACTTCAAAGACATGGCATAAATCAGCCCATATGCTGGAAAGCTGGCCTCTACTCAGCTTGGGCAAGACAGACAAAGAGCAGAACTAACTTTGTCATAAACTGGGAAATCAACTTTCTTTCTGCCTCTCACATGGCTGGAGGATGGGGTTAACTGTCATAAGATAACATGTTGGTAGTCAGAGAGAGATATCCTACAGGCCTGAGAAGTTAGGGGAAAGTCTTGACCAAACAAGGAAACAAATAAATTAAGATCACTTTTATAGCTGCCAGTTTAGAGCATGTGTGAAAATGAACCCACCCCAGAAGATCAAAGTAGCCTGGGTTACTAGCCAGATGACAGATGCTGAAGCATTTTCACTCCAGTTCCTCTTTATTGGAGCATCTCCTTCAACAGTTCCTGCATGTCCAGAAGCTGCAGGGAGATGCTTCATGCCAAGAAAGTTCTCACAGTTACATTTGACCTTAAGTTATTTCTAATCAGATTTGTCCATACCTACATATCAGCTATTCCTAAAGTAACAGATTTATTCCCCCAACCTTCCCCAAACTTATTTTTTAAAACATGAAACAGATTCCTGAGCAGTAGAAACTGGTGTGGTGTTACAGACTCCTGCATTCATTCCTTGATGAACTTTCCCTACTGCAGAACTTTGTCACTGTGTGAATGAATTTATTTACTTAAAATGACAGAAACATTACACTCTTGGGATTATAATCTTCAAAAACTGTGCTCTTTGACTTAAGTAGAGCTTTAATGCTTGCAATAAATGCATAACTATGCCAGTATTACCAAGTATATGCAATTATATGCAATTTTTGGAAAAGAAACAAAAATTACAGCCACTTGAGTCACTGCTTCCTTTGATAACCTTTGCCTATGCAATTAATCATCAGTCATGAAAAAGTTGCCATAGTCTCCAAATAGTATGACGCATACAGTACAACTACCATGGAGGTCATTTTTCTAACAGTAACTTACTGCTTGATATTGTGTTTTTGTTTTTTTTCATGAAGTCTGAGAAAAAAAAAAAAAAGGCATTAAAAAAAAACGTTGTTTCCCTTGACATTTGTGCTATATGTAGACATATTTACTATGCTCTCCACCTGCTAGCCAAGATGCCATAAGATCCTTGATTAAATAAAGATACAGCAAATAAGTTTGCTCTTTGGATCTTTCATAACAAACTTAGTAAAAGAATTTACTACATAACTTTAAGTTTTTCTCTTTTCTACATTACTTCTTAACATGTGCCTTACTTATGAAGCCAAAAGGAAATTTTCTCAGCAATAGCACGTCTGCTCCTGAAGCTTATTTCTCAACCAAAATAGCAGCCCACCACATGTAACATCATAATTACCACGTATATAATTCATTTTGACAAATATGATTTGATGAGAGAAATAAGTAGTTCTTCAGAACCAATTAGTTCTTTATAAACAGACACTATTTACATTCAACCAAACCTAAAATAGAGAAGAATTAAAAGAGAATGCCTAATTTTGATTTCACATCTAACAGCAAACCTGCTTAGTATTAATTATTGCACATCTGACTTATCTCCTTCAGAGATGACAACCAGGCACAGAGAAGCGCCTAACTTCAATGACATTTAAATATGTTTTCAAAGTTTCTAAAAAGTTGCAGCAGCTTTTTACACATTTGCCTCACTAAAAATTGAAAATGCACAGTGACAATATGACAACCAAAGAGTTGGTGTATTTCAAAAATTAAGATCTTTTCCTACATATTAAAAGCAAATATTTAGGGGACACAGCTTTAGAATATCCAGGATTTTATGTTATTGATCAAGCTGGAAACACAAAGTCAATTATTCAGCTGGGACCGTGGTCCTTCTTAGGGCATCACTCACTGTGTGATGATCACACACACCGTGATTATAAAAGACACGATGCTAGGCTCAAATCCTGGCAGAACACTCTTGAGCCATGTAGCAGCAAGGTCATCCAGGCCTCCCAGTCCTGAGGTGAGCGATGGGTCAGGACAGCCCCTTCCTTCTTCCTGCCCACCAGGCCTTTAACACACCCATTTATGCTCACCATATGAGCCTACATTGCATCATGAGAAGTACTGCATGCCTTACAGTTATGTAATGTAGATTGGCACCATACAGAACTGGATAATGGACTCCGCTGGCTATTGCCATTAAGAGGCTTCCCTCATACTAAGGAAACAACAGATTGCTTATTTATGAGACTTCTGGATTTTTCCACTACCAGTGTTGCACAAACAACTGGAAAATTTTAGCTTGGTCTTGCAGCCTTATCAACATGTTTCTAAAAGCAAAAAAATACAGCAGGTATTTCTGTTAACTTTGCTCTGTTGTTAAATCACCCTCAAAAACAATAGTCATCATGTCCTCCACCTGCAACTAGAAGGCACTTGCATTTTGTCATCTCCCATTTCAGCATGGCGAATTTATTTACAGGTGCCTTTTTGCAATCCACTTCTCAGTCACTGGCTTGTATATTTCCAAATGAAGGGCTTTGCAAACCTGATGTCATAGTGGCATAATTATTATAACATTGGTTTCATGACTCATTCAGTGATTACACTCTAACCAGCCACTCCTTGTCACTCACCATTTGCCAACTCAGTGTTTATCTAAACCAGAATGTGCTGACTGAAAAGCACATGCTGTTAAAAATGCACTTAAATTAAATCACAGTTACTTTTTTTTTAATATCCCTGTATAATTTTTGCATGCTTAATGCTGAAACACTGAAGGTGAACCTCCTTTAAACTGTAAAATCCAAACAGTGATTGGTTTAGTCTCAATTCTTCCCCACCACATTTATAGCCAGACTTAAGAACAAGCCATAAAAAAAGACATTTAGCGCCTACAAACCTGCGCTGACTTTGTAGCAAGAAAACATTCCTAAGCCTGGCCCTTATTATTTATTTTTTTCTACCACAGAGGGTAGGTTGCTCTTAAGAACAGCCATAAAACTCCACACACTTTCCCTTGTACTACTGAAGGAGAAATGGAGGGGACAGGGCAAGAGGGATATCTTCTGTGGCCTTTACCATAACCACATCACACCAGTTCCTTGCCACCACACTCCCAGTCCCCACAGGGAGGTGATGTGGGATTTTCTTCAGCACAGTCAGTTTTTCACGAGGTTGTATCAATTTTTCACAGTTAGAATTCACATTAGCTATTTAGTGCTCTGCCCAGCATCTCTCCCTTCAACAACACTTAGATTGCTCAATCTTTTCTTGAACAACAGAACACCATGGAGATGTCCCAGGCCAAGTCCTTCCCCTGGGACATTTCAGAGCCTTCCTTCTGTGTGAAGCCACACAAATTAGCCCCACAGCGTATTCATGTTATGAAGATGTTGAAACTTTCCAAGAGAACTGATTCATGGAAGAAGCATAGAGCAGGCATTTCAGAGGTTTTCTGAAAAACTGTAATCATCTTTATCTTCTGTTATGATATTTTATGGTATTAATGAAGAGGTGATGCTTTCCTAATTATAAAAACTTATTGATCCAAAGGCTTTGGAACTTCTGTAACAGACTTGTTCTTTATTTCTCTTCCAGACCCTGAAATTTCTGTTAGTATTTGCAATTCATAAAATGAATCAGCATAATTTCAACTGAATAATACAGTGCTCAAGGTCAACCTTCTACCAGAAGATGACAAAAGTATTAAATCTGAGGAAAGCCACTACAAACCTATTCTCGTGATGTCCAACAACATCAACAACGAAATGTCAAGATACTTAGAAAGCTCAAATAATAACATAAAGTTCAAATAAACAGCAAAGGCAGGTGCTTATTAGAAATTAAATTGAACTTCCTGTAACTAATAAACCAAGGCCAAATTGGGGAGAGATAAAAAACTCAGAAATGCTAAAAATATTACTCAAACAATACTTAAATACTGAGCTGACCTTTTTAACTATAAATATAAATGAAGCACAAGAGGATTTAAGGGTGCTTAGATGACTACTTAATTTAAACTAATCTACCAGTTACCTGCAGTTGACCTACATGGAGTTTGATGTGCACAGTGGTGTACAACTGCAAAGCTACCACAGCTTTGCTACACAAATGTTCTGATAGATAAGGAATTGGCTTTCTTTGTCAAAATATCCATAGATGATGGAGTGACTGACAATGTTTTAAATAGGTTTAGTTCCTTCTGTTCAATCTCTGCTAGGCTGTGAAGGCAGAGAAGCACTGAAGCAGGTTGCCCAGAGAAGTCGTGGAGGCCCCATCCCTGCAGACAGTGAAATTAGACCAGGTTGGGAACAACCTGCTCTCTGGCAGAAGCTGCTTTGAGCAGGGGTTTACCCAGGTGATCTCAAGAGGCCCTGTGCCACCTCAGCCAACCCATGACTCTGGCCAAGCTTTTAAATAAGCTGCAGTTCTTAAAAAAGAGCTCTCTGCAGTCCTGTCCATGAACACTGGGACTTCAGCTGAGTTCTAAAGCTGATATCCAAGAAATAACCTCTTTTTTTTTTTCCATTTCTCTTTGGTTAAAATGCACTTCTATGGAGGACTACAAGTAACCTAGCGAGAGTAACCTTTATATTTGAGATGCATTCTATGATTATGTTTTCTCTCCACTTATGACCTTAAAATGAACCTGACTTGCATTAAAGTGTGTTTGAAAATAAACAAAAAATGCTGGATGTTGGGGCGGGGGGGGGAATGTTTCCTTTTACACTTCTATTCTGAGCACTGAGCTTGACATGACCTTGAATTTCCCATGATATAATCAGATACAAAATCTGCACCTTTGCTGATGAGACTTTACTGATTGAAAAGGAGGGATCAAGCGCATTGGTACTCTGATTATACCTTTATGGTTCTCAAGAAACATTTTTATATTTTTCGAATCCTTAAAATTGATGCATTGCACACTTTCAAATACCACAAATTTAAAGGTACTCCTCATTTATATATATTCAATCTAGATTGAATAGGATATTAAACTTCATTTTTGTATTAAAAGAAAAAAAATGTATGGCAAAGAAATTATTGACCTCACATGACATGACATTGCAGTAAATGGATAGATGGATTGTCACTCCGAGAGACTTCACAGCATAGGTAACCTCTGTTTTTTTTTGGTAGATGTCAAGCAGACAATGCAATCACCATTTTTGTCTATAGCAAAATTTTCCCAAGCTGAAGGAGCAAGCAAATAATTACAGTTTAAGAGTACTTATTTTATTACTAAAAAAAGACAAGCACAAAAGAAACATTTCCATGTATACATATGGATATCTTGTTTCTGCATAATAAATTGTAGTCATTTGCAGAACAAAATTATTGTAGATACTGGCAAGATGCTGGTGCTGTTCAAAGAACATTTTTCATTTCACCACTTCGAGATCTGTGACTAAGCTTTGTTTTTCTTGCAACACTTGAAATAAATTCATTATAAAACAGTAACAAGCCAAGACTTATTTAGAGAAATTATTGCTGAAATAAAGTTTCTGAACAATTATATTTAATTATCTTTCAGAATACTCCTCAAAAAAAAAAAAAAAAAATAGTTCCATATTGCAATCTTTAATCCTGACAGCCTAGGTAAAGGTAGATTTTTGTCTTGCTTTTCATCTCTAACTATTATTAGACCAGTTCCTTTAACCATTGTTTTGTTTAAAAACAATTAAACATGAAAGACTGGGACACTCAGCAGAATGTGTAAGATGCTGTTTGAATCTCATTAAAAATGCCTTTTAAAGTTATGCTCCAACTGGCATAATTCTAGCTTCAAATTAAGCAAGAATAGTCAACAACACAAAACTGTTTCTGTCACTTGGTTTGTCTTTGCTACCTGAAATATTTAACCTTACTATGTCAGCTGATGGGAATCATTAAAATACCCTGTTCCTCTTGTCACTTGACTCTTCTCCCTACCATCACCAAACAGATGAAGTCACACTCAGCATTAACCCAAGATCATGCCCAAAGGACCTTGACTCTGTAGTCACCTGAGCTATTTTAGTGAACAGTGTCATCTCATGAGTAGCAGTTGGCAATTGGTCCAAAACCAAAGTCTTAGAAAACTGCATTTAGATTTCTTCAGAGTTGTACTTTTTGGCTTCACCTACCTTAAAGTGTCATCTGGCTTAATAAAGACATAGGGAAGTACAAGTCTTCCTTTAAGCTATTATCAACAGTTGCTATCATTACTGTATTTGAATCCTTCAGTGTCTGACTATAACTTTTTATCATCTTTTTCTGAATACAAACTTCAACATGACACCAATTTTCTACATAAAGCAAGAAAACATGAGGTTTCTTCAATGGCTCAGTTAGAGCCCTTTTCAGTTTTTAAAAATGCTGTGTAGTATCTAGCAGGGTATTTGTATTATGTGAAATACAATACATAAAAACATAGCTCTTAAACGAATAGAAGCAACTTCTAAATGATTTTGCTTAGCAACTGTTATCACCCAATGCCTGAAAACCTCTTGCTATTATAATTTGAATACATTAAGCATAATGAGTTTTCATCCATATGAAACACTTGTACTTCTAAGTGTAGTCTGTTCAAGATCCAGTAAAGAAGGATTTATAAGATGAGGGTTTATATTTATCTTATATGTCTGAATGTGTGCCCAACATCTTCAAAAATTTACAAAGCAGAAGTCACAGACTTAATCTTCAGCACAGCTCTCAGCATTTCTCAGCTTTGAATGTGAATAATATATAAAAGGTCCAACTATTGAAAGAAACATCTGATTTTTCCCATTGTAAATATGACCTACGTACAACTTAGCTATAAAGAGACATTAACTTTTGATCTGATCTAAAAATATATTTTTTAAAAAGTCAGAAGAAGCTCTTTTGCCCAGCTCTGTTCAAAGGTCACTGTCCTGAAGAAATGTTAATGATCAGAAAGCCAAAAGCAATTTCAAGTAGCTACAGGAAGAGGAACTTTTTTGGAATTGTCCAAAAATGTTTTTTAAACTCGAGTATCTCAACAGCAGCTCACTGATCAGCAATTCAAAACTCAGTTTAATAGCTGACAGCCTACTTATATTAATATGACCCTAACCTTTCTGATACACTTCCAGAAAATATACAACTTTCTGCCTCTGATTTTTGTGTTCAGTTAAATCTGTAGGGATTCAAGTGTAATACTTAATGAGAGTACATTTTTACAAACTAAAATGCAATTTTTTCAAGTAAATTCAAACACTTCAAGAAAACTAATACATGCAACTAAGACTATCACTACTCTTTACGACAAAGCACTCAAGTTACTTCTTCGGACAGTCTTACCACCCAGGAAGCCGTTTTGTACTATCAGATGAGCACAAACCAAGGTACAGTAACTACCAGACAGATGGTCTATTACAATGGAAACAACATAGGGAATACAAATACTCTATTAATGGAGGTCTCCTGTCTGCAGGAAGCTTATTTATGTGCATTAAGAACAAAACAATATTGATACTATCAGAAATTGGAAGCTGGAAGAACAGAATATAATATTTTGGACACTTCTCCGGGGACATTCATTTAGACAACCTATATGGATGTAGAAAGCAGAAAGGTTGAGATTACTTATAAAACTGTCTGGTCCTGTTCCTGAGACTGACATTGTCACACAAGTTGGAAGAATAAAATCTCAACTTACAGAAAAATGACATGCCTCATCTAGCTAAGGATGCTTAAAATTCATGTATGCTCCCTAACAGGCAAGAGAGTGACAGAAGGTAATGCATCCCACCAGGATCATGATGGTCACCATCATGAATTTTGACATCACTGGGAGGATCCAGATCCACAAGCTACGTAAATGAATGCCAAGACCGCAGGAGCATCTGCTTTTAAGACCTTATTGCACTTCAGGAACCTAAGTTATTCAAAGATTGGTGCTGGAAAGCAGTAGCATAAGTGGCAATGACTTCAGAGGAAACAAATACAAATAAATAATAGAACACCATTAAAAAAATAACACTATAACATGCATTAAGTTTAAGCTTAAACCACTCAATTATTCTTAACAAATATAGTGATACTAGACTGTGCTAGGTCTGGATAATTAAAAGGTGCGGATGCATCTGACCACTAAATAAATAAGTAATAATTTCCATCTCTCTCCCCCAGTGCACCATCTTGTGTATTTGAAAATCAAATTATCTAGAAATCTGAAAAAAAAAAAAAAAAAAGCAAAAAAAAAAAAAAGCAACTATTTTAAGCAACGCAGAAGGGTAAAAAAACAAGAACACTCAAGCTCTAAACCTATTCAGTTTTCTTTGCAGTTAAGGGATGGAAAGAAACCAACTCTTTGTTACAGTTTTTATTTCACAATTCTTGTCAAGTTTCAACAAATCATTTTGAACATAGAGCAAGCCAGCCCATTTTGTTATATATTTCCATATAACCCCTTCCCTCCAAGTATCCTCACTGGCCTTCACAACATTTGCCTCTCACTTCAATATTGACTTATGAGATATAATAAGAATACCAAGAGGTTTCACTCAGAGCTACAAGCTCCCTTGGGGATGGGGGTGCTGATCGGTAAAAAGCTATTATTAAAGGCGTTGCAGGGTGGCTTGCCTTATGCCCGCTCTTTCACTTTTGCCTTCTACCACCCTACTACTACTGGCAATAGCTAAATTTTTCCTAAGCAGAGCCTTGGGTACTCCCTGGCAGAGCTCAGACCTTCTCTGGCAGAGGCCTGAGCTTCATCTTTTGCAATAGGCTGGAAATTCTGTGGTAACTTTATCTAAATATATTGCTGGGTTTCACTGTTAATGAGTCTCTCTGATAGAAACGCATTTCTGGAAATGTTAAAGATCTGTTATTTCTGGAAATAAATAATAAAAAAGAGCAGTGTGTATATACACACACACACACCTACAGAAATAGGGATAATGTTGTTCCGTTTCCCAAAGTACCTAAATGTAATTTTGGCTATTTACATAACACAATGGAAATAAAGAAGTAAATAAAGTAAATAAACTGTAAACATCTAAAGCAAAAACTATCAATTGCAATTGCAGAAATAGTTGGAAGAAAAGGAGGAGAAAGAACGGTTCCTCTTCCTAGCTGCCATATTTCAACTCCCCAGGCTTTTGTCATTCTAATTGGAATAGACAGTTCTAATTATTTCTAATTCTGCACTCGCCTTATACCCCACCAGAGGTAGCAACCAGAGGTAGCTTGGCCCAGAAACATCCTCTTTATTTGAGTATCGGTGCAAATCCTCAGCCCTTGGTGCAAACCTTACTCAAAGCCCAACCTAGAAAGCCACACAAAATGCAGAAGCAGGATGTTTAAATTAAGCATTAATCCTATAACTCCAGGGATCCAGAAAAGTGTTTTTCTCTGTGAGTGCTGCTATAACCCTCAGTTTTGGCCTCAGTCTCACCCTAAAGATGGGGAAATCTAGAATGGAGGACTAATAATATCAAGGAAAACAATAATAATTAAAAAAATATATATTGAAATAGTAAATACAGACATTTCACATGTCATCTCTAGAAGAGGAATTGGGAACATTAAGCAAGGCTGTTTTTTTTTTTGTTTTTTTGTTTTGTTTTTTTTAAATAATAGCTAACCCAAATTTTTGAAAGTTTTACAATACTGGAACTCAATATGAGAATTTGCCCACAAAAGGTAACTTTTTCAAATTCCACAACATTCTGAAACAGCAAACCTACTCAGAACCATTCTTTCTTATTGCCTACCTTTACTTGACCCAATAAGTCTTCTTTTTAGTGGCCACTTAATTGACAAACACTGCTAAAGCAAACATTGCATAAAGAAACAATTAAAAAAAAAAAAAAGGAAAAGAGAAGAAAGAAACCTGAAAATCCTATGACTGAAATTCCATGACTATGTTTATACATGTACAGCTCAAAAAAAAAAAAAAAGAGACCTCATATTCAAAAGTTATTATATATTCAGTCAACTTAAACACTTCGGTTTTGTCCCACAGCTAACTAGCATCCACTTTTTTGGTTACATGAATGAATAAGTCCCAACACTAGAAAATGTTTGTTTTCCAAAACAATGCTGAAAGACATATCTATTATAGTCATTTCCAAGGTTTCCATAGGCTCTCCTAATAACTGTGCCAATGGTACAATGTTAACTCACTGATCATGCTGTAATTTAGGGTAGTAATTTAATTTCAAGACTGAGTATGTTACAATATTTTATGGGCTCCATGCAAATATAACTGTGTTAAAAAGATAATAATCTATGTATATAGAAGGCCATTCTGTAAGAGAATTCTGTAAGTTCACTTTGTTGACTTAAACTCATCTTAAAAGTCTCGGAGTGTAAAAAGCCAGTAAAGGTAAAAAAAAAAAAAAAAAAAAAAAAAAAAAAAAGGCTGCACAATAAAAAGTAATCATATTTTATTAACGATCTATAATATCTTATTCTATAGACATATTTCTTCTCCATTCTATAGACATATTTCTTCTCCTCTATTTTCATCATATTTCCTTTATGGGTACCAATGGGCACATTTCCAAGACCACATTCAAATTAGATACACACGTCCAATTTCACGTGTTCCCACACAGGAAAACATATCTTTCAATTGTACAGCAAAAGTCAGAGAGACAGAATGGTTGAGGTTGGAAGGGACCTCTGGACATTATTTAACCCAATCACCCTTCAACAGCAGCATCAGCTACAGCAGGTTGTCCAGGGCCGTGTCTGATTGGGCTTCAAGTGCCTCTGAGGATGCGTGCTCTACCAACCAGCCATGTTCTTCAGCAGTTTCTATAGATTTCAGCCAGAACAGGTGCTTAACAATGTTTAGGAATTACCCCTTCAAGTCAAGTGCTGTCTTTCCACACAACCACAAACAGCAGTAACTCTGCCTGCCCTTCAATTTTACTTTTTCTCTCCTCTCTCATCATTCTTTTTTCTAATATATGCTGTTTTTCAACCCAAACACTTTCTTTCTCCTCTGAAATCACATTCCCTTCTTCAGTCCTCTCCATCTTTCTCATACTTGTCTGGGTAAAAAATGCTTATCTAATCTCCCTTGAAAATCTGTTTTAATCAATCTTAATTTTGTAATTATTCCATTGTATTGCTACCAAATAGCAGTCGTCCTGCATTTTGCCTGTTCTTACACTCTTGATCTTTATTTCTAAGATTATTTTCAGAGACTACTGTTCCTACTGTACAGCGTTGACATTACATTAACATGCCTTCCTCACCTGAATGTAGATTTGGTTTGGATTAGTCAGTACAATATAATCAATAATTCAACTTTTTCACTACCTGAGGTAATAGCATTCTGTTCAACAAAACTTAAAGTTTTTACCATATGCAGCTAAACTGAATGCCATGTTCTTTCCATAAATTCTGATTTAAACCTCTCTCATAGCCAGCATTTTACTCAGAGAAGTTCAAGTTATGACAAGGGCACAGCTTCACAACCACTCTCTGAGGAGAAGGTACCGAAGACTAAAAGGATCTTTCTATTACTATGGCTACTCAATCCTTCAGATAAAGTAAAAATTACACAAGTTTACTTGTCTTGTATTTCTTTGCTGTGATGGCCCTGTCTGAGACGAGAACATTTGCACAGGTTATCAAATAGTAAGGTAATATCTTTAACTTGCTTTGAGACCATCAAGTGGTCTGGACAAACTGGAGTGATTTAAGGACAGGAATAAATAACACTTTGTTATTTGGGTAGTGTATGGGGAGTTGTTAGTATTTTTTTTCCCTGCAAATAAAACATTACATATGGGATTAGGATCTGCTCATAGCAACAGTTCCCACAAATACAGAAAGTGGTTGTGTCATCCTAAGTGTTCTGTCCCTACACATTGGGTGGAAAATTTGGAAAAGAAATCTCTTGAACCTGAATAATCAGTGCATTGGGTGGAGCACTCACTTTGCAGCACTGAATATTCACCTCTGGAACTGAGTTCAAACCAAGTCAAACTGATGTAACAGAAAATTCTTTAAACAAAGCATTAATAACAAAACTTTGAGTCAGAAATCAGTTTCAGAAAGATAATGCCTAAGGCAACCTTTTTTCTACTCCTCCTCCAACCCCCCCCTCCCCCCCCCCCCCAATTAGCTGTTGAACCATGCAGTTAGTGTATTCTAGAGATGCAGTGATAAAAGGCAGTATTTTATTATAACATCTTGTTCTGTTTTTCAAGATTGTAACTGCTAATTTAAAGCTAGCTCAGTTCAAACTTTAGGTCTTCATTTAGATCCCTGCAAGATCAACATCACAAAGGAAAGAACAAGCCAAGAGGACTAACAATAAATATTCTAACACAATTTCCATAAGCTAAAGTTTTGGAGCACAGAAAAGAACATCCATATCTCATCCTTTCTTGCTTCTAATAATGCTCTCTACCTATAGAAACCAGTTCTGAGTGAGAGAAAGGACTTCACAAAAGCCAGAAAGCTGGGGAAGTGCCACTGAGTGCTGCTGCACTTTATTTTTTCCACTTGCTGAATATAAACAGTATCAGTAAGGTAATGTCTTGAGAAAAGCAGTCTTAAGTGTACATTTGATTTTGCCAGGAAAAAAAGACATTCTGAAAATCCTGTTAAACTCCCAACCTGATTTACAGAGCAACAGTTTCTCAATAGGTAGCTGACATTCATTCAATAATGCACTAGTTGTGAAATATTTATTTATTTATTCTTACTTCCGCTAATAACAGTAACTCAAGAATCACCTCATAAAACTGTTTGGGAGTACATTCCCAAGCAGAAATTTTACCGTCAGCAACAGTGCAACCACAGATGTCCTAGCTGACTACCAAGGTATCTTGAATCCTCACTGCAACGGTTTCTATCACGACAGAAAAATTTGTTATGACAGGTCACAGACAATTATTTAGCACTTGGCCTCTCACTATAGTTTTGAAGAAAAGCTTCAGGTCAGCACAACAGAGACAGATATTGGACAAGACAAAATGAGTCAGTGACTCATTTTATATACAGATATATGATATCTATATAGATAGATATCTATACATATTTATCTATATATATCTATACATATATATATATATATATATATATTCTATTTATATATATATATATATATATATATATATATATGTATAGAAGGCAAAAGAGATGTATTTTCAAATCCACGCTAGGAATAGATATAAAACAAGATGTCATCAAAACCACAGCTAATGCATCGTTGAGCAGTGTTTCACCAAAACTATGCTGTTCTCTCAGTGATATTTGGTGTTCATCTTCTGAAGTTTAAATGTAAAAGACCACTACTAAAAAAGAGTACTACCAAAAAGGATTCAGCATCACTGTTCATGCTAGGCATACATGAAAGAGAAATGAAGTTCTTCAGTACGTCAACTTGCACTCACATAGGAAATACTCTAGGAAGAAGATAAAAAAGAACCCAATTTTCCTCTACTGCGAAGATTCCCATTAAAATAAGTAGAAACAGTTTAAAAACATTGCTTCCCACCCACCCATGAAGACTTCTGCTTGCATTTGATGAAGAAAAGAAAGACTGTAAGTAAATATTTTTGACAGATCTTTCTGATAAAATGGAACATAAGGCAAGTGGTGTTGCAAGTCTGGCGTGAAATTAACAAATCAGACTCAGATGAGTTTACAGGAGCATGCTTTCCTGTGATGAATCTTAAGGTTGGCTGTAAGAAGAACCTCACTGATGGATTTTATAGGAGAGGGAACACTTCAATTTGGGGGAGAAACAGCTTCCAATTTTAGCATAAATATTTTAGGAAAAAAGTATTTTGCAAATGCATTTATGTTCTTAGGAACAGAAAATTTATGTCCTTTCCTATCCTGTAGTGTAACCAGCCTCATGGAGCCTGAACAAAATGCAAAGATTTCATTAGTAAGCCTCAGGCTTATTCTGCCAGCAAAGTTCTATCTTTGACATTCGGTATTCTGACACTTCATTATGAGCTGTGCTCTAACACAATGGAACGACATGGCTCAATCTGACGGTTTTAGTTCGGTGGAGAATTTGGATAGCATGCTTTTTCCTAGATGCAACCGTTTCATATTTATATCAGTATGAGAGGCAGGAGAGTTGCAGCAGTGACACTAAAAATGTTTTTAGCCTACCAATTTTCAAAACAATGTGAAACAATGGCAAGAAGAAAGTCATGACGTTTAAAGCTAATTTCAATTAGTTGTTTTCTAGAACTGTTCTACATCATTATATTGCCCACTCCATTTCTATCTAGAAGACAACTGAGTAATTAAAGAAAATGCTCAGAAGCTATAAAAATGGATGGGAGGATTTTGGTTTTAGTGTGAAGGGGGGGGGGTTCTTTCATTTCTTTTTGTTTTCTTTTCTGTGTTTTTTTTTTTGTTGTTGTTACTGCTATTGTTTTGCTATCCATATTTGTTTTCCACAATTGTTACTGATAAATTAAGTAACCTTGGCTGTGGAATTATGCTGCTACTGTCACAGCTTTCAGGCTCAGCAAAAGTGCAATAGGAAACAAAGGGTTTTTTGTTGTTGTTGTTTTCTGTTTGCTTGTTTTGTTATGTGATTTTAAAATGTTTAACACAAAAGGGTTTTTGCCCATCACAACAGACCTCTGCCTACTGTAAAAATGTTGTAAATGTAATGTAAAAAAGATTCCATATGGCTGAAGGACTACAAAAGCACTCTCAAATCCACTGGATGGAATCACTCAGGGTACTGTAGTGGTTTTTTACTGCTCTCCAAGCACTTGTTTTTAGTTACTTTCAGAGAAAAGTACTGAACTAGACAGAACTTTTGGTCTGACAAATACAGCACTCTGTATATTCGTACTGAGAGTATCTCAAGGTCTATGTTAATTTCTAGTAAATGTTAACATTACTGTTATTATTTGTTAACACAGATAACATACAACATTTATACTCTACGTATTCAGGTTATGGAGGTCAATGGGTTGCCATTTTATATTTCTTAGTCTCATTTGAAATACATGTTCTGAAAACTGTGGCTGTCAGAACATTGTAAGATTTACAGTTTTCTGAAAGCCTTACTTTAGCCTTCAAAGCGGATCTTATTAAGAAATTATTTATGATTATTTACACTGCTTAGTACATTTAACCACATAGAACAGTCATTTTGACAGCTATTGAAATTACCATTAGGAACAGAGTGAAGCATGCAACTGGTGGAAGCACTGTGAATTAAATCCTAATGGCCTCAATATATTTGTCTCCTTCTGGTTGATTCTTATTGAGTTCACAAATACATCATGAAAGCACCCCAATATAAGTCACAGATTAAAAGAGATTTCTTTCAATGAAAAACAATTGTTCTTATTATGCTACAATAATATCCCTGTGTGCACTGTGGAAACAGACAAAGAAAAGCTTGAGGTCAACAGTAATTGCTGTTATCTCAAAGCAGGATAAAGCCCTTTGGAAAATTTGCTTGTACTGATCAATATAAATCCAAAGAATAATCAGAATGAAGCAAATCATTATAAAGGGCTTTTTCAGTGCCCATAAAACTTCATTCTGAACTGAGCATGTTGCATGACCTTCCCTCTTGCTGATTCAACCTTCCTGGATGTCACTGCCTCCTCAGCTGGATTGATTCTGTGGGTAGCACAGCTGCACCCTAAACTGAACAGGCAAGTGGTCTGGTTTAAAGAAATAATAATAAAATAAAATAAAATTTATAATAATATGTGTTTCTGTTTGTTTTTCTAAAAAAAAAAAAAAAAAAAAAAAAAAAAAAGCTCTTTTAAAGTAGTTTAGAAAGAATCTTTTAAAGCTCATCTAAGGCTCATTTCACAGCTTAGTTTTACAGAATTTCCATGTAAACACTCAAGTTTGTAGAACTGAGGGGACTGTGACCTCCACCTCAAAGGGAGGAATAAAATGATCAAGTGCCAAGATGATTATAATATGACCTTTTAAACTGACTTTGCCATCAAAAATAATAATAATAATAAAAAAAAAAAAAAGCAATGTGTACCATAGTTAACTCAGTAACACTACACCTTTTATATTTGTTAAATATGTGCTGGGAAATGCAAACATAAAATTGAGGAAGAGAATTTCTCACATAAAAGAATATATCTGTGATGTCAATTACATCTATTAATAATTTACAAAACCCTGCTTTAAAATAGCATTATTACTTCAATTTAAATATCTGTAATAGTCATGCAACTACTCATATTTCACTACAAAAAAATGTGATGAGTCTATATAATTTGGGATTATTTGAAAAGAAATACAGCAAACCAAGTAAATGGACATATAGGAACCTTTGTATAGAGAAAATTATCTCCTCTGACTAGTTGTTTTTAATATACATAATTTCTACTAAAAAAAAATAAAAATGAACAAAACATAACAAAAAAAGTACAACCCACACAGCAAAACCAAGCCAAATATTATATGTACAAGTAACAAACTGTACTTGTGCAATGATTATCCCTGCCAAGAATGCTTATTACCCAGGATTTAGACACAGTGGATGAATTTTAAAACAAACAAACAAAAAAAAGTCACCTAAGAAAGAAATGGGAGATTTGACCTCAAAATAAGACATCTGTGTAACTTCATTGCTTAGAGTTATTTTGCAACAGAATAGTCTGCAATTCAACATGAAAAGACAAAAGCAGTGATAAGAGAAAAAAAAAGAGAGAGTTTTTTTAATCACAAAATGAAGACAATGTGAAGTTTCTCCGAGGTCACTACTTTAACTTCCATAATTATGCTTTTTTGTTTCTTTTGTTATTCTTAAATTTTAATTGAAACTCAAATATCACACAAACTGGGTGGAGAGGGGAAAAAAAAGTGCTGCCTGACTCCCAGAAAAATAAATAAATAAATAAAAATCTCAACATAGCTCTCAGCATACTTTCATAAGTAACTGGTTTTCAATGAAGCCATTGATTTACAGAAGAATTTCCCAAGAAGGGCTAAGCATCTAGCTAGTGATTTACAACAATGGTAGGAAGTGCACTTAGAGCTGCTCCCAGAATTTTTGCAAGTATAGCAAAAAATAAAAATTAAAAAATCTCTGATATAATTCGCTTTTATTATGGGTGAATGTATGATAAACATATGCTCTGGTTCAATAAGGAGCTGGTTTAATCATACATTTCACTTAACTTTTATACAGCTTCCAACAACTACTTGATGACAAAAACATACAAAATATTTTACAAGAGTAGCTAACATTTCTATCAGATACTACATGATTCTTAAATGCCATCTGTTTCTGCCAAGGAATCTCTTACATTATCATTTCCTTTCTGTTTTTCATTTTTCATGCTTTCCACAGTAAATGTAATTAACTTAGCTTGCCTATGACCAAAAACACTATATAATCATAGCCAGCTTCTCTCTTTGTTTTTGCAAATCTGCTGGATAAAGTTGGAAGCTTTAAGAGGCAACATTCAACCCATATGTTGGTCTTGCGAATTGCTATTGTCACTGTTGATCCTGAGATCACTACAGCTAACGTTTCTCAGGATCAGAGCCCTGGTGGTTGTACAGGGCCTGAAACATGTTTGTTTAAGGAAAGGAGAACTGCTCAGCTGTTTTTATTATGTTAAATCTGAGTACTTGTTTAAAAAAAAAAAAAAAAAAAAAAAGCCTGAGAAAGGGAGACCTGAGACGTGAGACAATGTTTGCCTGACCTTTTACATGGGACTGTATGATCCAAAACTTTATCATTAATCTTCAGCTCTGAAAACATGCCTCCCTGTGAACAGAAAACAGCAAGGAGCTAGGACTTCACCACTGAGTACACGGTCATTTTCTCTTGTTATTAAAAACAAATACTCAAGTAAGAAACAGAAATTAAATAGAATGGGTACCATAAATAGTGTCTGTTTAGTTCTCCATAGGTTCAAGACTGCACTGGAAGAGGAGTGGTTTTGGCACGCCCTGCATATGCAACACTGCAGATAAGGTCTAGGAGGAATTCCCTGGGTGTAGAAGCTGCCCTTTTATTATGTTTACACTGCCTATCAAACTCAATTCGCATTGCTCATTCACACACCGATGTAATTACAATAGCACAAGTAATAGCAATAGAAGTTATATCAGGCTGTTTTTGAAAGATCCCTTTGTAAAATCAAAAGACCCCTGAGATTTGAAGTGATATAATCATTTATCAGCCAAAAGATGCATCAGACCTGTACTAATGACATGAACTTTCTCCAGGACAGAAGTTTATAACTGAAAGAGCCAGTCCATAATTCTTTCTTTCAGAAAAGAAGCAGCAGTAGTACAAGTTAACTAGTTTAATTTTGATATTGAGTTTTATAAGAGTTTTATAATGTAGTAATACGGAAGAAACCTAGTCTTGGAACTAAGATCTATTATTTGACAGCTTATATAGCATTTAAAAATAGCATCAGAAAAATATTACATTGTTCTTTCTAATGAATGGCCCCAACATGAATTAAGCAATTAACTGCAGATCACACAGCCAACAAAAAAAAACCAATAAATTCTGTTAACGAAATTGTTGTATTCGAGAAATCCTCTGGCACATTGATTGTTCTAAATCCAAAGTGATGTTTCAAAAGCAATTACAGTAGTCAGTTCTTCATTATCTTGTCTCACGGTAATTCAAAGCAATGTGCTGAAAGTAATTCCATTACATTGTAATTACCTAATGGTACTGTCAGTAGCCAAGAGGCAGCACATGCTTCCTATCATAAATAGTTAAATAACTCACTCTTTTAGTGAAGGAGTAAATCTTGGAAGGCCTTTATCTCAAAAGGTATATTTTTGATGAAACACGTTGGAACTGGGTGCACAGTTAGGAGAAGATGTACAGAAAAATGTTTAACAGCAAGCAGTTACTTGATTTATCAAGCACCGTGGAGTGGGTCCAGTGTAGAAGTGTGTCTAGGAGCTGACTTTTGGCACAGGGGGCACAGAAGACTGCAGCTGCCCTCTACAAGCAATGTGCATTCACACCTGGCCACAAGACAGGAGTGTACTGACACAACCGGATGACCCCATGCCCTTTCCTACATTCAGAAGAAGCTGTTAGACAATGAACTACAGCAGGCTTCATGTCCCTACAAAACACTGAATTTGAGATGTGCAATCTTTGTACTTGGTACAGAGTGCTGTGAGAGAAGCCTACATAGAGAACGATGTTTCCACCAGATCTGAACTCAGTGAGGAAAACTCTCCAAATTCAAAACAGCGAATAAATCATCCCACCAGCACTCTTAGAAACATAGCTTCTCTTCTAGAAGACTAACTCTGTGCTCAGCCAGGGCCTCGGTCACAGCCCTGTGCTCACACATCCCCAAAAGGTACGTCATGCTGTATTATTCATGCATCGAGTTCTCACAACTTATGTGCCCAGAACTCTTCAAAATCTCCTAAATTACTTCCCACAAGGCAGCAAGGAGCAATCCCACAAAACAATTATTAACTTCCATAAGGTAATTCCTCTCTATCCAGATTGACAGCCAGACACAAAAACAGCAAAGAACTCATTTTTAAATATACCCATCCCATTCAGTATCCTGCAGTGATTTTTAGTGCTCTGTGAGGGTATTGCTGCCTCACTGAAATATTTTATTCAAGTGTTCATTGGGGTTGGCTCCAAATTATCAAATATGTGCACGTTATTAATAAGTTATATGTAAATATTCATTGCTAAGGAAATAAATTAGGATGTTGACCTAAAAATCTAGAGGGAAGAGATCTTTCTGCACCATGAGATGACCAAGATAACAGTCTGCTGTAACAGTCATTGACTGCTGTATAAAGCTCCCATATTTTCATTCAGATTACATAGAAACAACGTTGTATATGCTGATTTTCTCCGGACATGTACAGTCATTCATATTTTTGGAAAGCATGGTCTGCTTTCCTGAAAATGCTTCTGGTATTTTTTAATATCAGCAGAAAATGTTGTGAGAACTGAAATAGAAGACTTCCAAATAAAGGACCTTACAGTCATGCCTGCCAGAAACCATCTCCTACAGAACCTGAGTTTGTTGCTAGTTTAGGCCAAAGTCATGGCAACATACAGTCTGCCTTCCTTGTAGACAACAGCCTTAGCATGCCTGGTTTCCTGTCACCTCAGAAACTGAACAGCCAGTCACAGCTTGGATGGCAGACTTGTTGGAAGACCACCATGTGAGGCAACATAAAAGCAAGGAAGCATGGTTCAACATGTGGTTTGTGTGACCTAATTTGCCAAAAATGGGCCAAGTGTTTTCAAAATTGCTGCTTTGGCAGACTAGAATAAAAACAAAAAGGGGAAAGTCAAAACAACCAGTCAGATCTTTCCCATTTTTCTCTCTCTTTTCAACCATTCTGTAATTATTCCTTTCATTCTGAGACAAATTATTTTGTTCTGATTTTAATTAAGAGCTACTCTTTTTTTTAGCAGAGCACTTAGGTCAGGAAAGTATTTTTTGGAGGTGCTAGAGCCAGAGGCTAACAGGGCCTCCTTAGCAAAAAATACCCTTGACAAGGAAGAGGTCACAGGAAATGTCCACGGATCCACAAGGAGAAGCAATTCAGACTGGGGCCACACACGCTCCTCTGACCCATATTCATAGTTCTATGGGCAAAGGAGAAATAATAGAACCACTGGGTGAAGAAACCACACAGTGTTTAGTATCTCCTTAACAAAACTGTATTTACAAAGATTGTTTCCCTTAAAATAAACTGAAGATGGAGGGTGTTCACACCACCTTTTCAGCCTATGAATTACCTAAAAAGCTGGCACATTTTCCACAAAATCAGAGCAGTGTCTCTGTGTTATTGCCTTGCATACATTGTTAGTTCTTTCAGTAACGAACCTGTACCTCTTCAGCAAAACATTCTGAGCCATTTGCTTCAACTTTGGCAGGCTTCCAGGACTATCTATTCAGCAGTTTTCAAAGCAACCCAGAATCAGCAGGCAACTCGAAAATTTCTCAACTCCTACTCGGGCTCACACATTGTGGTTCCACAAATGCAAACATAACAAAATTTTGTCCCTTCTTACAACTTGTGAATTGCATGTTTAGCTTCTTTATTTTGTGGCAGACGATTCGGACTACGCATGCCTACAGCAGGGAGTAGCGTGCACCAGTCAGAAAAGACCTGCAGAGTGTGAAGCGCAGCAGAGACCTGACATTCACCCTCTACTGCTTCCACGGACTGGAGAGCATTAGGAATGCTGCTGGTGCACCCTTTCCATTTAAATTTTGTCTGTTAGGAATTTAATTCATTAAAAACATGAACTTGGTACACTACAAAAGTAATGTAAGCAATTGCACAGTAAGAGCAGACAGTAGGGAGATTCACTTCAAAAGTTCACTCCTGACTAAAAAACCTGGGGAAGATGGGTTGGCTTTATATCTAATTACATCAATTTAACTACTTGTACCAAGTTTTTCTGTCAGAGTTGGGGATACACCTGTATTTTTACTTTGAGGTTTAGCAAAAGTTCAAGAGAATGCTGAAACAAACAGGCTGCCGTTTACTACACAAAGCAGCCAGACAGTCGCTTTAAGCCATTTTCTGGGGATAGCCCTTAGGAGAAATTTCCAAGGCTACCATGTTCCCATCACAGAAATTCCCACTGCAGAAAGACTGCAGAGCACAACAGCAACTAGTGAAAGCTGTGATCTAAAAACAGGGATACAGACAGATATAGGTAAAATTCTACCTTACTTCTGCCTTACTTTATTTGGAGTACACCACTTTTTCTTCTTTCCTGGTTTGTATTTCTAGGCGCTTATGAAACTGTCAAAACACCGAGATTTTAATTTTACCATATACAGTAGATCAAATAATAAATTTTAATGATACAAACCAAAAGAGAAAAGCAAATAGCAGCAAAGTACACATCGTCTGATATTTCAAAGATCTTGGGATGTTTACTGAAAGTTTTGTGGATGTTTTGTCTGAGTAACTTTGTAATGAAAAATCATTAAGTCATAGATTCATTCTCTAATCTTAAAATGTGGGTGAATTAGTAACAAACCTTCCTTCTTAAAAAGTTTAGACAGACATTTAACTTAAATAGACATTTCAACCAGAGCACTCAACTAAATTATCATTTCATGCTTTAAAATTTTGTTGCTTTTACTGAATTTGTAAACTCCTGTCACTGCATTTACTGTGGTAAGGACAACACAATCAGTAATATGCATTCATTTTAAACTTAAGGTATTCCAATCACAAATAAAATGATTCTATCACCACTTCACACTGTACTGTTTCTATATACACTGGGAAATCTCCCTCTATTTTCACCAGTATATACTAATATTTGGGTTTGGGTAGTGCAGTCTCTTTGTATGGTTTCCTTTTTGCAAAATGAATAGAAATTATTATTCTGTCTCCTGGATATAGAAAGGCAAGGAGTTTCCATGTAATCAAAGAATAGGTCAACCAACCTATTTTAAAATTAAGCACGTTCATCTCTGCTTCTAACAGAACCATCTGAGTTTTAGATAATTTCATAGTTAACATAATGAATCATAACCTGGATAGGTGATAGAGAAATGATATATAACAAGAGAAGTGTTGTACCCTGCCTGAAAAGACGTCTGGATTACTTTCACTGCGTCTGTGATTTTTCTCAGAGGCTTTGCATCATGCTTGTCACATGCTGATTTTTTTTTTTTTTTTTTTTTTTAAATGGTAAAATTTGATCCAAAATCTCAATTCACAAAAGCTTGTAGCTAGTGTTGCAAAACTATGTAAGACAGATGAGATTCTTGAATAGCAGGCCATAGTAAGCAGGGCTTTTCATTTTTTAACTAACAGATGCTGGATTGCCCAACCGCCCTTTCTGCAAGAACAAACATGGATTCATATTCATTTTCACAGGTGCATGACTAAAAGTTTCAGCCAAATGAAAACTCAGCTTTCATTATCTTTAGCACAAAACAAGGTTCTTCTAGTACCGATGTACGTATTATAAACTTAAAAAACAAAATAACTGACTATCATTAATAAAGTTAATGCCTCTTAATGCCCTCTGTAAAAATAAATGTTAGGTTACTGGTGTGTCTTCTTAAGTACTGTACAATGGATATAACCAGAGGCTTGGAAAACTTATCAAAATTTCCACTTCTATTTTAAACACAAAACAAAACAATTGATCAGTCTGGCTCTTATAAATGTGTTGATTTTCCATTACATAGAGAATCTATTTCCAGTATATTTTTAATCTCTAAACAAATGACTATGAATATTTGCACTGTAATGCCAATAATTCAGAAGTAAATGCAAACCAAAATAAAACAGTTTAAATCTGCATGCTAAATCCCACCCTGTCTAAAAACATATTTTTTTTCTTTTAGGCTTTTAAAATATTAATATTTTATAGCTGCAGAGAAAATGCCTTTTCTTTTTAAGTGACATTTTCTTAAGAATAGTAATTCACAATAGCTGAGTTCCTGGAACTCAAGAGACACTTTTAAAACTGCTGCCTAAGCTTTCAACACTTCACTTTAAGCTTTACTTTACTAAAAACCACAATAAATGAACGAGAAATACTTGGAGAACACATGCACAGGGACACCCACATGCACAATGACCTTGATCTGAACTTGCTAAGGAAGCTTCTAATGAAACAGTTAAAAATAATGACAAAGATGATGATAATGATATGTAGCAATTTTTTATTTTTTTTTAATTATTCTTTTAAATGAAAACTGAGATAGGGTCTTGATTCTTTGGCCGCGCTACAAGTGACACTCCCCGTCTCTGCAGTTTATGTAATAAGTGAGTGAACATTATGAAAGTTTTGTCTCCATTAGGCTGTGAGACTGAGGTCATACCGTTATACACAGATTTCCCCTAAAAAATGTTGCAAAGGATGAGAACATGCGGATGATTACTGAGTTACTGCATTCGCACAGCAGAGTTAATACGCAAAGGTGAGCACTTTGTGACCTTCAGCAGCTTTTTCAACCAGAAACCAGCAGTTTCTGTGAATCACAGTCACATGGAGATTGTTCTAAGACTGCCATTTCTGGCAAATGAAGCCTCCAAACCAACAAGAGTTATAGTTCTGGCTTACTCGTGAATCTCTCAGAGCAATGCTGTATTAAATAGGCCAACTAAGAGATTGACGCTAACCTGTAAAAGAAGAATTTCTCGCCTGTTTGTGCCTCTGACAGAAAAAAACATTTGTCTGGACTCCACGGCCTGTATGAAATATTGGCAAAATAGCTGCATGTTTTCCTAGCTGTAAGGCAATATGCTTAAAAAACCTAACAGCTAAACAAAGAAGCTCCACATCTTCACATAGTTTCACTTTTTTTTAGCATTGCTGATTTGCTCTCTCTGACTGAGGGAAAAAGTCTTTTTCTCTTTTCTATTTGTCCCAGATGAATTACAGTAACTAAACAAAACGGGCCATCTTAAATCATCTTGCTCACCACACACACCCATCAAAGCAAGAGCTGCATGTGAACTAATCCCGTGCTGGATTAGCAGAGAGACAACCACAGATGTTCTTGAGACACACGATACAATATACAATATGTCTGGACACTCTTTTAGTATCAGAGAGATTTGGAAGCATTCTGGAACAGAAGTGATCGTGGTACCGAGCCAGCTCTTCACTAAGGAAGCTAATTAATACACAGCAATTGTGGATTTCTGCTCTCAAATAAACCACAGTGTTTCCATGTAGTATTTCTCAAGCCATGCAATGTTTCTTAATTTTCCTTATCCTTTCATGTCAATTTTTCAGGGAACTGCCAAAGCTGGTGCACTACCATACAAGTGTAGTTGGAAAGCTGACTGTGTGAGTATATTTCCTTACAGTTCAGAGCAAAACAGGCTCTGTACAAGTAGGGAATACTTGACTATAGAAAAGAAACGGCAATTTATGAAACACGATCAATTTTAAAAAATATTTTTGTCCTTTCCATACATTGTGCAGTCACCGATGGAAAATTCCTCCTATTTGTGAGGCTATGAGGCTATAAATCAAACAAAATAGGAAATGTCTCCTAAAGCCCTTAACAAATAGGGTACAGCTGCAATAATAGAAGTGTGGGCTGAATGGTTTGGTGTGTTCATTTTGCATACACCTTAAATCAGTAACAGTCATCATTCTAATTATGTTTTACTGTGCAATAATAAAATACCAGCCTACTTGGCAGCTCCCAAGTTTAGGCTGAGAATTATTTAGTATATTTTAGCACTGCTAATATTTAATTTTAGACTAGCTAAGATTGGTCGTGTGACCCTACTCCCAGGTCAAATAACAGACCTTTTACCATATTATGTGTTTTAAAGTAAAGTACCATCTGAGCTAAAACAAGGAAGCTGAAAAGGAAAGAGGAAGCGAGTTCAGGCACTCTCCAACATGACTGATGGTAATAAATCAGTTCAACAGAAAAGTGAGAAAAATTCTTCATATAATGCAGGCAGGATGTTTGTCCAGTTTTATAGAGGGATGCTCAGTTACTGCAAAAACAGTTTTACACTTGGGCAATGTAATTCTTTCTTTTAATGTGATCACCCACACTTAGCAAAAAGTGGGGGTGATCACATCTTTTCCAGTAGTGCTCGAAACCAAAGATCAAAGACTAAGTGACACACTTTTGTCATTTGAAACTTATCCCAGGAATCATCAGTGCTCTCAGCTGCCACACAAGGAGACCAGAGTTCCATCCCAAAGGCAAACTAGGATTTTCTAGTGACTTTGTTTGAGAAAGAATGATTATTTAGTCTCACAGAGATTTTACCCGGAATGGGGAGTAAGCAAATGAAAACCAACAACAACTAAAGAAAATAAAGTAAAAAGAAATTAAAAAGCATCAGTTATAATGTAATTCTCACTGCCAAGATTTTAATAACTCTCTTGCATCCTTTATCTCAAAAAGCATAAGTGTTGTGGCAATGCTACTTGGAAAATCTTTTGCTGTTTTGATTTTAAAGTTTGTCATATGTAATTGAAAAATTCTCTATTCCAGAGTACCTTCTTTCCACTTAAAATAAGCAAAGCCATAAAAAACCTAAAACAGACTCAGATTTTAAGCCTTCTAATCCAAATTTTTCTACAAATTAAATAAAGGACTTTGGTAAAAACCCTCGAACATCAGGTTATGAAAATATTCTTCTGTATTCATAAGACTCCTGAAATATGCTATCACAGTATTAAAAAAAAATGAATTTTCAACATGATATAGAATTTATGATTGAAAAAATTAGTCAACTCTGTGTTGAAATGACCCACTAAGAACTAAGCTATCAAGCAAGCACATTGTGCCATGAAGCGTGTAAATTAATTAGCATCTTTTTTTTTTTTTTAACTCTCTAAAGACATTTTGCCTCTAGACATATGACTTCATCAGTATTTTTTGTATTCATTTTATTGTTAATGACACCTCTGATATTAGACAATGTACACAATTAAAATGCAAAACATTAGGCTTCAGAAATTATGGAATCAGAAAAAGAAGTGTCTATGTAAGATACACTGACAGGCATGCATTGCTTCAAAGCACAACTTACATTTTTGCTACAGATCTCTAGAGTATCCAAAATGTTCTGAAATGCATGAATCTTACATAAGTTACTGTCAGGGAAACAACTGCCAGATGGGTGGCATGTATACTTATGCACATTAAATCTTTCACATGTCACAGCTATAATTTCATAAATGTAAATCTCCATGAAGTGTGTGCATTTTTTAATGCTCAGAAGACTGTCACCTCTAGGCTAGATATGCTAAGTAAATGCACGCAGACACCTGTTGGAGATGCCCGTCAGGCATCTGGGGAGTGCTTAATGGCTCCGAGTCAAAGCAGCAGCCAGTCACAAGTTCCTTTGGGGTGAATACTGGAGTACAATGATGGAATCAGATTCATTCTAACTGAGTCTGAGGGTGTCACCAGGCTAAGAGAGGAAGAAAGAAGAGAGAAGACACCTTAGAAAGGCAGCTTAGCAGGATAAAAAACTAACAGGAATTGCAGGAGGTTTAACGAAGACAAATGTAAAGACTTAAGTGCAGGATGGGACACATGCAAGCAGCGCTACAGGCTGGGATTCTCAGTATCAAGTGTGTGGCTTTCTAAGTGCTGGTGAACAGCTAGGTGAACCTAGGCTGACGATTGTCTCCTTGCAGCAGTGAAGGCAAGCCATGTCCTGGGCTGCATTACTGAAAGTCTATTCAGTAGATCAAGGGATGTGATTCTTTCACTCTAGCTGGCACTCGATAGGCCACACCTGGAATACTGAGACCAATTTTAGTCCTCCCTTTTCAAGAGAGATTCTGATGAACTAAAGAAGCAAACAGAGAGCCACCTATATGATAAGAAAATTGGAGAACTTGATGTGTGAAAAAATGTAGAAAGAAGTGGATTTGTTCAGCCTAAAGAAGAGAAGGTTTGAGGGATCAAATCAGTCTTGCAATACCTAATAGATAGCTACAGAGAAAACAAAGATGCTATCTTTGAAAGGATGAACAGTGACAGATGGGCACAAATAACTTCAGGGGGAAATTCATGAGAAGGAAAAAAAAAAAAAAAAGTAATCAAGATAAGAACTTAACATTGGAACAGACTGCACAGAAACTGGAGGAATCTGCCTCACTGGAAATACTCAAGATTCAGCTTGGCCAGGCCCTGAATAGTCTTGTCTAAGGCTCTGATTTCACACTGATCTCCAGAAATCACTTTCCACCTGGAATTTTCTATACTTGTACGATATGCTTATATACAACATTCTCACGTTCTTCCCAACACAAAATCATTCACTGGGTAATGCAACACCACCATGAAGTTCATATAGCCTCTGTAAAACTTCTGCTTGCAAGTTCTATAAGACACTACTGTTATTTATTTAACATTGGGTAAGGCTTGCGCTATAACAATTTTGATCTGTACAGAATCAATTTAGATCACTCTGTGCATTAGGGTTACTGACGATAGAACATTTGTAAGTAAGGTTACATTTTACATCACTTTCAGAGCAAAAACAAGGTCACTGACTCAAGGAAAAAGAGCACCCATGTTAGAGAAAAAGGAAAGCCATAAATGTCGCCTGAGCAAGGTTTATGACACTCAGTACCACAATGGATCAGCTGCAGAAGAGTGCAGAATCATACTGTTGCATTTCACCTCAGTTACCTGTGTCTGTATGCTGTAGCCAAACTAATTAAAATTACCTGGCCCATGCCATTCCGTTTGGTGGATACTAAGTCATTACAATTGCAGGCACTAATTGTAGCACCTTCTGAAACTATCAAGATCTAGCCTACCACAACCTCAGTGCAGGAGCCCCAAACCCTGCACTCTCCCAGCCCATCCCTCCCAAAACTCCCCAGCACAAAGCCGTCCACCTTTCTCACCAAATAATCCAAGGCTCTGTGATTCCCCCTGTGGGACTACATCACTCTTGCAAGTTCTGTAACAGCCCATCCCTTTGATTCAAACTGCATCCTATAGAAAGTCTCTTGAGATTTACTCTATCTTGTTCCAATTATCCAAATTGCAAATGGGTTTAGGAAAAAAAAAATGGAATAGATCATTTCTAAATATTATTTTACAATTTACTGTGGTTACACAGACTTTGGGTAAGGACTGTTAGTTAACTCTGTATTTATTTGTTTAAAATGCAACCTTTTTATTTAAGATGAAGAAGTAGGATACAGTTCAGTTCCGTTACTGCCACAGGGAGCTGAATTGCAATTTAAGCACAAGATTCAATAATCCCACTACTAAACCTTCTCAAATTGTTTCTATATGAAACCATCACGTGAAATTCCCTCAACAGATAGTTCAAATCCTAAGGTGAACATGGTTTTTTTTCAACATACAGTCCTGGTTTCCAACCTATGTGTCATTTTTGCTAATGAAAAGTTAGTTCTGTGCTGACAGAACTGAGGGATTCAAGTGGTCGGACTCACAAACTGAACTACAAGGCATAAAGCTGATCTCTTTTTATCTCCATTCATTAAAATAATATTTATTTAAACCATATAGTAGTGGCTTAACAAGCTGAAATAAATTAATGTCAAATTACAGCCAAACTCTGCTGGAATTATTCCAAAGACAGTGCCTGGACATAAATATAATGAGTCCCCTTTGGATGGGGTACTGGAGGAGTTCATTACTCAGATGACTTCTGTGACACAGGCCTGACCTACAGCTTATTTACATCAGTGGAAATCTTTTTCTGGATATCTTGGGCTTTGGATTAGCTCTGTATGTATTTTTGTTTCCATGTCAAATGCTCTAGTTTCTCCCTACTTTACCAAGCATCTGGTAGTTACCTGAGGAAATGACAACCAATGGAGAGAAATATTCTTTGCAACTGTTTCCAGAAGAGAAGATAGGAAGTAATTATCAAACCTGAGCAAGACTTTGCCTTCATACATAAAACAGCCCTCTAGCTGGATCTTTTTACTTCACTGTAAACTCAGGAAATCAGAATATAGATTCACCCATGGCAGGCTTTGGTGTTCTAATTAGAATTACATTAATTAGTAATTTACTGCTGGTTTTCATACTTCCCTTTGATAATTACTACACTATGTTCTTGACTTTAGCTTTAATACCCATAATAATTTTATCGCTAACGGCTGAGACTCTTCAAATTTCCATTTTACCAGAGTTTGAATTTGCAATGCTACCAGGAAACATTTAACCAATTCTTCAATTAGGTTTTCCAGAAACTATTTTTGTACTGTCAGATTCATTCAGCTTTCAGATTAAGTTTCTACTGGATTCAAATATGAAAAACACAAGAGCAGACATGAAAACTGAAAACAAATATGTTAAAAAGACCACTTCCAGTAACTGATTCCACATCTAAATATACTGTTGGTTTAAATTGATACACCCTATCCATCTGCAACAGTTATTCTAATATTACTAATAAGCAGCTAGAAAGATCATAGATAATGCTCTGCATTTAATGAGATACGAAAGGGGACTCTACAGAGATCCATGGGTCACTGAGTCTCACATGTAAACTATCATGAATACAATCCCACTCACAAATTTCACATGGTCCATCTTAAAAGCAAGTTGGGAGATTTTCTCTGCATTATTTAGTTGATGGTTAGAACCTTTCTAATTTACAGCCTCAATTTATTCACAGCTATATATTTACTTGACTTTGTAGGTTACTGACTGGGCCACAGGGAGCTCAGTAATGTACAGTGAACTAATACTCCTGGCTATCAATTACTCAATTCTCAATTAATGATTAATTAAGAGGGCTGAGGTGACTGTCTGCATTAAACACATTCTAAGGGTTTCCTCCAGCAGCATGTCAAGGTATAATCAGAATTCATTTGAATTCTTAAAACTAACCAAAATATTATTCTACAAACACCATGCATTAAATAGCCATAAATCTTTGGTTTGAGGTGTTCCAGAAATAAGGTCACAAGCCTGCTCCAGGTTCTTGGCAATTCAGTGCTCTTCATCTCACAAGCTTAAGAAAAGCAGAGTCATACAAAGAGTCCTGTATGGTGCACTTTGATAGCATTCTTGAGAAATATCTCTGAATGTTTTTGACCTTTATTGTAAATCTCTATACTTTTTCCTGCTCTGTAGATGTTATATCATTTTATATTATATTTGACTGTGTGTTCATAAGCAAACAAAAACCTTATAGGAGGTTTAAACATCTAAAATTGAACTCTGTGGGATTTCCCACAAAATAGATGTTTCTCCTCTGCTGGGGATGTCAGCATAATGGTTTACAGTTACTTTGCAAAATTAGCTTGGGGCTTTCCTGGTGAAACTACTGCCTGCTTTGAGAAATGGGAGTAGAAAATCTCCACTGGAGCTTATCACTCTCTTAAGGAACCCAGCTGGACATCAAACCTACCCTTGGACACAATCCAAAACTGAACAAAAATCCCCTCCATTACCTCCTCCCAAAACCAGAGGAGCAAGAAAACCAACCTGATTTGTCACAGACCCTTCTCAGGGATACCATGGCTAGGCTAAAATAGCTTTGCTTTCCTTGTATTTGCAAATGAGAATGCTGGACTGTCACATAACTTTTGAGTTCGGTCTGAAATTTTCTGATTTGCTATTACAGTGGATTCATGAAACTGTCAAGCAGCAACTGTACGATTTGCCATGTTAATAACTCCAACAGATTTAATGACATTTTAAAAGGTCTTTTATTCTGTCTCACATCTGTCAAATTAAATGACATTCTATTCAAAAAATTAATCTTTCCACATTTCTAGACTTCAGATCTTTCCTATGACTTGCTCCTGTGAGCAAACACTCCCCTTTTCAATTTTAATGGTGGGACTTGAAATTAAACTCCCTTTTCCCAGTCAGAAGCAGCAGAATAGGATTTGATGTGCAGCCAATCAGTAATGTCCTTTAAGAGGAACTGATGCTAAACAATATATTTTTTTATTCCTTGCCAAAAGATCGCTGCATATTAATTACACAATGTCCCTGCTTACTAAGTAGGTAGCTTGCTATCATACTAAAGAAAAAGCTTCAATCCTTTAGGCTGTTCATATGCCACCTTCAAATTCTGAATACAGATGAGGATGTAGAGAAAGCACTGAATAATGATTTGAACACTTGTTTGTTCAGCAGTGTATAGCCATAATTTAGCAGCTGAAAAGCTCACCACCAAGCATTGTGCCACAGAAGAATCATGGGATTATAAAATATAATAAAGGTATATAATAAAGCAGTCATGATTTTAACTATTCACTAACCAGTGTTAGAAGGCTTCTCTCGTACTCTTGAAGAGAAGAAATTGTCCTTTTGCTTTCATTCAAGGCACTCCCAAGTTATAAAGCTCTTTGTACCTGTACATGACTGCACAGGTACAACAGGCCTTCCCTTTGGACATAACCAGCCCTGACAGCTAAAATGAAGGACTACGTGCCACTTCCCTTTTGAAATCCTTTGGCTCTTTTTCAGAAAGGCAAGAATCCCTTTTTTTTTCCTTCTTCTGTTTCACTTGTAGCTAAACCAAATTTAAAAGAGCAGGGTATTTTGTATAATCCAGGCCACCAGATAATATAGAATCAGTTTTTCTTGAAGAAATTAAGTATGATCTTCCATCACTACAGTGGTAACTAGGTTTCCTTAGGGAGTGATAGACAAGGTTATTTTAACGGTTGAAAGACTCACCATCAGTCAGTTTCATTTACAACGCCTGTACAGGGTAAATAATTTCTCTGCTTCTGAGTAAAGCTAGTGATATTCCCTCCTAAAGCCCCTGTGTTTTTTTTTGTTTGATTGATTTTTTTTTTTTTTCTTTTTCCTTGCTAGAGTATTAACTCAGGGTTTTTCTTCCCTGAAGCAATTACTCAACTAGTCAAGGTAAGGAAACCTTCTGATTTTTTAATACATTGTTTCATCAAGCAAGCTACAGATTCCTAATTAATATACTAGATACTCCCCTTTTCCCCAACCAACTAGGAAGCAGCTTGAAGAGGAATTCAGTCTGTAGTTAAATGTGTGGAGCTCGAGTGGAGCCACCTTTTATATAAGTGACACGCAATGCAGTTGACAAATGTGGCGACAACTGAGGAGAAAATCTTTCAGGTCAAAAGGTAGAAGTCCGTTAATCTGGCCAGGCTTAATTTTAAAATACCATTTCACTAAAAGGAAACAATATCATACCTAAATATTTGGAGATTTAACTCCTCTGACAATCTATAGAAGAAACTGGATTCTTGTATATCCCAAGACAAAGCTTTAATTAGAATGAAAACAAAGCCTGGTACATTTGGACATTCTTAACACAAAAACTGTTCTACATTTTGACATCTGACAATTGATTAACGTGAAAAAGGTGCTGCCTTTATTAACCTATATTTCTAAGAATTACTTGGTTTTGAAGAGTATAAGAAACAGTATTTCGGAGCAAGGTCACGATCTAACTAGCACTATTGAATCCAAAATAGAGACTCTGTTTTTGCTACTGCAAGGCAAAATCAACAACCAAAAGACAGGAAGGTAATTAAAGATTTGGCTCAAGATCAGGCCTACAAGAGTTTCAGGAGTCTCAAGGTATTGTTTTCTTAAGACTACGTTAAGTAGGATTAAAGCTCCACACACAAAATAAAGCAGTTCCAGAGCAAGGAAACAATAATCCTGCTGTAGTGTCTCGGCATCACGGTCCTTGTGCTTTCATGGAACTGCCATCCATCTGCTTTCTTAGAAAAGACATCCAAGTGGAAGAGCAACAGTTTCACAGCATCTTTCCCTCCTCCTAGAGAACTAGCTTAAATTCATCTCAAAGGGTTCACCAAGGTCTTGCTCCAGTGTTTATTCTGGAACTGAGAGGTGGACTGATCTATGTCCCAATTGTTCTGCATTGTAGCTGATCAAGTGGATATTCTGGAGAATATCTTATCAAGACTTAATGTGGCCTGAAACAGCACTAGTGACTGCTGGGCTCCTCCCTGTCTGCTACTTTGTAGGCAGAGTGATCTCCCTTAGTATAGCAGTATTGCTGGTAATAAGGCACAAAAATGTAGAGATGGGAACAGAAAAAGCAAAATGGAAATTAGCACTAGAATTTTCCCTTCTCTGAATTTTCAGCATTTGTCATTGCCTACTTCTACTGCAATGCAACAGAATGCTTCTGTCTCTTCTCCTACTTCTGTTGTCTGACATCTCCACAGACAGAAAGGAGCCAAACAAAATTCTTCCACCCATGGAAGCTACCTGTAGTTTGTCGAAAGCTAAAAGAATTGCATTTGTTCCCTCCGTAACTTCCTCACAGCAAGGAGCAATCAAACATGATTTGAAAGTTGTCATGAGCATAAGGGAATAGAAGGTATAGCACTGATTGGAGAGGTGGAGAAAAAGTGACAGGCAAAGGGAAAACAGGAATACAAAAATAGATGATAGCAACACTAAACAAGAAAAGGGAGGTTAAAGGCAAGACAAATATAGGAAAGTGAGTAGTGAATAAAGAAAAGTGAGTAATGGCAAATGAAAGAAGTAAACAGAAGAATACATAAGAAAAAACACATTAACAAAGAAGTAATAAATGAAATACCACAGATCTTGAGAACACAGGGGAATCCCTTCCATGCTCACCAGTAAAGCTTTGTATAGTAACAGAAACTAAATCCTATGTGCAATCAGTAAGAATCTAAATTCGAACCATAAACTATTAAAAATAACTTCAAATATATCCAAAAATCGTTACTTTTACCCAGAATAGCAATTATTTCCCTTACAAAACTGAGTTGAAGGTTATTCAGTTTACTGCATTTTCCCATCAGGTTTTATCATGAACTCCTTGTAAGAAAAAATAAACTCTCCTACTGATGTACTATGTGATACATCTTCAAAACTCTCAATATGACGCTACTAAAATTACCTACCCCAGGAAAAGATAAGGTAGTGTATAAAAAGTGCTGACAGAGACAAAACAAACAAGCAAACTGGGAGTAGGGAGTTAGGATTTTAAGGTTTCTTTAATTTTTATTAATTCTTTTACAGTAATTAAAGTAAGTTAAAGTAATAAATTAATGCAACATTTTGGGTAGAAAAAAAAAATAAATTCAAATTTTCATTCTGTAAATGAATGAACCCAGCCAAAAAAAAGGGAGGGGGCAGAGGGTGGTTGGGGGGGACGACACGACACAAAATAGAAACAAAATAGAACTCAAGACAAAATATGAACTATTTTTGTTTGTAAATTCTGCTTCCCCACTGGCCTATTTCCACTAGGATTAAATCTATAAATAGGAAAACCTGACTCAGATTTCACAGAAACTAACAATAGCAGCTTTTAATTTATGGTTGATTCACAAAGGCACTTACACCTGTGAGTGAGTATTTTAATCAAGGGATCCCAATAGGTTATCCGCATGCTGAATTTTAGCAAACTACAGACTTCATAGCTAACAGAATAGAATTATCACTTCTTCTAGAAGCCTAGGTAGGGAGTAAACTTATTAATAAAAAGACATGTTAACTTTTCCAAAAGTGTCTTTCGTTTTGAAACTCCATCTGTTGTTGTGCTGATGTGCCAATATGGAATCCATTTCTCAGAACGGCAATTTGTTTAGAGGATGTCTGCTTCCAAGTGTTCACAGACTGACAGAGAAAAAGCGAGCTACGGTGCAGCCAGCAAACGCTGAGAATATAAAAACGAATGCCAAGAAATATACTGCTCCCTACTGGCTCATCTACATAAGAATAGAGAACATTTTTCCTTCGTATTTCTCCAAGTAACAAATTTATTTTCCACAGTTTTCAATTACAAAATAAACATCCTTCAAATATCCAGACATAGTAAAAAAGAACATATTGATAAGGTGAAGCGCACAAAGCATTATGCTTTCTAAAGAAAAATTAAGTGATGAAAATGCCAAATATCTTCAAAGTATTTTTTCTTCTTTACCTCAAAGCTTTGTAAAGGGAAAACAAAAAATGACTACACAAAAAACTATCTCATATAATAACGATTACTGTGAAGAATAAGGAAACCTAAGTTCTTAGCAATAGCTAGAATTATTTTACATTTAATCTGGCAGCTTTGGCTACATGTCACATTTTGCTACCCTTCCTAATTTCATCCAAGATCTGCAGCGGAAACCTGGAAGTCTGCCACTGTGGATTGGAACTAATTTGACTGTATCTCAAAGACACTGGACAGAACAACAACAACAGTTTCATGGACTTGACAGTTTGCAAAACCTAACAAGATCCATACCTTGATTCCTGCACATCGGAACGATATAAGGGTTTGTCTAGCTAGAGAAATGCAAACAAGCTGAAATGCCAATCTTAAAGCCTAAATGATCATCTCTACTAGCTTCCCACAAGGTCACTTACTGAGAAATAAATGGGGCATTTTGTGGTTTAGTTTAACCCATTTCCAGTGGAGAATGGCACTCAATAATACGAAAATACTTGTACTTAATTACTGCTAAGAAGCCAGTAAAAAAATCTCCTCTTTCATTAGGAAAATCTTGTGCTATTTCCTTACAGAGACTCTATATTGATTTACATTTTGGAAAAAAATCAGAACTTCTGAACATTCACCCAAATCTTGTGTGGGACATTTTAGATGTCCATTGTAGAAAGGCCTTTTATCTTTTGGTTCTCTAAGGCTTGATTTTTTACTCTCTGCACAGATAAAAGAGGGGTTCCTCTTTCTCATTCTCTCTTACATTTTTTTTTTCTTTTTCTTCTTTTCTCTCTCACCTGCTTCTTACTGTAGATTTTTTGGTTTTGCAAGAACTTATCTGGGAACTTTGGGCTAAACTTGCTCTTAAATCCAAAATCTGTGTTCATCTCTTTGTGTTAAACATAGACTATCAAATAACTCTAAGCCCTACTTTATGCTAACAGTTTAGTTACCTGGAGATACATTCTCTATAATAAAACAGAATTGTTTCTTCTTTGCTCTTTTCATTGGTATTCAGCTAGAAAGATTTGAGTTGAGTTTTATTCTGTGCAATGTGATAGGGGATATTTCTCTTGCAGTATATTTTAGATAAACAGGCTACCAACTGCATAACTGTTCAGCAGTGTCTTCAAGCTGCTAAGCAGAACTAGGACAAGGAATGGCTGGGCATCAAGTGTCTGTCTTGACAACCTGACGGCTATAGTAAATTTAGATCACAACACAGTAAGATTTAAGTAAAAGTTACAGCATGGGCTTGTAGGAGAATGTCAGTAAGAATCTACTTTCCACACTTCTATAAACAGAGAGAGAGATTCACATTCTTCTCACTCAGTGGGGCTGCCCGGTTTAATATTCTTCTGTAAAATTCCATTATCGATGAAGATGCCACAGCTTATCATTTCCCTCCTCCCTCTGGCAACAAATCAGGTAACAAAGGCAATTAAGTTTCAGGATCCTGCCTTTTCCCAGCTATACACATATCTTCTTCAGCTTAAGGTAGAACAATTGCAGGAAACAGTGGAATTATAGCTTTTTTTTTTTTTTTTTTTTTTTTTTCCTAGAAGGGTACTTTGAAACTTAGAAAAGAAACGCCTTTCAGTGCTCTACTTACACAACCATGAATTGGAGGAAACTGGCCGCATCAAGTGGATTTAAGCTGACTGACATGACAGAGAACCAGATTGTCACTTCCTAAAAGGGATGGGCAAACACACTCCCCGGATGCACCTTCCTCTAACATTTCCTGTGCCTTTCCCTATTAACCCACTCCCGGTATTCCACAGAGGAGGTTGGGACACTAAAAAAGGCACCCAAACTCACTGTTGCACTAAATATATTAAGAGCTCTTGCATTAAAATGCTGTAAATACAGGGGAAAAAAAAAAAAAAAAAAAAAGACTTTGATGTGAGATAGGTAAGACATGTGTCATGAAAATCTTCTCAACTCCTTACAAGCTCACTGCCTGATGTTGCAAAAATATTACTGAAAACTTCAGCAAGTGGGCACACACCTTGGAGTTAACGCAGCCCTTCAGTTTCACAAATATTTTAGAGTTGGATGCTTCTTCACTATGAAAAGCAGAGGAGGGAAATACCGTATTTTCCTGTAAGCCATTTCCATTCACATGGAAAATTAATAATGAATAAGATCTGAAGACATTGCTGAAATCTTAGAGAGAGAGGTTTCAGAGAAGTAATAGAGATGGAAGTGCAAGGCATTTCCTGGGGATTAATGACTGGCCGGTGAGAGTTGAGGGCACCTGGCTGAACTGCAGACTGAATCCCAGCTGGTCACTAAGTCCCAGGAAATATCTTGAAGCCCAATCATTGTAATATGACAATTAAATAAACACATGTCCACAAGCACACACAGGTCTATGGAGTTTTAACAGGGGACTTGCTGTTTCAGTTGGTATGCCCAGGACATTGCTAGAGAATTAGAGCTCTGCAAATTAGCCAGCTTGAATAATTTCTCAACATGCCATTCATCTTGTAATAGATTACATATGGTATTGCCACTTGCCAGGCTACAGCACGGACATTTTGCATCTATTTCTACACATCTTCCTGTTTTAAATGTCTGCTCAGAGAAATACAATCTCTGGGTCAAAACTAGATTTCCTCCTTTAATCACATTCAGTCAGACATGCCAGTCCTGAACTTACCCTGCAAGTTTAGCTGCACGTGGTTTACATCTCAAACAGTTTCTTTAAATACACTACGTATTTTATTTTCTTTCTAAACTTATGCTTATCCAGAATAAGATTTTATACACCTAATCTTAGTATTTTGCCTTTGCAAACTACAGGCTCTGCCACAGGTGCACGGACAAACTACTATTCCCATAACAACCAGAGTCCTGTGTATCCTGCACATCTCTTAAGTGCAATCTGATTTTATGTCAGATAAACTAATTTGAATCCAAGACCTCTTCAGAAGTCTCAGGCTCAGTGCTACACTGATTTAGCTTCTGGATACAAATTAGTGTCACAGCCCTGCTCTGCGCTGTGCTATGTGAGAGGGAACTCGAGCACTGCACAGCACGACACCATCCAGATGCCTCTACATTCAAGTTCACAAGCAGACACAGGGTGGTGGTGCTGGTAGCGGCATTTACAGCAGTTTTACATGTCTCAAGGAATTAACAGAAGAGCTCAGTTTCATTATTAATGCTGAGGTTTTTGTTTTCAAATGACTTTGTGATTAGAATACTTCGCATTTTTATCAATAAAGCTTCTTTGCATTTTAGCAGTATTTTTTTCATTCCAGTCTAAGCATGCACTCTCATACCCAGAATAGCTCAGAGGAAATCATTTTTATGCTCATTCTGAAAAATTTAAAGCTGAGATGCAGAGGTTAAGTCTCAGAAAAGGCCACACATTAAGTTAGTAGAAGAACTGGGAAGAGAAGTCAGCAGCTCTAATTTTCAGTCCCCTTAGCCTGAGCACATCGCTCCCCGAGAACAGCTCGTTCCACAGGACCTCTCAGCAGCAACCAACCAGGAACTGCCTGTAAAATAAGATTCACGGTCTACTGGCTCATTATTAATGTGTGAACAATGGGGAGCTGAAAAACGACCACAACATGAAGAAAATTGTGAGCTTATGGTTATTTATAATTAATGACAAACGTGTTCCTCCCACATAGTCAATACTAAGCCAGGCTTCTCTTTAACTTTGCACATTTCAATAAGCACACGCAAAAAGCCTTTAAGGTGGGACTCAAACATTCTTATTCCTATGGAGAGAAGAGGCATTGGCTACTCATATTCCACTACATGGGTTGCCAATTCCTCCTCAAGTCCATTAGCAATGTCAGTGTACCTGCAAAATGCAGACCCAGCTATACACCATTTCCCAAATGCAGGCCATCTCTCTCCTCTAGTGAATTGCCTCTTTTTTTTTTTTTCCCTTCTTCTCTTAGCTAGAGCTTCATAGCCATTCAGAGTGTAACTCTTGTACCAGGTGTGGCCCTGAATACTGAAAAAACATCTGCACACAAGATTTGTCTCCTTTTTATGCCGTGAGCAATGAAGTGAAATTCTGCCTCTTTGCGCTCATGAGGAGAGCTCTGGGACTAATTCAATTGCAGATTTTTCCTTTTTCTGCTGCCTAATACAGATCTTGTTCTAATCTAATGACTAATGCTAAGGCCAGAAAAGGAGTAAGTGTATCCCAGCAGAAACAAAACCTCAGGCTAAAATAAGGGAGCTATTTTGTGTGGTACTAAGTAACTACGGATTCCATAAAAAAATGCATACATTTTAGCACCAATTACTTCATACACAGTAGTACTCTGTACATCTGTCCTACCATACTGTATTGGTTTCCTATATCATTAAAAAAAAAAAAAAAAAAAAAAAAAAAAAAAAAAAAAGTGCATACACCTTAAGGTATGCTGTAATTCAAAAAAATATCAAGAATAGGAAAAAATGAAAGAAAGCGCCATAAATTTTGTTTCTTACATCCTTCAATTTCTGCATCACACCATTTGTCTCTTCTTCATAGACAAGCAATCAAACCAAAGTGTGCAGTGATGTTCTGGTCCAGATCTGACCTAATCTCATTGGGAAATTCAAAGCAGATCCAAACTAAAAAGGAGCTAACAATCAGAGACAGAGTATTATTGTGTAGATGGATTTGTCCAGCACATTATCCCACTCCCTCAGGTTTAAGAGACAGAAGCGGGACTATTTTGCTGCCAGAAACAGCAACTGCCAAACTGATGAGAGTAATGAGCTGCACTTTACAGAGAAGGTAATGGTTGTTGCCTGTTGTGGCTTAGATGTTAGATAATGCACGCCAAGATAGAGTGGCGCCAACGCAGTCTAAGTAGGATAGGATGATCTGAGCTATCTTGAAAAAGAGCTGGGTGGTACTGGAACACATTTGTTTTCTGCTTCATCACTAAGTGTTTGCACAATCATTACTGCCTATAAATCCTTGGAACAGAATTTTCTGTACTACAGCAGAAAAGAGTACATACAAAAACAGCAGCCAAAAGGAGGCACCAAGCAGTGGTTAAGAGGGCAGTTTACCTAGAACCTTCACCAGATGCAGCCATCTAATAGCTGGGTGGTAATTATGAGGTGCAGCATGTCAGCTAGCAGCATGAAACAGCAACTGAAGGTAACTGTGTGCGTGCTGACATCCAAGAAGTTTCTGAGTCACCAGGGTCTCTATTTAAGGATTCGGGGTACTGTAAGACATTCCCAATTGTTCAGTAATGATAATAAAGGACAAAATAGGTTGCTCTCTTGTGTGCTTTTTACACTGAAACGACATCCTCTACCATTCAAGAGCTCCACAGTCTGTTTAATAACTCTTCCAAAGTACAGAGCACAACTACACTTTCCTCAGTCAAATGAATCTCACTTCAGTGAGTTCAGTTATTCAATTTGATTTTAAACTCAAGGAGAAAGGTAATTAATTCTATGGGGCATGCAAGCAGCTGTTTAACGAAGCCTCCAGCAGCTACCTTTTATGCAAAGATATAAATAGATGGAGTGGATTCTATTTATAAACCTCCAGTTCTCAGCAAGGATTCCCTTTAAATCCCCCTGCCAGGGTCAGAACGGACTCACAGGAACTGAACCAACCAGAGCCAAAACCTGACCGTTAACAATTGGGAAAAGGTCTGATTCAGGTCTGAATTCAATGCCAGAATTATGGGGAATTTATCTACCTGTTCTTAACTTTAGATAATTTCTCGGAATAAGGAAGACCTTCAGTTAACAGCCCATAATAGTTCCAGCTTTTGCATAGTAGCAGACTCTACTCTTGGACATTCATTCACACTTATGTCAAAGTGTGGCAACCATGTGACAATTCTGTGAACATGCTTTATGCCCTTTTCTGAAGTCCAACAGTAAGGCATTATTCCTCCATGGAATTAAACAGATTTCGGTGTAAGTTAGGGTAGGAAGTTGGGGTGGAACACTGTCTGAAGCAGTTCTAAAACAGGTTTCCTAATATCGTGCATTTTGAACACTGTTCATTAAAGGAGGTCAGTTGAATAGGACCTACAAAGATCAGCTAGCCCAACCACCTGATGGCTTCAGGGCTAAGCAAAAGTTACAGCATATTAATGAGGGCATTGTCCAAATGCCTCAAGCACTGACAGGCATGGGGCATCAACCACCCCTCTAGGAAGCTACCTCTGGTGTTCGAGCACCCTCATGGTGAAGAAATTTTTCCTACTGTGCACTCTGAACCTCCCCTGGCACAGCTTTGTGCCATTCCTGTGCATCCTGCCACCAGTTACTGGGGAGAAGAGACCAGCACTTGCCTCTCCATTTCCCCTCCAGCTGCAGAGAGCCAGGAGGTCACCTCTTGGCCACCTTTCCTCCAGCCTCACCAACCAAGGTATCCTCAGCTTTTCCTCACAGGACTTGCCTTCCAGCCCTGATACAAGCTTAGTTGACCTCTTCTGGACACTTCCAAGGACCTTAATATTTTTATTATATTGTGGAGTACAATATTCAAGGTGAGACAGCACCAATACTAAATATAGCAGGAGAATCACCTCTTTTGAAAGACAGCCGTGCTGTTTAATGCACCCCATACTGCAGATCACCCTCTTGGCTGGCAGAGCACGTTGCTGGCTCATGCTGAGCCTGCTGTCACCAGCACTGCCAGGTCCCTTTCTGCTGGGCTGCTCTCCAGCCACTCACCTCCCAGGCTGTACCTTTGTGCAGCATTGCTCCATCTCAGATGCAGAACCTAGCATTTTCCTTTGTTGAATTTCACCCCATTTCTGATGGCCCAATGCTCCAAGGTGTCCAGATCCCTCTGCAAGGCCACACATCCCTCCAGAGAGTCAACAGCACACCCAGTTCGGTACTGTCCGTAAACTTGCTAAGGATGCACTCCACTCCTGCATCCAGATCCTCGATAAAAATGTTGAGCAGTACGGGGCCTAGAATTGAGCCTTGGGGAATACTGCTAGTGACTGGCATAAAAGACTGATTGGGCTGTTCTTCAGAATATTGAAGAGTATAAAAGAAAAAAAAAATCTGAAATGAAAAACCATACATCAAGAGCAGCTACATACTAATAAAATCATTATTTTTCTAAAAGTCAGTCTAATATTTACTGAAAATTAGCAGCAGTCCAGGTGAAATATGTTACGAATGCTGGCTTGTGAACCTGTCCTAAAACCAGAAAACAAGTAACAAACTGGACAAATTATGTATGACAAAACAACAAGAGAGTAGCTAGAATCAGGCTGAAGGCGAAAACGGCACCTTGTGTATCAATAAATAAATGTATGAATGGGAAGCTAAATGAATTTTCTAAATTCAGTGAAAAAGGAGATGAGCTAAGTACTAAACAGAAGCAGATAACCTGACTCTGATCACAAGCTTGAACGTCTGAAGAAACAAACTCTCTTGACGCTCTTCTCCATTTATTATTAACTGCAGTGTTTTGAACAGCTGATGTTTTCTGAATCCAAAAGGCAGACACGTCAGCAGGAGATGAACTACAGTACACCCAGTTATGTCAGTATTCTGCATGGCTTTTATCACTGGGCGTGAACGGTAACTTCCAGGCGTGTGAAACTCAGACTTATATGCATCTTTCAGAGAATCATAGTACCAAAAATCCCTCATATTTAAAAAGTAATTTGTGCATAGGGGAGGACAGTGGTTTGTTTGTTTTGGTGTTTTGTTTGTTTGTTTGTTTTTTAAGAAAATGCAGTGTACAAAATCAATTATTATTTCAAGAGAATTCATTTGATGCTTCTGTGCTAAAAACTGAAATGTTTTATCACTATTGTCCATTCAGTGTTCAGGTTCAAGTTTTATGTAATTTTATGTAATGTAATGAATCTTGATTTTTTACCACTGTTTTACTGAAGACATGCTACCATCTAATGAGAACACCTTTCAAATTCTGGATTTCTCCAATTATGAATATTTTTACTAGAAATAAGTATTGTAAAACTGAGTTTGTACTATAGATATCCATATTTCAAGATCATTCTTAATTTCAGTTTTTACAAAATTAATATTTAAGTGAAAAGATTTGGATTTTTAGGCTGGAATAGGCTCTGTAGTACACATGTATCATGACTAGGCTGTCCTTGGGCAACCTTAGTTATTCTCAGGGACTTGCATTACAATCTCTGGGTCAATGATTCTCAGATTTCTTGCCTCTTCACTCCCTTTGCTTTTGTTCAGACTTGTAATTCAAGCTGCTTGTACAGAATCTTCTCCAGATGTCCTCTTGCCAAATGAAAATGAACATGTCAAAACTAGCTGCTCTTCTCTCCTCCCAGCTCCTTCCTTCCCAGCTTTGCTGTAACTGTCAGAAATTCCACTATCCTCCCTGTCCCACAAGTCCTTGAGTAATGATATCGTTTTCAGCTCTTTTCCACCTGAAAAGGTTCCGTTCACACAAGAACAAACTTAATGTTAATCCTACTGCCTTTCCATATAATCTCTCTGCAGCAAAGTTCTAAAATGTACATCAAACAAACATCAAATGCCACAGACTGATTGTGTGAAAAGACAATTTACCAGCTGCTGAAGGCTTTGCCTAAATATGACAGATAAGAAAATGGAAACTATTACTCTTGCATATCAAGACGTATTTGCTTGATCGTATCAGTTAATAAGCTTCTGTTTTTATACACAGGTTTCCAGAGGTACAGAGAAACTAGAAAGCTACAGAATGCAAAATAATCTTTAGCAAGTAACAATACTTGTAAGCACTTACTCAAAAAGAAAATAGCATCTGTATTAAGCAAGCCTGCCTACTGTGAAAGTCTTACATAATATCAGGTCCTACTCCCATTTCACAGTTTTGGGGACAGTTTGTTATAGAACATACAGCTAAGCCAGCCAACATTACTTGACTTATTTAATCACTTATTCATCTTAGTTTTCTTTAACTGTCTACATGATTTCAACTCATCTATGGGCACAAGCTCTTTAATTACTATCTTTAGATCTAACGCTGTAACATAATTGAGATGATAAGTCCTTCTTTCAGATATTATTTCAAGATGGTTTTCTATTTTGAATGAAAGAAAGAAGCCTCAACAGAAATATCAAGAGTTTTTGCATTCCAGTTTAGAGCTCCTGGACTGCATTTCGCTGGCATCTTCCTGAAACAAACATTTTCCTAGACAAGAATAAGATAAGCTCATAAGGGGATGTGGTAAGTTAACAAAACTACACCACAGGCAGCATGAAAGATAAGGGGTTTCACCTTTTTTTCTTTAGTTCATCTTAATTCAACTCAGTCATGAAGAATAGTTCCCTCTGTTGGGGTAACCAAAGTGATCCAATATGTTCTTCATGATTTAGGAAATTTCTCTAAACATGTAAATGTAATGCGTATTTTGCATTACAATGCTGGAGTATTAAATTTAAAAGAGCAAGTTGCTAAGATTTACCTATTCTAGTTTTCATATATGTGTAACTTTTTCACTAAAAGAGACAATATTCTAGATCTATTTTAAATTAAAACCTATTCTTGTATCAAGCAACTTGCATGAAATAAGATGAACAGACTTTATACTTAGCAGGAATTTCACTTTATGAAGTCAGGATTTACTCTCACCTTCTAACCTGGCTGCTGTATTTTTTCCACACAACTAGACTGGTGGAAATGGTATACTTCAGAATGATAGCATAAAGCATAAAGCATTCATGAAATGAAAAAACAGAAAATATCAAGAAATCCAAAACCTGATGATCAGGAAAGTGATAAAGAAGAAAAAAAAAATCCCCGTTAATGTCTGGAGCTTACTGCAAGCGTTGCTCTGACAGACAGTTATGGCTTGCTTACTTTCCAGTTAAGAACCATAAGCTTAAGCTTATGCTAATGTTTGCCAGAATTGTTAGGTATTTTTATATAGAGCTAAATATTATGCACTGACTGTCAAGAGAGTAGTGTATTTTATATATGTTTAACAATTCTTGAGTTTAAATGGGCTAAATATTGCCTAATCTTGATATTTCTCAACTGCTGAGCAATATAATTCCCTCAGTAATGACTACAAAAAAACGTATCAGTAAAAATATTTTGAACTTACAGGAGATGATCACTACTGACTGATGGATCTGATTTGTGAACTTTGACGAAGAAAATAATTTCCAGAAGTACCCAGTTTCACTTAAAAGACAAATTCCATAGAGCATAGCACTTTACGGGGAAGTAGGGATAAGTCTCAAGAGGCTGAGTTGTTTCCATCATCTTTGAACTTATCATTTCCTAGTTAATGGCTGTTTTCATTGTCTGCTACTCACATCTTTACAAGTACCATCTGAATTTGTCATTTTGCGTGCTGTCTTCCCATTCATGACTCAATGATTTCTGTCTATCAGTTTAGCTCATAAACAGGGCAAGAAAGCAAGCACAGAGCCATATGGGAATGTAAGTACAACTAATTTCTGATTTCTTTTAGTTTCTGCCAAACTTGGACTTCATCCTAGTACTTTCTTCACATAAGCCATTATGTCACATGCTCAGGCAAAACAAGGGAGAAAGAAAACTCAGTCTATGTTAAGAAGTCAATAAAATATTTGCAAAACTATTTCCTAGAGGTTAAAATTAATGAGTAGGCCTACTCATGAATTTGCTGTCCAGCTCCCTCGATTGCACAGTGGAGCCTACATCTACACTGCCTACCATTCCCTTTGAATAAAGATTAATTATTTGAGAGAGAACATAATGAGATGAGTAAATAGTTAAACTGAGTAATTTTTCATTTACTGTCTTGTTCCATGGGGAAATTTATTTTATTTTATTTTTGAAGTGAAGATCACTTGGCTAGAGTTGCAGAATTTCGATTGCTTCTGCAGGACATTTATATACTGACAAGTTTTTACAGCTTTACTTTAATTAATTCCGTCAAGTATTGGTCCTGTCATTTGAATACATTTTTCTTTCTTATTTTCATGCTTCATATCTTAACAATACGAGCACCCAGTGTTCAAAGATCCCATAACACTCAAACAATATATCCACATATAATTCTACTAATATATCAACTGAGGAACAGAGGCTGTATATTGAGCAATAGAATGGCTAGAACAAGCAGGAAACAAGTGTTCTCCTAACCTATCTAGGCTTGTACTCTTTTATTCAAAAGCTCTTCAGTGCTAGCACAAAGAAACAGCCCATCCTTCTCAACATGGTTCATCTGGACAAACTTATGATTTCACTCAGCACAATAGCATCAGTGTTAATCAAAAAAATTCAAATCCCTTCAAACTAAGTACATTACAAAATCAAGTTAAGGAAAAGAATAGTATTTGTGTAGAAACAAACAATTGAACACAATACTTGGCTTTTATTCCCTTGCTAGATTTATTGAGAAGCTGGAAGCCAAAACTCTTTCTTTTTTGTTTTAATTTAATGCCAATATCTAGAAAAAAACATCTGGTTATTCTACACAATATTATAACTAAAATTGCCAGAGAACAGAACATCTTTCACAGAGTACTGAATGTACGTCTCAACTTTCTCGGCTTTTATTTTCAAAATGATAAGGGCTTTCTTTAATATATCTTTTTGTAGAGAGGCAATTCTTGTAAATGATTCAGTACTGGATCTAAGAGTCACCTACTCTTTACAACCTACTCAAGTGATATCAAAGATGCACTTTTGTTTGGTGGATGTAATTACTGCTAATTTATCTGGCCTATAGGAATCATTTAAATATCTAGTCGTTGAAGAGCACTGAGATATGAAAGGTGCTTTTAAGTGTTTTATTAGTTGCATATTTTAATAAGCATTATTCACCTTACAAGCATAAAAACCAAACAAAAAAGATTCTGTATCCAGACTTTTCCTATAGGTTGGACTCATCATTAGAATCAGTCTACTTTTAAATGGCGATTTAAGTCATCTGGAATATCATGCAAGATTTTTTTTTATGTGCATAACTCAAATCTTACATGATTTTTACTGTAAGTAGTGGCAAATAACTGACAACTTAATTATAATATATAGAGAGCTTAAAATCCCACATAAACTAAAATAATTCACATGAATAACTGCAGTTTTTTCTTTTTATATCAATGTAGACAGAGATTGCAGATGCTATAGCAAGGAATTTGCAGAATAATTTTCAGAATTAGTATCCATTGGGAAAAGAGAGACCACATCTATTTTTGCCATTTTTTCCCCAAAACTTTTCTGTTTTCTATTATTCTAAACAAATTTTCATTACAGTCTGTTGTTTCTGACTTAGTTTTTTAATATATATTTAAGTTCCACAAAACTCCAAAAGATGAACAATGTCTTTAAGGGGTATTTTGTCTTCAAGCCTCTGCATACAAGTAGTTTAATTCATGAGATCCATTCTCCAGCTGGTATGCATCATTATAATACTACTGATTGTGGAGCTATGCCATTAACATCTAACCAGTCCTTGAACTAGGAAAATTCATGAGAAAGCTACTAGATTAACTGGCATAGTACTTTAGTCAAATATTAAAGAAAATGTGTACAAATGGTCATGATATATTTACTTGCATTTTGGCAAAAAGTGTCCTGAGACCTTAGAAATATCTAACAACATGAGATAGAGAAGGAGGCTCTGAAAGTTGATTTGCCTAAACAAGCAAGACCACTATGTTTTGTCATAAGTACTGTGATATTACACAGATTGTAAAGCTGTCTGTCCTTGTAAGTTATTGATCCAAAGTGGAACATACTAAAAATCTACAAATATTCAGATAAAGATGAAATGGCAGCAAGCCAGACAATTATAAAGTCAAAATAGTAAACAAGAAAGTTCAGGTAGCTATTGAGTCCAGTAAACAGTTTTGAAACTGAGTCTGTTTACATGGTACAATAACTTGGAATCCTCATGAAGATTTACACGTGTTGATCAAACTCAAAATAATTCTGATACCTGTTTAGCTCATTGCTGTGACAAAAATACAAATCCAACTTTCTTGCAATGATTTTTCCATCTTGCAACCCAATACTACAAACATTCTGTTATTAAATACAAAAGCAAGTATGTAAAGTGTTTAGATTTGTTACCAGCTGGACCTGTAGCTATTTTACAGTAGCAAAAGTGATTTTAAAATTGCTGAATATAGTTTTGTCCTGTTCTCTTTCTCTCTCTCCCTCCGTCACTCTCCCCATTGACTCTTCCTCCCCCCCCATCCCCACATTCCCTCCTGCCATGGTACATTTCTTGTTTCTCCTTTGCCCCTGCTCTGGTGTCCCTCCTGCACAGCCCTGTCTCATGTTTCTCCTGAGTTTCAACTGCCTAGTGGCTACTGACCTTTCTTAAACTTTTTTTTTTTTTTTTTTTTTGCAAATGTGTCATAAACTCCATAAACTCCCCAGGTTTAGTTTTGCTGTGCAATGGATCTACTTTGTCCACTGTGGAGCCAACTGTGCCCAGCATAGAGCAGTCCCTGACCTAATACAGAAGTCTCCCTCCTGCACCCTACTACCCAAACCCTGCAAGTTATGCCCAATACACATGGACTGAAAGAAATCACATTCACATTCTTCCTGACTACCCTCTCCTTGCCACTGTTGGACACACTGATAGACCAGACAGACCATTGGTTTTGCAAAGCAGAGTGTATTCATAGACATTTAATTAAATGTCTAGACCAAGCCAAGAAATAAATCTAAATGATTGGGGAAATTAGCATGTAAAAATCACAAAAGAAACGGTCATCCAGGTAAAAACCTAGAGTACCCTAACAGATTAGTAACAAGCTTTATTATTAGGTATTAAGTCTTGGACAACTTAATTATGATGCTCCTAGGTAGAAATGTCAGTCCTATTTGCAATCAAGATTAAATTTCCGTCAGCATCCAAGTCTATTCATACTCAAAATAAATACATTTGTAAAATAGCGTAGCTAAAACTGTCTTGATTACTTGTCATACCTTTTAACTAACAAATATTTTATTAGAGTGAATTGTTTCATTCTCTTCTTTAAAGCTTTATCAAAGCATTTGTGGTAGAAGCTCTCCTACCTATAAATTTCCTTACGATATTGTTTCAATAACTTTCTCATCTGAAAGAAAACTTGCAGCTGTTGTGTTTTGAAAAATTCTGGCAGGGGCAGATTTGTATGTTGTGAATGATGTCACCATCTCGTGACAAGCTACAGAAAGCTGTTGGCTAGGCCAATTTTTGTGTAGGCCATCGTTATCTACATTTACTTTAAATCCTTGGTTATAATATAGCTTTAAATTGTACGTGCACATAGACACATAGCAATGAAAAGTAATTCCTTCTATTTGTTTCTTTTGACTATTTAATTAACAATGCCAAACAATACCATATGTTCCTTCCCAATAAAAGCCCTTAATTAATGCATGGTATCAGATAAATTTACGTGAAAGCTAGGTATTCGCCTTCACCTTTTGACCAGTGTTCTCCCAGCACACATTGGATTTCAAATGCTTGTTTCTGGTAGCAGAAATCTGTACTAAACCGGGCTGATTCCACGCATCAGCACTAACAGTCAGGAAAGGCAGCAGTTGCCGAGGGCCTCAAATTGGACAGCAAAAATCACCACAAAAGTGAGAAGCTGTGTGAGAAGCTCAGGGGAAAAAGACCATGCAGCTGTCAGGCATCCCTCCAAAAGGGCTGGGCATAAAAAGAAGTGGAAGCACACAGAAGGGGAGGCTGAAGATTGGCCAGGCTGCCACCTCCACAGAATTTAATTTTGCCATCCCCAGTCCTGCGAACTGAGTAAGTTAACTCAGTTTGTTTAATGAGCTGGAAAGCTTCTAACAAGCCCTGCTTTTAAATGTCTGGTCAAGAATACAGAAATATTTCCCAAGCATTAAATCTACTACTTGCAGAGAAGAGGAAATGTTCCCTTAGGGTAAAGAATTAAGGTGGTGAGGGACAGAAAAGGATACAGCCCTGTCAGGAACCTTAGCAAAGCACAGTGTTTTTCAGTGCAGCATACAGGCGTCTCAGAAATATTAATTACCTTTCCTGTCTCCAAGACACACTCTGCCCTATTTGGGAGCAATCCAGGTAGGAGGCCAGAAACTGAATTTCCACTTACAAGGGTGTTTATAAATTTTTATACACAACCATTTGATTTATTTTGCTGGAGAAATTAATCATGATTCTGCTTTCAGTCCATGTGCTTCCTGCAAGATCACCATGAAGGACACAATCAAATTGATCTGAAGTTATTATTATGTACAAAATATCCCACAGGATTTTTATTTTTCTCAGAACTTTGCTTCCTACATTAAAAATTAAAATCTTTTCTACTCTGAAGGAAATTTATGGTGACTTTAAAACTCTCTGAGAACACTGTGGGCAGTGTGGGTATATTCTAATAATACAGTACTAATAGAAGCCTGGTTTCAGCCATATTTCAATTATTCTATGAGTCTTAAAAAATATCATTTCTGAAAGCATATAAAATTAAAATAAAATGTTCTCAAATGCATTTCCTTTTTTTTTTTTTTCCTGCAGTGAGTGATGTAATACAGACAGCATGTTTGACTAAGGAATTTCAGCAAATTACAATTCCCCGAACAGAATATTAGATTTTTGCCTAGCAGATTATGTTGCTCTCTGCACATTATCTGTCTTCTTATAAAACAAAAAATATTCTTGAAGAACACATTTTAAAATATATTTGAACTTCAAAGTTCCATTTTTTTTTGTACTGTGGACTCTCAACTTGGCATAATAATAGGAAAAAAGCAGACTCCACTATGTCATTCAAAATGAATTATCCATGCAAAAGGAAAGCAATAATACAGAACATATTTAGTATTCCAACAAAAGTTGAGTATCTTTGAATCTTTTCTCCAAGACTGCCTAGACAACAGATCATGAGGTTACTGTATAACACAAACTACTGATTTTCAGTTGGATGTGAATCTACAAACATGGGCAAAGTAGTCAGGTTTGTTACTAAGTGATTGAATATTGTACAATTACATTTTTTCTAGGAAAATATATGAAGTTGATGTGGACCTGTAACATTCAGTTCAGGAGTGGTGATATATGCAAACTACAGTAAAGCTGAAATACTTTATTGTTTATTTTCCTTCAAGAAACAATTCCACAATGCCAAACCTGTGCTATGAACCAATAAACTGGCAGTTGCATTTCAAGTGCATTTATTGCAACCATATTCTAGTAGTGACAACTTTAATAATATTGTAAGTCTTTGTATTTTTTGAAAGAATTTGTCTCCCAAATTTAAAACTCAGGCTTTCTCCTTCCTGGTACTTTTTGTTTATACAATGTTATTTCTGGTCTTCACACACTTGATGACAAGCAAGGACAATCAAATCTAAAAGGCTTTACAGTAATGTGGTTCTAAATATTCTAAGTATATAGCATATTCTAAATGCTCTGGGTTTTTTAGGATTTCAGGATTATGGAAAAAAAGCTTAACTAAAAGTTTTATGGCTGATTAATAAGGCAGAACACCAGATCTGTACATCATTTCTTCGTACATATCAACTCTGTGGTTTTATCACTAGCCCTAAATCCAGAGTTAATATTTCCCCTATTGCAAATGTACAAACCACATTTAAAGCTGCCTGCCCTTCCATTTCAACATTACTAAGTCTCTTTCCATATTGTTTGAAATGCTGTCAGGGATAACAGAGATGTTCTCAAGTCTTGTATAGCATGTAGTATAGGATGCTTTTTATAAATCAGTTTTCACGTTCCTTGACATTACTTTAATGAGTAACGAAAGTAATGGGTTCATGAGTAACGTACCATACCAAGGAACTGGGACACAGCAGAGGTTACTGAAGGACAGCATCCAGTATTTATCAGCTAGTAGAAACTGGGCCACTTGGTAAAATGTTCTCCTGATTACCGACATAGCACAGAGTCTGGGAGTAATGAAAATAGGGAACAAAGAATAATGTGACTTCTGGAATAAGTTAGCTCTAAAGCATTTGATATAAGACGTAATTATACACATTCTATTAGATATTAGGCATAAAGATGAACTGTTGATCATCTCTGATGAAAGAACAAAAAGACAAAAAGGCTTTACTTTTTTTTTTAAATATCTGATGGTAGATAACTGGTAACAGCCCTGATACAACCTACTGAAATTATGAGTGCTTTCCATCTGGCCAAACACAAGACTAACAACTGCAGCTGCAGACACAGGATAAAGATACCAACCGCTCATCCTTTTCAGTGTTCAAATATCCCCGAATTACAACAGCAGTATTAGCAACTGTTATAAAATTAATAAACTTTTGGACTTTTAAAAAAATACTTCTCTTCAATAATTAGAGAAGCAAGCACAGTGCTACCATCCCTTTCTAAAATGTCAGCTACAGGGATTTGACAGAAAAGAAAAATTCTATACCAACTTTTTTTTTTTTTTTTTTTTTTTTGCTAAACTGTAACTGTTATGACTCTGCTATGACTCAAATATGACTCTGCTATCCATTTTTCTGTAATCCACAGACTGAAACCAGCCCTCAACCTAATCATTTCCCACTTTTGTCAGAGGAAGCTTTCATCAACCAGTATATAAAAAGGAAACGCCACAATACTGTATAAGCACCAGCAAGTCTTTGAAGGAAATAGATGGTATATTACATAAAGGAAGAAAAGATTCTTTCTGATAAAACAGTTGAGAGACTTTAATGTTCTTTATCTCTTTCCATACCAGAAACCAGACCTGCAATGAAAGACTAGATGTGATTACACAGACTACTAGAACCAAACCATAGTGCAATCATAATACAGCCCTTGCTCATGACAGCATCCCTTTGAATCACACCAGACCCAAGTACAGTGCTGTATTTAAAAGACTGAGTAGATTTACTCTTAGCTACAATAATATTTATAGCATTTTCATCTCTGCTTCCCATTGCACACTACTGGGGCTTTCTTTAAAAACAGAGAAATAAAAATTGAGAACAAAGAGGTACGTTATTTTGAGAAAAGTTATTTGAAAATGTTGGTTTGGGGTCTATGAAAAGTAAGAGTTGAAGTCTTAGTGACCCTAGTCACTGCACTCCTGAAATAAAAAATTAAAAAAAGCAAATGACCGACAAGAGAGACAAAACATCCATCCAGAACATAAATCCTGCTATGCCCCTCTTGCACCAACCCTGCAAATTCTTGTGGTACAGTGACAGTTCCTATCTTGTCTGAAGCAAAACCTGAACTGAAAGCTTCAATATCCAAAAGCACAGATCAATGTTCTTTGAAATGAAAGGTCAAGTTAACAAGGCAAGATCTACACATCCCTCTGTGGACTAGCAAAGAAATAAAAGCTGAAGAAATAACTGAACATACGTAGCGTAGCTTCATTATTTCAATAGAGCTGTCTTGTGAATAAAGTTAAGCAGACATGACAGCAGGGTAGCAGTTAAGACCTAGTAGACAGCCATTTAAGTCATAATTCATTGATATGTGTAAAGCTTATATAGCCAAAAATTTTTGGAGCCAGACCTCCTGACAGCATATTTATAATTCCTTTCTTTCTGTCTACTGATTACATTAGAAGCCTTGACAGATGAGCTGCTTAATTTATACACCTAAATTATATGCCCATAAATCCATGGTGTAAATATCTCCATCGGTGCCTCAGTGTTTATACAACCCAACATTACTTCAGATTACTTTAAAAAACACACTGAGCTTGCTCCCAATCCACTCTAAGAACAATAATCACTTGCTATGGAAAAAAAGACAACTTGATTCTCTCTTCCATATCAAAGTAAGCCCAATTTACAAACTTATGAATCTCATCAGATATTCTGACTCTACCCCATGATGTACAGATATCTGGACACCTTGTTTTGCCTGTTTTAACTGAAGACACAAAGAACTATCCATTTGCTAGTTACCTTAGGACTTAATCTGTTTAACAACTGCAAAGTAGAGTCCAGTAATCCTCACAGTTCACTATACTGCGTTAGCTTATATAGCAGTGCTTTCCACAGAGCCTCTAGCCTGCAAGCCGGTTTGTGTTAAAATAAATAAATAAATAAATAAAAAGTCTAAGTTGTAGATACTTAGGACTATATTGACAGTTTTGGCCACATTTAATTGACAAACACTGGAATTATTGGTAATACTACTGGAATAAAAGAAGATTCACTTCCAAGGATTTCAAGTTACTTCTCAAAGTTCATTAAAGTTTCATCTGCCTACCTCACTGTGGAAGTGGCAAGATGCTGAAGATGCTGTACAAAATAACCTTCAGTACACCTCTGGCATTACTGATTTAAACTTAAGAGAATAGGCAATAAAAAGCAGATTGTAATGGCTTTTCTGTCATTCTAAAAACTAAGCTAATACAGGAAAAGAAAAGAAGTTAAGCAGAATATCTTACCGTTTTCCACCCATGAGTCTTCCACATGTTTATGCTACATTATCATAACACGTGAGAAATTATAACACTCCAAATTAAATGATTTACTACTGCATAATTACTCTTGAGAGTCCCATATAATTAGTATTTTCTTCCAGAAACGTCACTTCTGAAGGATCAAAACTACTGCAAGTATCACTCACGAAAATCTAGCTAGGTATTTCATAAAGTGCAAGTGTCCTGTATATTTCTTCTATCACAATCTCATACAGAAGTCTGTTTGTATTTTTATCACAGCGTGATAATCATGGCTTACTTTTAGCCATGTTATCTTTTCTTGTAGATGTCATAATCTATGTTAAAGAAGATCATACGAGGATGAAATAGCACAGTGAGAACAGCCCAGATTCTCAGGAGAAATACCCAGCGTTAGGGAGGCTTGAAGCAGAAATGAAGATAGATGTTTACCACCTAATTTCTCCTTAATCTATGGGTCAGAAGCAATTTAGCACCACAATCAAAGAATCTCAGCATGGCTAGGTAATCAGAACTCCTGAGGCCACAATTAATCAAGGTGCAACTCTGTTCATCACGTCCAATTCTTCCTCAAAATGTCACATGGAGATGACTCATTTGCTTCAGCAAGAGAGTTGCAAAGTATGGACAGGGTTATTGCTTTAAAATTCAGTCAGCATTATGGCTGATCCACTGATGTTTCCAGCAGATTTATCCTTAAAAATCAAGTCTTTTACAGAAAGTAGAGCCTTAGCAAACTGACATGAAATCAAAATTCTAAAGGATTTTGAATATCAGATGAGAAAATGTCATGTTACTTTCCACAGGTCTAGCAGCATCATTAGCTTTCAGTGTTTTCCACCTTTTCTTCCTTTGGGGTTGATTTGTCAGAGACTTTAGCAAACCCAGGTTTTAATACGAGGAGTTTGGCCAGCATTTCTTACTCTAGTACAGAGAAAATGAGGGCTAAAACATGCAGTTCTCAAGCATCATTTTTCACTTACATTGCTTCACAGTATTGTTTCTGATCCCTTCTTATACATAGTAATCAACCTTCTGGATATTGAGGCATAAACAAATTTCTTTAACTACCTTTACCTCATGGGACACTAGCCAGTGACTAAGCAGGAAAAAGAAAGAAACACCTCCTCTCTTAACCTTTTTCAACGATATGATCTTGCAAAAGACCTTCATCCTACATAATATTCTGTGTGTTTTCCAGATCCAATCTATCATTAGATTCCCACAGCAAAGAGCAGAACCTGATTCGTATCAATGACAGGCAGTATGGTGGACAAAATAGATTTGTACATGTGAGAAATGTATTTTCTGGCACATATGTAGCCTTGAAAATGTAGAAAGCATTACAGTTGTGCTTTTTTTGGTAGTGGTGGTTGGTTGGTTTTGATATTTTGGTTTTGTTTTTAAAATAATTTTGTTTTTCTTTCACAAACAATTTACACCTTCATGGAAGAACAACTGAAGCGCAGTTGATGGAATTGCTTTTTCAGAGGTGAGCAGAGACATTGAAGGTGTTCTGAGAAAAACAAAGCAATATGAAAAAGAATTCCCCACACATCTTGCATATGTTTTCCTTTAACCTTTAATACAGTTTTAAATATCACTATATAAAAATACATAATTATCACACATCTGTTGTATATCAGAACAGTTACTATTACATCTGTTAACATTTATTTTTCCTCCCTCATACTAACCACTTATTACACCTTCTTTGAGATGAGAACTAGATTGTTGTGATGGCCTTTTCTTTTTGCAGGTCTTTCTATGATATATAATACCTTGTTCCAATTTTCTTACAGCAAACAGCCATTTTTTCATGAGCAAAGTTTTGTCCATGATGGTTACACGTGTAAAATGCACTAGATTGCTAAAGTCAGATGATCTTTCAGATGTACAAAAAAACAGGTCATATGTCGGAGCAATACCAAAATGCAATTTCAGCTTTTAGACTGAAGTAACAAACATCAAATCCACAGAGTACCAATGATCTGAAATTACTGAAAGAGCCAGCTGCTTAATCTCTCCATGGAACTGCTTTCCCTTTGTTTTTTCCACTATTTCTAAATGCATACAAGATTTTTTTTTTTTTTTTTTTTTTACTTTTCAAACAAGAAACAATTTGGAAAACAGTGAGGATTCAGTTTGTTTTTAATATTTCAGCCCAAATACTCAATGATTCAAGTAAACGTTATGCAACCACTAGACATGCTTCATGCATGGACAGATAGGTGGAAATTTTGGTAGTTTCTGTCACTGACTTCAGTGAGAGCAGAATATTACTCCTGAAGTAGGTACTATGACTCATAGTGAAAGACTTAAGGTGGAACAAGTTATTCCACATGCACAGAACCATCAAAAATAATTGTTAGCAAAGTTAAAACTGCATAACCATAAGGCAAGTCCAAATATCATGAAAGAATAATTAGATTATGCTAAACAACTTACTGTATAACAATTCCTTGTCCTTATACCCACTACGGACAGACTGAGTTGATCAAGTACGTCACGGTTTGCAAAAGGTGCACTGCCCATTTTTAGAAATGGATAGCCAAACACTGTGATGAGCATGCTTATTTAAAACTGTGTCCTACACTGAAATTATGGAGAAAATTCTGAAATCATTGTATGATTGTCTCTCATGTGAAATAAATAATAATAAAAAACTTTTAATTATAAGCTTAAAGCTTATCATATGATGGCATAAAGATATTATTAACATTGACAAAAAGGAATCAGTTACAAACTTTGCCCAACTATAAAATCTTATGATGAAACATATCATAACAATGCATGGTTGATAGCCATATACTTTGCAATTACTTTTTTCTAATTCTAAGTTCTACACATACATGTAATTCAAGAAATGTAAATGTAGAATCCAGCCACATTCAACACAAAGTCAATTTTGTAATGTAGCTAGAGGCAGGCAAACTGGCTTGCAAAAAATAAACCTCCAAAATTCCTCATTCTTTCACCCTGCATTGATTCACATTTAAATCTTACATGTTACCAAATTTCACACAGTATTTTTCCCATTGTAATCATGCAAGTGTAAACATACAGACTGCTGTTGTTGCTGTTTAGTTTTTCTAAGGTGTTTTGTATTGTTTTACTTGACTGCATCCAACAGTCAAAATTAAATTCCCATGCTTTTTCTGTGAATACTTCCTACATAAATGTTGTTACCTGTGATTTCTTTACTGTTAGTCTACAATAGTGTCACTCTATATATTTAACAAGAAGTTTAGTCAACACAGTAACATCTAATTGGCCTTCTGAAACTGATTAAACTTCATTCTCACAACATCCCAGCAAGGTTAGAATACAGTATCCACATTTTCAAAGTCAAATATTGACACCCATAGAAAATTGAACTATAGAGAGATGAGGTTTAGCATTAGGTTGCTGAACTGCTCTGCCACTGTACTGCTAGACTAGTGAAGGTAAATATTTTTCATGCTACGTATTACATTCCACTTACTGCCCTCTTCAACTTTGTTCGTTATATATTTGTGCCCATTCACGTACTTCTGGGTATGTGCTTATTCTGGTACTCATGCCAGTGATCTTTCACTATGGTAGAACATTCTTCCCACTCTGCAGTTTGTAACTTTATGTAGTTAAAACAGCTAGCACTTAGCTCTAGTCATCTTTATTAAGCAAGGCCATACAAAAAACCCTTCTAAATATTACTCTTGCTCTTCTGTAACCTTTCCTTTATTTCTTTTTTTGTCAGAACTGTGATGTTCAGAAAGGCTCAAAACTTACAGCAATTCTAAAAGCAGTAAATACAAAGGAAACCCTGTTTCTCAAGGAATGCCAATGTGAACATGTGGATCTAAATATTCAGAGTCAAAAAAGTACAAGTAAGCTTGAGTGTTTGGCTAGAAAGATATTTTTGAGCACAACTGTACAATGCATTTCATATCTTTTTATGGTCGGGTCCAAAAGTGGCTTAGCTGATCCTTTCAGAATTTCTATTAACATAGAAAGTACAGCCAGATACACATTTTGAAAGGCCAAATGCTTTTCATAACGCATAATTTTCAAAAGCATGCTACTCATACCTTTTCAGAAGGGCTTCCTGCATGCATCCAAAAGGGAGATGAGTTTGACTATGACAACTCTTGGAAGATGTTTAATCCTCATTGTTGACAGCACAGATTACTTTTACTGTGTAAACTGGATAGAAGTGGGGCGGTGGATTAATTTACCTTCACATTACATGTTACATTTCATAAAATCGTAGAGTTTATAGTTAATCAGTGTCAGAACAACACACTTTGCATAAATTAAAAAACTCTGTAGTGACACTAAGGTTTTTATCTCAATTGGGACATTATTCTGCTCGTTCTTATCTTCAGGACTATCTTAAGTATTTAGAGCTACAGATCTCAGGCACTGGTAAATCATTTATACCTGGTCTCTTTCTAGATTGAGGGTAGACAGCAAGTATGTATCATCGAGGATCATTGATCATCTAAACAGAACTTAAAAGATTTTGAGGAAGATAAGAAAATGTTGTGGAAATGGGTGATGCTTTAGTAAGTGGTCTAACCACAGACCAAAAAAAGTAAAAGAAACTTTCCCAGCTTTCAGCTGGCACAAAACAGATGTCCCTAGCACCAGCTCATGCTTCATGTCTTCTCTGAGTTGATTTTCTAAAATTATTTGTGTCATCTGGTTGTATAACACTTTTTGTGAAATAAACTGATATAATTGTACATCACCTACTTTTGTTTTCTGTAATTAATTGTTTCTAGTTAACATAATTTCTGTCTACACTAATAACAATTCCATATGTGATTTATTACCACTCATTATCTAAAGCCTTTCTTGCATAGAGGATAAGGAGTCTGATGAACCAGAAACTCTAAAAGTATTCAAATTGTTTTCAAAATCAGACATAGCTTTTTTACAATGTGCAAAACAAACAAACAAACAAAAAAAGGCATAAATGAAATTAAAAATAATAATAATAATAATTCATTTTTCTCCAGATCTTTCCACTGACTTTAATAGAAATAGGATTTGACTCTAAAAGAAAGATACATTAATAGAATAGGTACAATCTTGTACTGAAATACTTAAAATTCTACTAAAGGTTGTAGAAAATAATGTGCGGCCTAAACAGTTTGGTAGATGGTGTAAAAGTGACAACAAGTGGGCAGTGTTCAAGCAGCATGACAAGAACTGGGAGCCTCAAACAAATAACGGCAACCAAGAGGATACATCAACCTTTTTTGAGAGCAAAGAGCAAAGCTTAGAGCTGGCTCTATCACTAAATCATCACAGTTGGCACTGGCAGGAATGGATTTTACTTTTTAGTAGTCAATGGCTTATATTTCAGAGGTTTTAGCAACTACTATCTATAGGAAGCTATTGCAGATTCCATCAGCAGAAGTTGACACAGAGCCAGCCTCCAATATCACCGTGTTTGCCAGAAGTCAAGAGACATTTGACACTTACTAACAGCAATTTGCTCTTTGGAAACTGATACGCTGAAACTTGTGCATGCATCTAAGATGGTTTATCTATTTTGGAAGTATAAGAGGCATTTATGGCTCTTCAAAACACTGTTTAAAAATTCTTTCAAGGCTATTTGCATTTCAGTCTAGATTACTATATTTATTTTAAGAATACAAGCTGGTGATCAACAACATTCTCTATATGTATTTATTTCATTCAGATTCACAAAGATCCCTTATTTATACATAGCTGAAAAAGCAATTAAGTACCGGACCTCATAACAGCAGCAGAAAGAATGGGATTCTTTCCTCAAAGAGGACTTCCCGTCATCAGGAAATTAAATGTTTCTTCTGGCAGACAGTAAAGTACACACAGAAATAAAAATTAATCTGTAGGCTTACACTTCCATGCTTTCTCAAAGTTAATTAAGAGACAAGGTTACCCAAGGTTCAATGAATGAGGCAATGCCAACTCAGGAAATGATCTCAACTAATAACAAATGAAAAATACAAAATATTATTTGTTGAGCAAATTAATATAAGATTATTGTATTGTCTGTTGCTAAGTCCTCTGATCTTTTTGAAGGTGCAACTCTTTGAAGCCTTATATGAACACATGCAGAATTTACACTAGGGAGACAGTCAACAGATGGTCTCCGAAATGAACAAAAAAAAAATGATGAGAGGTTAAATCATGGACCCCAAACCAAGATATGTCTGTCTGCTTAAGAGCTTGACTTGTCCAGCTATTAAGAACACATCAATAGGGACAAAACATGGCTCCAGCTCATCAACTGGCAATTCAAGAGCTACCCTAGATAGGTGCAAAAATTTATCAAGTTACCATGGAAGTGAAGATAAAAAATTCAATTAATTAAAGACTATCAGTGAGTAGGTGAAGGAAAAAAAGAGATCTAATATAATTTCTGGGGTGACAGAAGTTTCTCCACTGACCTGTAGTTAGTGACTGTGGCAAGGATTTTGTTTTGGATGTTTACTTTTTCTGGTAGTTTTAGTCCCAAAATGAAAGACGGACTGACAGTACAGACCCAGTACTACATGCTACTTAAATTAAGGTAAGGGCAACTGGCTAAAGACTTTAAAATAATAATAATAATTCTAATATCCATTCTAACAGTCTGCATTATTATGTTTTGATCTTCACATCAAATCCAAAACAGTATGGTTAACAACTCTGTGCAAGCCCTTCTTTGCTGAAGCTATCCTGAAACTTGTACAAGTGAAGAACTGGCCTCTCAATAACAACTCTAATTATTCATCTTAGAAGATTTTGATACACAAGAATAGGAATTCTAGGAATGAATCTAACTAGCAAATCATGACTCTAAACCCTAGAGACTCAAAATACCTGGGATGTAGGGCTCTGTTTTTCTGAGAACAGTGTAACAGCAGGCCATACGGAAGATTCTTCAGTGTAACATTTACAATCATGATTCAGCTAAGGTGTTTTCCAGATAGCAAGAAACAAAAATACTCAAAGATATATAGGCCAGTGGTTGAGAAAAAGAACTTTAACACATATGTGTTTAAATACTTGTGCTATTTCCACTTAATTCTAATAAACAATGGAATGAAAATAGGAACACACATGGTCTAGAAAGTCTACATTAAAAACAGTTTTTAATATCATGAATTCTCAAAAAAACTAGGACAAAATAATCTAATAGATCATTAATGATATTTTAGGGTACTTTTTGTGATGTAATGATATTTTAGGGTACTTTTTGTGATGTTCACATACTTTGAATATTCCCTGAGTACCAGTCATGTTCAGAGACAGACAAATGTTCAAATCTACAGTTAAGGTCAACTAGTCAGGGAAATCTTTACAGTCCCTTCTGAAGAGTATAGTCCTGTGATCAGGACTCAAATATAAAGAAAATATTTTAAAATCTTTACTGGTATCAAGTCACAAAAGAATTCTCCAGCTTATTCTAAACTGTTTTCTCTTATGTTTTTATGTAATGCTTATGCTCTAAAAATACAGCATAGAAGCTGAAAAGCATTAAGCTAGCTAGTTTGCATTTGTTGGTTTGTTTGTTGTTTGTTTTTTTTTGCTATATGCTAACAATGATATTTTATGCATGATGTAGCAACATGAAATAGACTTGATTTGCTGCAATAGAGTTTGTTATTTTATTTTGATCTTTTAAAATGTTTAGGTAAGGTCAAAGTGAAATTAACAGGCAGTAATCACTTTCCCCAAAATAGTAAGTCTAAGTAATTCCATACTGCTGTTCCATTCAGAATGGCACAGGTCATTGAATACAAATTTTGGAGTTCCAGGGGTTCATTGTACTGTCTCTTAGCTGCAAAAATCACTTTGGAGCTCCTATCATCAAATGCAAGGGATAAGGACAGAAAGCCTTCATGTTTATTTCATGTTTCTCTAGCTAGAAGCCAACAATAGCAAAGCAACTTAGGACTGCAGGACTAAATCCCCATTTGTCTCACCCTCATAGTCATAAAACAATTTATCCAGATAAAAGAACTGGATTTTATTTTATATTTTTGATGAACTCTGAAGGGTTGATCAAGCAGTTTCTAAATATAAAGCAAGGAAACTTATGCTGTTGGTAAAATATGGTGGTTTTGTTCCTGTTCTGTGATGCTTCTGCCTTGTTTTACACAAGAAAAACTACAATCCAGAAGATGTACAGCATTATCACACACACACACACACAATTTATACTTATACTGTTATAACTCTTCAGTTCTATAATCAAAGCAAATACCAACAATTGTGTAAAAGGCTAAAACAAGCAGGGAAGAGTAGCATGAATTTCTAACTACTACACTGTCTACTTTTGTAAGACATCAGTCACAAGTTTATTACATTAAACCCACTAAAAGCAAAAAGATCTAGAAAGGTAGGTCAGAAGCCTTTCTGTTTCACATCCTTGGATAGCTGCTTTCTACATGCATGCCATGACCTTGTTGTCTGCAATCAGGTGTTCAGAGTGGACTGCTGTCATTTAAGAGCTTAAGAGGTGGCACAAGGTTTCCTAAAGTTATCAGAATGCAAAACATCCCATTTTTCTCATTTAAGTGTCTACATTGAAGGAATTTTGAAAGTTTAGATATTCAGGTAGTAGTCACATTTTACTTCTTGCCTTCATGTCAGTATTCTATGGCATAAGCTGAATCACATGCAGTAATCCCATCACACCCATCTTGGTACATATTTTGAAATCTTCAAAACTGTTCTTGTTTTCAGAAAAGGCTTTAAATTACCACTAAATACTTATCCCTCTTCCCTATTAAAATACTAGCTACATTTTAAATTGACCATTACCAAAGATTTACTATTAGTATGAATCTCTGAGTGGTACCTAATATTGTCTTCCCATGTACATTATGCAGTAAGTGCTTCCACAGGGAATTTGGTGCATTCCAGATACATAGTTTGACAATAGCAAACAGTGGGAAAACCAAGGTATTCCTGCTCCCCACACATGTCATGCTCTCTTTAAGCTAATTTACTTAACCTGAAGAATTGTCATACCATGTAACAGAGACTGCAGCAGCACAGGCATAATTGCAAAAAGGAGAGAATATTCTAAACTGGTAGCATCAAGTGCTTTAATAATAAAGACTCGTACACCCAGAAGGTAGACCATTGAAGCACTGGCTTCAGTAGCCATCCATGATGCTTACAGCCTCCCCATATTCTCTCCATTCTCTTTCCCGTTCTCATTTATGCCACAAGAAATTGTAAAAATTAAATCCCAAACCAGAAACAGAATTTAAAACAACAACAACAGAAACTCTTTCTTGATGTGTTGCTTTCACTCTGAAATAGTACATTCAATTTGGAAAGTTCTACAAATACCATTGCAGTGGCAGACCAGAAGCAAGGGGGAACTGTGATCACAAAGCATTTAAGACAGTCTTGCTATGCAATAGGCATTTCATGGAACTAAACAGAATGTGTGAGAGAACACAAGCTTTTCATTATGTCTTGATTATGCTGCACAGCTGCTAACATTTCCCTAAGATGATGCTACTTAATCAAAGTAGAACAACACAAAATAAGCAAAAAATAGTTCACATATTTCATTTGGCATGGGTCATCTTTCAGGTGACAATGTTTCAAGTATTGGTGCATCAGCAGAAAAACAACACGCTTGGAAGAGGTAAAACAGAAATCTTTAATTTCTTTAATTCCTAGGAACATGGGATTTTGTCAAGGATTTTCAGTTTAGAGTAGACTGAGGAAAAAAAAAAAAAATCCAATTAAAAACGGTAATTAGAAAGTAGTTAAAATTAAATTAAAAAAAAAAAAAAAAAAAAAAGGCAATTAAATATATCACTGTTCAACATCTCTTAAAAGTTTAAAGACTGCAAAGTCTACGCCAATGCCCTAAAAGCATTCCCCTCCTCAAGGGTTGTCTGCCTGGGCTCCGGGCCAAGCTGAGGACAGCGCAGCTGCAGGCTGTCCCCTTTCCTTGGCTGACCAGGGAAAGGCTCCAGGCAGCACTGAGGCCCAGGGCTGAGCCCACTTCCTTCCTGTAGAGCTGCTTTCAAGCTGAGCCTCTACTGTTTGGCCTCTGCCTGAGCTATGCCTCCTGCTGTGATGCTGATGCCTGGCCACGGGCCCTGCTGATGCAGACCCCCCTGTGGGTGACTCCTGCCCAGCCCTGCCACCATGCTGTTTCAAGCTCACCTTTACTTGTAGAGCTGCCAGCCCTCACTGCTTTGTGACAGTCTAACCTCATGTGTTCTCTCAAGCATTTACGAGAGAGTTAAGTGATAGGACATGATTGTTAGTGGTCTAACTCCAACTGAGGTAACTCCTAGACAGCCAGCTTGAGGAGAAGGGAGAAAAAAAAAAAAAAAAAAAGCCAGAGGAAGTATAGGAGAGTATAGGATAAAACGTTTTTAGGTCAATCTGCATGTGTTGCAGACAAAATATTCCTTATGAAAATTTATGAAAATCAGGGTCCCTGGTCACATGAACAAATACGGAAAAGAAGCTGTTATCATTGACATGACCACTAACCTAAGAGGAAAACTTTTAATGCGTCTAGAATGTGACATAACTCACTGAAAATGCACAAACTTTTGACTCAGTTTTGATGGAATGAGAGGATATGAACCAAAACAGTAAAGCTTAAAGGGAATGAATTCTTTATGACAGCTAGAACTGTTTCAATACATATTGAAGTCACTTGATAATTGTGAAGATTAAAAGCTCTGGGATGAGTATTAGATTAATCTGGTCAGCCCTCAGTGCAAATCAAAGCAGATCTTCTGCTTAGACAGTTCTATGCACAAATTGTTCAAACCTGTTCAAGTCATGGAGCTCATTCTCAAGATACTGTCAAGTGACAGACCTGCAGACTGTGTCATTTCACTTGTTTAAAGCCATTAAAATGATCCACTGAAGTTACACTGCTATATGCATTTCCAATGGCTAGAAATGAGAAATTCAGTTGCTGTGGGATTGTATTCTGCAGAATCTCCGTCCTGCCATCAAGTTGTTTCCAGCATACTGCATTTCTTACTAGCTCTTCATCAACATGGACATAACACATTTCACACGGTTCTCCAGAACTACAGTATTATCTTTTCTATCAATATAAGTTTCTTGTGCTTGAAAGAGTTAACTTCTTTAATTAAGAGTTACTTTAAAAGCAGACTAAAATCAAATCAACACAACAACCTAGTACTTGACCTGACACAAACCTTCCAAAACCAGCAATTCTTGTTGGAGTCAGAGAATAGGAAAGAAACTCATATTTCTTACAATATGTAAGAAATTAACCTTCCACTGAGTATCATTTCATGTGCACCCATACTCTGACAATGGTCTATTCTCCTTTTATCATGAAGGAATTACATATATCTAGGGCCAAACTATCTGCTGGATCTAATAACTGCTGGGGTAACTGGAGACAAGGGATTAGAAGAGAACTGCTGTAAACTACTGGTATTTGGCTAGTTTGCAGAAAAAGCCATGTTTCTGGTAAACTACACCGGCAGCCAACAGTGCTGGATCCATATGCCAACAGGAATCATAGGAAAACAATGCAACTACAGCCACAGCTGCAACTCGTTCTTCCATTAAAAACAATTGGGATTCTGGAAAGCTGATCCCAAGCTTTTGCAGCATCGGTACATGTTCCCACACTAGTGGGGTTCTCATGCAGATAACCGTCCACACCAAGTTACAAGCAGGAGAAACCAGAGCAAAAGTGAAAAGTAAGGAAATGCAATTTCTCTGAGGTTGCTCTGTTCTACAGTATGGCAGAAAAGGTGGTAAGTAACCAAGTACAGCTACAAATAAAGGGAAAAAGATGGGAATGTTAAAGGGTGTAAGAAAGAAAGATAAAAGTTTCTGGAGCAAAGTGGAAAAAGCTAATTGTGTACAAATACACTTTATTAAAAGGGAATTCAGATGACTTCAGCTCAACTGTTGCAGTTGCATATGTGAAAAAGAACTTCAGAACTAATCTAAGGCACTCAGACAGAGTTAGCAAATTCCTGCAGTATAACTGGAACTGGGATGAAGTTATGTACTTGGTGATCAGCGTCGTCCTTAAAACTTTCACCACTAAACACTCGCGCTTTAAAGAAGTAGCTTTCCAGTTTAGGGGAGATTCACGACCAACTTGATTAACCATCATTCCTGATTTAAATTGACTAACACATGTGAATATTAAAAGTATCTGCAGCTTGATAGGTAAGATATGTAATTTTACATAAAGTTTTCAAGTGATTCATAGAGGATATGTGATTGTTGCCAATGAAGTGTGCTTTTCAGATAGATTCACTGCTTGCAGTCTCTTATAAATCCACAGAACAATGCATTTAAAGCTATGCAGGAGGACATCAGTTCAACAGACAGTTTCTTAAATGTAAAACAAACAATAGATTTAATTTCTACAATAACAAACAGGATTTACCATTGGTTCAGCAAAGGAAAAACAACAAGCAAAAGTTCTTACTAAAGCTGAGCCATGAAACACTTAGAAAGACAAAAAATAAATACAACAAATAGTTAACTTTTATCCAATAGTCTGGTAGTACAAGGGAAGGATCTGCAGATGAGGGCCAGGCTAAGTTCACAAGCTGTAATTAACATCTACTGTTTGCCACTGATAGAAAAAAGTACTGTCCTAGACGGACCACTGGCCTAACACAGGTGCATTCCATATATCCTTAAATCAACAGCTTGTGTTCACACATTAAAACTCAGAGACTACACAAATGCCCACCTGCACAACTTCTCACAGTTACATCCTCATCATGAGACCCCACTATGAAAATGAGTAAACATAAAGTAAAGCTCTATTATTATTGAGCTACAGAGGTACTGCAGCACTGTGCTTTTGACGTTTTTAGACTGTGCTGTGCAAATCACTGGTGTTCCACAAAATACCCACCAAAGCCATACTGTACACATCCCCATGCAATCCCCCATCAATTAAGAAACAGAGCTAGTAAATTACTTCAAAGGTTAGCCCAATTTTAATTCATCTAAAAATGAAAAAAAAAAAATTGCGGTAAGTTACATAAGAGAGGCTTGTATATTGTTTTTCTACTAACAAAATGTAGGTTGAGGAACAGTAAACTTCTATTTCTCAGTATGTTTTCACACAAACAGTGCAATTTGAATGTGTAAGTTCAGTGCTCAGAGGATCATCTTAAAAAAAAAAAAAAAAAAAGATTAACTTAATGTTTCTGAGCTATTTCTCATCTCCTGACCACTCTGCAACTATACTGCTCACTGTTGTATCCTCAAGAATTTTATGAGAAATACTGAATACAATAGCACTAGTCTCACCAGGGAAACTTACATAGCCATGCAGACAGAAAAGCAAAGATAGCTATACCTTCATCTGAAATGTTTTGGGCTGAGCTTCAGGTAAGAATCTACCTCTAGGTACTTGACACTGCCTTCTTAAATAGGAAAACTTACTTTTTAATGCAAAGTGGGAAAAATGACATGGTTACGATTTTCTAATGATTTGTTTTGCTCATTTTTACTTTTACAAGATTTGACAGGTTAGGGAAAAGAAGTTGCCAAGATATCATAACATTATAAAATCATTTCAGGTTGGAAAAGACCTCTAAAATCATCTAGTTCAGCCTTTAAACTAGTATTGACAAGTCCATGGCTAAACTATGCCACTAAGTTCTACATCTACACATTTCTTGAAGACTTGCAGGGGTAGTGACTTAACATGGAAAAGGAACTCACTGAAAACCCCCAATCTTTATTTTGAAAAATATGTGAAATTATTGTACTAACTGTTCAAATTATATTATTTTAGAGTACTTCTATTTATAAGTGCACACACATATGACATTGAATTGCAGAAAAAAAATCTTATTTTGTTGAAAGGAATACTTAAACAGAAGCTCTGCCTTCCCCCCTTGCCCCCAAGCGTTTGGCTCAATTTTTTATCTCCTTACCAGCAATACCAGCATGAGCCCTTTTCTTCCTCTTCTGTCTAGCCCACTCATTCCCCACCTCCTCATCAGGTAACTTACTGTGAGGGGATAATTTCCAATGAGATGGAAGGCACCTGAGTGGGAGGAAGAGTTCTGGGGCTGATGGTAGAACAGAAAACTCTGGTCTCACTCCATAGAGTCAGGGGTTCAAGTGAGGCTATCTGAAGCAATGTGTGCTGACTTGGGAAACCGTAAACTTTGTTGGTGTGTTAGGACTTAAGCGTATCGTGATTCTGTACCTTTCCTTTCTCAAGGGAGGGGAGGAACACGTACAGTCTCAGACAGAGGACCTTCACTGTATTTTAGGTCACATTCTAGGTCAAAGAGCCAAACATAATTTTTATCTTTCTTCTGAAAAATATGAAGTCAACAATTCTAATTGCCCATTTCATTGCTTACTATGTTGTCTTCTGTATTTCTTTTCCCTAATGAATTGCACATAAAATAATCTTGAATTTGTCTATTTTTTAAACTTATATAGTAATTAAATATTTTAAAGTTGTAAGTTTAAAAACAGAGAAATTCAAGTAAAAGAAGACTTGGAGAAAGATTGGATTTAACATTTCTAAACTATCAGTATGATCTCTTCCTTCTAGAAACTAGTATATAAACCAGCTTACAGAGTATTTTGAAGTGGAACGGGTAATGTTTAAATACTTCCAGAGAAACAGATGGGTGAAAGGTTTAGTGAGGAAATATTTAATCAGAAGAGAGTTGGCAAATTAATCTGTAAGTGAATCCTTTGAAAAACAAACACAAAGTGGTTTTCTCAAATTAGTTTTGTAACAACCTAAATTCACATGACAGCAGTACCTTAAAAGCCTTCACCATAATGTTAACTTTCAAATATTTATAGTTCCCACTCTCTACATCACAAGAAAAATATTCAGTCTTATACTCTGGAGAGCAGGTATCACAGTGTCAGGAAACTCTACAGTCACTTTGTTACAATGCAGTAGCCTTGAAAAAGCAAAACATCCAGTGCGTGAATCCTTTTAACCTATTTTAGAAGAATTACACAACTAATAGGCAATGATTTCAGGTTGTCAACATTTTTTTCTTTCTTACCTGCTTCCACTCACAGTCACTACTAATTATTAATAATGACTTCTTAAATTATTATTAATAGAAATCTATTGATTGCTTTCAGGTAAAATGATTACCTGAAACCCTAGACAACTTTTCTTTCCAGCTTTTAGTGAGCTTATAATACACAACAGGTGTTACGGTAACCATACTTGTTCCTTTCCCTTTGATGTAACCAAGTGCCATAAGAAAACAGAGAAACTCTTGCCTGCATTTCTCCACAGCTATTAAATGACTTTTACTGTGTCCATATTTGCTAGAAATAATAATGCTCATTTACTTTCATTTACCACAGCTGCCTTCCATCTACTATACATTAAATTATAATTATCTGTGTAGTCTCCCTCTAGGAATTTTCCATGCACCATAACTATAGAGTTACAATAAAAAATAAAAATAATAAAATAAAAGATTTGGGGAAGTTACAGTATAACTATTGTAAATAGTGGTGGTTAACAAGTCTAAGATAGTATATTGCATTTTATGCTATTTGTTACATTTCATTTCAGAAATGGCTAAATACTTCAATCCTTGCTCATGTTGTTGTCAGCTCCAAACAACCTAAAGAGGAATGGTGTGCTCCTGTGATTACACTCAGCAACACATTGCAACTTTACACTAGACTTTACAATGGTTTGCATCCAGAAGACTGCCAACATAACAAAATGAAGTGCATCAGTATTTGAGGAAAGCAGATTGTTATGCTGATGTGTGAACTCACTGGAGTCCACAAGTCTCTGTGACAAATGAAACTTATTTCATGAAATTTTACAAGATGAAGCATCCAGCTTCAGTTCTGACAGCAAATGCAGTATCTTGCCAACTCTGGCCCATGATGTAAGGGCAATGCATTGGTTACTTCTGTTTCTACCTGCATGTCTACTTCAAAAAAAAAAACAAAATACTTATTCATGTTGGTTTACATACATGTATATGTTTGCAAAGATAATAAAGAATTGTATACCTTACAACAATCTGTATATTCTGATATTTTTCAAGTGACAATGAATAGAGAAATAAGCTCTAAGGTGTTAAGGTTAGCTGCTCCACAGGCCAAGATGCTGTGATTATTCAGACATAAAAATTGGGTTTTCATGTAACATCTGCACACATCTGTGGCAGTTGCTTTTCGTGACTTGTGAAGACTGAGAAGTTTAATATTTAAATTTCTGGTTAAAAAACTGTAAATTGTTTTAAAAGAAAAAAAAAAAAAAAAAAACTATATTCTCAGACTGCCAACTCTTTAGGGAGGAGGCCTTTTCTGGATTTAAGGAATGTAACGTAATTATTAAAAATCTTACAGGATCTGCACCACTATAAAATTTGGTATATCTTCTACTCTAAGCCTGACGTAATTTTAAAAATATTGATTTAAGCTTTTAGTACCAACTTTAAAGAAAAACTTCAGTGTTGAAAATGACAACCACAAAAATGTGTTTGTTTACACTTAAAAAATAGAAAAACACTGTAACTTCATTTGCCAGTATAGTTGCTATAGCTTCGCCCCAAAAGCACACACCTTATCTCTGATACAAATGTAAATGTGTGTTAGTGATGATGGTGAACAAGGCCATCTATACATGGTCACTTTTCTGGTGTGTGAAGGATAACAGAGATGCTGTTGCAAACTTGCTGTGAGTTATCTTCGTGTTCTTCAGGAAAGAAGAGTTATGCAGATCCTCAGTTTACAAGACTGAGAAATGTACAGGAGTCAATGATATCATAAGCAGTCACATTAAGCTTTTATTCCTGTCTAGGACCAATATCATTAGTTTTTTGTTTATTAAATTATGATTGTGCTTTAAAGTTGAAGCATCTTCAGTGAAGTATTTTTATTCTTATAAAACCAGATTTGTCATATTTGCAACCACCAGATATAGCCTCTGAAATAATAAGGTACAGAGAGAAACAAGCATAAAAATAAACAGTTTAATCTTTCTGAACAGTTCCAGTTCATTTGCAGCATATACATTCAGAAATTATCTGTTCCTAGCTCTTTTAGAGTATTTCTATTAGGTGAAACTATAAAACCTTAAAGTGCTGGTGTATTTAGTTTAAAATCCGAGAGCCTGAGCAGCTATTAATCACAGTTCTCCAAACTGTGGCCAGCTATGGACTAATCATATGTATGCTAACCTCAGTTCGACTTACTATACTGACAGCAATGTGGAAATATGTGATTTATGAGGTAAAGAAAGTTGAGTCTATTAGAAAAAAATAAATAAATATTTAGTCAAGCACACCACACTGTGGGCTAAAATACAAAAGACTCCTTCCCACTAGATTTTCAGCTCTCTCTGTATCAAACCTTTCTCACCCCAGCTGTCCACTCACACAGATCATACAAAATTGAGTTAGCCTAAATCGCAATAACCTAACACAATTTTAACAGAGAAAATGGGCTGTTTTATGTTTGCCTCTGCATAAGTCCAAATTTCACCCAGAATGTAAATCAGATCTTTTTATGACTCAGCTTGTTTCAGGCCATTACCTAATAATTTCTACCGCTGTCAGAGAGACTATGGAGCAAACAGATTTTGTCGGGGATAACCTAAACAATTTCTTCAGGCCCCTTCCAATCCTATTTTTCTACGCTCTTACAATTTTGGAAAGAGACTAAAATTTTCATACTGTAGCTGGAATCTGAACCAGAGCGTTGCTTCAGTACTCTGAATAGCACAAGTGGAGCCTGAATGCCAGCATCTAAGTTGACCATTAAACTCCATGACATACAACAGAGGAAATGTTCCATCCAACTCCCCTGTGTCCAAGCTGGAATTCTTGAAAATCCTGGCATTGTTTCCTTTTTCAGACAAGCCTGTTAATACTAGGAAACCACAAAAGCCCAAAGAACCACACAGCAATATGATTTGTAGTATATTTTCCACACTGTACAGTGAGTAAAGAAAACAGGACATAATAAAAGAGATGTTATAGTGTGTAAGTGTTTAGGCACAGACAGAGGAGAGTGGAACTGAACTTTTGGCTTGGATTCCTGGGGTAAAATAGGGCAAGTCACTCAAGTTAAGTCTAAAATACTAATTTTATTATTTTGTAGTACTTCCCTGCTCTTAGTCAATATGCTTTCTTCCTGTATGTCCTAATTCAATATTAAAACAAAGTTCATGTCATCTCTGTCTTGATCTTTCACGGAGCCACATCCACTAGGCACATCACTGCTCATTCTTTCAGGACAGCACCATCCAGAGACATCCAAAACCCAGAGGCAGAAAGCAATCTCAATTTGAGGAACAGTTCTAATCAGTTCTATTGCAGAGCTACCACAACACAACTGTATCATTTCCAGGACCAAAGCTAGTTATTCTATATGACTTTACACTGTATATTTCCACAAGAAAATTAAGCAGTGCTATCTGGGAATCTCAGGATTGTTATGCACTCTAACATAAATATAGATCCTTTGTAGTCTAGTTCTGCATCAAACATGGGAATAATACTGCATCACAAAAATAAAACTACCATCAACATTCACTAAGAAACTGTAGCACTTAGATACTAAATTATTATGAGTGAAGAGAGATAGCCTAGAATGAGATAATTGGGATAGAGTCATTCAAAAAATACACAGTTGTTTTGAATATGGTAATGATAGTCTTTCTAATGTTTCTACAAAACAAAACTAGACCTCAGTAACCAAAGGAAATCCATAGTACTAGAGATAAGAGATGGGTTCTCCACAAAAGTATTAAAAATTATTTCATCAATGGAAGATAAATGATCAGTTACAGGACACTAACATCATAATCTCAAAGCAAACATCACTCACCATAGCCTTTGGTTCCTTTAATACACTGAAGTTTAGTTCACAGTTAGAGGTGTTTGGTCTACCTCTCCTGCCTCTCAGGCTCTGGAAAAGGAAAAAAAAAAAAATGTAGAAAAGTTGCTGAAGCTGAGCAAATCTATAAAATAACAGATCTAGAAAATGCAGCATTGTGATCTAACTAGGCTCCATCTAGCTGTTGCCAAAGTCTTATGAACTTTAAAAATATAAGAGCAAAAGAAAGAAAATGCTAATGAAAGAAATATAGGCCTTCAGTATAACCCATATACATCTGACATAAGATAAAACAGCCATCTGTTTTCCAAGACTTCATAGTGCAACGTCAAAACCATAGGGTGGTAAACAGATTGATACAGCTCTGCCAGGATAGATTACATGGTGTAAATACCATGAAAAATATCACAACCTATTCGCACATCAACATGCCTTTTTCCATAGTGTAGACAGCTACAATAAGTAAACCAGCCCATCCCAATTGACATACTTCAGCAATTCTAAATCACAATTATACTTCTGTGTTATTGTTAAGTGCATAAAGAATCTTTTTATAGAACTGTTGCAAGACACAAAAAACTTCTTCCCTGAAGGGAAACTGTATAGTCAGAACATCTCGTTGCTTTTAGAAAGAAGATAATTACGAATAATATGATGGGAACTTTCAGAACATACTGCATCAATCAAGTTCTGCATGAGTAATTATAATAATGTTTTATAACATCATTAATTTTGTCTGCACAGCATGTCTCAGATTTCTGAAATACAAGATTTCTTCCCCAAAGGACATCAGCCCTCAGCGTAAGTTCTTGGTAAATTACTATGACTCTGCTGAGAACAACCGAGTAGTAAAGAAATATTTGTTTTCTGGACTAGGACTTGAGGTCATAGAAGGTATTGTCTGCATAGCTGGTTATTTTCCTACTGTGGCAACTGCTGTTTTGAAAGATTTTACAAATGTGCACAAGCTATTAGGTGTAGGGAGGCTCATGTCAGTAAACATCACAATTCTTTTTCATTCCAGTGTAAGTCCTGCTGCGTTTTTCTCTTTATTGTTACTCGTATGTGAATCTGTCCATTTCTTAAGGCTATATCTTCAGATTTAAAGTTATTTTTTCAATCATAATGTACATATCATAAAGAAAGGAATTAATAATTCCTCTTCAGAAGTCAACAGCCTGAGAATAGCTAAACTGTTATAAAAAAATAAAATTAATTATATGTAAGGCTTAATTTCCAAAGGCAGATGTAGGAAAAATAAGGCACAGAGCTAATATGTTAGAGGTCCCAAAAAAAACTAATAGTAGATTCAGAAATGGTTACAGAGATTCAGATAAACATTGATCACTCCAGAATTTCATAATAATACTCTGAAGAAAAAGATACAGGAAAGGCCAGAGGTGGCACAGGTAAGATATACAGAAGAAAAATAACAGATACACAACAAAAACATGTGAGATAGCGAGAAAAGGATTAAAGAACTAATTACTTAAACTAATGACAAGCCAACCATAAGGAGATACCAGAAATGTGAGATTGTTGTCAGTAACAATTTGACCCTAAGACAGGCTTTAAGCAAGATGATCCTGTAATGAAGCGTTCAGTTTTCTGAAACAAAGCTGCTTCTGCTTACATTGCGTGGATCTGTCTTACCACACAAGTAATGTGGTCAGGATTACTAGCAGACATTCAGGATACTTGTGAAATGTAATTCCTTTTTAATGAGAAGTCATAGTAAGTCTTCCGTAAATTATAACTTTTTTTTTTTTTTTCAGTAAAATCAGTTCTGGATTAACAATTCCACTGGAATTAACAAACAACATTTTATTAAACAAGAAACTTTTTCTTGTTATTCTTAAGGAGCTGATCTGGATTTTAATGAAAAACAAAACACTTAGTCAGAACTGTTGGCAATGCATTCAGTTCAGATATGATATAAATATATAAAATATATATATAAAATAGGACAAGGAGAAATCCAGAGATTAGTGAGGCCCTGACACAGGCTGCCCAGAGAAGCTGTGGATGCCCCATCCCTGGAGGTGCTGGATGGGGCTTTGGACAACCTGGTCTGGTAGGAGGTGTCTCCGCCCATGGTAGAAATGTTGGAACTGGGTGATCTTTAAGGTCTCTTCCAACCCAAGCCATTCTGTAATTCTATGAATCTATGATTTGTACCAAATGCACTGACAAACTTTCAGTTCTAATATTTTTCAGTATCAGTGTCCAGTCACAATTTCCTAAGATACAAGAAATAATATTTTTACAGGATTAATTTCTATTTTTGGTATTTATTACTTAAATTTAGACTGAATAAGTACCACAATAAATTTTTAACATTTTTTAAACAACCTGTCAGTTCCATTGATGACCAAAATTTCAGCTTGTAAGCATCTGTTGTACTAGTTTGAGTGCAATTGCCTATGAAACACCTTTTGAATGAGAAATATTTGCCTATTTTGTATAACTACTACTAGAACCATCATTTATCTTTGCAGACACAGTTTCTGAGATTTGCATGTAAGACACAATAAAAGCATTTAATCTTACTAAAAATGAGTGGAATTTTTTGAGTGCCTCATTTTTGTAAATTTAATTGATGGGTTGTTTGTATTCCTCTCTAAAGAAGCTCATAAATCTCAGCAAGGACATACATAATACTAAAAGAAAATACCCACAGCTTTGGGGTGTTTTAAATTTGTAAAATATGACTCACCTGTGGAAGTGGTATGTTGCTTCTCATACTAAGGAGTCAGGCATCTAAAAATTGCAAGCAACCCTGGTGTTTTTTAGAAAGAGTTTTCCTGTGTTCCCTTTCAGTCCATTGGATCTGGAAGAAGCAGGCATCACAAGTTCTTCTGCTGGTCTGACAGATTTTCCATAAATCCACTTCAGAAGCCCCCTAAAGCTAGACTGTCACTCCAAGACAACGAAGAAGAAACCATGGAGTCAGGCCCTGGATGAGTGTTGTGGATAACACCAGTGACCTCCTCAAAACGCAGGAACCTGCAAAGAGCAGAGGCACCCCCCACATTATTTGAAGGAAACAGATGTGAAGGATGATCTCGGAGACTTGATCACTTTGCACATAGTGGATGTGGTCACCATATCTGGTTAGCCACTGACTAGGCTTCACACTGTGATAGATAGCTGCTCTCTTGATCTCAGAACCATGGAAAAGCCTAGAGTGGGATAGACATACAGAAATCATTTGGTCCACTCTTCTGTTGAAAGTGAGACTTCAGATCAGGTTCTCCGGGGTTCTGGGAAGATAAGTCTTCATTACTTCCTGTGAGAGACAGTTCACAACGTCTCTGGGCAACGTATTGAAATGTCTTGCTGATGAGGACAGAAAAGAGAACCTCTGTCTTGTCTGTAAATACATTCCAGTATTGCAAGACTGTGATTACATTTCCTCTGAGCATTCTTTTCTCTAAGTTGAACAAAATGAAGATATCCAACCTTTCTTCACATTTCAAGTTCTCTGTCCTTGTAACCATCTTGGTAGTTCCCTGCTAGATCCTTCACAGTTTTTCAATCTCTCTCTTTAAGTGTGAACACTAAATCTGGACACAATGCTTCATATGTGGCCTAACAAGTGGTGCTGGTTATACTTTTATTGATGCAGCCCCAGGCCATGGACAGGTGCTCCAGCAATTTCATGACACAACATAGGCAGAACTATCGCAAGTGGTTCTACCACTGAACTTCCCCTCTGGGCCCAGGCTGGCTGATCACAGGCAAGAAAGTTGGTTGCAGCAGGAAGGATTCCCAGACAGACATTTTGCCTGGTTCTCTTTAATAATTGGAAGGTCCAGGGGAACAGGCATCTGTTCATTTAAGCTGTCTTCCCAGCAGAGTGACACAATCTTCAGATCTAATGATCCTAAGCCAAATTACTGCACTCTGCCTAAAATAATAGAAAGGGAAACATTTATCAATTTGTAAAACATCCCATGGGTAAACAAAAGACAGCAACACACCTTCTTATAATATTCACTCTTTACTAGGTTACTATAAACAAATAAAGAATATCAGCCTGACAATTAAAAATGCATATAACTGTGTTTACATGTATAAAATTGCCAGAAAAAAATACCTTGACATTCCCAGTCTGGCTTATTCCTTGCTTGGTCTATGAAAAGCACTTCTCTTTTTGGTCTTTTTGGCTATTCAGGTTGTTTTTAACAAGGTGATTACATTATTTCCAGCCTGAAGTGTGCAAGAGAAAAGGAAGTCAACTTTGAAAATAGAAAATGTTTGTGCTGAGAACATTAAACAAATCATTTCTTGTTTACAGTAAATAATGTTCTCCTTGTCCACGTTTATAGTTCCTTCATCTCTACTGGTAAGTTGCTCTATGTGATTTTTAACTTTCAGTTTTGTAGGCAATCCACAAAGAAAGATTATATCAATAAATCTATCCACAGTATATTGAAAGATTTACCTGGGGTTTGAATAACACAAATTCTTAACCTCAGAGGGGAAGGCTTTCATCCTTCAAGAACTACAGTTTTGAATCACTTGTAACAATAAGCAATAAAATTGTGCTAATTTCAGCCATTTGCACAGTGAGTTGTGGGAGACCACAATATCTCACTTCCAAACAAATATTAGTGCTCCCATGGTAGTCTTAACTAATTGTTACTCCCACGAGATTAGTTCATTACTAGTTCATGTCATTCACTAGATTAGTTAGTAACATACAAAATGGAATGGGAGCAGCAGGGAAAGTATAGACCTAGAGCAGAATTCAATAGAGAATCAAAATCAGAAGATAATCACAACTGGAATTTCTAGTAATCTCTTAGACTAGCACATATCTCTTCTCAGCCTAGTAACATGGAGAAAAGAAGCCCCTTCACATGAATCAGCACAGTTATGTACAATTTTATCCTTGGAATATGCAATCCTTTCAATTTCAGTACATCCTGAAGCAGATGGAAGGTCTCCTGATGAGATTTTTCCTTCCTCTTCATAGGAGTCCCTCACATCAAAATAGAGTTGCTTCTTTCCTGTCCCTCATTGTTCCATTCCTGCAGGGTTAGAAGATCATTTTGCCTACCAGGGCGTCTCTTAATTAAATATATCCTTTTAAGACACAGCTCTGCAGCATCTTCACAAGGGCTAGATTGGGTGGGGTTTGATCAGACATGACTGATTTTAAAGAATCATTTCCCTTTCAGAAGAGCACTACAGCATGTAAAATGCATTTTCAAGCAACTGCAGAATTTGTGATTATTAAAACTCCATTGACTTATATAAGTGGCAGTTTTATTTTGCTGACATTCAGACAAAAAATTAAGTCATTTATTGTACTTTGACAGGAGGAACCCAAGGCTGGACTTAACCCAAGTTTTGGACTTAAAAAAAAAAAAAAAAGATCTGGAACTGTAAATCTAATAAAAGCACTATAGATAAGAGATGTCCATTTAAGTATTCACTCAATCTTTGCCTTTAATAACTGTGTCAAAATCTGCATTCCATTACTTCATAACTATGTCTTTTTCCTACAAGTAATGAAAAGATTTCCTTTTAAATTATTTAACATTAAATGAAAGTCACTTCTGTTTGTTCCCTGGTTTACATTTTTCTGAATTTTAGTGACTAGTTTTAAAAACAGCCTTCTCAATTGCAGGAACAGGTCAAGCAGAACATTAGCATCTAATGCAAGAGACTGACTTTTGATGACTTTACTGGAGCTTCTCTGAGTTGTTGGTCAAATTATTACCAACTTATTCATGTATTTAAAAGTTTATCTTTTTTTTTGCTGGAGTTTTATCGTGTTTAATCAGTTTAAATTCTAGTTTATTCAAGTTTACTCAAGAGATCTCTCACATTCCAAGAAATCTGCTTTTAAATTTTTTACCTGTAAAAAATCCCAAACCAAAACAAAAGTCAGATAACTTTGGTTGTGGATGGAAATAGTTTGTGAAGCTCCATTATTTAGTTAGGAAATTTAATCAGAAATAGATTGTATGGTTTAATATCTTGTGTAATAAATGGTATATACCATTTTTAAAATGTACAGATTCACTTCTGTTGTATCAGGTTTTATAAAAGTGGCTTGAAAATGCTGAAGTTTTGCTAACTACCTAATTGTGTGTCTGGAACAGTGTATGCTAGCTTTGTAGTATGTCCTCACAATAAAAATTGCCTTGAAAATGAAATATATTTTTGTCCTTTGTTGAAAACACTTATCTGTCATGTAAGGAATCTGCACAGGATTTAACATTTAAAGTAATGACATCTAATATTTGACAGAGCTCTCATCAGTCATTATGAAGCACATTGCCAGACACATCTGAAAAGCAGGATGCTGTTACAGAAATAATAGATGTTATCAAGATAAAATGATAAAATAAAATTTTAAAAAGTAAAAAAAAAAAATAAAATAAAGAATAAAAATAGTCTGATCCCATTAGTTTCTAGGAATAATCTTCAATGCAATAAAAAAGAGGAGCCAGCAGAAAAGTAATGGTGAAAGAGCAAAATGCAGATGGGTGTCATATAGGACAAAGATAATTCTTCATTTATTGGCTTTTACAAGCAGTATAAAGCTATAAAGCTAAATACTACTTTCAGAGTTCAGTCTGAAAGACAAATAAAATTGGCTATTTTGAATTAAATATATAATTCTGGTATCCTTACCGATTGCTTTGAATTTTGATTTTGAAACACAATCGTGTCTCAAAAAGGTTGGGGAGGATGTAGGGAAATTATGGGACATCAGTGGTACCAGAACAAATCATTTCAATGACCTACGCAATACCCTGAAATAATTTTAACCACCAAACAAACAAAAGGCAGTACTTGAATAAGACTGTAACCTCTTCTATTTATAATTACTCCACATACAGATGCAGGTATTTTCTTCTGACAATCTGAGAGTCACTTCTCAGTGTACTCCTGTCCCTGCCCTCAATCCCTTCAGGATTATGTTTTTTTTTCAATTTATTTTTATTTGTCTCAGGCAAGTGCAAAGAAAAGGCCAATATTCTTGTCTCACTGTAGCAAATCATCTACTTGCTTTCAGTCCTTACTAATGTCTTGGTGAAAATCAAAGTGTCATCCCTATAAGATAATGAGAACATACATACAATATTCTCACAGAAGCTAATGTTCTGGATACAAGTAAGGAAGGGAGTACAGAGAAAAGATTGATAAGAGCCCCATTCTGAAGTAGTCAGCCATTCAAGACCAAATTCTTGCACAGGACATACCCAGACTGGGCTACCATGGGGATTTGAAGATTCAAGCACTTCACAGTGGCACTCACAGTGTGCAGAACTGTGCCCCAAACGCACTAGCTCTTTCTGAATTCCCAGTAAAACTGAATGTGGAAAATACCTTTATCACACTTCTAACTTACTGCAAATTGTATTTTACTGAAAAACAGTTCCAAAATAGAGAAGGTCAACCATACCATTTCAATCTCCTATTTATAAAATAAATGTATCTCAGTGAAACAGAATACAAAGGTAAGCATGATGATCCATAACAATGATTTCAATGCAAGTTATTGCGCATTTGATACAAATTTGGAAGTTTGCTTAATCAATGCAGGCCAAAGCCACTACAAAGATTTCCTGTATTAACATTATACACAATCTCTTAGCTTCAACGTTTAAGGTTTGGGGTGTTTTTAGTTTTGCTTTGGCTTGGTTTTGGTTTTGGTTTTCCTGTTTGTTTGTTTTTAGAAGATCCAGATGTGCATATGTCTGCAGGGACAAAAAGAGGGGAAAATGCAATCTATGACCTTTTCTGATCCCAGGAAATCAATAAAAAAGAACATTAAGAAAACTGTGTATGTGTCTGGATTATTTCAAAATGTAATTAAGCAAGCTTGAATCTCATGGGATGTCTTTTCAAATCCCTGTAAAAATTTAATGAAAGGCTTTAGCAGATACAGTTAAAAACAACCAACAGCTAAAGTAAACAGCATTTTGACTCTGTTCATAATGCACATCAATCTCATAAATTAGAATAGAGAAATAATGTATTACTTATTAACTTAGGGAAACTATAGTCATGACTTACTGTAAGTTTTACATAAGGATTCATTTAACATGTTGTTCTTAGCTTCCTGAAATTGTCACTAAGTTGTTGTTTTTTTTTTTTCTCTAGCTTAAGACAAGATAGTAAGGTGGCAGAACTGAAAATAGGTATAATATTAAATTCATTAACTGTTACAGATATACTCTCCTTTCTGATATTTCAGAAATGTATTTTATGGGGCACGTTAAATGGGGAATTGAAGGGATATTTTAGGGCACTTACTGATATTAACATAACTTTGTATTTGTAGAGAAAAAAAAATAAATTAGCTAGTACAATTATATAGTTATTACTCATAGTTGATAGAATTATTTATAGACATGGTCCATTAATCAAACAATTTGAAATATTTTGTCAAGAAGGAAAACAATGCACCAGAAGCTATGTCGTATGAATAGCTCACACTGAGCTACAGTCGCCAAATTTTCATTCCAATGAATCACAAGTTTATGATTCAGAGGCAGAATGTGTCCACTGGTGCTGATAAATGCAAATTAGAAACACAGGACAGACACTTTCTGTACCAGCAAACTAATTCTTTTCAGAAGACAGCACTTTTTCAGACTATTACTGGTTCCTGGCACATTTAACTGCAGTGAGAAGGAAGAAGGGAGTGCTTTGGAGCACTTATGCTCCAAAGGACTCCCAGAGTCCCAGACTAGGCATGACTAATCTGCTCAAGACTCAGGATGGCCTTCAAGATAAGCCCGGTTTAGTGCTGGACCAGCAAGAGCAACCAGGTTCAGAGCAGCAGGGTCAAGGTTTAATTTAGCATGTGTATAGACGACAGTAAAAGCCCTTGTGTAATAAGCACCTTTTGTCCCAAAATTCACAATGAACTCAACACAAGCCAGTCTGCTGATGCTGATGTTTCCTCTGCCTTACATGCTGTTTTCATAGAAAAATGTGTGGCATCTGTCCAAATCCTGCTTATGTCCAAAAAGGTGTTAATAACTCGTGTCTTTTTTCTAATAATTTTGAATCACCAATCAAAATAAATCACTCATCACTTTCAAAGTCAAGATGTTGGAGATGGTGCAGGATGCTAAGGATTTATTTAAGGATGTCTGAATTACTTATTCAGACATCTTGAAAATTTCTACTTCAATATTCTGAGGATCAGGAGAGAAAAAGGTGCTAGTGTCTAGGGAGAACACAAGAGTAGGCAAATGTGGTATTAACTTCTCTGTTCTGCCTGCACAGATGTGCTGATGGGCATGAGTGACTTTCTAGTAGTAGAGATGGTACATTTGCTTACATCTGTTGGGGATATGTGGCTACAAAATCTAATTCCAGGTGAAACCAAATGGCCATTACATACAACAGTCCTAATTTGTGAAACTATATTATTTACCCCATTAAAAATTTTGAAATCATTTGCTTGCCTTGTAGAGTTCAACCAGCTTTGAGGAAAACGCATAAAAGCTAGCAGAAAAAAAAAATCCATCATACATATTGCAGATCAACTAGTTGGGGTGGCTTATGAACAAGAATAACAACTGGACAGTTGCACTTTCCTTTATTATTATTATGAGATAATGGTGTATTCTTCTGAAACTTGCATTCTCTTTCTGTTAGAACTCTGATGAAAAAAAAAAAAAGCATTAGAATAAAGAGCTGCTGGTAATCAGCTTACTACAGTATCTTGTATAACAATTCAAATGGGATATTGTATAGAAAAAACTTTAATGAAAAAAAATGTTTAGAACTTAATCTTTGTAGTTGCTTAAAATGTAATTTGAAGAGAAAAAAAAAAAAAGAAAAAGAAAAAAGAAAGAAGAAAAAAAAAAAGATGCGCATGTATACATAAGAAAGAGTGGCAGCTTAGAAATTACTTTAAGTTCACCTGTTGATAATCAATAGCCTGTTCTTAAAAATTGCTTAAATCTCTTAGAAAGTATAATGCAATAACTTTATGTGAGGCACCCAAATTCATGTGGTTCTGCTGGCTCCAATCCATGTTTCTGACTTTACCCCAGGGAATATAAGGAGCAGCTGCTTGAGGAATGAAAGCTTCTCTGACAGACACAAGCCCCCACCAGTCAGAAGCCTCCTCATCTCTGCTGGATCCAACTGTTTGTTGGATACAAACAGTTGCTGCCAGCTGTAGTTGTTGGTGGAAGAAGACTGTCACAGAAAGACGCAGGTGCTGGTGTGACTCCTATTCAGAAGAATGTGTAGAGGCAAGGAGAACATGTCCCTGTCCCAGGGAGACAGAAGCAACATCTAGATTTGGTTTTCACTGTGCGAGATTCAATCACCATCATATACATGGTTACATATGAAAGTTTAGATTGAAAAGAACTTTGGAAGTGTCTCTCATGGCTATAATTCAGATTCCAGTATTGTGCCAGGCATCTTGCAGAAAAATGATGAACTCTAGTGAGGACACCAACTTTAAAAAACTATTCTGGACCATTCTTTATTCCATATTTCCAGGAGCAAGACTAAACTGATTTTAATAATAATTTATTCACGTGGCTCTCATCTGTTAGAAAATTTTATTAAAAATTTGCAATATGTTTTCTTTTTTTAAGAGAAACTGTTATTGATCTTTGCTTAAGTTTGCACTGCAGGCAAAAGAAGCCTTTAACACCCATAAACTATAACTGTAGTAATTACAATATAATTAATATTAATTGCCTTGCACCCAAATATCAGTATACTAAAATAGTGTAACAGTATGTATTTTCCAGTACTGTGATGGCATAACTGTACATAAGATATAAACACTTGTTATAAATACATGAGCACTGTGACCACCAAACAGGCAAAGACAGGTGAACGTGGATACATGCAAGAGTCATTCAAATAATTAAAGCTGTCACACAAGATAAGCACAAGGGACTGTACATAGCTAGGACAACCTCCTTACTACATAAGCAGGATGACCAGCAAAGCCAAAAACAAGATAACAAGCATTGAGATACCCATTTGGGAAGGGAGGGAGCAATAGCATAAAAATACCATACATAGTTATGGAAAATCAAAGAAGAAAGAAGTCAAGCACACCTTGGTTCTGATTTCTGTCAAAGAGCTCTCAAGAGTGATCACACCCTGATTTCAGAGACTGAGAACCACCAAGGATTTTACCATCGGTCCTAACTGTATGGCATCAGCTCTGTAGTATCGTATTCTTAAGGCTAATAGGTGTTATAAAGCAACAATTATGTTTGATTAAGAAGATGAATTTATCAAGTGTGTTGTTAATGAATGAATTTGCTAAGAACAATCTTCCAAATGCTCATGTTCACCAATCTGCAATTCCCTATACACAAACACTCACCTGCAACAACATTATAATAGAGGTGCATTAGGTGAGATTATAGAAGACACTAGCTAACCTTCAGTAAACCACGTAAGTGCACATCCAGCTGTAAATAGCATGACTAGTCCCACTAAATGCTTGTATTTCTTTCTCATTTGTAAGCGCTCTGTTCTATAGACAAGTTGGACATCAGCACTCAATAAAACAAGAGTTGGGGGATGGGTAGGCACAGATCCAGTCCCTAACTATGGCCTGAAATATTTCTCAGTCTACAGTAGCTGCAAAATACCAAAATCACAATTGTGCGAGAAAGCTGAAAGCATAGTTGTGTTCTAAGAACTTAGGGCAGAGAAAATAAAAGATGTTATTTTGATTTCTATTTTTTGCTTCTTTGCTTTTTTTGGAAATTCTCCCAGGACATTTCGGGTTGGTCTCTTTAAACTTCCTCAGTTGGTCTATGGGGATTTCTAAAATCCAAGCTACAAATGAAGATCTGTATTTTATGATCACATCTAACGCTGGGAAGCGCTAATAAAGGAAAATTTGATGTGCTTATATTAGTCAGAATCACATAATTTACAGAGGCAGGCATGGCAATTCTGGTGGGCTGAGAAACAGCATATTCTCTGTAGAAAGTACATAGATTTAAACATTGAACCCTTCTCACAACTTTTCATATCACTAGGCAGAGGCCTGACTTTGTGATTTGAGGGCTAAGCAGCAAACCCCCAAAATCTGTTCATTCCTACTTATTTCCTAACGCTGCATTTAAACAGAGTACGCTAAACTGGTAAGAAACCACACAAAATCATTTAGTTTATTGTTGGCTGGCCATGAGAAACTGTGTAAGTGACTGGATTTTAAAAGTAGTCATTAGTTTCACCAAAATGCTGCAGCTTAACATTCTGTTCCTGGGAAAACGGGAAACCAGGCACTCTAGGACTGAAAAAAAAAAAAAAAATGCTTTCTATGTACTTCTACAACATTCTTTGAACTGTCATCTTGGCCATTTAATTCTTTCTTCATCTGTTTGTGTGTCCACTGTCTTTTCTTACTTGTAGATTACGAACTTTGTAACACAGGGCTAGTCACTCTGTGGCGTGTGCTCCCTGTGGGACAATGGATGTGGGGCCTGAGAACAGAGTTCCTAAACACCGCAGTGCCATGAAATCCCACTGACTGTAAGCAGCTAAGCTGCGTCTCATTGGTGAACACCCTATAGCAACTGGGCTTTTAGTGAGCAACAGAACAGTTAAACTGAAGACTACAGCTCATCTTCAGTGTATTGCTCTGGGCTTTGTTTTAGAAGTTGGGTTCCACTGTTTTAATGAAGCAGAAGAACTGCATACAAGTTCTAGCAGCTTTGCTTTTACTGAAAATACAGAGTAGCCATGTTGTATTGTGCGGTTCCCCATGAAAAAAGCACATATTTCAGCTGCTTCCTGAGACAGATTTACAGACTAGCATCAAGTATCCTACAATTGGAGCATTAGGCAGGAAGGAAAAAGCTCTTTCCTTTCTGCATGGTAATTAAAAGTTAAGGTCTTCGGAGCCAGCCCAGCCTTTTCTGTGTGTTTTCTACAATGCCAAGCACAATGAGCCCCCCAGTCTTCGGTTAAAGTGCCTATGCTCCATCACAACAGGAATTAATATATATTGAATGTATTCAATAGACATTCATTCATCAAATAGCTTAGGGTAATGTTTCTGTTCCCTAAAGAAGGAGGCGGCTTGAAAGGAAGTCACTCAGGCTGTAAACAGGAGTTTATCATATCCCACTTCCTTCTGAATTGTGTGATCATTTTTCTTTTTATGGCTACCTGATTTATGGCGCCATACAAAGCTCAGCTGAGAACTAAAACTGAATCTCAGGAGCAGCAGAGACTCCTTTCCTAGATTTTAACTCCATTTTCATTAATGGCCCTGAGCATACATATAGAAAACATTGGAAAACAAAACAAAACAAAACAAGAACAAACAAACAAAAAACTGTTCTATAGAGGTAATAAAGATACTAACAGCACTCAAGTATGCTTTCAGGAGAAAGACATTGAATTCCCACATTCTGAGGGTGTGCCTTCGCAATAAAACAGGAACACACCAGAGAAGGAGCACCTCTAATCCTTTTCTCACTCAAATTCTATGGTAGGAAGGAAGATATGGCTTATGCCAGTGTATCTAACATCTGAACTTTAAACTCACACCGACGTTAAGGCACCTCTAGCCTGATCATCTGTATTCGTGTCAGATAATAAGAACAGATGGTGATATTTGATACAAAATATTCAGCTAACTTAGCAAAGAGTTGGGTATACATGTTCATTTTCATAACAAGGCATCTGATGAGTCTGATAAATAAAATTTCCCATGGGAACAGAAGACTAGAACTAACACCATCATAACAGAAAAATTATATCCAATACAAAAAGAGCAAGTGAAGATATGTTTAATGATTGAATCAAGATAGCCTACATCCTTCATGCTACTGGAATTATATTTGCACAATGTAATTACAAAATGATGACTTTCTCACAGCTAGCATATCCCAGCAGACAAACTGCTCTTGACTGTCCTGTTCTTTACCCAAAGCATCATTTTGCAGTAATATAAGTATCATCAAATAGTTGGACCTAAATATGAATTTTAAAAAAAGTCATCTTCTTCAGAAAATATTAATTTGTATTGGCATATTGGCATTAATAATTAAGTTTTTTGGGGGAAATAAAAAATAAAAAATCTTGATTTCCTGGAGTGCACAAATTCTAATACATTTTTCACCAAGAATATTAACCCTTTTATCACAAATTTTAAATCGAGGGATAATAATATAGAAAATTTTGTGCTAGCAGTAGTGAGTTTTGCTTGTTCATTTTTTTAAAAAACATAAAGAATTATTTATCCTAAACTTATTTTTTAAAAATCATGTTATTACCATTACACTGTCATATGAACTGTGCTGAAAATTAGGAAATAAGTTTATATAACAGAACAGGATATAATCCAACTTGTTTTGTTTTGTCTGATACAGAGTTCAGCTATACATCAAGTTAGCTCTGTACATCTCAGGAAAATAAGCTTTTCTCCATGGTCTTTAAATGGACTTTCTCAAATTCTCTGTTTAGTTTGCTGGACTTGTTTTTTGTTTTAACTGTAAGTTAAATTATTTGCAATGAAATTTATAATTTAGAAAAACTATCAGCAGTGGCTATTTTTTCTAACACTGGTTTTCTTGCAAACGTCCTTTTAGAAAGGGACATCCTGTATGCACAACTAAGTGTCTATTTTTGTAAAATATTTCTGTACATAACAAAATACTATCTTTATATTTGAAGAAGGTTCAAACCAGTAGAACTTATTCATCTACATACAAGCTACTTATTAATACTCAGTACAGAAGAGTTTAAAGTATTGTGCATTCACTAACATAGTGAACTGTACTTCACTAGATGCTATCACTTCAAAAACCTGTACAGCACACCAGATGTGGTTAATAACAAAAAATCTTTATGAAATAATTCACATTAGTATCTCTGTCTCTAGGTACCTGTCATCATTTGGCAAAGTAAACCAGGCAGAATCTTTAAATCTTTATGGCTTTTTTTATAATACATTTCTAAGATATTTTGGAACTAAATATTCGCTTGAGCAGAGGGAAAACGCACAGGACAAGAATAGATGTGAAGAAATACAGAATAATTATTAGCAAGGCAAAGTTATCAAAGGATTTATGAAGGCTTAACAGGAAGAAGATTAATGGAGAGACAAGAAAGCTTTTGGAGGAAAAACATATGAGCAGGTTTTAGTAGCAAGGAGTACTTAATCAAGAGATATGGCATATAGTGAAAACCATAGTTAGGAAAGACAAGCTAGCTTGAACAGATATGACAGTAAAGCAATTCATGTCCTTTAGCCCAAGGAATGCTCTAACGCATTGATGCAGCTGAAGAATGGTTCTGAAATGTATAACCTTCAGAGGCTGAGAACAAAGTGAGCCTTAAGTATTATTGGGCTGAGTCCAGCAAAGGGAATGTCAAAGATGTAGTACAAATCTGACCAGCTATTATTTGATGACAGTGACAGGCCTTCAGGATCTACCTCTTACGAGCATCCTCTTAAAAGTGTGATGGAGAGCTAGCTCTAAATTCAGAAAAGGTAACCAAAAATCAAACTGTTTGAGCTAAGAAAGTGAGATGAAACTCTCCTAAAATGTAGAAGGAAAAGCGTAACTTTAACAGAGAACATCGTTTTTTCTTCTTTTTAGTGTTACGTATTTTTTATCATCAAAGCAATGGCAGTAGAAGCATCCTGCTTTACTTTTATGCCTTACAACTGTGTTATTCATGTTACATTCTAAACTAGCATCTGTCCACACAATAACACCGCTTTAGTGTCAGTGCAAATTCCTTGGGTATTGGTATTCCAAACCTACAATTTCATTGTGCCACTTCAAATCTATTTGGTTCATTGCTCAGACTATAATGCAAACAAATTTCACCTGAAAATAACAAGACTCCATGATGCAAGAGGTGCTCAGTGTGTACAGAGACCACCAAATGGCAACCTGAAAACAATGACTACATAAGAGCAACAGTTGATGCCCCTGTCTAGTCTCTTATCGGCCTTACCTGTGTAGGATAAACGGACTGCTCATATCATAAAATAACTGCCTCCAACATACAACAATCAAGTCACTCAGGCTGCTAGGGACTTGCAGATGCCATGTGGACCAACCTCCTGCTCAAAGCAGGGTCATCAGAGAAATCATTATATAGGTCAAACATACATTTGCCTTAAAAGATATACTTAGTTCCCTGTTAACTTGCACCTTTGTTAGTATTTTAAAAATTGGTATCTTGAAAGACAGTAAGTAAAACTGACTGCTGCAGTAGAAAGGTTTTCCAAACAAAAGTCTATTCTGCTCAGGCTTGGTAGTGTATTATGACACCTGTTTCTTTAGGCTTATGATCTAATTTCTCAGCAAGAAGACAAGAAGCAGAGGTATGTTATTTGAACAGCTGAAGAACAGTGCAAAGAGTTTACGATGGGAAGACCGTGACCTACAAGAACTTTCTCTATTACCAGCTGTTTTTAAGACCTGTGTAACTCTGAACAGCAACTTCAAGCTCTCCCACACATATAACAAAGAACTAGGGATTTCCTTTATAGTAAAGCAAAAGATACAAAATCTCTACCTGATGCTCCAAACCGAAGTTTAAAATCAGAGTTATATCTTTTTGTCTCTCTGTGTCCTGTTCATAGAAATAGTAACCCCTGTTAAGGGTTCTGTTAAGGTAACAGGGTTCTGTGTTTGTTCTTCACATCTTTGGGACTGGGACCAAAATCAGAGAAAATAAGTAAGCTAAGAGGCAGTAAATGTGATTTTCCCCAGTTCTTGGGGAAAAGGCTCTGTGAGTACCCTCACATTTTGAACTGCTAGTCACAAAAAAAGTAGTGTTGAAGAAAACATGCATGTTCAGGCTGCATTCCTAAGAAAAACTACTGTTGAGAAAAAAAAAAAAAAAATCAGTGGGTAAATTAAATGTAAAGAAAAAATGCAAATAAGTGTATTTCTGACTTGAACAAGAGGAGGAAAGAGAATTTCCTCAGTTTACTGACAAACAGAATAAATGACTATCTTATACAGCAGTTACAAGTCTGCATCATATTCAAGTTCAAAAATACATGCCATTTTAAATATGAAACACCATGATGGTCATAAGCAAATTGATTCATTCAAGTGTGGGAAAAAGAAAAGTGTGGGAAAATGCAAATGGGAAGTGTAATGCAACTTGTGTTGACCTTTGTTCAAAGTTCCCAAGAGTAAATACAAAGTGAATTGTAGCTCACACTGTGACAAGTTTTTATGATGCTCTACATTTGATTTGTGCACTCTGTTATACTCAATAACAGCAGTAGAAAAGAGTGAGAATACAATCTCTAATTTTTCAGTAATTAAAAGACAAAATCCACTTATGTGTAAGCTATTTTTTCAGCAGTGCAAAGCCCATGAGATTTTTTTCTTTTATTGATTTTTTTTTCCTTTTTCTTTTCTTATTTTCCTTTTTTGGTTGGGATTTTCAAGAGAATATTGAAGTAAACTAAACAAAGCTAAGAAGAAAAAGTTATGTTCCTTTCCAGTGAAAGGGAAAAACTGGGCCTCCATAATACTGTTCCTCACAAAGAACACATATAGTCTTCTGGTGTTTTTATACATGTTAGCAACATCTTAAAATTGTTTTTTTCACTGAGTTTACATTCATTAAAGCAGTATTGCTGAAAACATATGTGCTGTTGCCTTGAAAACCACTTTTTTTCCCTAAAAATATAGCATTTTAATGTATTCTATTATTTTAATTCTAAGAAAAATCATGCAATCAATTTTCTTAGGGACTGAAAACACCAAAGGCTTGAAATGAAAAAGCCATTGCCACCGCTCTGCAAAGCCACTCAATTGTGTGCTGAATTTTTAAAAACCTTCAATTGCTGCCAGATGTACGAGACTTGAAATCAGTTTATTGCTGCAAGGTGAGATTTTATAGGGAAAGGTCCAACCCTCACGGATGCCTACGGGCAGGTAATATAGACTATACAACACAATAGAAACACAGAATGTGGTTAATATAAATATGAGTGAAAGAGTGTTTCTAAGAATTACGGGTTTACAAACAATATTTCAAAGAGAAATGACTAAGTTCTTCCCAGAATAAGAAAGAACAAGGAGGTTTAGAGCTCCCCACAAGACAGAAAGGATTTCTCTATTATTTCTTACACAATAACAATTCACCAGTAATTGAAACAAAGTCTTTGCAGTCATCTATCATTTGAAAAATCTCTTTTCTTCTCCAGACCTGAAGAAGCTTTTCCAAACCTTTTCTTCACCAGACATGAAAGGCATCATCTGCCCAGTTACATCACCCTATTCCAATATGAAAACTGGAGTCTTAGCCATTTCAAGGTGTGTTAACCTCCTACCTATGCTTTTTCTCCAGCCTTTCCAAGAATGAACAACTAATCGTGGATCTGCATGCTCAGAAGTTAATAAATGAGACAGGGATGTACAGAATCCCTTAACCTGTCATGTTCTTTAAAGATAATATAGAAAAAAATGGACAAACAATGGCGTTGTTTGGTCACTTTTTCCAAAACTTGTTTCCAGTGAGGATTCTGAAAAGGGCAATGATATTTGTCACTCTTTCACAAAATAAGAGAACGACATTTACAGAGCATGCTGACATCCTACAAATACCAGCATAAATAGGGATAATGTCTCAGCTGTACAAAGCATCATTTCATTTTCTTTAACCTAGTTAGCTGATGACTTAGATTCACCTTGTGACAATGGTTCTCTAAAGGTATGAAGTTTCTCTTACAGATTTCCCCCTGACTCATTCCACAAATTTCACTGCTTAACAGCATGACCATGCTCAAAAGCCGATCTACCAATACACATTTTACTTCATGAGTTTTCCAATTACATATTTGCTGTCAAAGTACAAAATAAAAAACAGTATGAAAATTGTCTTCATACTCACTGTTTTGACCTAAGCATTTCAACAATTTTACAAACTATTAATTAAAAACAGTAGAATAAGCCTATAACGAGAAAGGCTTTTACCCTCAGACACACACAAAATCCCTTTCCTTCTTAAAGCAGATAAGCTTTTAAGAATTGCAAAGAACTGCAGCCCCCTCTTGTGACAAATGGTCAGAAAGGCACCCAGTTTCACAATGGAAGCTGCTTCCAACCGTACAGTATCACATTCAAATAAAATTCCTTTAGAAAGATCATGGGTTTGGAATGAAATAACTTCGATTGAATTATTTATTACTGATTTCTCCCCAACATTACAGTAGGTGCCACATAACGAGAATCCTCATAGTACAGCGACACATTCTGTTCCTCCTTGCTCTCTGGGTGATAGCTATTCAGATTCCCTTTGTCATGATTCTCTGACTACACTTCCACAGGGAAGTAGCCAACAGATAAAAGTATACCAGATAACAAGTCTCAGTTCATCCCACCTCTGTCACTGAAGGTGAGAGGTGATTAGTAGGCATACAAACACAAGAAGAATATGGCTTTATGCCATCTAGGAATTTTTCCATGCCATGGAAATCTTCAAATATAATGCCAATGACTTGTGACAAATCTATGATGTTCAACACTATCATTTTTTGACCAAAATATTGAACATTCATTTACTTTTATGGGAGTACTTGATGGCATATTACATTAAACATGTTGATAAATTTAAAATGAAAATAGACAAATTTAATATTCAGTTCTGTAGAAGATTAAAAGGCATCTGATGGAAAAATTTTATTATTTTTGATCTCTTAAATAGGATTCAATGTTTTTTTTCATTGGGTATTATCATCCAGAAAATCTAACCCTGCATTTTTCTGGAAAATGCTCTGGTAAATGCATAGCCTGTCATCGTACAACATAAGCAGTCAAGCCACCTGAAAAAAATTCATTTCAGAGATCAGAGGTCCTCATCCCTGCTACAATATCCTTTGATATGTGCTGGAGGTGAAAACATCTGACCAGAGAAGTAATTTCATAGGATTTCTGATATTAAAAGTCTTAAGTTATCCCTGTATCAATATTATTTACATCAAGACAAGGTGGACAATGACACTGTGGCCTCACGGTGTAGGCTTTAGCAAAGGAATCATATTTGATGAAAGGCTGTGTGGTTTTTTTTAAACATGCTAGTACCAATAATACAAAAAGGGGCACAGCACCCTGTGGTGAGTATACTCTTAGGGTATAATAAATACACATACAATTATGAGTCAGGGAAGAATCCCTTCAAATCATATACCGTCTTCTGAAACGGAGTAGAACATCCTGTTTCTGTAATTATCAATAAAGCATATTTAACCGGTTGAATTTCCAGACACGTTACTAACATGCTGATAGTCTCAGAAGTGACAAAAGATAGTCCTACCCCAGATGTGTGAATTACTGGGCTGGTTCTTCTCAACACTCACCCGCCTGTATAGTACAAAGAGTTAATTTAATCATGGTAACAATTGCATAGAGAGTAAACAGAACAAAAATAAAACATGCTATTTAGTGGCTTTGGCATAGTTATCAAAGGAACAAAATGAGATTCTTGGGAGCTGTTGACAAGTAGACTGTGATAATCCTTACATTGACTATCAGGATGAATTGTGCCCTTTGGAACTAATCTACCTTGAAGCTTTCTGAAACACCTGCTGTATAATACCAAAGAAACCCAGCATAAGTAAATGGTTTTCATTAAATGTTACTTCAATATAAAGATTTCAATCACTTTGCTCTAATCATAATTTCAATTTTGATTCCCTTCATGATACATTTAAAAAAGCTTACATACAAGCACAACAGATCATCAAGCTGTTTCTAATCAAAGTCATAAATAATCAAAAAGATGCAATCTAAGGATGCCAAAAGTGTGTTCAAGAGAAAAAAAAAAAAACACCACCACTACAACAGAAACAATGATCTCAGATTTAAAAACATTACAGTTCACATCGTAATACTGTCCATAAAATTAAACAATGGAAAAATAATAGTAAAAAATAAGACCAGAAAGAAATATCCTAAATACCAAACAGCATTTATCAAACTCCTATTGAAAATCCCAAGGACTGACACAGGGGCCAAGACTGAATAAGGTCATCAGTGATAACCCAAAGGGCAGGACAAAGCACATCCTCAGTTAAGATTAAGGGATTGAAGCACCTGTCATATGAGTAGAGGCTGAGAAAGCTGGGACTGCACAAATAGATTTGAAGCTAAACAAATACCTGAGTGGGGACGGGAGGGAGACCTTGCCAGACTTTCCTTGGTGGTGTACACAAAAGGCAACAAGCACAGACTGAAATACAAGAAATTTAACCATAATTTAACCCATTTAACCATAAGATTATTTTTTTCTTTGAGAGTAGTCAAAAAGGTTTCCCAGAGAGACTGTAGACACTCCATCCTGAAAGATACTCAAAATCCAACTGGACAACCTCCTGGAGTCCACACTGCTTTGAGCAAGGGAGTTGCCATAGATGATCTTTGATGCTCCTTCCAACCTCAGCCACTCTCTGGTTCTGTGAAACTCACAAATGCACTGGTTCTGTGAAACTCTGCCTTATGCACTGTACACTTACCAAATATTTCAGCTGTTTTGATGATATTTATGCCATAGTGGGTGAGTACACCTATTTTAATGACAGCTTTATCACTTTCACAATATTAAGAAGAAAAACAAACAAACAAAAACACTTGAAATCCTTAAAGCTCAACTGGAAATTGGCAGCCAGCAATGTTTATATTGCCCTCTAATGCCCTTCCCAAAATGGATAATTAGGAAAATTCAGAGACATCAGATGTGTTTGGAAATCTTTTTTCTTCAGAGCATCTCCAATGCTTCCAATTTGCAGGTATATATAGTTAGGAGCTTCACTGTAGGTTACAGAGATAAGCAATTCAAACTTTTGAGGAGTACTGAATGACTGAAGTCTGCAGTAATGTTACAGACCATTATATCAATCCATGTGAAATTGTTCAAGCACTATCACTCATTTCTGGAGTAAAACAGTAGAGACTGACAGGATACTGATTATGTAGATATGTACAGAAGTGACTGAAGGGGAACAGCAATAGCTACTTGCCACTATGGACCATTTCTCATAGATGTTGAATGCAAAATCAAGCAAATACTGCTTATTACCTTTATTCTCCAGCCAAGGGCAGTGATCTAAGGGAATGTTTAAACCCAGTAGGCTTTAAGGACAGCCACTGACCCCAACTAGTGCTGTCCCTCAGGTTAAATGAAAAGTTTTACCATGGCCTCTAAGCTTCAGTTGCTGCAAAACTAGTTTCCTGTTCTTGGTATCCTCTGCTTGACAGACTGGCAGAATAAGAATTCAGAAGTTTAGTTTTAAAGTCCTGACATAGTCTTATCTACTAATCCATCCTGTTTTCACAAGACTTTGATATCTGCTTACTTTGCAGATAGGATTCCAAAGTGCCAGCACACAGGCACTGGGTGCTGTATCTGTACTTCTGGATGGCTAGAGCTGAAGTGCTGGTTTCACATTTAAATTAATCTAGAGATCTCAGTAGATAACATGGCCCTTTTAAGGCCCTTCTGAAAGTGTAGTAAGCTCTAAGTGTCTCTACTGGAAGTGTGAAAACAAAGATATAACAAGTAGAGAGAGTGATGGGACATTGCAGTAGGACAGTTCACTGAGGAAGTACTACACTCACTTTATTCCCCATTCCTCACTTATTTCATGAAGGTGTGAGCAGTAGACCTAGCTCTACTTCTGTAGCCCTCTCTTCCCACAGATATCCTTTGTAGCATGTTATTTGTGGTGCAGCCTACAACTTCCAGGTAGCAGCTCTCCATTGCAGCAGAGCCTCAGCTAACTGGTCCTTGGAGACGGGAGTTGGAACTCAGTGTGCCTGCCCTGATTTGTTCTGTGCTGAGCAAAGGCCAGAGGATGGGAACTCACATAATGTGTTGGGAAGACTTTCCTGAAGCAGTAAACAATGTACCGGAAGCAGAAGACAAGCTGCGAATGGATCCAAATTTAGCACTAACAAACAGTTCCAAAATACTGCTTATCAGTGATAAAAATATAAAGCTCCTATTAAGCTGATTTCATATTCCAAAGTTACAGAGGAATGGAAAACTCACTTTTACAAATACTAAAATGATGCCTATTAAGCTGATTTCATATTCCAAAGTTACAGAGGAATGGAAAACTCACTTTTACAAATACTAAAATGATGCCAACACTGACAGTATTACATGATATGAGCTTGCTGACATATTGTGTACCATTTTCATCTTCATAACAGCACACTGTATGTTAAATAAGAGAAATCTAGAACATTTTTTTAGGCAAATAGCATCCTCTTTGTTAAGTGGCAACATCAAATTTTATCTGTTAAAATGAATTTTGTGTTCAGTTCCTTATCAATTAATCCCATTACAGCTTTGCTTTTCACTGAATAACTATTCTTTTAACATTATGCCCCAACTCAGGATATGCCTCCTGTAAAAGGGTATATAATACTACTTTGGCAGTAATATTATAAAACTAATCAACAATAAGTAACCATGTTACCCTGATACTGAACCATACAGTATTGTTGGATTATAATATTATTAGCCAGATTCTACCTTAGCAGAGCTCCATCAGCTTTTAACTAACCTTATGTTCTTCCTGTATTTGTACTTTGTTGAACACAAGCAGGCTCACAGCTTCCTGTGTGATGGTGATAACATATGTCTGACTTTGTTGTTGGCAGCTGGACTGAAGAGGAAGACAATGCCCTTTGACCTGTGAAAAGTGGTATAAAGCTTATCAGATCCTCTCCAGATATCACTGAAGGAAATGGGCTGGAAGAGCTGTCCCCACATAGGAAATATATATAAAAACCTGTCAGTGCTAATTTTTTGGTAATGCCATAAAAAATGTACTTTTGCAAAAAAAAATAAAAATAAAAAAGCTGCTGGACAATGTCATTTGTGCAAACTGATCTGAAGTAAAAGTGGAGAGGAAACATTATATCCCACACATTAAAATTAGGTTCACATTACTTGAAATGACTCAGTTAGTAGTATCAAGACTACTTCACTTTCCAGTGCCAAAATAAATTTTTCATAGTCATTATTTCTCTGCTCCAATTCTGAAATAGACCTTTAAAGGTCACATATTGTATCAAACATTATACACAACTTTTCCCACTAAACAGTTCATTCAGGGGTTTTGTTTATCTTCAAGGCCTTCTAAATTAACTGTAGTAAAGTACAATTATAACCAAATTCTTCCTTCTGAGGTACTCAGTCTGCAGATCTGACAGCACCAGTTAAACAGTCATTTTTCAATATTTCCACTGACATAACAGGGAACATTTCTAGTCATTTCAACGTGGGTTGGATGCAAGAAGAAAATAAGTAAATAAATAAATCTCATCCTTCATCCCCATGTTAGGTAACCACAAGAAAAACAAAACAAAAATAAAACAAACTCTGCAGTTGTCAGATGAGGTCTCAGCAACTTTAGCACAAAATTTTTCATGGATATAATTTCAATTTGCATTGGCTTTGTTACATTTACACCACCATTAATATCCAGCAGCATGTAATAAAGCTTTGTGTTCCGTGCTCAGCACCCTAATCCTATTAAACAATGGTACATTAAGAATAGTTAAATCATTTGGTAGTCAGGAAATCACACTGGGTATCATACCAATGGTGTCAATATTTAAGAATGTAAGTAAGAGTAAATATTATTCCCATAGTACTTAAAAAAAGAGAGATTGTTGGCAAGCTGAACATGCAATGTTCCACTGCTAATCTGTCTCAGTTTATCAAGGCTGTGCTCCATTCCAGTATCTGTCAGAAACAAGCTTCATATTTCTGGTGGAGAGGAAGAGGGGAAGTAGGTTTTTCTGATTTGTGTCCCCCTCCCCTTCCCCTTATATTCATAGTTTCTGATATTTCTGCTATTATGTGGAAAGAATGCAGCTAGCTGATCTGCCAGATATTGGTGCTTATGTTGGTTTACCCAGAATCTACTCTTTGGTGCCAGGAGATCACTGAAATCAGTGTTCTATTGAAAAAATCATTGCCTATGGTAATTAGGGAAGTAGAAACTAGCTGATCAGTACTCCACTGGGTCATTACCAGTATATATTGAGAGAACTGAATAAACGCATCACTGACAATATTTAGTGAGATAACTTAATATAGAATGAGGTAACTGAACTCCCCCTTCCTATGAGGGAGAGTCATTCTAAATAGACAAGGGAAGGAAGGGAAGAGAAGAAAGGAAATGTTAATGATAGAAAACTGAGGCACAAAGAGGTTTTGCTCAGTGTCACTCAGGAAATGTTCAAAAGAGCCAGGATTGTTAGATTCTCTTCAGTTGTGGTCTACCATTAAGCCACAAGGTCACCCTACTTTTTGAGTCTTAGAATAGTTAGTTTTGTTTTGTTTTGTTTTGCTTTACCACTAATTTAATATCTCTGACAGGAAACATCTGATTTCAGGATTTGCAGGACAGTTCACACATCTAATAACTCTCTTTGATTCCCAGAATCTTTGATCCCTTTTTTTCCATCAAGTTTTCATTCCTTCTGTTGCTGTTGTTGTTGTTGCTGTTGTTGTTTTGGTTTGGTTTTGGTGTTGTTTTTAAGCAAAGAGCTTTTTTTTGAATAAAATTTCTTTCTGTCTTGCTTCACCGTATTTAGAGGTTCCTGGGATACAGCGATTGTAATACATACTTCGGAAATAGATACAATTCATTCTTAGCCAAGGTAGGTAGTGGGATCATCTGTCACACAGGAAAAGAAATATCCATCTTGTGAATTTTATGGGCCTAAGCACAAGGTAGGCGTGCATTTATTGAAGAGAACCAAGGCATATAAAAGTGAATACCTAACCCCTAGGCAGGCACAAAAACACTGTTCTCTTCAGAAATGAGAATGTCAGTACTTCACAGGGTGTTTCAGTGGAATGGAAGGGGAGTGGTGGAGGCATTCTCCATTCTTTGTGTCCAAGTGCTGCAAGTAGATGAAAAAGATGACAAAAATCTCCTTGGAAAAGAAAAACAAAAACAAAACAAAAAAAAAAAAAAAAAACAACAACAACAAAAAAAAACATTTAATTTGCGGTTAGGATGCTTACCTTAAATAAGAAATGTGTAAGGTCACATATCTTTCTTCCACTTATTTGTTGCTTGGTTAATGAGTATTTAATAAAAAGATTATCTAAAAATTATGAACTGTAGGTTGCACGGATCAGCATGCCAACAAGCAAGATAAAAAGATACCCTCTTGCTCTCTGGCCCACTAAAGTCTTGACTTCACAATTTCAACATCACAATTTCATCAAGACAGAGCAGAGTACCCTTTTCTTTTTGATTTCAGATAGCTTCAATTCTGGATATCAGACACTTGCTATGCATGTAGGAAAACCCAGATTTGACTTTCTAAAGAGATGAGAATTGAAATTGTCTTTAATTTTCCCTCAACTTGGAGTTCAATTCAGAACTGGCCTCTAGCAGTATTCAAAACTGCATGACATTAAGGGGGAAATAAATCTCTATTGTCTGGATATATCTTGGTAACAGTTCGGAGAGATGAAGATGGGTGATGCCACACATCTGTACCTCTTATAAAGTCAACAAAACTCTCAAGAAACTTTTATGTAATGATGTGAGAGATGAAGCTCTCGTTGCCTTAAAATACAATAAAACAAAATAAGAGGCACCCACTGTCTCAAACAATATTAGAAAAAAATCCCTATTACACAACAGTTATTTCTAAAGACTATTCATACAGTTGGATCCTGCCACATAGCGTGAAGACTGTCACAGTATGAATATGCTATTCAAGATGCTAGGCATGCTGGCCAAGATCTGCACAAACTGATCTGCTTTGAAGATGAAGAAAATGGTGTCATTTTGCCTTTTGTAATGCTTCAAGGGGAAAAGGATTGAAAACACTTGACAGAACAAAAGGTGAATCAGTATCAGATGGGCTCTAAAACAGAAATAGTTCCAAAGACAATCACACCTTGTAAAATCAAAATGTCACACCTAGTGTGGTGACATGGGTTAGTTTGTATCTACAGATAGAAAGGGTCTGTAACATTGTATATGTAATAACCAATTATAACAATATTCCTCATGTGCTAGAACTCCCTATATCATGACTTGTGAAACCTGTCCAATATACATATATTGTGTCTACCAATCTGTAATATTTACTATAACAGTTTCTTTTCTAAAGTTTGCTGTTTAAACAAGTTCAGCCCCCCCCCTCAAAAAAAAAAAATTAGTCACATTTAGTCACACAAAAAATTTAGTCACACATATTTATATATAATACAAATATATGTATGAAATATTTAGTCACGCATATTTAGTGACACAAAAATATGTGCATACATTATCACGTGAGTTAGTTACAGGGGTAAAGTTACTGAGAACACCAGTAGATCATGTACAGGCAAAAGGTGTAGCAGGATCTTTAACTGCAACAAGAATTTAAAATTGTGTAAACCACAAGACAATGCACTGGGCTTTGTCATTCTTAAAATTCCTCTTTTCACAGGTAAGGTATTTCTGTACAGCTGTTAATGGTATGACATCTTAAGGTTATTGAAAAGGAAAAAAAAAAAAAAAAAAGTTTGGTTGGTTGGTTGTTAATCTCCTACAATGTCGTTCAGGAGAGATAATGTAAGGTAAGGATAAAGATAAAGAAATGATGGCAGGTAAGGATAAAGAAAAGATGTGAACAAGCTGATCCAGAAGATTTCACAAGAAGTCTGTGACATCAGGCCAAAAAGTGCACGCAGGATTTACTAAGAAACACTACAATGTCTTTGTCACTTGATCTTCTTCCAGCTCCCTACCCTTGAACCTTGACATGCTGGTATAGGGGCTTGTGAATTGATTAAAATAATTAGGTCTGATGGTTATTTTACATGTCGCTTAGTTCAATTGTGTGGTTTTGTGTTTGTTGTTGTTGTTTATTTTTTAAAAGCAAGGTTTCAGCCTTTGATTTGGAATTCTGACCACATGCACTTCCAGACCCCATTTCCTACTTACCCCTTCAGCCCTTCTGGTTTGACTTGTCCACTTGAGCTCACTCGTCACTCTTTTGACCAACCTGAGTGGCTGCATCATGTCACCCTGTAGTCTTCCCTGTATCCTTCACACCACTCACACCAGTTCTTTCTGTACCAGGTTCCCTGGCTGCTTCCTTCTCCAAGCTAACATTCAATAAAGAAAAACAAAACACAATAAAACAACTTTTCCTAAGCTTCTCACCTCTGCACTGATCTGGATCGGGGTCCTGCAGCTAGATGAGGTTTTCTTCATAGACACTTTCCTCCACCGCCTGGCGTGAGGGTAGGCTCTGTTCTGAGGTGGCACAGCCTTCGCCTAACTTCGTATCGCCTCCATGGCCCTCCGCAGCCTCTGCCTGCCCTCCTGGGACCTCTCTTTAGTCACTTCTGAAATAAAAAGGCACTTCAGCAAAGCCTCCCAGATGATAAAAGTATCCCCTGATGTCTTTAACAAACATTGAGAGGGAGTTGGACCCCTGTTACTCCATGTGTTTTACATTCTGGGGAAAAACTATGCAATCTACTTCGTTATCAAAAGAATTGTAACTATCAGCTGTTTGAAGAATTGATACAAATATTTAAAGGAAAGTGGAAACAAACAGAAGAGTGATCTTTATTTATTTATTTATGGAAAGCCTATAGGGACCGTGACACAACCGAAAAACCCGCCCTTTTCTGTGGTAAATGTTTCCCCCCACAAGAAGCACGTGAGATAACCCGGGGAGATTCCAAGCGCGTCAAAACAGAACCGGCGAGTACCAAAAGGGAGGATGCTGCCACCACTGACGGAAAGCACGAAGAGCAGCTGGTACTGCAAGGAACGCCGCCGCCTTACAGCCCCAGCCCCGCGACACCTGCGGGCAGCCGCCGGCTCCGGGGTCGCCTCACGAAATGGCGGCCGAGCCGCCGCCTGAGGGCCGTTGGCGGCGGTTGCGGCCGTTGTGGAGGCGCGCGGCGGCCGCGCGGCCATGGCGGGGCGGCGGCAGGAGGCGGGCGCGGCGCTGAGGCGGCGGCAGGAGCGGGCGCTGCGCGGCACCATGCGCGTCGTCAGGGAGCTGGGGCCCGCCGCCTTCCTGCTGCAGGAGGACGGCCGCCGCGGGCCGCCGCTCAGGGTGGGTGCGTGGGTTGGGGGGTGTGTGGGGACACGCACACGGCTTGGTCCGGGTGTGGGGTGAGGCGGCCGTGGCGGCTGCTGGGCGCTGTCCTTGCAGGTGCTGCTCGGAGCGCCGCACTCGTGCAGCTGCGGCACCGCCCGGGCGGGAGCGGGGCTCTGCGAGCACCTCTGCTGGTGAGGAGGCGCGGCCGGAGGGGACGGGAGGGGACGGGACGGGGCGGGGGGACAAAGATAAGGCTGGTATCAGCCACTGTCACATCCCAGAGATGGGGACCAGGAGGGGAGAGACGGGTCCTAAGCACCTCACAGCCCCAAGAAGGAATGGCAAAGCAGCAAGGCAGGGAAGGGACAGGGATATATACTCAGAACGGGACTAACCCTTGTATTTTAAACATGGTTTTCCACCAATTTATATGTATTTAGCTGAATTGGCCACAGCAAGATGACTCAGTGTCTCACATCACACACACTACGTGCTCTGTGAAGCCCTGAGATTCTTACAAAGCTGCTCCAATTACATTCTAAAGCTGAATTAACAACTAACTTGATATTGATGTTCTTACGTAGCAGATACTTTGGTTATAAATTGCAGGATTCTTCTGAAAAAGTACCGATTACCAAGAGATCATGAATGTAAGTATTGGCATCACTTTTTTGAGTTGCAGATAGAGTTTACTAATTTTAAATGGATGAAGCATTGTCCTCAAGTTTCAGTCTTGTTCTTCCTCCTCTCCCACCTCCACTTAAAAAAGAAAAAAAAATAGCACTCTTGGACATTTTCCCATTTGTTTCCCTTTTCCCCTGATACAGAAAACTTACATTACTTCACTGATTACAGCTGCAGTCTCGGGAAGAATCAAAATACAAAACAGCTAATCAGTTGCAACAATGTAAGAGAGAAGGAAGAAAGAAATAATTTAGAAAAACACCTTGTATCGAAGTTAATCCAGTATTCTCCAGACACTCTTAGAGAGCAGCCACTGACATACTTGGTGCTTTCCCTAGTCAGAAAGTAGCTACAGAAGTACAGCTCATCTTTTATACCAAAATAGCTGTAATAACTTCTCTAGGTTACTCCACCATTTCTACTTTTGCAGCATCTAAACTGTAGTATTTGCTACATGCTGTAAATGTCAAAAAGATTTTGTAATCCTTTACTCGTTTTGATATTTATCACTTTCTGTCACCCAAACCACAAAGCTTTCCAATACAGACAGTATAAACTGCATGTTAAGAAGCAGGTTCTCAAGTACTTTCTTAGACTTCTTTTTCTAGGACTTGAGTAACTCCAGTAACTTCAATATTCTACAAAATTATTGGTGTAAAGATCTCTTATCACGTAGTAACCATAACAAAACAGCTAAATACAAACCAACTTTAAAGAATGGCCACTATTCCAAAAGATACTTTAAATATATATATATATATATATATATATACACACATATGAAATCAACCATCTCATACATAGTCAGAAACTGGTTTGTATATTTCTATCTGAACTATATTTGTTAGAAGATTTACTCTGAGGCATAGGCAACAATTTCAGCAGACAGTTGGATTTCATCTTAACTCAGAAAACTTCATACCTAGTTTCTGGCTGAGGAATCGTAGTGGCATGTGGTATCAGAACTATATCCAGACTGTGATTCAGAGAACAGAGTGATTTGCCAGAACTGCCTGTTTGCAGAGGAATGCCTTACCTTGTATCACTTCCCCCTCGCAAAAATAAGGAAACTTCAAGGAGAGAGCCCTTCAGTGTTTTACTGAAATGTCGGTATTTTGTTGAGATAAGCCTCTTGAATAAAATTGCATAGACAATATTGTAAACATTTTCTGTACAAGCCGTAAAAAAAAACAATTTAGATCATTTTGTAATATATACAATATGTTTCATCCCCCACAGAGAAGGTCCCCACTGCATTTTATAGATGGAAAACAATTAGAAGAGCTAAGTAGAGAGTTCTGTCAGAAAAGCTAAAGCTGTGTTTACTTTTGCTAGATGCTTGTAAGTCGGGTCTTCTCGAAAGAGAAATTGAGGAGATACTTGAGCGATTGCATCAGAAACCAACACAAAATGCAAAACAAACTCTCCTCTCACAAACACCACATGAAGAGCATGACAGATGCATTCATCAGAAAGAAATTGACAAAGAGGATGTTTGTCCCATTTGTCAGGAGGAGTTACTAAAGAAAATGCTTCCCATCACTTACTGCAGGTTAAGTGCACCATTTATTCTTTGTCTTGCTATATATATGTATATATATAATTATAGAATAGGTGTTACAAGATCTACTAATACTGTTACCATCAATACACAATTAAGAGTATCTGATTGTTATTGTAGCCCTTTTCCAATCTTAAAAATTTAGCAATCATAGGAGTTGAACTGCGGGTAAAGAATGAGGAAGAGAAAAGGAAGACTGCTTAGTATTGCTACGTGATTTTTCTTATATGCTTATAAAAGATGACAGAAATAGCTATTTGTTTTCTGTAGATACAGCTGTGGTAACAACGTACACATAAAATGCATGAAAATTTGGGCTGACCACCAAGATGAAACTGAGAAAGATTCTGTAGTGAAATGCCCACTCTGCAGGGAAAAATTTGCACCTCTTAAGCTCATTCTAGAAGAATTTAGAAACTCTAATCAACTTGTGACTGCAACAGAGAAAGCAAGACTGGATACGCACCTCGGAATCCCTTGCAATAACTGCAGAGTATTTCCAATTGTGGGAAAGTGCTACAAGTATGTACTTTTAAATGCAGATTTCGACAGTGTTGTGTCTTTGAGTATCTCTCTTAGCTCACTGCTTAATCCTCTGTCTTTATTATAAAGAAGTGACTTCATCTACAGCGTAGAAAGCCCATCTCCAAGCAGTGCTGTATGTATTTGGGATTGGCCTTTTCCAAATCATAAATTTACCTACTACTTTATCAATGTGTTGACTGTTTGCTGTGCTAACTCCTTGTTCTGTTGATGTGGTTTTGTTTTTTACCTTTCAGGTGCACGGAGTGTGCTGACTATCACCTATGCCATGAATGTTTCATTGGTTTCTGCCATTCTCCACATGTTTTTCTTTTTAGACAGGTATCAAACGGGTTTTCTTTGTTGTATCCTATGCTGACCTTTGTAATATTAATTGATTTTGTTTCCCCTTATGCAAATCATGCAGACACTGCATTAAATTTACTTTGCTACAAGCTAAGTGGCTACAGAAAGATAATGAACTAAGGAAAAAAAAAAAAAAAAAAAAAAAAACACCTTAATCTATGAGCTTAGTTGCCCTCTGCCTGTAAACGTCGCATAATGGCACCCTTATATAGGCAGCTGCAAATGCATCCTAGCTCATTCCATCTACCTTTCCAGTTCCTCTATGTAAATAACCCCTTACAGCTGGCAATGTAATGAAAAAAAAAAAAAAAGCCATAGGAACCAACATTAAATGAGAAGATTTTGGAGGGGCTTTGAGCTCTGCTTGTCCAGGGCAGAAGCACAATGAATCAGCACTAGAGATCTCCCTAATTAAATTTAACTGTGCCTTATTAAATTCTCAGTTGTATTACCCACAACACCAGTTACCTTCTGTAAAAGGCATACCTGAGACAATTACAGGCTGGTGGCAGTCTGTCAGCATGTTTTCTCCAAACGAGTGCTACAAGATCATTGCTCAGAGTCCAGGAATAGAACAAGAGTACAAAGCCCTCAAAAATAACTATCAGTGATAATGTATATATGCAGTTCTACAAATAGTGGATTTGGGGTATAGAAGAGGCAGCTATGTAGCATCAGAGCAGTGAAAAATTAGTCATATTACCAGAACAACCATAATTGGATATACTCACGCCTTAAAAGTTAGTTTTGCTGCCAAATTGTCTTAGGTTTTCCAGAAAAAAAACAGTTCTTCAGGTTTGCCATTCACAAATGACAAACATTAAGAATGTCTCCAAGTTCTAGCTGAAGTAAATTTTTTCTGTTTCAGCCTTTGCAAAGGTCTGAGTAAGAGGTTTCACTTAAGACAGCTAATTTTATTTGCCACACTAAAAATAGTTAGGGAACATATTTGTTTTACAACTTATTCTCAGCCGTTCTTTGTGTTGCTTATAGGTGTTTATATCTTGAGTTCAATTTGTCTCAATCCTTTTGCATGTTACAGAAGAGAAATAAGAAATGGAGAGCTCTTGAACAGCTTTCAGAATTATCAGCCCGAGGAGGAACATATAAAAGCTTTAACCCAGCAAATAATTCTGAAGAAAAGCTATTATATCTTCAGAAGTAAGAACTTGTCCTTTTCTCTACTATTTAGTATGACAAACACGAAACATATTCAGTAACACTTTCTTTAACTGTATCTGAAACAATTTTAAGTACTTTACAAAAAGCAATAAATGTTTTAGTAAGAACATTCTTCTAATACTTCTAATGAAGCAACAAGTTGCTTTAGCATTGTTAAAATTATATATATGGCAAATGAAGTAATTCTTTTCATGTAGCTTAGAAAGTCACAGCACAATACTAACAAAAATTACATTCTAAAAGTGAAAATATCCCTTGTTCAATAGTATTTTTCAAAGTGCCTTCAATTTTTCACTCAACAAATTGGGATAACAAATACAATAAACAAAATTCAACTGACAGCTTTATCATACAGAAACAAAACAGATGATATAGAGAAACAAAAGTTTTTGGTTATCTCTGGATCTGTTACCTCAACGCACAAGGACTCTCATTAGAAAAACAGCATAACCTGATGTAGGTACTGCATGCATAGAAGATTAACATTTTAAAAACTTGGTAATTCTAGGATCATCTCAGAAATGAATCAGTACTACCCAAAGAAAACATTTCTGATATTCTGATATTTCTGATATTATAAACAACTGTTCCAGGTAGTAGTAGTTCTACACCAAGCATCATACCTTAGAAGATGATGTTCTTATCCTTATCTCATGCTTTTATCAAAAATATAAAAGTAAAAGCTACTGAAAAGGATTACCTGTTGAGATACTTATTCAGACATTATTTACTTCTCATTCAAAACTAGAACCACCAATTACTTCTAAAGCAGACTACAGGATTAAGTTTGGAGTCTGATACCACAATTTCAAGCTGAAGGTAGTTTTGCATGAGAATATTTGGGTTATGAATTCTGAGCTTGGATTTCAAAAGCTCATAACTCATAGCTTTTGTTCAGGAAAATTGATGTAGAAATTATTGCATGAAATCCAATGGTTTACATTATGCAACTGCTCAGGCTAAGTGAACATACTAGTTGGTGTCCTGAGAGACCCAAGTGTCTGTTCATGACTGTCATACCGAGATCAACATCACTGGAATGACTTGCACAGCAGCTCTGGTTTAGCAGACTGGTTAGACTATCTTAATTATTAAAGGTATTATTACAGAGAAGCCTTTGTCAAAGCCAATTTATCGTTCTGAAGTATTCACCTTTAGTTGCTATTTTTCTTAATTCACTGTTATTTTGTTTTGTTTTAGGACTACTTGTACCCCAAAGAACATTGTGAAGTCTTTACCTGTTATTTTAGTTAGCAAACACAGTAATTTACTTGCCCCAGGTATTCAATGTAGACTCTGTTTGAAGAGCTTTCATCTTGGTCAGTATGTAAGACTCCTGCCATGTAATCACAAGGTAAGAGGTTAAAACAAGTGCCTTTAATATTAAAGACCAAAATCTTCACATAACCTGTTAACTTGTAGCACGCCAGATTGTGCAGTTGACACTGATGTTATCCATAGCTACATAATTTGGAAGTATATAGGACCCAGCCAGCCTTTTAATATTTTTTTTTTAGTTTGTACCAGCAGCCTTAAGCAAGCCCACAGAAGATAGCCCTTTTCAGATTTACCTTGTTCTAGTTTGCCTGATCAGAAGTATTTTCTTTCACTGATAACCTGATAGGAGTAATGTAAATCCAAACGTGCAGTCTCAGTAATTACTACTGCCCTTTAGCCCAGACTTGACATGGAACACAGTCAGAAGGGGAATTAAAGAGAAAGCTACTAAGGATCAGTGCTGATTCCCCATTTTAATGAGCATGTGTAATCTTATTCTGTGACAGTAACTTCATTGTTGGAGCACCTTAAGAAGTGTGATCTAAACACCGTTTGTAGCAGCCTGTAATTTTTTAATTAGCTTCCTTTAGCCTGATAGTGCCCCAAACTTAGAGTGCATTCATTCTGTACATCAGCAGAATAGCACCCAGTGAAGTTCCTCTTGGTTTGCATTCAGAACACTTGAAGAGTCTTAGAATCACTGCTACATTGATTAGCCCATATTTAGTTAAGAAATATTATGAAAGAGGTGACCTTTGTTTTTTAAGTTTCATAGGGAATGTATTGACTGTTGGCTACTACAACGAAAAAACACATGTCCGATTGATGAATACGTTATATACAATCCCCTGACTTGGAAGGATACACCAGCCAAACAGGAGAACTTCCCAGCAGGTTCTCATACAAGTGTTAAAAAACTTGTAAAACAAGGGAAACCGGAAATCTGTGTCTCTGGAAGTCAAATTTATCTCAAGCAAGGCTCATCTGCATATACATCAGGAAGATCTGAAAGTAGCTTCAAAAAGCTTTCTAATAACAGTGTGCCTGAAACTCAAAAGGATTTAAGAAGTTTTAGCGACCTCCATCTAGGTAATTCTGATCCTAACAGCAGCAGAACTCTATGCAATTTTCCTAGGCATGGTAAGGATATTTCTCTAAGCTCTTGTGAAGCAGCATTTTCTGTGAAGTCCAGCACTATTAGGAAGGCTGACATTCATAATGCTTTCAGAAGCCCACACTGGATTGACTGCAGCAAAACAAGGAAAGTATTTCCTATTAGAAAAGATGACTGTGATAATTCCACAAATGAAAGATACCCCAGGGAGCTGAATTTGAAAATCAATTTGTGTGCAACAAGCCATTCTTCAAAAAAAGGTAGTAAAGATATGGGAAACACCAGCCACCAACAAAGGCTCCTAACAAAGCGACTGCCTAAGGATAACCATCTTAACTTTAAACAAACAAAAACAGATTTATTATTGGAAGGAATTCCACTGCATGCCAGCTCACGATTTCCTTATTTTAAATAACACAGCTATATTTTTATTTCTATAATCCATACACAGGATTTCTTAGAGACCAAGACATAAGTTAATAAGTGAATAATCCCATGGCATGAACTGCAGATACTACAAAAACTAACCCACTGCTGTTGAGTGCTGCAAGAAATGTTTGCATTAGATCATCTCAAACACAGGAACTCATCTGGCTGGTGTAGACATGTTTCAGAAAATAGCTACATAGTTGTAAAATTGTCACCTTTTCTTATTTGCAAGTTTTTAACCTTCAGTCAAGTAAATGACTCAAAAGAAATGTAAAATGTAGAGAGCTTTTATATTCTTAAAGACCAATTAGATCAAAGTTCCTATTTAGAGGTGTAATGAAGCCAGACTGATTTTAACATTATTTCTGAGTCATATCAAATCTGCTGTTTTCAGTGTGCAATAATAAAAGCAAGATAAGCAAGAAACTCTATATGTGTCAGGTACATGCTGTATGATCTGCTGTCACTTACTAATAATTAATTCCTCAAAAGAGGAGCTAAGCCTTGAATTAGCATACAGGAACCACAGCTATTTTCAACTGTGTATAGATGGCCAAGCCAAAGAACTACCAGGTGTAACAATTATTTCCCAAATGGCAATATAATAAATTTTAATTAATGTGGCAGGAGAACCTTTGCAAAGTGCTTGCCTGTAGTCTTGTAGTGTTTCTGAACAATGATGAAATTCATGAAATATGGCTTTTGTGAAGTTTAGAAAAGAGTAAAGCTTGAGAAATACTATCATCAGATTAAATTAAAAACAGGACATTATACCCTGGAGTTCCACTTAAGCTCTTCTATATCACAGAATCGTCCTGTTCTTCTACCTGGATTCTACTCAGATAATCTACTTTGAGATTTGTAGTTGGAATTGACATCTGTCTTCTGCATCGTGCAGACATGCAGAAATCTTTTATTTTTTCCTCAGAGCCACAGAAAATGTCTAAATGGAAGAGTGGAGAAGAAAGATTATGAGCAAGAGCAAAACATGAAATAATATTCTTGTTCTTTAAGTACCCCTTTCCAATTAAGCAAAATCAATTTACACTGTAAGCTTAATTGCACTATCCAAGGAACAGTAATCAGATTTAACATGGATATAGAAGCCTTTCTTAACTAGAAATGGGACAGAGAATATGACCGAACTAGAATTGGTAAACTTCTAAGGACAATAACAGTCTTTTATCATTGGAATTATGGCGATGCGAAATACAGTCTTTTAGTATTACTTAGAAGTGTTAACACGAGACAAATACATTCCTACACAATGTATTATTTCAAAGACATTCGAATCAGTGGTTTGCAGGGACAGGACAAGGAGTAATGGTCACAAGATAGAGCACAGGAAGTTCCGCACCAACACGCGAAAGAACTTCTTCGTGGTGAGGGTGATGGAGCACTGGGACAGGCTGCCCAGGGAGGCTGTGGAGTCTCCTTCTCTGGAGATATTCAAGGCCCATCTGGTCGCCTAAGCCTGCTTTTTTTGCCTAAAGCCTTAGAGCAGCCTGCTCTAAGGAACCTGCTTTGTCAGGAGGGTCGGGCCCTATGATCTTTTGAGGTCCCTTCCAACCCCTTCAATTCTGTGATTCTGTGAAATAAAAGTTAAGGGACTGATGACTTTTTAAAACTATTTTATTATATTGCATAAACTATGACATTTTACAAATCTTAGTTACATTTTTAGCAACAGACACACTGATACCGGAACAGAGATGAAAATACACCTCTGACAAAATATAAAAAGGTAGAAATACTTAAAACCTGGATGCTGAATATCAAGAGTGTTTTAAATGAACTATACCTGCTCTTGAGCGTTTCTGAAAAAGACTGCCACAGTAATGAAGTTTCTGTTGATTGTAAGGCTCCAACATGCAAGGTGGTGACCACAGCCGGTGTCATCAGCTCACCTACGTTTCAGCACCTCAGTAATGGTTTATGATCTCCATGCTCTAGTGTGCACGAAAAAGTTTTTACACAGTAGCAAGATGATGTAAAAACAGTATTGGACTGAAGTGCAACAAGTGCCTCAAAGGAACTGAATCAGTTAAATGGAAGAAAAAAGTACCACTGCACTTCTAGGGAGGCGCGAATATAGAAATGTAGATCAAAGAAACTGTAAATTGTAGATTGAAGAAATTGTAAAAGGTAGATTGTAGAAATTATAGAAATAAACTGGCCAAAAAAAAGTTACATTTGGTAAAATCACTTTTAAGCTGAGTGCTAATGCTAGAAATTATAAATACAGCTTTCACCCACCAGTCTTAAAATAATGTGAAGTCATTTTTTTTCTTTTAAATAAACATAACACAAAAAGACTGCTTTTAAATGAAAACAAAGCTCAAATTAAAAATCTCTTAATCAACCTTTCATATGAATTCTTTATCAGAAATGTACCGGCTCACAATTAGAAGTGTGGCACAATTTAGTGAGAATTCTATAAAAGAAGGCTCATTTTTAACTCTGTAGGCCTACCATAGTGTTTTGCATATGTATAATTCCACCAAATCTTAAACAAAGAGAAGCTTGGGTTATGTACACAATACAAGTTACGCCCCAAAATGAGATACAAATTAGTTCTAGAAAACAAAAATTAAATACATAAGTCCGTATAGTTTCTGCTTCTACTGGCAACAATGGTTAGCAGCTAAAAAAGGATTTTTATTATAATAATAATTTGTACATATAAACATATATTAATTTCATTTCTGGAGTTAAAATTCCAGTCTCATACCTGTAAATCCAGTAACTTCAAGATGCTTACTCTTGACTTATGAAGTTGAATCAGATCCCATATGTGGATTTTTAAAAGATACTACTAATCAGATTGCTAAAGATATACTTCTTTAATTTCTTTTCAAACATAAAATACAAAAGAGACAGGGTGTACAATCATCATCATGCAGGAGTCAGTATTCCAACATAAAAACACTATATCTGCCTTTGAAAATACTATAAAAGCTACAGAATTGCAAGTATGAATTAGTTGGTTTTCATGGTTGTTTTTTTTTTTTTTGGCTAACAGAAAAAAAATTACCTGTGCTTTTCCAATAGTCAGGTGTTCCACTGATAAAATAAGTCTGATGAAAGACAAAGGCACTTCAGCAGCCTAAATTACCTTCAGATTTTCCTAATATGCAATGTTTCATATGCAGTAATAGGCAACGGATGTAGTTCACTGCGTTTTAATTCGTACACTGTTACGAGTAATGTTGTTAATCTGTTTTGCATTTTAACTAATATCAAGAGTTTCAAATGCTGTCCAATCATTTCATCCTCTTTGGTACAAACTACTGCTCAAAAACAAAGCATACCACTAAACATTTTCATTCCTGCATACTGGATTATTTTTGTGCATCACCTCTAACTCTGCATTGGTAAATAATGTTTCTAATCATCATAAGTTGTGCTTTCAGGTTTTTAAGATATCAGACTTATAAAACTGCCATTTTCTGGCAGTAGTATGAAGATTTTTCCTGTTAAACTAACAGAATTTTTAAGCATTCCCCCCCAAACTTTTTTTTTTTTTAATACCTGACATTTCATAACAATATGAAAATTACTATTAATTACCTTATTCTAGGGAACATATCCAGTCTGACGCACATATATATTATTTCATCTGATCACCTGCATTATTATACATCGAAGTACAGATTTGTGCCACATAAATTAATCTGCAGAAGCAGGCCTTCGCTAACTCCATTAACCACCTCATTGAAAACAGGTGACACCTGGAACTGGTATACCCATCTGCAAGAAGAATCTCAACATCATGATAATGTTTTGTCTTTTCCACCTATATGCGTATCTATGTACAGTATCTGGAATTAAAATTGTTTGGAACACAGTGTAGTCAAACTTTTTTTTTTTTTTAAAAAAAGATAAGGATGAGAAAAAAAGAATTCCAGTCACTAAGAGGTAATACAGGTTTCTAGTGCATAAATTCCAACATACAACTGGAACATGAAGACTCAGACAATATATTCTGTAAATACTGAATATAAATATGAAGAATTCTAAGTATTTTAGAATATATAGCATTTAAAATCCAAGATTTAATGCTCATGATAGGGCCAAGGAAGAACTCCCTGTCACTGTGTGCTTAGGGGCATTAGCAATTCTCACACATTTACCTTCCCATATACAGCTATGGGAATAATATCTCTACAGACTAGCTTCCCATATTCTGACACAGAAAACAAATTATATATTTATTTTGCATATAAAACTAGACTTTGGAAAAGCCTTCTAAAGTGTCACCAGCAGCATAAAACATTATGTGATAAATGCTAGCAAGTTACACACATAAAAGTCGGTACGTGGAATCTACAAAGCAAGGAAAGATAGCTGGTGCTTGCATGGCATGGATAGAAGCAACAGCTAAAAACAGCTTAGAAATGGTATTATCAGAACTGCAGCACGTGCACTCCAGAGAAAAATTTGAATACTCTACTAAAATAAACGCTCATACTCTTGTTAGCAAGAGAAGGGCAACAGTCTAGTAGAGATGGCAATCCACAAGGAAGATGTTAATAGGAGGTGTCCTACATGGGGGTGCTATGGCTACTCCACAGCCTCTAAGGACATGTATTTACATACAGCTAAATCATCTCTATTGAAGATGAGAATATACAGATCATTATTTCAGAAAGAAATTTGTCTTGCTTCCTACTACCAAAAAAGTCTAGCAGCAAGAAACTCTTTCAAGAATATGTTCACCTCTGACTTGCTTTGCTGCCTAGAAGCTGAAGTGCATCGTTTGCACGTGGTCTCTGAAGAGGCCATTCAGTATGCCCATTATCTGTATGTCCAAGTTAAAACTGTGACTAGATCTAGACAACCAAAAAGCTCATTTAGACTTGATGGTTTAAAAACAAACTCTACTTTTCACTCATGACCCACTGGCATAGCAGACAAGAACCTGCACCAAATCAGTACAACTTTTGGTACCGTTCTTTTAAAATCTCGTACTCATACATACTCGTGTTGATATTTTCAACATTTCCAATCCTTTTTCTTTGGTGCCCAGATACCTACTCTGATGCAGAACAGGAACGCTGGAGTGCAAAATTTAATTCCTCTGAACTCACATGAATAAAGCCATTTACTGTTGTCTTTATCTTTTGATGATTTTAGGTAAGTTTAAGGAATTAGGTGGTCTTCATATCTACAATGAAAAAATGCATTAAGAACAAAAAATCTGCTATATATTTAATTTACCAGAGTTGAACAAAGTTAAATATAGAGACATCTCATTTGAATTTCAACAACTTGAAATCATTGTCAGGGATCTTCTGTTAATTTCAACAGAATGTACGATGCTATGTCTTTGAAAAGGAACTCATCAGCACTGATGCAGCTCTAAGGAAGGTATTACTGAACCTTGAAAGCTAAAGCTTCCAAATCAAGTGTGCATCTATATGAAAATATAGATCTGAAGATATATAATGGATAATTAAAAGTATGTAAACAAAGGAAAGGATGAGAACATCACCACTTTGGGCTAGAAAGTTAGTCATACACCAAATCCAGTGAAACTGAATATGGGAAAATATGAATTGTAAAAAATTATTTGGTATAAGAAAGGTGAATTACAGTTACCTAGAGAAAGTACAAAAGGCATGCTAATATGGCAAGCAATCTTAACATCTAAAGTAGATGAATGGCACCATTAAACCTAAGTCTTCTGGCCAAACAAAATCACAGATACCAGAAAAAAGTTGGACTAATGTACTGCTATTACCTTTCTGGTTACCCTACATATTCTTCTAAAAACAAAACCAGACAACCAACAATCCCAAAAGAAGAGACACAGCTCACAGCACAGTTTCCTGAGTCAATGCTCCCAGAAGCCCAGCCACACAGGACAGTTCCTGACCCTGAGCATCACGCTGCCACATCCTGACTGCAAGGTTGGGATGGATCTTCATATGTACCACCACCTTTCACTCCCTGTTTTTTCCTGTAGAAAGAAATCCTGAAGCACAGGCACAGAAGAAAATCAGGGTGTACTTCACCAACAGTAACAAATAACTGGCAGGGGAATCAGAACTACAAGACAGACAACTCAGTGCACCTCACCTTACAATTCACATACAGGCATAGTATGCTTGTATTGGGTCTCAGTATTGAACCTAAACGACTACAAACTAAGGGAAATATCATTATAAAGCTTTTTTAGGATGATTTGTAATCAAACTGCCAAAGCCAAAATGCTGAAACTTATTTCATCAGGGAAGCATCTTGAAAGCCATGGAAAAACATCCTATACACCATACAAAGCACATTGAGGTGTTGTGTATGCTTTTCTGTTAGCCAAAGCTGAAACTATCACTTTGACAAAGATGAACATAAAAATAAAGAATATTCCAATGGCCTTTTCCTTCCTCTATACATATCATAGTTACATTTCATGCATTCATGACTTTTGGTACGTTTAACTCTAAGATGAGTCATAAGTAGTATTCATATTGCATTACAGACCAAATTTTAAAGTCTGCTTCTCATGCTCATAAAAACCACAGCTTTTGAAAGCCTGCTTAGCCCCTCTACGATGCACAACCTGGGACAAAAGTAGCTCAGACTAGCAGAATGTAGGCACATAAGCCTCCAATTATCATCTTTTTTTTTTTTTTAAATCATAAAATAAAAAGCAACAGCTTTCCCATTAAAAGGAACTATTACAAAGGTATAACTTGTCCAGACTTACTTCCTTTTCCATTATGGGCCGAACTCTTAACATACACCTGCAGGAATTCAAGACAGTTTTGGAGCAAAACTGGTTCAACAGTAGGAAAGAAGAGATTTTAACTGATAAATGAAGCCAAAACAAGCCACTAGGATCAGCAGCCTCAAATGCTAACAGAACCAGTCCCGTTCTGCTGAGGTGGACGCTTCCTAGCAGATGCCAATCTTCAACATCCACAGCTTGGATCAAAAAGGACTATAACAGATGGGCAACATCTTAAGACAGCAGAGATCATGAACTGCAGTGGCCACACAGCTTGTACATGTCCCCCTGCTGGCACTGCTGTTTGGAATGGTAACCTTTTGCACACAGATGGACACAGAGAAAGGGCAGTGATGCTATAGAGCTCTGGTGATAAATCCAACAGAGCTCTTGTGCTGGTGTCACGGGACTACATGATGAAGCGTTGTACATCAAAGTAGCAACAGATCCCTAGAAAAGTTCACATAGAAAATACTGTACAGATGGTCACATTTATTAGGAACAAGGCTGAGGAATGGCTTTAACCACTCTGCCAATGCATTAGCAACAAGTAAAAAACAAAAGTTGTGCCTACATTTCTCGCTGTGCATTCTGAGAGGTGCATCCAAGAATGACAGACTAATTAAAACGTGGGCCTTCCCTATACTGCCATCAAACTTAGGAACTGGAGAGTTTTAATTTGTCTTTCCCTGTAATCAATTCATATTGAATATCAATTGCCCAGTTGAAGTAACTCAAACTGTACATTAAAAAAAAAAATTAACTTTTCTTGATACTAGAAAACAACATTTCCCTTGTAAACCCAACACTGCAGAATTACGCAAGCAGCCAAGAGGTCAACAACCAGCAGGGAGAGCAACAGCACAAAGCACGTTGTGTTCTAATTTATAGGAATAAGTGGCCTCTCCTCTCTTTTCTTCCAAATATTTGTTTTGCTATCTCTTTTGGTCATAGGTGGTCTCTCCCTTTTCTTAGGTGAAGGGATACTGGATTCCTGACTTCCTGACACAGTTTTTCTTCTTAGACCTTCTTCATCATGATGTTCCATGACTGGCCCATTCCCGCCATCCAAAATGTGCCTCACAGCCTGGTCCTCTGGAGTGCACACAGTGGTCCCACTTTCACTGCTACTCAGATCCAGATCTTCCAAGTAAAGGATCTTTGAGTGTGGCATATTTTTAATGAAAGTTTTTTCTCTCTCCAGTTTCCTACTAGGATGATGCTCGTTCATGTCCACACCAGAGTCCAGACTGGTATCATTACTCTCTGTTTTTCTGCCCTTTTTCAGATCTATAAAGGAATGCCTCACTTGAGCTATTGGCTTTCCGTCCAGGGACACAAACCACGCTCGAGGGTGCGGAGATGGCTTTCCTTTAGAGAGCTCCAGTAATGTTTGTTCTGAGATGCCTTGAAGTTCAGATGAAAACGGAGTCATTACAACTGCTTCATTCAGTGTCCCAGGAACAGAGACGGATTCCAGTAAGCTGTTAGTGTACCGGCCCCAGCCTGACGTTTGAGAAGGTAAGCCTTGTTCACCATCTAACGTGCTTTTTTCATCTCTGCAGACAGAAGGCTGTGGATGAGAGTGCGCTGGCATTTTCGGTAATGTCTGCATGTAACCGTCTCGATTCACGGGCTCCATCATGGGGTTATATACTAACTGCCCTTTCCTTGGCAAAGTTGCTGATTTAGCAGCATGCAATTGTTCTGGGGAATGGAAAAGGTCAGCAGTTTGAAGAATAGCAATAGGTTGATTGTAAATATGCATTAGATGTTCTGGGATATGGGAAAGCCCATACATCTCCTCTTGCAGTGTAAGATACCTGTTTTGGTCTTGAATGTCCCTGGGACCCTGGGAAATAGCACTGTTACTATGCTTTGGCTGCTGTAAGTGTCTGACTGCAGCGTTAGGCTCCAATGAATGGGATGAATTCATTGACTGACCAGTTTGACAGGCTGACTGATAAGAAGCATCCTCATTGTAGATTTTAAAGTTGTCTCTTGATTTTCCATCTTCAGTGTCTATGGATATCCTTCTCTGAGGACTGTATGAAGAGATCTTCGGTGGATATAACTGAGACTTATCCTCTAACTTTAAAGATCCCTTGACTGTATTGATGTGATTTATGTGAGTTGTTGATGTTGTCTGGTCTTTTTTCACAACATCCAGTTTCGTTGTATTTTTTTCCTTCTTTTGTGTCCGACCACATTTATCCCTAAGCAAAAGAAATGCAAAGTGACTGCAGAGCATGCTATGAAATACTAACTTCACTACCATAGTTGAACATTAGATGTTGGTTAAGAAGTTACTAGTCACAAACTTAAAATTAAGTTCTGTAATTACCAAAAAAAAAAAAAAAAAAAAAAGAGAAAGGCTATATATATTCGACCTTAGTGTATAGAGCAAACAAATTGAAAAAACATTCCTAACTTCTTTTAAGTTATGTTAAGAAAACCAGTCACAATATCAAGAAACTGTTTATCAACTTTAAATTACATTCACACTGAACTTATTAAAACCTCTCTTTTTGCTTACCTGCAGTAACAAAGAAGAACAGCAAAAAATCCAATGATAATGATAACGGTACCTCCCAATATGGCTGTAAGGAACACTGTGTGATAAGCTGTTATGTCCTTGGAAACCGCACTAATTATGGATTCTAGATTTTCAGACAGAAAACCAGACAAGAATTAGTTGTCAAAACCAAGTAGTTCTGCTTGATAGGCAGAGCTGAAACTAACAGGTCATATTCTACTTCTCCAGTCATTTTGTGTTCCTATAGCACTATGTTCATCTCTTCTCTTCACCTTGCTATTCCAGCAGACTAGAAAATACATAAACAGTAGTTACAATATAATGGATCTTCTAAGATTCATTTCAAATACTATAGACTTACCATGACATCTACTCAATGCCAGCCAAATGGCATTTGTATCCACACTGACTTAGAAACATCATCTACATTTTCCATTTAGTACTTCTGTTAGAAATGCTTTTTAGTGTTTTTTAATCTTGACATCACATTTCTCCTCTAAGAAGCTCTCAGCATCAATCCTCAAGATCCAGATGTGCAACAAGCCCACATAAAACAGGTTCCACTGGGACTTTCTACCTATGCCCAACTTTCTTGCATTTCTTTGTCATACATGATCTTCAACAGTAACGGACATAATGGCCCACTGATTTTTAAGTTGCCATACTCACAGTTCCCTTGAAGGGTTCTTCCAAGAGACAGCAATACTATAAACACCAACCTACTAATGCTGCTCTGGGAAACTCCAGGATGTATTCAAAGTTCTAGGAAACGCTTACATGCATGAAGGCTTGCTATCAGAATTCAAACAAGCAAAAGTTATCCAACTGTTGAAATGTTATGTCATTGTCCCTTGCTACTGTTAAACAAAACAATCTGACATCCTGATGATACATTGGTACTGGGGTTATTCAGTACTTTCTTTTACAGTTGTTGCAATACCTCTTGTTCCAGGCAGTGGAGCTGCTATCCAATACCCTAATTGTTGAGCAGTGTATGTCCATACTAATTGACCATTTGTTTCCTTTACCATTCCTAGACCACGGCTTACCCAAGCACCTGAAAAAGACAAAATATTGCACATGCCATGCAGCATTCCTCTGTATCTAAAATCATCAGCAATCTATGATCAAAAATAGAAGTTTACAGGAAAAATTAAGCTTCTGTCCTATGTACCATGTGTTAGACAGCTTTAGCTAAACATGCAAACTTTCTCTTGATATTTTCAATGAAAATATCCCTGTGTGAACACTGACTTTGAAACAAAAGTAGCAAAATCAATTACTTCAATTAATTTCCTAATACATCTTTTAAATTAGTAAATGCTTTGCATAGATACGCCTGTAAACGATTTGGGAAAAAAAAATCCTATTATATGAGCTTAAGCATGTATTAAGGCCAAGCCCCAAAATGAACAGGCAGGTAATTTAAACATATGAACAGAAGTTTAACATTAGCTCATACCACTTAGTGGGAAAGCAACATAATCTAATAAGCTACAATGGGATAAACAATGCTTGTCGTGAATGTTCCCTTTCCTCCTTCCTCCCCCAAGACAAGAACAGTTTGATTAGACCAAGAAAGGTCTATTGTTAGGCCACAGATTCCACACCATCTGGGAGGCAATGCAAAACACAAGTCTTATGGTATGCCAGCTTCTATAGTTAATAAAGTATGTATGCAGTAGAAGAGACAGAATTAAACCGTGTATTATTTGAATACATTTATTATGCACCACCTGACATGGAAGCACTGATTCTTTATGACAAATTACCCAAGGACTTCAGAGTTCAAAAGTACATCTCAACATTTGCTGAGGACATCTTGTATGCAAGATGCTCCATGCCAGAACCTATTATTCAGTGTGGTGGTACCTCTCCATGCAGCTCAAATGGGGCCCTACTGCTGCTCACGGGTGCTCTCCAATGTGTGCTGGAGAGAGGAGGTATTCAGCTCCCTCAGTTACCAGAGCTCTGGTTAAGGAATACCTTGTTAGTACTCAGTTATCTGAGAAACAAGTCATATTTTGTACGTCAGACCAAAGGTAAAATAAAGGTATTTAAAAACAAACATGCAGAACAATGAATGCAGTTTGCAAAACCCCACTGTAGAGGAGACATGAGGAAGCAGAATAAAGTGGTAGCTGAAGTTTTGCCTGAAAGATCTCTCTCCTTGCTCCCAGCCCTTCCTGTTCTTTCCTCACCAAGCAGCAGCGAGGTTCCATAAGAACACGACACTTTAATCAGTGCCCATCACAAACAATTCACCTTTACAGAACCTCTACCAGAGAACAACCCCAAAGGTGAAAAGACAACTACTATTATTTTTTCTTCTTTTTGGGTTAGTACATTACACTCTTGCTCTACCCCCAAGGACAACATGCCCAAGCAGGCACATCAAGTAGGCTTGATGTGCCTACCCTCAACACCCACATATGCAACTTACACGGGTTTATTTCTCATCTACCCTGGTGCTGAAATGCAATGCTTCATCAGCTGTTTGTTTTAATAGCACTGTTGACCTAGTTTTATTAGTTTTGTAAGTTAAAACAGCTCAGCATAGGTACAGATGACCACAGGAGCTGGAAACGGTAGTTGCAGCAACAAGAAGAACAAGGAATTAAATCCCCTAATGCTATTTTACCATCACAGATTATGACTTACTTTGATAAAGAATGCTGTCTTTAATCACCACTTCCCTTTCTGAAGTCTTCTAGGTGTCTAGACAGATTTCATCTTTATGCCAAAACTTATTCAATATGTCATTTTTAATTAGCATGTTCTCATTTCAAATCAGTATTCTTTGGTTGTTCCTAATTAATACAATCATTTTATTTCTCAAATGTGTAAACAAGAATTCTTTAGAGTAGGTATCCCTTTCTCTACTTCCAGTTATTAACAGCTTTTTACTTCGGTAAGGAGTAAGACTCTCTTGCTTCTTCACTCACATATTTCAAGAGGAAAGTGCGATGGGAAGCATAAGGTGCAAGGTACATACATGAGTACACTAACATGCACCTAACACAGGACATCTAAGTGAAATAAGTGTATGCAGCTTATTACTCTCGACTAAAATTAGACATGAAGGGATGACAAAAGAGGTTTACAATATCTAATCCCCAGCCTCCCATGCATACTTGAAGAACTTTCTGATAACCCTTTGATAACTCTTACCTCCCCCCTTCATTTCACTTTGTGAATTTTTGTTGACATAAAAACTGGAAAAAAAAGTTAATTTTGAGAACTATACCCTACAAAACAAAGCATTGGTGTATTCAGTTCTGTTTTGCTGTCCTTTAAAAAGGCACAGAAATTCCAGGCTTTAAGTTTGACACCTTACAAAATCTATGTTCCTTGAATGCTTAGTCTCCATGAAATCAAACATCAGTTACATTATGGATTTGTTCAACAGGAATGCTAATACATTTTACCAAGGCTTTTGGAATTAATGCAAGTGGGCATGTCCCATTGAACAATTCAAGCTGGCCAATCAAACAAGCAACGCAGACCCCCTAACAGAATTCACGACAGCTTACCACCACCACCCATACATTAGTGCAGTCAATGCTTCACAACAAAATAGCATGCACCCAGAACTATAAAAAAGAAAAAAAATTAGCCTACTTACCACTTTTCATATCAAATGTCCATGCAGGTATAGCATCTCCTGATTTTACAGTATTTGTAGGAAGAGGAAGTGTAATCTGAATAGGACCATTTACTTTCAGCTCTTTCCCAGCCAAAAGAACATTTACACATATTGCAGCAAGAGGAGTCAATTCGATGCTTTTGAAACCTGAATTTGAGAAATATCTTGTCTGTAATTCTCTATTCACAGTGTACTTTTAAAAAAATATACTTAAAATTAAGAAACTATCCTTATACTGAGAGGCAAGCACTCATCTGCACCAAGCTACACAGTTCTGTCACTAACTTGGACAAGCAAAATGAATATTTCTAGCATTTTATATCTTGTACACTCATTTCTCTACCAAATCTGAGAAAGGAACATACTTCTGACAGAGATTCAGCACTGACTGTAAAACCAATGATTAGGCAAAACTTGGCTTGGGGTTGAAGAAAGAAAGGTTTATCATGTACTTTGATTTCAAAGTAGCTAGTCAATATGAAAATATATGATGAAAGACTAATTTTTTCATCATTTCAATATATGCAGCATTGAATCCAACTGAAGATATTTTGCAAACATATAACTGCTACATTTCTCCTCTTAATCAGTCATCCTTAATCAGTAAGGATTAATTATAACTGCCAAATTAGAGAGTTAACTGAATAGTTAATCTTGAAGCTTGTCAAAGCACTCAAAGCCAACTGCATATACAAAGCTTACAGTGCAGCTTTTAAGTTTTTTCCTTTGTTTTCCTTGCATTTGCAATTATTTCAGAGTCCACAATATGACAAGATATTGAAAAAAAAAAAAAGAAACTGAATCAGTAAGTACTAGAATACCATTAAAGCTGTGCAAGCTGTTAGAAGCTGCTTGTGAGAAAACTCCTGGCGCATCAGATATCAATTAGCTTCCACCTGCCCTAAAAGGAAGCCTATTCCTTTAGGAGCATATGAATAATTTAGAACACACACCAGACAGACTGAAAGAAAAACCAATGAGGAGAAACACTGCTTATTCTCTTATGCTTCAAATTTTAAGAGGTGAAATATAGATGAGAACAGTTTTAAAATAGTCAAGTCGATATTGAGTATACGTGCTGGTTATAATTCAATGAAAATTACAGAAGAGTTGGTTGAAATACACCCACTAGTAGCTTCCTCATGCATTGCAATTAAATTAAGAGCCTCACGGCTTCAGGCCCACTGGGAATAGAAAGAAAAGAACAAAAGAGACATGGAATTGTATACCGTACAATCTGCCAGAGATTACTGTATTCATGTAAATAAGAAATAGCTAATAGAATGACAAACGCTGAAAGATCCAACTGCATCTCAGCAGAGTTACAATGACTAATGAAATCACTTACTGCTTCTCCTGTGAAACAGGAATCACAGAAAGCATTGCAGCTGTGCTCTGTATACATACAGACTACTTGGTCTCAAACAGGTTTACACAGATCAGCTGTCTATGAGCCAAAATATAGCTTCCATGCCATCTATATGCTAGGAGTAAAGCTCCAACAGCAAAGCCATAGAGTTCTAGTCAAAATGCAGAAAAGCGTTGCTGAAGTCAGCTGCTGCAGTTTGACTGACTTTTTTAGGTTCCCTGAATTCACACACTGGCCATAACTGTATTTTAATGTGTTTATTAGACTAGTGATGCAGTCTCATGAAATCCTAAACTTCTTGAAATGAACGTAATACAGAATCCTAATTAGAACCCCACAGCTGTGCTTCAGCACTACATAGAACTATGGATACATAAATATACATACATACATATATATATATATATAAATATATATATATATATATAATATATATATATTATATATATATATAATATATATAAATATATATATATATATATATATAAAGCAGACAGAAGGAGTCTTTCTGTGTAGTCACATATTATACTCTCATACTACATGGAGCAAGTTAAAGGGTGACATGACTTCTCAAATGCATTACATTTAAAAAAAATGTATTTAAGAATTTAAATAACATATTTACTATACCTGATTTATTTAGAAGTATTCCTGTTGTATAGAGAAAACTGTCCACTTTCAAAAACTGCTCCGGCACTGTCAGATAAGCTGTAACATTTGTAACATGGTGATTTGTTGGAAGTTTTATTAAAGATTTTTGAAACTGAACACTTGGTTGAGATTTGGCATCTGCAAAAGAGAAATATTTTGTCTTAACAATGGCAAAAAACACAACCACTGTTTTTATTACTGCCTAGAAATCCAATCAGCACAGCAATCTATTTTCACCCACTTCCTCCAAGGTTGTATATTTCTAGTCCAGCATCTGTCACAAACATACAGTTAAACAAGTAACTGAAATTTTTACCTTGAGTAGATAGGCAATATCTACCTCTTCTTGTGGAAAATAGTGCTCAAGTAGTTTCTGCCTAAGTGGCTTCTATTTCCATAGAAGAGCAACAAATGTTGACAAATAACCCTTTACAGAGAATATGAAGATGCTGATTTTGTTTTGTGTGTGCACAGATTGTTATCACACAAGGTAGACATTTTTTGGTCCATATACAATTAACTTACCAGACAATTTTCCAGTAATTAGAACAGTATCTTCAAACAGCCATATATTTGCTTGACTTTGTGGGAATAATGAAAGTGTCACAGACGAGTATACTGTGGAAAGTGATAATATCTGTTACACTGTGCAACTGAAAGAAAAATCCCATAAGCTCTCTGATTCTGAAAGAATAGGGAATAGAGCGGTTAAAAAAAAGAGCACATGAAGACTGGATAAATAAATGACTTCTGTTGTCCAGAGCAGAAATTTTGTTGGTTAGACCAGACGGCATATGCTGTATGTTTGCTAATGTCGTGCATTTTCTATGGTATACGAGTGGCTAGCGTTAAGAGACCACCTCTTTTTGTTGTTGTTGTTATTTTCTTAACCTTTTTTAAGAGACTTTTAAAAAGGAAAACTTGTGAGGAAATGCTGCTTAAAAGAAGATGTAAGGACTCAAAACATTAACACTCCAGGAATCAATGGAGAAAAGACGATTTTTGTCAGAAACAAAAATATATCATCAGCCCTTTGCTGAGTTTACATAAACAATTGCTCAGAATATACCTGCAAAATTGCAATATAACCTACTTAGAGTTAGCAAGGGCTATTTTCAGTTTTACAATAGTATGAATTATTGACAAACTTATCAGGTCATTCACCCTTACATCGGTATTGACAGGCATCACCTCCCTTGACTGGCTTCAGTCATTTTCAGTTGACACTGAGCACACAGACTGCTAAGAGAAAGAAATTTAATTACCAACAGACACAGTTTAATAATAGGACTATAAGAGGCTTACGTACTTGGCATCCTCCCAGTCTTCCAAGGCAAAGGTGTTAACATGTAGCCATCCTTGTATGATACGATAGTTAAGCTTAATCCTAATTTGTAGGGAACTTTTATTAATACTGCTCCGTTGTTTCCAGTAAGAGTAGAATTTGTCTTTGTGTAGTTAACAAACACTTCCACAACTGCTTGTCCCAGGTACTGGTGACTGATGATGTCATTTACTTGAACCTTTAGCATAAACACAGATCCTAGTAAAAAAAAGGAAAAAGGGAGGTCATGATATATTGTAACTAAGTTCTCATTCCATTACTTATTGCAGATCACTGAAATTACTGGTTTTCAAACTTTGTCACGATCTGGTAATAAAACCTAACAAAACCAGGAAACACTGAAGACCTAGCTGATGCATTCTAATGCTGCAAACGTTAGACTGTTGGTTGCCTTATGCTTGAATAATTAAGTTAAGCTTTTCTTTGCGGAAGTGTGGTAAAAATAGTTTGGAGCCACCAAATGCAATGGACATCCCACAGGCTTGCCTGCAAGGTGTCCTGGCAATAAACAGCTCTTGCCAATTCTCAGGGGTTGTGTGAGTGCTTCTTTTCAAGGGGAATGGTCTAAAGTTGCGCCAGGGGAGGTTTAGGTTGGATATTAGGAAGAACTTCTTCACTGAAAGGATTGTTAGGCATGGGAATGGGCTGCCTAGGGAAGTGGTGGAGTCACCATCCTGGAGGTCTTTAAAAGACATTTAGATGTAGAGCTTAGGGATATGGTTTAGTGGAAGACTGGTTAGTGTTCGGGCAGAGGTTGGACTGGGTGATCTTGGAGGTCTCTTCCAACCTAGGTGATTCTGTGAAAACTTTGTTTTTTAATCCTTGAGTTCATGCCTTAGCTGTTCAGGCAACATATGGTCAATCTGTCTCACTGTAGGATAAATTCTGGCCAAAGGGAGTTGTACTCATATGACCTTACCACAGAGAAGGAAGCAAAAAACCTCGAGATAGGGCTAGATAGATGCGAGAGCATACTCAAGTTAGGAAATACATTACTTGACCATTTAATAACAATAAAGTAAGTAAAACCTCCCTAAATCAAGAAGTAATTCTTCCCATTCTGATTTAAAATTTGAAAAATGTGACAATATGAGATTGAACATGCCTTCAACACACCCTGTGATATCACTCTGACACTACAGCTGGGCTTGTTACCTAAGTGTAAACCTCAGCTTGGGTCTCACCTTTAGGGATGTACACCTAATTTTGAAAAAAAAAAAAAACAAAAAAAACAAACCACAGAACCTGAAATTTACAGACTGTGGAATAACATATTTCTTTTTACACATGTGAAATGATCATACAATAACCAAATGCATTCATACACTACAACCGTGTTTTAATCCATCTCCCACTGGATTTACCCTTCTGGTCTTGTTTTTGCCTTTCTGTACTGCAGCTCCTAGACAGCACTTCTCTCTTGCTAATTAGTTGGTCTGACATTCCTTTAAGGTACTTGGTGTCTTACAGAGATGATAATTACAGCAAGAGAGCAATATGCTGAAAATATTAGTGCACTTGGATGATGTTCTTTAGATACACTGAACTACAGTCAATTTCTCTCCCACCTAGATAGGAACTAAACTATTAGGGAAGCTTTTCCCACCAAGCAGGTGCATTAAAGCAAACCAAACTAAGAAACAATTCTATTGTACTTCCAGGGTGAAATAAAGTTCTTAGCATAAATCAAAGTATTTACAGACCCCTATTAAAATAGGCTATGCCACAAAATATCATCAATTTCCCAATATTTTGATTACGGGCTCCCTACTGTTCAGTACCACTGTGCTGCTACTACACAAATATTTTCATGAGCATTAATTATGAATATGCATTTCTATTTAGGTCAAATGCCAAGCTATATTTGCTTGAAATTTCTCTGCCTAAAAACACAGTTCAGTTTCACTACGTTGCCTTCCCTGTCACCAGGATTGACACCACATCAAAAATTACTACCACTGACTTTGATTTACATCAGAAGACCTTGAAAAGCTGGCTGTACTCTATCAAAACAGGATGCATGTACAGAAGACATCCAAGTGAGGCCTCTTTGAAATGAGTATTTGCTTATATCTATTGCATGCATGGAGCATGCCATATATTCAAACAAAGATGACCTGCACACAGAAGCTACCTTGGCCTCAGTTTATTACTATTTATCACATGTAGCAAAACTCAAACAGCTTGGCCAGCCTGATCCTCTGCAACACGATAAACTACATCTTCCTGTGCAAGTTAATAGCTGCTTGCAAAGAAAACAAATGTATTCAAGCATATTTGACAGAATTAAACAAAAATTATAATTTTTCTAAATCTTTTTTAGTCTTTTTTTTCTCATGCAGTGTTTCAGAAAGAAAATTGTTCTTAATCTGTTGTTGATAATGGATTTTTAAATCATCTAATTATTAGAAACATCATCATGTAAGCAAATTACGATTACTCAACAAATTTTTCAAGCCGAAGGCTATTTACAGATATACTAGCAAGATTTCAGGGGTCTCTGAGGCTTAGAAGACAGTTCATTTGCCCTTGTTAATGACTGTTGAAAAGGCCACTAAGTAGGGAAAACAGGCTGCATACAATGTCCTCATCTTGCTGCCAGGAGCCTTTTGCTACATGGTGCTTAAAAAGAAAAATCAGTAGCATATAATTCATCCTCATACCAGTAGGAATGAATTTTGTTTGCCTGGAATAAACTGGTATTTTTAACAGCTGGATTCAAGTCAGGAAATAAAGATCCTAGAATTAACAGCTGAACTAAGCCACAAAACAGAAAGCCTAGAACACACTCAAAATTCTGACATTGTCTTTTAATCATTTCACTCAATGCTTATTTTTCCATTTCCTGCTAATACCCCCCCCAAAAAAATAATCAATGAAAACAAAGCTGTTGGGGAGTCCCTACATTCCTTCAGCAGCCGTTAGCACATGCAAAAATGGTTTCATGCAAGAACATTTCTTTTTCCTCATCTCCTTTGGTGCACTCAAAATGAAAACCCATTTTTCTAGAAGCTTGTGGTTAAAAAAAAGAAAAAAAAAAAAAAAAAGGAACGCAGAATCTATTGGTACCCACAAGTCTTCCTCCTCCCTCTGCCACCTCTCCAGGTTGTTCTGATGGAGCTGGCTGCACCACAGCATCCTGCAGCAGGCCAGCTCTAGCAGCCTAGCACAAAGCCAAGCGACCCTCTGGTCCCGATGGCTCAGGCTGTGTGCGCTGGTGATGTGACACCGTGATTGAGGTCCACCTTTCCCAACCTGACACCCCTTGACCAACTCCCTTCTCCAGTCAGCTCCCTCAAATGCCTTGCACGTATTTAGCGTGCAAATTTATCAGGCACATTTAATGCCACCGAGTTACTAATGATGCTATTTTAACACTGATGATCTCAGTTCCAAAGAAAATTCTGGTTTGGCATTCGTTCCTCCCCTCCATAAAAGATCTTCATGTACACAGCCTTAAGGGTACTTCTGAGTCTCAAATAAATCCTACCAAAGTCCCCATTATATATTTTTAATCTGATAGAACATACTGAACTAAGTATTGCAGACAAAAAAAGGAACTGCTGCTTAACTGTTTCACAAAACCAAAGCTCATAAAACAAATAATTTCCAAAACTCCTGCTGTTTTCTGGTCACTACCACTTGCCACACACAAGTGGGTCAGCTATATCTCTGTATTAAACCAATTTGACAGAACCCCTGCAGTTAGAAAAAAGAGCTCAGCCTGAGCTAATTTGGTTTGTGCTGCCTCCAAGGAATAGAGATTTGTTTCTTGGCAAGAGCACGGGAAGTGCCAGCTTACAAGACATTTAAACATTTGCTAATAAGTGTTCACACAAACGTAGCTGTTACTTATCTAAAAGGAAACAATGCCTTCTACCCCACTGAACGTGTTTCTGAAATGCCCCAGCCAATAAAGTAACACCTCACTTCCAGCCACATCATCCAGGGCCTGGAGTTTGGCTTCCCATCTCTGTCCTAATTCCGAAACCGTATCACAGCACTGAGCCGAGGAGCTGCTTGGAACTGAAAGCAGGGTACAAAATAAAACAGTGCAAAAAAAAAAAAAAATCTGTCTTAATGATATTCCTGATGTACCATGTCGTTAACTCCTTACCTGCAGATGTTATCTGGTCACTGGATTTATCCGTGGGGCTCAGCCACCCCAGTGCAGCCCCAGCCCTGCTGCCTCGGGCACGGAGTCAGTGCAGACCACAGCCAGAGACGGCACACAGCCGCTCCTCCACCCCTACACATTTTGAGACCCAGACAAATTGCCTTTTCCTATTTACCACCGATTTCCTACAGGGAGAGAGCTTCCTAACCTCACGGGAGGCCATTGCCCTCCTGGAGCAGCGATCCTCCAATGAAGCGATTATCTTACAGGTTGTAGGGAACAGCAACGGCAGGTAAATTATTCATTAGGTCCTTTCTTAGGAGGAGACTTCTCTTCTTTGCCTAGAGAATGTTTAAACTAACACCAACAAGTCCGCAAAAGGCCTATGCTTGAATGTGTGTTACAGAAACTACCTACAGCCTCATGCTCTCAGCTAACCAGAGACGTAAAGTGTGTGATGTGCAATTTGCTTGGCCTTGACTTCCTAAACAGTCATTTTTTCCCTCTTCTATTTGCATCCCCCCATACTTTTTGGCTTCATAAAATTAGGGATATGAGAGGTGCACTGATCTGTAAAATTGCTATCACATGTTCTAAGAACATCAGCCTTGGCTAGCCCTTGCAACACCTGATGTGCAGCACCACTGAAAAGACTCAATGAAATAATGTCCACAGTCAACACTCACCTCTGGCTTTAGTAAAAAGGTTACATAAAAACAGCCTTTCTGCCCCAAAGACAACTGATACTACTTAAAGTCTCCTTAAAAGCACAATAATGACAGTGGCAAACTCCAGTGGCACAGCTATAGGAAGTAGAGGCCTGTTACAACCTTCCAGCTCATTACAAACCCACACAGCTGAAGGTGAGCTGAGGCAGCAGGTACCTGACCGACGTGGTGCTGGAGCGAGCCCTCCCCAGGGCAGCACACCGTCAGGCCACAGGGAACTTTATGCTATTTATGTGCTGTTCCTCCAATTAATTTAAAATAACGGCATAAAACTGAAGAAAAATGTTTTCATTTCCCCAGATTTAGATGCTAACAACATAACACACACAGGACAGCAAATACAATCTTCCTACCTGGCTTGACAACCGGCTGACCCTGTGGGGTTCAGGCACTCGGTGCCAGACCAGAGGCTGGACCTGATCCCTCCTGGGATTGCTGGCGAAATTTATTATTTCTTAATAAATTATTAAGAAAAGTGGTGCCCTGAACTAATCAACATCTGCTCCGCTTGAACATGAGCAGCCGATGCCATGCAGGTAGCACCACATAACCTAAACTGTACGGTTCCATACTCCCTGAACAGGAAGATGTATATTGAGAAGAGCATCTTTGGCAAAAAAAAAAAAAAAAAAAAAAAAAATGTATGCAGTGGTGCAGAAAACATGACTGATTTCCAAGGACAAAGCAGCAAAACGGGGGCTGGGAAAGTAGGACACCACAGTATTCACATTGCCCTATTTCTGGTCAACCAATTTCCACAGAAGCCATCAACAAAATCCCAATTATGAAGGAGCCAGGCCAGATCCTGAGGGGAACAGCAGTGCCTTTTACACAAAGAAAGGCATTTACATTCATTTTTACAGCAGATGGTTTAACCCATTCTAGTCAAATCTAGATGCTTTCAGCAAACACCGCATATTTAAGAGAGACAGAGAGAAACTAAAAAAAAAATTAATAGACTTACTAAGTGGGGATTTGAAACCCTTAGACTACTTGGGTGAGCTTTTGCTAGTCAAGAAGAAAAATGTGCCGACTAAGGGGTTTTCAAACATTCTTGTTCATTTCCTTCAAATAATGCTTTTATTTCAGATACAGAGAAATTCCCTGACTTCTGCAAGACATGCTGTGATAGGCACATGCAGACCCCAGTGCCCGAGACCTTAAGCATCTGCAAAGCAGTAAGAACAAATGGAAGTCATTTACTGCGAGTTCATTCGTGTCCACACGTGCATTATCTCAGTGCACACTACAGCATTTACACAGCACTTCTTTCCACCTTACTAGAACAAGCCAAAAATGCTTCAGAAAACATTTGACTCACTATCCTGACTTGTCAGGTCCGCATGAAGCCCAGGTTGCACCTCCTAAAACTACTAGACAGATTTGCTTGTAAGAGCTGTACAAGCCGGCAGTGTAGGAGAGCTGTAAATCCAACTGCAATCGCAAACAAAACACCTAACCCTCATCAACAACTCACTGTCCCTATTTCTCCCTGCCTTCCATACCACCCTTTTCTCTGAGGACCTTGGCTCAGCCTCCTTCATCCCATCCTGGGATGATCTCTGGGATGAATTCGCATAAGATTTTAGTCCGTGAGAGCAATGACGATAAAAAAAAATTTTTTAAAAAAATGTATCGTTACTTCTCTTAAAATGAGTTTTTGCCCGTTTCTTCAGCTTTAAAAAAAAAAATTGACAAACATATTGCATAAAGTCAGATGCATTGGATCAGGACTGCTAGGACTTCAAACGGAGACTACAAATCTCACAAACTGAAAAACTACATTGCATCATCCAGGGCAAATCAGCCTGTGACCCACAGCAAACTTCAAGGCACAAATAAATTAGTAGGTCATTGAATAATTAGTCTAGTTCAAAACTGACCCCAAAACCAGTTTCATGTTACAATAAAGCTGTCAGACAGCATGGAAAAACTGACCAAATATTGAAATAGTGAAAAAAATATTAAATACCTTACAGGTAAGAACAAGGCCCACTGCTCTTCTAAAGGACATTTTACTAACAAAGAATTAAAAGCAACAATCACACCGCTTAAGGAACAGGCTGTTTTCCTCAGTTCCCTCTTCTTTCCAGCAGATGTATTTATAGACTTCGCACCATATCTTCACAGGAGAATTAGCACTGAATTTCATCAATGCTTTTATAAAAAATGCTTTTACACCAACAATTTTGTTTCACTTAGAAATTGGATAATTATTTATTTTCCTTTCACACTAACACATTCCTGTTTTATATTTAGGATGTGCATGTGTATGCATAAACACGAGTCCTGGGCAAACTAAGTGAAAGGAGGCTTAGCTGCTGTTTGGAGGTAGGAGTGTACTTTGTGTGTGTGTTTGGTTTTTTAAAGCAGGAGGGTAAAAAAAATACCATAGCTTTCCAAAGGGAAATGTTGTCCTCAAATACCACTTCAAATTCATGCCTCATTAGTACTTCGCCACTCATTTCCTAAGTGCCTAACAGTCATTAGGTCAGCGCAAATCAATGCTGATTTCCCTACAGCTTTTGGAATCGGTTCCTCCAAATTCAGAAGGAACTTAAAATAAAATGTAAATTTATTCAGGACTAAATCAGATCAGCATTCAATGCTGGCAAACTGGAGCTATCGCGTTTTGATATTGAATATACTTGCCTAGTGTGAGCTAATTCCTCAGAGAATTCAGTTTAGAAATTCCTAGTGATTTATCAAAACGGACATTACATAGCGTCCCAGACATCTACTTGTGTTGAACATGTACAGGTACAGATTGCAGCACAACTGTGAGTTAATATTTAAAAAAAAAAAGAAAAAACTTACTTCTAAGCTTTTTCTTACAAGCTTTTAGTGCTTGTAGTAATTTTATTGGGGTTTTTATATATAGTGCAATGGTTTATATAATAGTCAATGACACACGTAATGTTTCTTACTTGATGCAATCCAGTATTTTATTGATTTCAGCATCCAAGAGCAGACACTGCAAAGAAGCTGTCTGCAATTTGTAAACAAAAAAAGTAAGGCATAATAGTAAAATCTTAGAAATAATACCCAAATAAATTTTACCATAATACTGCGCAGCTGTGTTTCAGAAGGTTAACTATTTCGAAATCGTGGTCTGGACAGCATTAGTGTTAGAAATCTGTTCTGTTGTGTATATCAATTAGTGAAGTCACAGAATCATTTTCAAGATCTATTGAATATATGGACTTTTTTAATCATGAAAAAAAGGAAAACCTCACAGCAGCTGAGTAATACTACTTTAACTGGCTACTCTTCCAAACAACCTCTCAGACCAAACACGTAAGCATAATATTCATGCCATGGTTGTTGACAAGAACCAAGTATTGATGAAACCAAGGCCCTGGAAAAACTAGAAAATAAAACAGATCATTACAGGCTGCATCTTTTTTGATTACTACTGCATAATCAATAACCACCTTCCCAGAATGATCATGCTTATGAAAACTAGGCAAGAATGTCATCAGGCTAATCCATAAAGCTGCTAACAACTCACTCATTTCTCCAGTGGGAATATATCCCCAAACACTTTCAAGCACACCCATTAAGATATACATTAAATGGAAGAAAAACAAGCATTTTGCTTGATATATTTTTATGGGCTACATGAGCAAGAGCTTGGAAATTCAGACATAAAAGCAGCCACAAAATTTAAATGTGATTTTTTTCCCCTGTATTCATTAAATGCTGTGCTGTACACAGAAGTCAATAAAAAAGCAGTTGTTTTACATGCGTATCATGCACTGCTGTAAGGTACTCATTTGGTAAGTAGCTGAATTTTATTTCCCCCTCCCCCAGCAGATGCCTTCTTCACTCAACTTCCACATAAGAATCCGAATGTTTCACCAGCCAAGACAACACATTTAAACTCACAGGATACACAGAGCCAGAATTTTCATATGGAATTTGTTCATCCGTTTTGCCATATCAGCACATTGCCATAAAGAACAATAATTTCCATAAAGCTCCAAACTGACACGTGCTAATGATGCTGTGACAATTACAGTTACCATAGCAGCTTTGCACTTTGATGTGCTGCTGTGCCGTTGCATCAGCCAGCCACCCAGCCCCGTTCTCCCTGCTGGGGGCTCACCTTCCCGGAGCAACAGAGATGGGCAACACAAGGAAATGCTGGGGTCTGCAGGTCTCCACTTCGTTAGGATTCCTTTCTTTATTATAAACAACTGATTCTGCAATCTTAAATAACTGAATTAAATGATTAATGTTAACAATATCAAAATTAAATAAAGCCTACTTTAAATAAAGATAAATTTGTGAGTGGAGGAGATTTAAATGAACAAGCAAATGCTGCTAGTAACTCCCCAAGCATTCACATCAGCACACCTTTGCACATGTACTTCAGAGGCTGCTCTAAGATTTTTCCTCGCAGTTTACTTGGTTGCTAATAGTGAACCTGTAATGCTGTTCTTTCATCTGTAAAGGCTGCCCATGCCATTCTGCCTTGCACCAGCTGAGGCAGTGAAAAAAATTGGTATCGAAAATGTACACTTCGTTACACAACATTGGGAAGAAGATACAGAAGGGAAACATCAAAATCTACATAATAACCCACTTCAAATATGCTAACTTGAATACCCAGACTACATTATACACAGTAAAAAATAAAAGTCAGCAAGTGCCTACCATGCAACATGATAACTCTGTGCATTTCCCACTCTTGAAATTTGTCATCAACCCTTTGTTATGTAAGAACAGAAAATTATTCAGCATCATCTCCTTCATGAAATGACATCATGTCTCATCAAGAATTTCTAAGGGTTTGTCAGTCCTACCTCCTGATCTATGCACTTGGACAGAGGAAGAATATTCCAGCAATCCTGGCACGAAACATCTGATTTTAACCGGATGGGTTAGGGACCAGATCCAACCGGTGTAATTCTCAGCTGCAGTTAGGGAGAATTAGCTGGTAAAAAACCTCTGCAAGTTCAAGCATACCATTCATTTGGCAGAAAATGGAAAAAAAAAAATCAAAAAAAAAAAAAAAAAGCAGTGCCCTCTTCAGACACGTCATTTAATGCCCTAAAGATTTTAACCTTAAGAGATATGCCTATACCCATAGTGGAATGACACAATGTACAGGCTAATAATTCAAACATCAAAGCATTTTAGTCACCAGTTACCAGGGAAAACTGCTGATGCATTCAATGACATGATGATTCAGTAACATACTAGTCACTATTTGTTGCTGAAAAAACTTTGCTTCCCCAATAGCTGCAAAATCTCATAGTACTGCTTGAGGAAAAGATATTTTACCTCTGTTGTACAAGATATTTAAGCTCTGTTTAGCTTTTTCTTACAGGAAAACATGTCGTAGCCCCTTGGTAGGAGCCCAGTGTGTAAAGACATATATGGAGAAAACGTGGAGTTGGCAGATGAACATCTCCTAAGTGGCTCTAGTCCTGCACATGTGGGAGAGGAATTCATTAAGGCACTGGTTAGGAGCTCCGTACTGCAGCAACCAAACAAGAGCACCCAACAAGCCACTCCTTCATATACAAGTTTATAATAAGGCTGAGAGTCATAAAGTGAATTATAAAAACCAATGAATATGATACTAACTTTTAGAAAAATGACTGCAGACCCCAGTAAGTCAACGTGAAGATTGCTGATGATCAATTTCATAAAGTGAAATTCCACAGATGTCATAAAAAAAGATCTCAACACAGAAACAGCTCCCAAGTCAAATTACAAAGCAAAACACCTGAATCCAGTTCAGTTTAGCAGGATCCAGTTTAGCAACAGCTGTTAGAGATGCACGTGCAGTTATCTGCCCAAAGCTGCAACACGAACACCAAGAGTCAAACAAGTTCTCCTATCACAGCACGCGGCCAAATTCCAGTAGGGAGTAATCAGAAAAAACCTCGGCACTATGGAAACCTTCCTAAAATGACAGAAAGATTTTCATTGACACAGAGACTAAAAACTGGGGATTAAACATTGTTTTCTCCCCCAAAACACTCAGACTGATCCAGCACCTGTGATATCGTGCCGGCTTTTGAAAGGTTGACAAAGCTTCAGCTGGACCAGGGGAATAAGAATCCACTTCAGTCTTTCTGTTATATGAAATATTGGGGAGGGGGAAAATAGAGACAGAATTGTACAGGGCTAGATTTCCCACACCGTGCTTATAAAAAGGAACTGGACAAGCGAGAAGAGGCAAACAGACACGACCATCTTCTGCCCAATACCGCACAAAAACTGCCTGGCACTTCACAAGGGCTTTGCTGAGTCTCTGTTTCAGTCCGCCTAATTACACAATTTTCTGCATGCCAGTAGTTCATAATCCAAAGAAATTCTCTCCTTCAGCCTAGCAAGACTGTAATTTTTCTTCCCTGCTCTCACAAACAAGGGAATAAGCTCCGGTGATATTTATCACAGGGTATTATTTGTGTCATTAGCAGCTCCCATTGTTCCCTACTCATGCTTTACTGCTCTTCAGCATTTACCCAGCATAAAACTACTGATTTGCCCTGTTCAGTCACTTAACGAAAAGCTTCAGAAATAAAAATATTTTCCAGAACAACATTAAAAAGCTTTTCGTAATTCCATTAATGTCCATAATAGTACAAGGGGGCAAGCACCTCCTTACTCATAGCAGCAAAGTGACCTATATTTTCAAATACCTTGGCAACATTGACTTTTTTTCCTAGTTTAGCTCACATTAGTGCAAGCAAATCATCACAGGCAAATTATCAACCAGCTTTGCTACCTCACAGAAAAATAACTTAGATGGGAATGCTCTAATTAGCTTCATTTGGGAACCTTGCCCGTATCAGTCAATAATAACTAATAATTTATAAATTTGGTGTCTTGCCAGATTTTATAACCAAAGAAATATTCATCAAGAGGAAGTAAGTCCATATTGCATGCTAGTAGTCATTTCAACAGGAAAAAAAAAAAAAAAAAAAAAAAAAAACAAGCCCCCAGTCAAAAATTCAAGCCTGCTTTAAGCAGGAGGTCAGACCACAGAGCTCCCGATAGCCTGACCTGAACACTTCATGATTTCACATCCTCACAGTTACTTCTAAGGCACAGAAAACACCGAAAGGAAAAACAAAACAAACACACACAAAAATAAAGTGGGTGACCCACATTTCAGCTCCTACCCTAGCAGGCTCTGCATGTCTGCCTGAGTGCCTCAGGAGCTCAGCATCACCTGACAGGTCGGGGCTCAGGGCTGAACACAAATTCTACGCTTCAGGAAATGGGATGAAAACAACATATACATTGTGTGAGCTTACTCTAACTCACCCTCAGCGAAAAACTGAAGGCTTTTGCTTTCAGCACCATCAGTGTCTCTGCTTGACAACATTGATTAGACCTGCAAATAAAATATACTACAACACAAAACCCAAAAGCTACATGCACACTCCAGTGGGAAAACTCAACAGCTGCATGCAGGCTAAAAAACAAACAAACAAAAACAGATGACAGAGAAGCAAAGGATTCGTTGACCACAGGAAAATACTTAAGAGGAGGCAGATGAACTATTAATGACCATCTAGAAACCTAAAAAGCTAAATCCCATTCTTTCCTCCCAGCTGGGCTGGGTGATAACGGGTCAGTGCCCCGGTTTGCCTGGCTGTGACCCCGCTGTTTTCAGTCAGAGCACTCGGGCGCGCACAGACCCACGGCTGCAGCACACACGGATCCAGCCATGCTCCACAGCCCGTACAGCTCTTTTGGGGTGCAGCAGTCACATCAATAGTGCATTTCATCCACAGCACGCTGGGGAGGTGTTGAAGCATTTCTAGGTTCCTCACTGAGCACACAGCTCAATACCTGCCCCACTCTCGTTCCCTATAACCACTGCACCGGGTTTGATATCGAATAAATCGCCCCCCACCACAGCTACTAAGCCACTACTTGCAGATTAACCCGCTACAGCTGCCAGGAGCTCAGGTAAAGCCCACATCAAAACCGTTCAAACCTATCAAAAAGGACAAGAAAAAAAAAATCAGATGGCAGAGGGCCAAGATTTTTTTCCTCCTCCCCCCCAGAGCCACAATTTATTTCCACCGCTTGCCTCTTCCACTGGCAGGATCACAACGCCTTGGGTAACCAGCACCACCAAGGGTAGGTGCAGGATGGTGAAATGAGGAGGGTCACAGGGAAAGCCCAGCAGCAAGATCTGACCCTGTAACCCGTCACCTTCTGATGTCTCATTTTCACACTGGAAAGGGTAAAAATTGTGCCTTGAAGTCTGACTGTTTCTGTGGAAGCTCTTCTCAAGCCCACCTGGTAAAGCTGAATCACAGCCTAGAGGGAAGAGAAAGAAGGACACAAAAGCAAGGGGGGGAGGAATAGGGATAACAAGGGAACCTGACAGGCTACGTATCTGCACTCGGCGTGCCTCGGGGGCTGGAGCAGCACAGACAGCAAGGAGCCGTGCTCCCGGCCCCGTCAGCCTTAGCAGTCAGCAGGATGGCTCCCAGCAGCCACGTCAGGCAAGAACACGCCAGCATCACCAGGGTCACACCACCTGCATGTACAATAAATGGCAGAGCAGTCAGCATTTTCTTTACAAGAACGCCTCGTGCTTACACTCAAAGGACAGCAGAATTGTTTGGAAACCACTGGGTAAAGCAGCTGCCCCAACTGAGATGGGACGAGGAGGGTTTGTTGGTATCATCTGCAGATACAGCTGCTGGCACAACTCATGGCACATGGCAGTTTGCTGCTTTCAGACCTCACCTTTCCTCTAAAGCAATTACTGCCTGAAAAGCAAAGCACGAAGTGCAGTAACTCCTTCCCAGCCTGATAGATACAGCTTCTCGTAGACGTGTGGAAGGCGCTGTTTAGGAGCAGCCATTATGTGTGCTGAAATACAGCGGGCAAACCAGGATGCGGTAGGAAGAGCTCCATCGGGTGGTTTCATCCTCGTGAACACAGAGGCATCATTGAGGAGTACGTTAACCTCTGCAGGACAATGAAAACTGCTGATCAAGGCATCTGGGTGCTCTTATGGTACAGCAGATTGCCAGGGATCTGAATTAGGAATTAAACACAAAGTCAAGACTAACACAGAAGACTCATCTGCTCTCTCACAGCATGCCTTGAATCCCCCATTCATTACAGCAAGGTACAGTGAAAATAAAATCATGCAGCTCTCAAGATGACAAAGTAACCCACTTTTTTTAATATGCCAAACATCAGGCTTATTCTGAATAAGCTTTGCTCTCAGATCTTCGCCTCAGTCTTCAAACACTTCATCCACTCAGCTAGTTCACAGATAAATCATACCGCGGGTCCCCGGTGACACAGATCGCAGTTGTATTCCAGATCCGTAAACAGCTTTTTTTCAGCCTAACAGCAACTCCATGAATGTTTTTTACACATCAATTGGTCTTTGATGTGTTGTGCGCCAACAGATTATGAGAAGTAATGAAAAACTTGAGCAAAACAAAGAAGTGCAATAACTGCTACCGTGCGGTATACAGCTTCCCACCATCACTGGTTGCTCTCGCTTCCTGCCACTTCTGCCAGGTGTAACTGCGGGCCCCATTTCTGGGGAATGTAAATCACATTCCTGCCTTTGTTTCTCTTGACTCTCTGTAACAAAAGCAACAATCAATCCAAGTTCCTTGGAGTTGGGCTTTCTGAGCTACAGAACACGATGCCGATGCCGTGTAACACACTGCAGGTTTTGTTAGCAGCTTGCAACAGAGGAGAGCTGCCTACCTGTTTGGAGCCCCTCAGTACCTTTCTGCTTATATGGCCTCACTTCCTTAATGTTACAAAACGACTTATTTTTTCCATTTGTGCTTGACCATGGAAAACCCCAAACTCCTCTTTTTCTCATTTTAGTCACTGAGTGAACTAAGCCATGGAATACATGGACAGAAAAGTGAAATTATCTCTTTTCATGACTCCTTTCTGTCTCAAATGGCAGATGCTTAATCACCTCCCAGTGACCTAACGCCCTTCCTTGTATTCTGTTGCACTACTAAGCTTTAGAGCAGCACAGAAAGCTAAGTCAATTAAGACCATCAGCTCTAATAAATCAGGACAAGTCTTAGGATTCTTTCTCTGCTTTCTCACCTAGCTGAGAAACCATGATTACAGAGCTCCGAAGCTGAGGAAGCTGAGCAAACTGAAGAGCAAATAAAAAGGCGCTTTCCAAGCTTACTTCAAGGAGGTGCAGTTAGTTGTTGACATTTTACTTGTTGCTTACACAAAACCTTTTTATTGGGGTGCGCACGTAATAATTCTGTAGTTCCATTTGATGGTGAATTAATCTCCACCAGACCAAAACTTGGCTTAAGTTTCATGAAGGTTCTTTATATAAGCAATACACGTTGATTCCCTGCAAAAGTTTATATTTGACTTATAAGAACTAGTAAGGAAACTTACATTTTAAGGATCGTAAACCATCTCCTCCAAGTCCAAATAGAAGACAATTACTGTAAGTTAACCCATATGCTTTGACAAGTTAAAAATAGATCTCACTGACACCAATTACATTCAAATTACCTATCGGATAAGAAAACCACCTTGCTGGTTGTATAAGACAACTAAACCCAGTGCTGATCAGAACCGTCTATTTCAGCAGCCCTGACTTTTTGAACAGAAACAGCATCTTATGCAATCAGTCATTAAAGCTGCCCGATTTCCTTCTGCCTAAGAAGGCTACACAAACTCCCATACAACCCTTATCACCTCACTTATTTTTTCGGGTCTCTTTTAGACTGCAGCAAAAACTCTACAATGGAACTGGAGTTATTCCTGCCTTACGAGTGACTTCAGTGGCAGGACACCCTAGTGTTTTCCACCAAGCAACAAACCCTTCACACAGCACCACATCATTTAAAGACAACAAACAAACAAACCAAACAGCTGATTGTCACTGATTCAAACCCAGCCTGACAGAACAAGCTATCAAAACCAAATGCTGCTCTGAATACCTAAATACCAGCTACACATCAACATTTGTCATCAGGAAGAATATTTCGCAGCTAGAAACACTGACAACAAAAGATTACAAAAGCACTAAGACACACAAGGCTGTGTCAGAAATATTTCTGCTTCAGTATCTCAAATAAAAGGAGGCACAAGAAAGATCTGTCCTCTTTGAATGATCAGAAAGAATAAGACAACATACAAAAGAGCTCAGAAAAACCTGGACTAGAATTCTCTTGTCTAGAACACTACCTCAAATTCGATAGCAACTTGTTATCAGGTACAGATAATATAGAGAAATGGTCACAGAATCAAGTTGCACAGACAGCATCCAGACACGGTATTCATCTTCAACAGGTACAGCAGCAACCTCTTATTTTCTTCAGGTATCAATCAAAGTAGATTGGCAAAGATCTGTAACAAATACGATGGCAAGTCTTTTCCTATTTGTGCTGGCACCTCAAAAGCTATGGCAAGCACCCACGGTGCAGATCGTGCAGTTGCCATATCATTAAGTTTCTGTCATATACTTACTATAAAACTTACTTCCAATCTAGTTTCAGGTCTCAACATGGAAACAAATGTCTGTCATTAAGACGATGGATGGCATCCTACGTGCAGCCTATGCACAGTGCCATAGCATCTACTCGCACAGTGGCTGCTTTTCCAGAGCATTGTTCATTCAGCACACAGCAGACCAGCTATGGAACAGATGCAGTGAGCTATCACTCATGCAATTAGTGGTCTCTCCTCTGTTTATTGCACAGCATCTGCACTATGAAGAGAAGAACAATGCACCACGTCCACAGTATCCTGTGCATCCCAAACATTAACAAATACAACTCCACACTCCTGCAAAGGATGCATGTTGATAAGCATAAGAAAAAAGGAGAAAGGAAAAAAATAAACAAAAGGATCTGCTTGGATGAAAGCCAGCAGTATAATTTAGTGGCTCCTGGAGACCTCAAAGCTGAGTATTTGAAGCTCCCGCTGACTTCGCTTTGATCACTTCTGCACACCAGAGTCCAGATTTCTAAACTGCCACACAGAAAACAGAAAAATTCAGAAGGAATAATGAGGAACTAAGACAGGTTCTCCACTTCGGCAATCAGCACCTTATCCACAGAGACCTGGCTTTCTCTTCCAGAGTATTTTTTTTCTGAAATTCATAAAAATAACTATATTCATAAAATAACATGGGTCACCTCCTTGAACTGAGTCCCGCTAAGGCATGTTTTTGCTGCCTCGTCTTTACTATTTTCTTATTTCTCCTGGCAGTGGTAGGCTTGCTGTTGCTTTTAAGAGCGAAGAAGGCCAAGATAAACAAAAAAAAAAGCTATTAAATGATGTGCAACTACCTTTTCCCTGCTACATTTTCATGTTAGTAGTACAGCCTGCACCCCGAAACAGTCATACACAGCTGCACAGACTCGAGCTTCTCTTCTTAAATGTTACAGTCATTACACTGGCAGAAGCCTGTTAAGCCAGAAGGGAATTGATCTGTAAAACTGCATAATTAGCTTCGACAGAACATGGACATCGATACATGAATGTCAGATAAGAAAAGGTTGCGAACTCCAATCTCAGCTGTGCACCTTCCCTCTATTAGGAGGTTGAGGTTCCTTCCCCCTTCTACGCTGGGGTCACCAACAGCATAAATCCAAATTCAGTCAGCTTCCTCCTCCTCTCCAGAAGCTGCTGCCTGCCTGGAAATTCCCAGCACAGGGCCTGCAGCTGCGGCAGGAGCGGCCTCTTCAGAGCATTCCCCTCAGGGACTGCTCTGCTGCCAGTCTTCTGCTGGAAATGCAACAGCCATTTATCCTGCCTGCCCCTCGGCAGTAAGCCATCAAAAGATCATTTCATGAAAAAAACATCATAAATATCTGATAAATACATACCTGGAGTCAGGTCCTTACTTTTTAAGATTTCAAAAGCACCGAGACAACAACAATTACCAACGGCACTTGACTGAAAATACCACATGAAATACAGTGGTGTTTAGCAGTTTCTCTGGAGTAATGAGTTTCATGATGGTGATTAGTAGGTCTTTTCTGAAGATTAATCAACGTAGGCTTCTTTCAATTTCATATTGAAATTATCAAGATCATTCAGAAAGCCAGCCCACAACCGAAAAACAGCTCCAACCATGTTTAAACCCAACAAACAAATGCTGAGGCCCAGCACAAATGACCATTTTTAACATCCATAAACTAGGACCGATCACGAAAGCCGCGTGCTACACAGCAGCTTCAGGACTTGCATACACCAAAACCCATGAAGGATGATAGGAAAATAAGGCAAAGCAACAGCGGCTGGGCACATGGAGCTGCAACAGCACCAACCGTGCATCCACGGGTGGCCGCGGCGCCTTTGGTACCAACAAGGATTTGGGCAACACTGAACGTGACAAGGTGGCAGAGCTCCTTGAGGCAAAATCAATACCACGAAAGACTAAAGAGGATGAATGAATGATAAAAGCTGTCATCTTTTTTGGCCTTTTTTATCTATTTATGAGCAAAGGTTGTGTTCTCTGCACAGGTTCGAAGTGCTGACAATGCTGTTACCGGGGGCTGCTGGTGATTGCTGGTGTGCTCCTCCAAAAACAGGGCAAGAACCAGAAGGAAAAAATCATCAGTTCAAAAGGGAAAACTAGAACCAAGCTGCCCACCACATCGCCTTCTTTCAAGTCGTATGGTTAAGACTTTTTGAAAAAAAAAACACAAGAAAGAAACCAAAAAAATCAATCCAAGGCATTTTGAAGAAGGTCTCGGGGAAATGTAAGCGTGTTTATATTCAGCCAGATCCAGCTGCGTGCTTTACGTGTTTAAGAACGCGTAAGTAAAGATGGCAATTTACCTCTTTAAAAATTGATTAATTTTTAAATAATGATTTCAGCACAATTCCTGCCCTCACCCCTCGCGCCGCCGGCGCTCCCCCCAAGATGGAGCCCGCTCCCCGCTCCCCGCCGCAGGTGAGGCCCCGGCTCCCCCCGGCACCCCCTTTACCGCCCCCCACACACCGTGGCCGCCTCCTCAGCCGAGGCTGCCACGGATTTGGGAATTTGGGGGCTCGTTACCTGCGGCCGCCGCGGCGGGGGCGCTCCCCGGCAGCGCCGCCCGCTGCTGCAGCTGAGGGCGGGTGGCGGCGGCCAGCAGCAGCAGCAGCAGCAGGGAGCAGGAGGAGGAGGAGGAGAGGTGCCCGCGGGCCCGCGGCATGGCGGCCGGCCCGGGGGCAGCGGAGGTACATCGCGGGGCGAGGCCGAGCCGGCGGCGGAGGCTCCGGCAGCCGGGGCTGAGGCGCCCGCCCCCGCCTCTGCCTCGCTGCGTGCCGGGGAGGGGCTGCTGCGACAGCCTGGGCTGGGCTGGGCTGGGCTGGGGGCGGCCCTCACGGGGAAGCGGAGGGCTGAGGGGGGCTTTCAAACCCACAATGTCTGTGGTTGCCAGGCTCAGCAGGCGGCCATCTGCATGGGGGTGCTGTGAGGAGCGGCTGAGGGAGCTGGGGGTGCTTGGGCTGCAGACCTCAGTGCTCTCGAGAGCCTCCTGATGGGAAGGGGTGGGGAGCTGAGGTCGGCCTCTTCTCACAGGTAACTGGTGATAGGACCGGAGGGAATGGCCTCAAGGTGCAATGGGGGAGGTTTAGGTTGGAAATGAGGAGACATTTCTGTCAGCAAGAGCAGTCGGGCACTGGGACGGGTTGCGCAGGGAGGTGGTGGCGTCACCGTCCCTGGGGGTGTTCAAGGAAAGGTTGGACGTGGCGCTTGGGGACATGGTCTCATGGGTGACATTGGTGGTAGGGTGATGGTTGGACCAGGTGAGCTTGGAGGGCTTTTCCAACCTTAAAAAGTCTTTGAAATACATCAGGACCACCTAACACTGAATTTCATGCCTGAGGTGTTGAGCAGCCCATGTAATGATGTTGGACAGGACCAAGTCTCCTTCAGCATAAGGGCTTTCAAACTGGCTGATGTTTTCAACGTACTGCTTCACCAGTGAATATAAAATTCTTTGAAACGTATAAATGTGCTTTGAGATTACCTTCCCTGTTAACAAAATAAAAATTAGCCAAATAAAATCAATAAAATCTTAATTTTACATAACACCTTAGGCCAAACTTGTTTTCAGATCTCAGAAGATTTTTATGCAATGGAAAAAGGAGTGGAACACAATTACAAACTGTTAAAGAGCAAAACTCTTTGTATATTCAAAGGAGTAGCTGTCAGGTTACAGTGCATATTTAACATGGATTTCACAGCAAAACTAAAAAAAAAAGTATTTTCCTTATCGTTTAATGCCATTCTGTACAAGTAGTTATAATTCATTAGTGATAATAACAACGTCACATAGATTTGGGATTGTCACTGAAAATACAATTTTCTCACAGTTGCTGACAGTTTGTTGGAACCTTTGGAGAAAAAATGAACTGACTTGAAAAAATGAGCTGAAAAATGAGCTGAAAAAACTTCACCCACTCGTGTTAGGGACAACAGCTGCCGTGGGAGTTGTGCTGCACTGGGAGATGTACACCTGCCTCAGCTTTAGGTAGGTACTCTTTTTGCTACTTTTCTTTAGAATAGCTGAATAAGTTGGTCTCCCTTTTCTTCATCAACACCAAAAAATGCATCCCACAGAAACTTTAATTCTTCTGAACGAATCTTGATTTCAAGTAAACAAGAGGGCACAAAAAGCAGACAAATAAAGCCATCATTTGTCAGATATGTAACTTTCCTCTAATGACTCACAAGGAGAGATTCTCTCTTGCATTTAGAAAACATTTTTTCAGTGCCTGTTTGCCTAGGCAATATCCTTTCAAACAACTTTCCATTTCAACCTTTTATCAGGGCTCTGCAAAGAAAAAGGAACTGCTTCTGCACAGCTTCTGTTAAAGTTCAGATCAGTTTGGAATCCCCATTATCTTGAGTGTTCAGAAGGAGAAAAGGGATGCAGACAAAGCTAGCAAAATACTTTAAGCAATTTACTTCCCTGGTTAATAAATCTCTCTGATGAATGGGCATGTGGTATTGGGCAAGCGTAGATCATGTACGTGTTCATTTCTAAATGTTTTTTTGATATGAGGGGCTCTTAAAAAATATATTAATTGAGTTTATTTGGGGAGGAATGGTTTAGCACATTTGCAGCTACAACATTGGAAGTGAACAATGATGTGAATATGCACAATTACTCATATTTAAAATTCTGAACTAAATCTGTTAAATGTGTGTTAAAACATGTTATTGAAAGTGGTTCACAAAAGTAAAGTATAGAAATTAGGCATTTGCCCTGAATTTAGGTAAATTAATGAGAAGGGACTGCATATCTTAAAGAGTACAAACAATTAAATCCCATTTCAGGAAAAAAAAAAGAAATTGTAATCGGGGTTATGTTTTCTTAACCAAATTTTCTTTGAAAAGAGATGAAAACTGATGATGAATAATTTACTTCACCCACCTGAGTATTGATTTGAGGTATACGTCCAGCAGTAACTCCTATCTTTAAAGGTAGCTCAAACACTTTTCAAATTTTGAACAGATTATAGAATACACGTACATCATTAACCACTGAAGCAATGTAATAAGGCATATGATAAAATTTCCTCAGGGGAAGGAAAGCCGGTAGAGATGAAATCGGTAATGTAGATATGCAGTTAATACATAAGCATGGTCTGCATGTGATGTTGTAAAAACTCGTGACATCTTTTTTGCTTCTCACATTGGGAAGGCCTATGTTACTTTGGTCCTGCAAGTTTAGTCTTGGTGTGCTGTACGTGTTTGTGAAGGGGAGGTAGTGGTTCAGCACCAAATTGGTAGCTTTGTCAGAAAGATACAATAAAAATTGGTAGCTTTGTCAGAAAGATACAATAAAACACAGCTTCTGAAATACCTGGTGCGACTAGAAGCTTCTGCCAGCACTAAACGAAACTCTTTATCTGTTTGAGACAATATTTGAGAAGAGGTTCATATAATTTTTTTAATCAAGTCTCAGTTTCCACCATGTTCTTAAATTACTTGAACTGGTAATTTAAAAATACAGTAATGTACTAATATTTATTAATGTATTGTCAGTTAGAAACCCAGACAACAAAAGAAAGCATAACTCAAATGGAGGTACTGAAGTTCCATTGATGTAAATGACCTTAAGACATAGACCATCCTCTTCTTTAAGGGGGTTATGGTAATGGGACTTGGAAAAAACTGTTCCCTTGTTGCTGTAATGATACAGCTGTTGTCACTAATTTCTCAGTAGTGCATTAGTCTGGAACTGCTGAACAGGTTTAACAATCACTGTGTTGATAACCAACTGAAGCTATCCAAAACTAGACCAGGGTTGGCTGCATTGCATATTGAACAAACACTGAGAATTGTGCTTTGACTACTGCTGTGATGTTTTGTACACAAATTAGGCGTAGCTACTGTAAAGTCACTGGAAGCAGTGAAATAAAAGAAATACCAGATTTTCATGTTCTCAGTGTACCTTCTTTTGTCATTTCCCTTAAGTCAGCAAGTCCTCTATTAGCAATCCAGGAAACTCAGTAGTTTGGAGTTTTTCCACAAGGTTTCACAAACGCAAACAATTTTATTTAAACAAATCAATGCACAATGGATGGAAAAGGAGTGTATGCCTTTATTGTGATGCAAAGTATATACTGTCACCTCACTCAGAAAGATGGGTATGACTGTAAAGTAGACTGCAATTCTGAGATAAAATCAGTTGAATAACACAAGAAAATAAACACCACTTCTGAGAATTTTCCTAACCAAAAGGTTAAGTATTGGCCATTTTCTACAGTGATGCAGCAGCTATAAAATCCAAACTAATTGCTCCTGGGACATGGAAATTTCTGTAGGAAAGCCATTTTCTTGTGACAAGGGAGAATTTGTGACCAGATTCTCTTTTTTTTGCGTGTGTGATTATGAATTCTTTTGACTTGACATTAATAGATACTGTTAGCTGAGTAGAGCTGTATAGATACGACTGTTAGTAGAGAACCATGGTTGCAAATATATACTATGAAACAGTTATAGGCAAGTTGGATATATTTTAAAAAATGTAGGGGGGGAAAAAAAAGAAGGAAGTCATGTTAGTGAAGAGATGTTTTATTCCAAAATCTAAACATCAAAATCAACTTAATACTTAAAATACATTTTTCAGACAGTTTATCCAATCATAGTATTTTGAAATTGAATACATATGTAGAAAAATTAAACCTAAAAAAATTCAAATTTGAAGTAGGATGAAAAGAACACATTGAAAAGTAAACCATAGCTCAATAGCTATTTTTTATATCAGTACAAAATTACTGTGCTATAATACCCATACTTTTTGCAAGATTTATAATTTAATAAAAATAAGGTGACTTCAAATGTATATTGCTCTCTTTAAATGTACCTAGGACCTTGGAAATAAGTTCATAGTTATTGAAAACATTCCCATTTGTTACAAATATTTACTACTTAACTAAGAAACCCAAAATGCAGCAGTCTTGTTAGTATGTTAATTTTCTGCTTGTGCAAACAACGTTATACTGATTTAATGCACGAGCAAAAAATCAATGCAAAAAAACTCCAGTAGGATGAAATAAAACTTACATTTTGAACTTACGTGTATCATAGCAAATACCAGTTGCCTGAAAAGATTTTTTTTAAGGCTTAAATGCTACATTAAATCATTTACTTTACAAAAGCCAAAGATCAAGTTATTCAATCTTAATGCAGCATATTTGCCGAAGGTCATTGCATGTAATGCTAGATTTCCTGGGTCATCATTTAAAAAAAAAATTACAGAGTGGTAAGAAGTAGACCAAAATTCTAAATATCATAATCACATGAAACAGTAGTAGCACTACAGACTCAAACCCATTATTGTATAGTCTCTAGTCATGTCTTCCACAGAGAACTTAATATTGTACCAATTCTCAATAATTCAAGAGTTAGTAATGGATACACTTTAGAATATACATCATGTTTCACCCAATGTGGGTGATCAAAAACTTTCTACGCGCCATTCATTTACCGTGTCATTTTAACACCTTGGTTTTGTTTATGTCCTTAAAAATACTGACCACTGCAAGTCAACAAATGCTACATGCCTTCCTAGACAAACAAAAACAGACGACTTGGCAGTGGACCAGTTCTGATCACATCTTATTGCACTTGGGCACTAGGAGCTAGAGATTCAGTACCAAAGAGTTCAGAGCCCACTCACATCAGTGAGTCAGGAGAGCTCAGCATGTAATCACGCTCCAACATGTGGCACTTATTTGTGGTAGAAGGCTATTGCCAACACTTAGAGGTTCTTCCCATCACAGAATTAGGCAAACAAAGAAAAAAAAACAAACCTCTTTGCTGCAACGCTCAACTGTTAGGCCAACTACTTTTTAATATACATTTCTATTTTCCTTTTATAAAATCTTTCTTTTTTTCTTCCTCAGAAACAGTCAGCTGCGTTAAACACAAAGGGTGCAATTCAAAGCCGGTTGCAGTGAATGTCAGGTTTGCTGTGATTTCGTTAGACTGTGGAATAGGTCTTACTCTAGACCACAGAGAAAAACAGTAGATTCTCAGCATGGTAGTGCTGCTCCATTACTGTTCGGGAGGGTGTAGGAAAAGTACTGCAGGGCCTATGGATAACCATCAGCAGATCTTAACATTGCAAAAATTTAAGTGCAATACGAATCCTTCAAAGCACCAAGAACATGCTGATTATAGCTGAAATATTTTTAAAACAGCTGTGAGAGTTTAGCTCAGTGACTAATTAGCCATGGACACAAATTTAGGAACATCTAAAAGTCTTTGCTTGGAACATTGCATAAAGGACGGACATATGTAATAAACTTTCTTAAAGTTTCAAAAGCATTATGTGAATCAAAGATACACGTATGAATCAGAATTTAAATCAGAAAAATGGGACCAGTAAAATGATAAGCTTAATACTAACATTTGACTTTGCAGTAATGTTAAACCAAAGCCATCTCTACAATTTGGTAGTGTTTCACGAAAGCAATGTAAACCTATAAATTAGGATTCTCTTTACATTTTCTAAATATTGACAAATATAGAACTAGATAATATGCATTTTGTAATATAAATCACCTTTTAATATGCAACATGAGATGCTGCAATAATTGCAAACTGGAAAAGTTATAGAATTTCATATTTCATTATAAAAGATATAGCACTTATAAAATATTTTCATTGACTAAACAATTACCTAGTTGCTGACTTTATACATATAAAAACTATGCTTCTGAAACATAACTCTCAAGAGGACTAAGTCAATTATCTGTTACTGTATTTGTTTTCTGTTGTTTGTTTTTTTTTTTAAAACACATGCGGTGTGTATCATATGGCCATCAGTTGACTCAAGGACATTAAATATGTATTTAAATATGTATTTTAGGAAGGAAATTAAAGTTCCTTTAAAAGTTTTAACAACCCTCTGAACTATTTGCTGTAAGAATACATCAACGCTTGTAAGCCACTATGAAACTTACAGTGATGCAAGCGTGTATATATGTGTTTTCTGTATGCTTCCAGCCAAATCTAGAAGGCAAAAATGAAAGGTTTCTTGTACCCTCCTTCAGGAGAGCATTCTGTTCAATCTCCCTGAAACACAACTGTTGCTCTAAACTGAATTTGGGGTGTTTTCTATTTATATTCATTACAGTAACCTGTATACTCCATTTACATATGTTACTTCTCTTTTTTAAAGAAACTGGAAACTAGAGGACATGAGACAAGCAACTATTTGTTTTTATTCTCTAGTAGAATGTAAGACAATAAAAATCACTTAAATAAGTATTCTGTGACTTCAATAAATGGAAGAAACTTTCCATAGCTACAGTAGATGTACCAATAAAATGTACCTCTTTATCCTGAAAAACAGCAAAATGAGTTTCCAGTTGCCACAGAAAAACAAGACGTAGTTAGCACTGACATTGAGGGCTACGCTATCCCTTCCACGTCAGCTGAAGAAATCTTGACCATGATTTTATTTTATTTTTTTTAAACTCTTCTCCTTATAATGCCTAGACATGCAAGTAGTCTAATAAATTTCAAGTCAACATGGTGTGTACATGTAAGGAAGACACACACATAAGAATTAGAGCTACTGACCTGTCTGGCAGTTTCTTAAACCTCTTAACCTACTGAGATTAAGACTGAGTAGAAGCAATCTTCTTGCACATAGATAATAAATTGACAAGGTGTGAGAACTAGAAGCCTCTGTAAGTGACAAAGTGTGTTTTATACAGTCACATTTTGGGGCCAGGATAAAAGTGTCTCCTGATTCCTTACAGTACTACTAGTAATAATACTAGAAGTAAAGGCAAAAGTAAAACGTGGGCCACACCAAAGACCTTGAAAATTCAGTGAAACCAGAATTTTGCCCTACACTTTTCTCAAACTAATTAAATCTAAACAACTTGTCTAAAATAAAGACATGTAAATGGATAAATATGCAAGCCTAGATCTGATATACAAACTGGTCCCCACAGCCTTTCTGCTGTCTCCCTTAACAACTCAAATACCATCACGGTTCAGTAAGTAAGAATGGACTTAACAGCGAAAGCTATTTGTGAGTTGAACATCTCAGAAAGAATGCAGAAATGAGAGTTGAATCAGACCATTCATTTCAGATAATTCTGGGTTTACTGGGCATTGCAGTATCTATGGGTGAGACGCATCTCAAATAAAAACCACAACACAGGAAACAAAAACAAAACCAGAAGTTTTCATCCTTCTAAGAGCTTGTTTACATAGAAATCCCATTGGAATAGTTATAGCAGGAACCCTTCTTTCTGTATCTGGCTGCATGCAGGGAGTCTATTCTTTTTTGGAGAAGAGGGTAAACAAATCCGATATAAGGCCTCTCTGTACGAGTTTAATTAAGTCCACTCTGAGATGTGTGCAACACAGCTACATGTGGTCGCAAGCCAAATAACCACCTAATTTACAGTTACATGGCTACTGAAATGCATATAGACAATGTTCTTGTGTGCTCTCGTAAGTATACGTGGCTTCATTTTACCCAACCAATACTGAGGGAAGTAAGCTAACAATAATGTAAACCCATGGCTTGAACCCACTCAAGTTTGGTATGTTTATAAACAAGCAATGAAATCAAATACTTAGTGTCTCTACCAGTAATGAAATGTATTGAGCATAATGAAATGTCTTTTGTGCTAGGAAATAAAGATTGAATGAATGAAACGAACCAAGCCAACTCAACCTTCTCTTTTCAAGCTCTTCCACATTGCCAGCCATACTTAGCTTCATTAGACAAGCTCACTGTTCTCTCAGGGCATGCAAGAGTGGGGCTAAAGTACTGATGCAATCTAGATTGCATCTAGATATATTTGGATGGATGATAGCATAGTTCAAACAGTCTGTTTTGCTCTATCTTGCAATTGGAGGTGGTCAACCATGGAATGCCAGAATGATTAACAGTTTCTCCAAGATGTATCAGATAACCTGTCACACAGTATTACCTCCATCATTTTGCCAAAAACTGAAATTCAGCCCAAATAATACACAGACTCAACTTCAAACCCTGTGGAGGTTTGACCTGCATGTACAAGCTATGCTCATTTTTTGTGCTGCCAGCTTTCCAGAGCAAGGAAATGAAGTGTAGTGTACTAAAACTCAAATCAACTGAAGCGAAACGTGATCTTGAAGCCAACAGCTTCCCTATATAGTTGCAACAAATGGAGTCTGTGTAGAAGTTCACGTGAAGTTGGTCTGTGAAACAGCCTACGATATCCCAGTAAGCAAAATCATAGGACTAAGTTTTTCTTAAGGTTTTTCACACAAAAATCAGTGCAGACATGTTAGATTAATACAAAAAGGAGGATTTAAGTATATTGCTCTTCTTTTGTACGTGCTGATATCTTGAGACCAGCAGCTTTGCAGTCACGAGTGTTTCTTCCTTAAGGGGAAACCAGTATTTGTAACTAAGGTGTAGGCATTTTAAAGTTTCAGAATGTCTCACAGATAAAACTCTGCTTATGCTTCTGATGTTCCTTCCCCATTCTCATGTGGTTGCAGTTGTTCTCTTTCTTGTTCTTCTTGAGGTGGTCTCACACGTTTGAAAAAGCCCATCTATAATTCAGAGGAAAAATGAAGGAATTGCAGTGTGATGGTCAAAATATACACACATCCTTTCTTTTTCTCTCTGCTTCTTGATCAGATTTTAACAACCCATACTTTTTTCTCCTCCCACTTGCTTTTTCCTTATTTTTGACCTCTGTAATCAGCAAGTACTAGCTGAAAAAATTAAGCCAAGTATTTCAGCACAACTGCAGACATCATCTTTTATTCAACTTCTTCCTGACAAAGCTGAAATGTTTTCACAGCTATTTAAAAGGTTCACAAATTCAGGTCATTAAGGAAACGGTGTATTTCTGCAAGCTGCTGGTACCGTTTGAAGTAATACAGCACTACAAGGGAAACCAACACAAGAATGAACAATGCAGTACTTACCCTGTACATAACAAGCACTAGGACAGCCAAAAGCAATAATCCTGCTAGGACAGCCAAAATTATAACCCACACTGGTACAGGCATAGGCTGTGGTTGAATGCCCCATGTAATATTTGTAGTAACCTAATGGGGAAAAAAGCAATTAAAGACATTTTGCACAGCAGCAGAATGTTAAGTTCATTCATTCATTTTAAGTAGTGCTTATCTTGATTCTATAATATTTAAAATCTGTGATTTAAAAAAATTAGAAAGTTTAAATAGTGACATAGAAGCTTCAGTGTCCCTAATTTATTAGGATTTTCAGTTGTTTTTTTCTCCAGTCAGTGATACCATAGCAACATGTATTCTATAACGCTTGGTGATTTTCAGTACAACAGTAGGATTTCAGAAGTGTTCGAGATTTAGAGAAAAAATAATAAAAAGTGTTTTTGCTTTTCCTTTCTTTTCACCCTAAATGGGGGAGAGGGAGATTTTTTTTCACCTTCCTCTGGGAAGAAGGATTCAACTCCACAAGGTTTAGGAGATAAAAAGCAGTTCCTAACAGGCACTGGAAACCATATTCAAAAATAAATAATCATAATCCTTTTTCAGCGTGTTCCCCCCCTTTTCTTTTTTAAAGATCTGTTATATTATACTGCCTACCAAAAACTTAATCTGGCAGCCAAATGAAGTGACCCACATGTTCCCTTCTGTTTCTACCCCATCTCCTTTCTCTTCAAACCTCTCTAGAGCACAGATGGTCTTTTACTTCCACACACAGCATATTTGATATAATATAATCAAGGTCCATTATTCAGACTAATGCAATAGAGTGCAATTTTCAAGTCACATATTTCTCTAGCAACACTGACATTACCAAGAACACTAGGCCTGTTCACCATCACTTCCTTTTTTCATTTTTCAGTTAAATCTTTAAAGCTACAAATATTGTGAACGCTAGTTTTTTTTTATATTGTGAACGCTATATTTTTTTAGCGCAAAAAATATTTTTTGTACTTGATTGTGTGCATAACAGTAATTAATTTATGAATAGAGTATCAAATGAAATTAGAATTAAATCAAACCATAAACAGCTATTGAGCAATCTTTCTTTTTTCATTAATTTTGAAATAGTTATTTATGTTATCTCACAATGGATGTAAATGACTTACCACTGTAGAATTGTGGATATCTTCAAAGGAAAGATTCTTATAAGGGAACTCTATAACATTGAATGAAGCAGATGATTTGAGAGAATAGGAGTGATTCTGATTTTCTTTCTGGATAAGAAAGACAAAGTTAGTGTTGTATGTGGATATCAAATCACTTATGTTTCAGAGACAGGGACATACTACACACAGTCACTCACATTCATGAAAGTTTGGGTCCAAAGGCGTGACTTCAAATACAATATTGCACTCTTTCCCCTCTCCAGGTGGCCAACTTGGCAGACTATCTTTAAACAATCAGCATTCCCGCAGCCCTGCGTGTAAAAATAAGGAAGGATATTGGAAAATATTTGAAAATTTAATGGCCTTATTGGATTCATACATGTACTTTATTATTCTATTAACTGGGCAAAGCAACATAAGCTATTTAAGTACACTAAATAAAACCCAATATTAAAAAACTACTTGAAATATTCCATTAGTCTGCATTCAGAGAAGTGCTATGTAAGCCATTTCTAGGTTTTTGGAGCCCAAAGATGAAACTACTGGCAGTAGCTCTATCTATGTAGATATTAAAAAAAAATATCTGTAGTGTGGGAGACAGCTTCTGATCAATTCATGTCATCACCCTCCACATGTTTTTGATGGGAAAATTCATGGGAATTAATGCATCTAACAAAATATGCATTGTTGGATTCAACAGGAAGACTTCAAACATGACTGACTGACCTAACCTATAAGCAATACTTAGAACGTCAGAAGTTTAGGCAGCATTTCTCAATCACATTTACATTAAAATCCATAAGATAACATTGATGCAACCCCATCAGTATTTCAAGAAGAAAGCAAAGCTAAATAAGGCTTCGTTTCATAACCGTGATTTTAGCTACGCTACAGCTTAAATCTCTGTGTAGTTTAAGCATTGATTTCCAAATTGAGGGAACAGAGCTGTATAGAAGACTAACACTGAATGAAGTGCTCAATTTGACCTTGTTTTTTAAGGACATAAAACTTAGCAGCACAAAACTGCAGGCACATGCCTCATTGGATGACTACCCTGAGGAAAACATATGCATTGGGGAGGGTGGGGAAAAAAAACAACACCCAAACAACAGCTCCAGAGCATGGCTTTTTGTCTGTTACCCTTTACAGAACAAGCTCTAGCCCATTTTCTGAAATGATTCTGTGTCTCGTGGATCTATACCTCTCCCTTAAAAACCCAGCATCCTATGGACATACCAATGTTGAAAGCTTACCAAAGTGTGCACATCCCCTTCAATGGCAGTTACATCCCTTCGACCGATGCGATGATCACGATTATCTTCCCTGCTAAGCGTTTCATTCTTGTCATCATCCTTAGAAGTAGAAATCTAGGATACATCAAGGAAACACAAATAAGTCATTTTTAACTTTGGGGTTCACAGATATCTCTATGTAAGTTACAAGGGTCATGTAAGTTACAAGGGTCAAGAAAACATATAACTTAGGAGGTTTCCCTCTTTCTATCCTAGTTAAGGTCTGCAGTTCTTCAGACTCAGGTTTCAACCACAGCTATAATTAAAACATTATTCCTGCCCTTTTCTTGATCACTGGTGCAAATTTCTAGTAACTATCACAGAGCCTCAAGTATCTTAATTTCTCTTCAACTCAAAACTTTTTCTTGTTTAGATAGAACATAAAAATACTCTTAGATTGCAGTGAAAAATCTGATATTGCAATATTCTAAGTATTTTACCTCAACGTTTCAAATTTTTACCTCTGAACAACTGGTGGGACTTTTGGCCTAGGATAATTAAGTTTGTAACAGAAAAAAATAAAGCAATATTCTTGCAGGCAATAAAACCTAGGAAATTCACATCAACAGCCCTGATGTTTTTAGACTGTTTTTAAAGCCACGTTCAACATAATTCCATTGCTTTGGACTTAAAACTCATGGTTTTCAAGAATAAACAGAAAGTATACATTTGGGTTGACAATCTGTTGTCTACCTTTTATTTCACTTCTATACATTGGCAAGTACCACCAAACAGTGGAGTCTTGCTCCTCGGCAACAGATGAAAACCTAACTCAGCTTGTTAAAAGTTCTCAGGGATTTGGGTGTTTTTAAGAGTTTTTCCAAACAAACAAACGTACTTCATTCCACTCAAGCAAAAAGAAAAGCCCCACTTACCTTAATTTTCAGTGGATTGATCTCCATATCAGAAGTGCAGTTCATGGGACCATCAATTTCATACTGAACAATATACAACAGTGTGTAGTTTTTATATTTGTAAGGCCACTGCAGAGTCATCATCACCTTGCTGAAAGCACTTGGGCCATTATTTCTCAGCTGATTATGAAAATAAAACACACATGTAATAAACCTTCTTGGTTAATGCACACCCAGCAGTTAGTTTATACTTGAGCCATAAATGATACTGACATGAAGACCCTTACCCTCAACAACTTGACACGAAAACGTTAACTAAACTGCAGTCCCCCAGCAGGCAAAACTTAAAATTATTTCTGTAATTTGATAAAAAAAAAATTCTTCCAAGTAAAGCCCTATGGCACAATTTACTTTTTTTTGGCCCTGATGAGATGTAGTTTTTGTTGCCTGTTACATGAATCACAGCCACTGTGCACATTTCATCCAAGACACTCTGAGCACAGATACACATGCCCATCAGTTTCTTCAGATAAATGGTCTCTTATAAGTTATGGAACAACTTCAAATAGTTATTCACACAGCTCTCAGTTTTGTTTGATTAAACAATCTAGATTAAAGCTGTGATCATTATTTAAGGAAGTTTTAAATACTTAAAATTTTTCACGGCAGAAGTCTTTCACAATAATGATTCAGAACAATTGGAATACTAATAAGGATACTGAATAATTTACAACCATCAGTCATTTTCTGAGTTCAAGGTACTTCATATATTTTAGCTAGATTTCAAAGGGCTAAAAAAATCTTACAGACAGTAAAATGTATAATCATGTATTAAAAAAAAAAGAGTCTTGTACTTGTCCACTGCTGTTACACTAATTGCAGGCATTCTGACCCTTCTTACACATATCAATTATTGACCCAGCATAATAAGGTCTTTATTTTGTTCTTGCATAGAAACAAAGATAATTTATTCTAGCAAAAAAGAGACACCAAAGAGTTCTTTCTCTTTATCACAGAACTGTGTCCCTGAAATCAGTAGTAATGGCATACCTCATAGATATGCTGAACTAGAGGCCCTATATCATCTTCTGTTTCTGGATTCTCCTTGGGCTGCCAATTTGCAATAGGAAGGAATATGTGATCAGGAGACGACACACTAAACAGTGGAGCAAACAAGTAGTTACAATCAAGTGTGAAACATTAAATGAATTTCTCTATAACATCTCAAAAAAATCAAGGTGCCTAAAACCTGCAATTTTTCATTCTCTGTATTTAGAATAAGCTGAAAAAGCAGAGGATGAGTGGCTTGCATATTAAATGTTTGATTTTCTTCTCTACGTGAAAAAATGGAACATGTAGTTAGTGTCATTTTTTCCTGTCCTAAACTTCGGATTCACACTACAACATTTAGTAAAGTATTAGAAGAATTAAGATCTATACATGTCACCAAGAAAACATGGTGTGAAATGTTCCACTAATGGAATACTGATGGATGTAGAGACTCATCAGTACTCATAAGAATAATTCAACATGCACTGAAAAGAGTGAAGCTAGCAATAATGCTTTTCAGTGATTCTCCACCCCTGCTCCCCCAAATACTAATAAAATTAGCCCACAGTAATGAATATAATGAAAATTTAATAACATGATGACTCAGAAAGCTGAGTTAACTGGCTAAGCAAGAGGACTGTATAGCTTTTAGTTATGAAGTATGTATTTATAATAAGTAGGCAATGGAGATAATGAAGTCATTACAATATTAATATTATGCTTAAGACTGAAGAAGGTGAAGCAAGCTTATCTTTATAGAAAGCTTCTGAACCTTGGTTTTAGAAAAGCTTTGTGGAAGAAGGAAGTGATCTAGAGAAATGTCTAACCGTAAAAATGAGGTGTGATCCCCCCTTTCCCCAAAAATAACTGAGAAAAGAAGCCAAACACCCATTTTTTGGAATTAATTTTGTAATTATGTAAGGTTTGGAAGTCCAAAGAATGGCTAGAAAACCATTCTTTTTTATGCTAAAACAATTCTGTATGGCTTCCTGAAAACTAACATAGGCAGTCCTGGAAGTTTATTAAATTATAAAGAAACAAACAGACAAAGCTTATTTGAGGTAAAAAAGATGTATTAAAATAGTATCAGTGCATACCCTCTAATTTCAACAGCTGCTGAAATGGCAAGATCAGCTTGGTAGAACGCTACTGGACTTAGGTTGTCATACAGATTGGAACTGAAAAAAGAAGTTAATTTCTTAAATGAAGTGAATCGCGTATTCAAAAAATTTCAAACAGTTACATGCAACATCAGACCACAACTCACGAGTCACTGTAGAAAAAAAACATATGCTAAAAACTAAAAAGCACATTCCAGCGAGGTCTTATTTTCACGCACACCAGTCCCACACTCAGCACAGGGAGAAATTAATAAAGGAAACAAAGCTTGTGCTGACTCTGCTCCTTAGCTGCCATGCCTAAGAAAATGCTGAGTGACATCAACTTTGTAGCCAGCAAAGCCTAAAGCTCCTCTTCAGGACACCTGCTTTGCCTAGAGACTTGGCCTTGACCTAGCCCCACAGCAGAAAAGTGTGCCCGAGCTACTTTTGCCTACCCCTCTGCCACTGGCACAGCTTACTAGATGATGGAGAAGAGGGAGAAAATCGAATAGACAGCTGTGCGAGATCAAAGAGATTGAATGCTGCCATGGCCTTTGATCAGTATGGCAAACCACTGTATCATTAAAATAGAATGTATCATTAAAATAGAACGCCAGGCTTACAGTTATTTAATTCTTGTAGATGAAAAATGCGTGTGCATGAGAATAATTTATTTGCAACATAGGAAAAATGAAACCCTTAAATGGTGGAGGAAAAAGGTTTCAATCACATCTCCAAATCCTAAGTATTTCCAGTAAACACACACTCATATTTATATCTCACATTTATATGAAAGTTCTTATAATTAAAAGGACATTGCTGTTCTGTTCAATTTTTTTTAGACTCTCCTTATGCTGGCTACAGTACAGCACAAAAATTGGTCCACTGCATATTGCATCTGCTAAAGCCATGATATGAATTGCCTCTTCTAGAAGCCTTAGACCTCTCATTCTCAACATACATAAAATTTGAAATTCTCTTTTTCCATCAGAAAGAATTTCATGTCCAAACATTAGTTTTATAACAGGGCTAGAATCCAAAACAAAAATTATTCTGTGGCACCACACAACTACTAGGAAACCACAACAGCATGCAGGTACAAAAATACAAGATCTGTCTTAAAACACTTTAAATGTTTTTGTTCCTCATTATTAAAACATCAATGTCACTTCTGCCATTACATGTTTAAGAAGTAGCAAAAGAAACTACATTCAAATAGGAAACTGTTTTCCTACCTTGTCCCTAGATTTTAAAAGCATAAATCATAAAAGAATGTCCGTGTTTTTTAAAACATTACCAGGCAAAAACCATAGATTTAATCCAGAGTGAACCTAGAGCTGCTCAGTTCAGTCTATATACCTCGCATACGATCTACCAGGTGACATGCATATTCACAGATTACCATACCTTCGTATTTGCAAGTCAAACTTCACGGAGGTATCCATTTCAGACTGCTGGTGCACGCTGAAGCGCAGGCCAGCTAATAGCTTCAGAAAAAAAAATCACCATGGTTCAGTGGAAGCACAATAAAATGCAAGATAAAAGCTTCTTAATACTTTTATACTACAATGAAATTGCTTGAGGCATGTGGTCATCTGGAGTACACATACAGAATTGCCAAATAAAATTGTGCAGTTCATCACAGCAGTAAACGAACCTTTCTCTACAGATTACAGCTGATGCATCACTGCCATAAACTAGAACTATGTAGTGTACATCATGCTTGCCCCCTTGCTTCAGCCATTTTTAAGTAAAACTGAGCCTCCACGTGTGTTGCAAAAACCACTGTAGTCTAAACAACAGGGCATAGTTTAACAGTTCAAAATTCACAAGTTCACAACGTTTGTTGTAAGTCAGTGCACGACAGTTGCTTCAATGCTTTAGAGGTAGCATTTATTATTCATCTGTGAAGATGCCTCTTAGAATAAAACACTGTCAAAGTGTTTCTAGCTGTGACTGATTCTTACTCTACTTCCTCAGAAAACTAGACCTATTATGTGATATCTTAGTATCTGCTAGGTCCCACTAAGTTTTTGATTTCGTCTAGTTTCAGCTACATTTGATGTAAGTGCAGAGGTCTCAGATAGACAAAACCCTCAAATTTCACAAAGCTACACAGAAGCACTATTACTTTTCCATTAAGAGAAAGGTGTATTATGAACTAGCTCTTTATTATATACTTTAAAAAGTCAGTATCAGATAAATCTAAAGACAAACCCAGGAGGGACTGAAACATCTGTTGGACCAAACCTTACCTTAGTTCCTGCTTTCATGGGATTTCCCAGGTCACAAACCACCATGCGAGTTTGATTCTCAGTTTTAAATGCACATGACAGTCTTGCTAAAGCCTGCAAAAAAAATAAGAAGAAATATTACCAAATGTCTTTCTTTACCTTTTGATATCAGTATGAAATTCTGGAGAAGAGCATTAGGTATGCCACATTAACTTTAATCCAACTTCTAAGTCCTAACATAATCACTAAACCAACTTAATAAAATCTGAATATTGAAGTCTGCATGGAGACATATTTCTGGTATGAGACATGTTCTATCAAGGTTATCGAAGAAAAAAAAATCATCACTCTTATGTTGGGTAGCACTGATGATTTCTGTGACAAAGCACTTGATTCTTTAAAACATACATCAAGAAGCACTGACAATCAGACAAGGGTTAAAACTCTCTTCAGGAAATATGGATCGCAAGGCCAAATAACACGAAGATTGACTAGCTTAGCTCCTCTGAGACCTCTTGTTGAGTATCAGATTTTGTGTACATCCACAAAGCAAGAGTCATTTCATGACTGATAAGCCGCATTAGAAAGGTCTCGAGTGGCCGAGGCAAAAAGAAGCAATTTTACCTCATTGTTACGAACAACACCAATGAAATCTGCCTGGGGAGGAACAATGACAAAGAGTTCTGCTTCATAGGCTCCTTCCCCTTGATTCTGAGCATTGACGATTAGTGTCAAGGGATTGTCATCACCAATATAGATCTTCTTCTGATCGCTGAAAAAAAAATGTGTAAAAATTAGTTCTGCATTCAGGTTGCTACGTATATTGCATTTAACTAACTCAAAGCAATGAGGCACTCAGAAATTGTGTGAAGGCATTAGAGAAATCCAGAGGCAGTACATATGCTTCAAGAATATCAAGAGAGCACTGCACTATATTTAAAAAACATGACTATAATCACCAACAAAAAATGGAGCAAATACTACATATATGCTGTTTTATGAGATAATTTTTTAAATAAAATCTGCAATAAACTATAAAACCCGACACTTTTTTTTTTTTTGACAGAGAGCAAACGATTAGTAACAACTATTATTTTATTTTTTATTAATTTAACAACAGCATTGCAAGCTCTCAAACTTTATAAATCAAGTGTGGACATTAGCTTTTCCTACGCCACTTTTCTCATATAATTAGTTACCTTTCTACTGAAACCTCCAGCTTCGGTTTGCAGATATTATCATCACCACAATCCAGCAGAATATGTGCCTACGCAAAAATCAAAAGCATATTGGTTTAATAATTCCTGCATCTCTTCTACCACACATTTCCAATAATGTTGTTTCAACACTGAATCAAAAAGCCTGCCACAATCCTGAATGTTCCTGGCAGATCCAGGACTAATGCCTAAGTGTCTTCATCCTCTTCCCTTACTTTGAATAATCTGTTTGTCTTGGGCTGTATCTCCACTATCCTCTTTCCAAAGAGGTGTAAAATCTTTATACAAAAGGGTAGAAACCCAAAAAACTGTCACCGTATGGGAGCTATAAACTGATAAGACACATAGAGCAGCACAGTATGTGGAATGGATGAAATACTCCAACACTTCAAGGATAACATCTCAGTACTGCTATTAACATATGTTCTTTAGAATACTGTTACACTGTCTGGGTGAAAAAAGAAGTCCAGTGCTAAAGAATAACACTGTCTGGATAAAAAAAATAAAAAAAAATCCAATGCTAAGGTATAATGTGTCAAAATTTGCCACAGAGAAAAGGAAAAAAAGAGAAGAGAAACATACAAGTCGAATCAGAAGTTCCACAACCCAGAGACTAAAGCCTATATGCATATTTTTGTATCCTCATTTTTCAGAAGTGCTAGGATGAATGTAGTAAGTGTTGAATGCTGAAAATACATTCTGTGTTCTCACATCACAGATCGCGTCAGAAACGTACCTGTCTGCTCATGTTAGCAGGAGTGAATTGGTTGAGGATAGGATGCAATCCTGTTGCATCTGCAGCTGTCTTGTAATCCAGGCGATATTCCATAAAAATAGTAATGGGAGTTAGTTTGTCTCTAAATTCAGATTCATCCTGAGGAAACCAAAGATTTGAATTACAATTAAAGCGTGTAAATAAAACAAAGTATCCCTAGTTAAGTCATCCCAACAATATTGACCAGTACTTTTGTTTATTGGTCTTAACTTCCTTCTGCTAGGAAGGAAAAAGCCAAAACATTAAAATATGTGAGCTCTGTTCAGATTAGAGAATCTCAGAGAACCTGCAATATTAACTCGTTATATGGGCAATTTTGGTATTAACATGCCTGTTTTACAAGTGTAAACCTAGAGCATACAGAAGGATTAAGTCAAAGCTCAGTAGCAAGGGGCTTAGAGCCTGTACAATGACACTCTTTTCTATCAGACAAAACATCTGAGGGATGTTTAGCAGTATACAAAGATATTCAGCTTTGGGCTTCGTAAAAATGTTCTTTTGCACACATTCTTTTTGGATTTGTTGAGTTTCATACTTTTCAAATCATTCCATTTATTAAGTTTTGATCTTGTCTTTCAGAGTATTTACAAATTCTCTTCGTTTTACATTAGCAGCCTATTTTATCAGTGTAAACTCTGCTTCATTATTGTTTCCAAAAATACTGAAAATTACTGAACCTAGAACAGTTTATTACAGGACCTTACTTCAGAAGCTATCCTCTTTGGACGGAAGCCTAGTGATAACTCTTCCTGATGTTTTCCAACTACTTTTACATCAACTTGAAGGTCATCTTGTATCATCACAATTTGTTACTTTCCATATGATAATGTCAGGCAGAAGAGTAATAAAGTTTGCCAACACTAAGACCTGTGATGTCTATTTCCATCTATTTCCCTGTCCTCAATGAATCCTTGATGATTACCACTATTTTTCTATTTATTTTTTGTTGTATTTGAGGGACAGAGAGTGTTAAGTATTGTTTACGCTTGATTTTTAAGTACTCAGTGGTAAATCTGGGCTGCATCTAAGTTACATAGCTACACTTTCAGCTTTCTTTCCTTTTTTTTTGCAGACTCTGTTTCTCCTACTGGGTCACATATTTTATTGATTTAGCACCCACAGAAATTTGTAGGGGCTGAAGCAAAGACTGACAAGGAGCCAAGAGTCTTTCAGCCTTCTCTGGTGCCTCTGTTATTTGCTGATCTTTGCTTTTTAGTTGCAGATCCATATTTTTCTTCATTTCTTTTACCTCCAAGATAGAAGCACAAACTCCGCTTATTGACTTCCATGCTTCTTGCAAATCATAAATAATTTTTTGCCTAGACGAGTTCTTCAAGAAGTCAATAACAAAGTTCAAAATTCAATTTCCAGTCCCCTTAAGTGACCAGGACCTTAATCACAACACTATCCATTGTTCATCCTCTGACAGCAGCTATAACCCGGGAGAGACAAATGGGTTTAATAATTCTAGGTTTATCCATCAGGCATAAAATTTCTCTAGCATTTTTTTAAACACGTTTAACACAAGGAATTTTAACAGACAGTGCACCAGAAATGATTTCACTGAAGCATAAATGGAAACTTACCCTCAGAAAAGCATCAAGTTCTTCACAATTCATTTTGCCCCCCTTTGTAATAGTCATATTCTTAGAGTGGCTCGGCTGTTTGCTGTGGAGGAAGAGAGCTCTCCTTATGGCTCCTTTCTGCTTAAGTTTATCCAACAGCAGCTCCACCTGGAAATCTGTCCAATCCAAAGCATTCAGATTAGGGATATTTTGTCCAATTAAACACAGAGCACATTCACATTGAAATGGGCCTAAAAGCTAATTTCTGCCAGAATAAAACCCTAACACTTGAAGCTTTATAAAACCTCCAATTGTTTGAATCTAAAACCTGTTAATGCATTCTCACTACAGTAGCTAAGAAGCACTATTATGGTTCGAAACTGGACTCTGCTCATTCTTTCAAAACTGAAAATAAATTACTGTTTGAGCACCTATACATTTATAATTGCTTTGGAACTGCAGTAAAAAAGCTCATCCACCCCCAGTAAACACTGAAACAATCTTGCACATAACATTTATATAAATTAACTGTAATGCTAATCTAACATTAGCAAATATTTTAAATATATAACAGCTATTTACATGATTTTTCCCACATCATACCTCCTTTATGGACATTGTACAGAAAAAAAAGGAAATGCATTTACAGTCGTAAGGGAAAATGTGATTACAGCAGGCTATCTGCCACACTACAAAAATCTCAGACAACTTAACCTGTTTGAAACAATCTTTCTGATTCTGATCCAGAAAATTTAATCCCTAAATCAGTTACATCAATTAAAGGCTCACAATTTCAACAGAAATATGAAAAGTTTTATGGCTTATTTTTAAGGCCTAACAATGCATGTACTTGAACATTGTTATTTAAAACTCCTTTCTAAGTAAGACTTCATCTCACTTTTGCAAAATACAACGGACTTCAAGACTATTTCCACAAAATGTTGAAGCATATGCTTGAAGTCCTACTCTAAATCTTAAGTCCTACTCTACTCCATACGCTAAAAATTACACTGATTTCAACCAACACAATTTCAGAAGAAAAAAAACTACTGAAGAAAATCCTGTAGATCTTTACGGTTACCAAACTGTCGGGATTGTGCTGTGAAAAAACGGTGACCAGTAATCATGTCTGCAAAGAGTATAAAAAGTCTGAAGTTTTTAAACTAACAAAACTTACTGAGCGAATTAGGGAGCTTTCCTTTGCCATCTGCTTTCAGGCAGAACTTGACTTTGAAGCTGTTTTGGAGGAAAAAAGAACAGTTTATTTCAGTTTATTTCACACACTTGTGTCCCCTTATTTTCTTCTAGAACTCTTCACTTTTTCTCAGTTCAAATGTCTTGTGTTTTGAGACTCTAGGTCACTCCCAAGTCGTATTTTCTATTGGTGGAAGAGAAACTGTAACTTACTAATATTAGGAGACAGCAATGAAAACAATGCAAAGCTTTGGATTCGTGATTCATGTAGAAATAGTCACCCATGTAGCAGAGTGTTTACTCCTGCAATCAGAGGTGAGTCATACACTCGTAAAGCTAAAAGGAACTGCCATACTGAGTTTAAAAGGAAGTCAGCACTAGAAAGGATAAGTGGGTTTGGATAATAGTACAGGAACAAGATTCCACTGAACCAAAACCAGTCCACGCCGCAGACCATTCTGCATATGTCTTCCATAAGCCCACTCTATTTTTTGACTAGAAAGTCTCCAGATGAAAACATTGCAAGAGCGGTGTAGTCTATTTCTACCTTGGGAAGATCTTACTCTATTCAACACAGACAAGTGGCAATCTCTGCAGGAACACTGGATTGCCTCCTACCTTTTTTTTTTTTTTTTTTTTTTTTAAAAACTGGCTCATTAGATTTCATGAGTCCTTTCAGAATTGGAAGACTATGAAAATAGAAGTTGAGAAGTTCCCTCCCCTCAAAGGAAAATTGGGAAACATTGCTTACCAAGAAACTTTTACATCTGACAGCATACAGGCTTTGTTTTCTGGGTTTAGAATGGTTGGATTAACTTCCAGGGCAGCATTCACCCTAATAACTGGTCTGGCCCTACAAAGAAAATACCCTTTTCAACAGCATTCAGCACCACGGTAGACAATAACCTTCCACTGAACTATGAAGTACACACATATGTGTGTACTTCACTTTTGTGTGTAAAAGTGTGTACTTCACACTTTTAAACATTTATTGGAACTTCAAGAAAAATTATCTTGGAATTGATAAGGAAAAGCAATAACCTTTGCTGCGCTCTTTTATTACCATTACAGTTTTAATATGGACAGCTAAGGCTAAGTGTTAATGCTAAGTGTTAATGCAGCTAAGGCTAAGTGTTAATGGTAAGTGTTAATGCAGCTAAGGCTAAGTGTTAATGCAAAGCCCTTCCTGTTTTCAGCGCAGACAAATGAGGTGTTTTCCCCAAATGAGCCTTGATGAAGATATTGAGACTACACAGTGTAATAGTTACCAACACCCTACACGTCAGAATCTAAAAAACTGTTAGTCAGAAAGCTTTAAACACAGCTTATTTAAATTTTCTCTTAACAACAGATATATTGAGAGGGATAAATAATTAATTGCAGACTGCAGATTTACACAGCGTAAAGAGCAGTGCAGCCTTTTTACCTTGTTATTTCCGGTAGTCTGAAAGGTGGAACAGCAGAATTTCAGGACTTCCCTCTTATCTAGCTTGATTTTGTAACTAACGGATGCCACTGAGCTTTCCTTCTGCATGCACTTATGTAAAAAGCATAGAGCAATACTCACCTGTACAAAACAGCCGTGTCAACCCCAAAGGCTCCAACAATCAAGTCTGGGAAGAAAGGACAAAAACTCCATGTTAGAATTTATTTTTAAATCTATATTGTCAGTCAGTGGAACTATTAAGTTCATCTAAAGCAATATTCAGAGCCAAGGACCTGGATATCCATTTTTGTCCACATCTGTGGCTCCTTTCAGCGAGTACCCAAAGCTGGGTGGCATAGTGCGAGCAGCCCACTGCCCTTCAAGAATTTGAGACGGGACTGCGTTCAAACCAGTTGCTCTTCCATTGTAGATATAGACAAGTCCTCTCTTGTCCTCTCCACCGTATGGTGCAGCAACTGCAATATCTGCAAGCCAAAAGAACAACCTTCAACATCTCCCGACACAGACATAGGAACATATTTGTGCAATGTTTATCTATAATTTCTAATATTACAGTTTCAATGCGTGTCAGTAAGGACAAAGCATGACCAGACTTTAAAGTTCAAACTACTCATTTAAAATTAAATGCAAATATTCACTAAAAACTATGAATGTTTAACAAGAACATGTCATAAATTTCTATGGAAAAGGAACAGTTCTACGAACACTTCTGCACTTTTCTGATTTACAAACCATATGGATTTGGGATGCTCTTGATTTTATGAAACGCCCAGAATTAGACAATGCTGGAGACGAATCACAGAACAAAGTGGGCCTGTCTGCCCATTTCATTAATACACTCATGCTTCTCGAAAGGGTGTGACATTTTAACACATGCAAAAGATTCTGAAATCAGCGTAAAGCAATGTTAAATATTGAATTCCAGTCTACCACGATCATGGCTTGGCAACACATTTTATTGAGAAGCTTCAGTTACTGCAATTATGCTATCTCTTCAGTTTAATAAATTAAAGAGCTCTTATCAATGAACAGTAGTAAAAATGCTAATTGGACTCTGTACAGGAAACACTACCTCTAAAGACAGCTTTAAAAGTGTACACGTCATCTAAATTTAAGATTTCCCCAGCAGGTTCAAAGACTTCCTTAACAACAAAGTGTTTAAATATTAAACAAGATACGGAAATATAATTAAATTATTCCCTCTTAAGTTTGAAAAAGGTGCATGAAAAAAAAAAAAACCACACACTCAAAAAATTACCATTTTGTGTTTTGGCTCATCTTTACCATCTTTATGAAAACAGTAGAAATTTCAATCCATCTTACTGAGACAAAAAATTACTTTAACACTACCAAAACGAAACAGTCCAAGAAATTAAAAAGACTTAATGACAGAATAATTAATCTTATAAGATTTAGCTACAATTTTCTCACCTACATTATATTTCAGATTGAAATATGATTGAATAAAAACATCATTTGGATAATCTGATCAAGTGACTAGAATTTTTGGCTACTCCTATAACCTTTCCAATGTTTTCCATAAATAGGTGCCATGATATCTCATGTTCACACTAATTCTATATAAAATTAGTAACTAAAAAAATAAATCTAAATATTAACTTCATCAGAACCAATGGCATAAAGCGTTTACAACTACAACATACACATCATATTCAAACCAGCACTTTACAAAAATAGGGTCTAGAAAAAGGGATTCTCAATTTAAGATATTCACAGATGGCCCAAAATCAAATTTTACCCGTTAATGAGTAAGCCACTTATCCACTTAATATTGTTTAAAGGTAAGTGGCTGGAACAAATTATATTGCTTTATAGACCTTAAGGGTTTTAAAGCATGACTATTTTACAGATAGAATGAGATATATCCAAGACAACAAAAGAAAAGCGAAGATTAAGATAAAATGCCTATGATTTCATTTTAAAAAATCAATTACAGCTACCAGGGAATTTATAATATTAACCTACTATAATTTTTGATCATTCAGAACATGCTTAACTTACAATCAGAATGGAAAAAAATAAACCATAAGGATTTTTTTTTGTGAAACTCAAATTCCCACCACTCTTCAAGAAACACTGGATTACGACTTGCAAAGCATGTTCTCCCTAAAATTCCTGGAAGTCTCTGACCCAAAATTATACAATTCTTGGCTGTTACACTGCTGCCCATTCCTAAGTGAAAGGAACAAGAAACAGTAGCCAAGGGCTTGGGAATCTACAGCTTCAGCTGCATCGGACTCAGACTTCTCATCCAAAGACTTACTCAAGAAGTTGGTATAGTTCACTACAGTTGTTACAAAACATTTTCAACAGACTTTTTTCAAAGTAGCAGTAATAAAAAAGAAATAACTAGTCTTTTCTCTGGAAGATCTCTTCTATCAGACTATTTTCACCAACTGTACTGTCAAAGCAAAGAAATCTTTTTTAATCCTGGTCATCTTTGTGTTTCTAAAGAAAAAGATTGTCTTTAAACAATATAAACAGGAAAATTATATTGAGGATATCAGTCCTCACAAGTCACAATGGAGAATCAGATATTTAATCAAGATGTCTACTGTAATTATCACATAGGAAGTAAAACACTGATTAATGTAACAGCTAAAATAATCCATGCTGTAGTTTAAATGGTATAGTCTCTGCTCGATGCATACATGTAACTCCTGTTAGCATTCTTGGGAGTAGCATACAAGCATCGAAAGGAGTCTAGACCTTCATGTCCAACATTCACTCATGGTTAGAACACTTAATGTTTGTTTGCAGAATCCACACTCCATGTGCTGTCTACATTTAGTCTATAAACTGAGAACATTGATCAATAATTGATATCCTACCATTGAAGCCATCCTGATCTAGATCACCCAGTGGGGCAATTGCACTGCTGAATCTTGCAAATATCTCAAACCCATTCAGCTTTGTGATCTGAAACCCTCCAGAGGCTCGCTGAAGACAAATGGAAACTTGGCCGACCTCCTGAAGTTTCCCATCAGAACCTCGATCCATAAAAAGAGGGGCTCCGATAAACAAATCTGTATAACTGGACCAGAGAAGGACAAGGTTCTTCAATAACCATATCAAAGTCTGGTTTCATTCTCTCAAATATCCATTAGCAGGACTAACTCAGCACTCAAGTCAATACTAAGGTAAAAGTTCCCTATCTTTAAATTGCAACAGAAGCTAAATATTTATGACAAAGAAATCACAAATATAGCAGAACTTAATGCTTTTAAATGATGATTTTTTTTACATGAATACACACATAGTTTCATGAGTAAATATCAGAAACCATCTACACTTGTTAAAATGTTACAGGCTAGCAAAGAAGTTGATTATACAGATACATGTTTAACTAGATAAACAAAACAGAAATGTATATTAGAGGAAAGTTTTTTTTTTTTAATTGTTTTTCAGTAAAATGGCAAGGGTAAGAAAAGGGATCCCACTTACTTGTCCCCATTGATATCTGTGGCAGCCACCGAATACCCAAAATAGGCAGCCATCTGAAAAACAAAATTCAAAACAAATGTATGAGTTGTACTGGTATAAACACTTCAGTGAGTTTACACAAAACTGTACAAAAAAGATGATGTTAGGGAGAGAATGACATATACTGCAAAAACGGTTGTTCTTTTATTTTCATTTCTCTTCTTTACCCTATGAGAAGGTAAAAGGCTCGGATACCTTCTGCATTCTCCCTCCTCCTTCCCAGTTATCCACGTGGGCAGCATTTACTCCATTCAAATAAAGTTGCTTTTCTAAGTAATACCATCAAACCAGAACTCACAGAGCTTATATTCTTTGGATTCCTACAAACTTAATTAACTTTTCCCATGTACTTCAGCTAATACGATACAGAACTTGACGCAGTCTACTACCCCAATATAACCTTCCTGCCACCGACTGCACCACATGAAGGTACATACCTGCTCTCCAGTGAAGTTGTACATGGAAGACATGTTTTTCCCATTGTAGATGGACACCTGCATGTGAGAAAATACTCATTATAGCATACCAACAACGGTAATTGTGATTCTGTAATCTTTTCAGTTATTACAAAGTCAAATGTTTCAAATTTCCTACCATGCCCAGTGTTCTTGCTGCTCTTGGGACTCCTGACACGAAGTCTGAAATACAAAGCAAGACACACAGGTTAACATCCAGGTTCCAGAGCAGAAAGTCTTTGCTCGGACAGGGTAGCTCAGTCCCAGTGCTTTATACATTTTCCTATGCACTTGATCATTTGTTCTGTACAATTTATTTGAAAGACCTGCCCAACATATTACCATGATTTTATTTATTTATTTTAACTGAAACAAGGATCTTACCTTCTATTCCATCACCGCTGAAGTCTCCAACAGCCACCGAATAACCTGATCAACAGACAGAATTAGTAAATCACTTCAGGAACCTTTTAAAGCCTTTTATCTGTTTAAACTCTTCATAGGCCTCAGTGCACAGCCCTCTCATTTCATCTTAAAATCACACTAATTATCACAAAGCTTCTGTTTGAATTTCATGTTCCTTATTCTCCAGCTACCACAGTAGTGAATCTCAAGTGAACTAGCAACTCAGAAGAAATCTACAACTGATGTTACTCACTGAAAAAAAGGGTCTTTCAAAATAAAGAGCACCTCTGCTTCCGAGAGATTCAGCTTTTAGGAACAGGTTGTCTAGGGATTACACAAACAGCTTCCCAGCTGTGGTTAGCAATTGTGGGATGACGAACTGATTTGCATACAGCCATGCAAGTTTTAATTAGAAACACAATTAGGTTTTCTGTGTTTGGATACTCTTTCTACTTTCTGTCTGCAGTGTAGAAGTGCTGTGACTTCTACATGCAGCAACAAAAGCATACATTTTACTTACTTTCTCTCTGCTAAATTTATTAACCACGTACATATCTAAATAGATTTTTTTGAAATAAAAACAGGGGCTTGTTCATCACTAAACCCTGCAGTCAGAAACAATGCTTAGTTTAGAGCTAAAACAAGCTTAAAGCTTAGTGAGCCACGTTAAAAGCCACGTTAACCCTGGATTCCATGCTTTTCCATATGGTTAGTCCTGTTCTTGAAAATCTTAATCTACGTACCTAACCATTGGTATCAAGAGAAATAATATTCACAGAAAATGAACTCTTTAAAATTATCTTAGGATTTTAGAGTAGGTTCTTTGAGTAGGTCCCTAGAAAATATCCTGGTCCACCCTTGCTTTTTTCTGAACCCACTGAGACAAGCATAAGGCTAAATGGCAATTTCCTAACTGTCTAAGAAAGTCTTTTTATTAGTTTTATTCCCAATCATGATTATTTCCCATATTTATTTTGGTAGATGATTTAGAAACAGCTGTTTTTCTAAAATTAATAGCTATGTGAGTGATATATCGTGTAAAAATCATACCTGATGATTTATACTAGGCCTGAATTACAGAGAAATTTTTTTTGAAATATTCCCATTTCTTCTGTCATCATCTGGTTTTTGAATCAGGGTTATGGCAAGATAACTAAGTATTGGTCACACAAATTACTGCGTTTTCAGCTCTTTAGTTATCTGTCAAACGTTAAGAATAGCAGAAGAGGGTTTTTCAAGTACAGACAGGTTTTCTTCCTTTTCAAGTTACGCACCAAGATAACTGTCATCAAAAGCAGCACTAGCAGGTCTGGTTGCTAACTGGTCATCGTATTTTATACTGTAGACTTTGGAGTCATATTTAGCCACAATTTCTGTCACTCGGTCAGAAATAAGTTGGCCTAAAGAGAAAGAAAACAGCTTAAGCAAACAGGTAAATGCACATGCATTCATTCAGTAAAAAAAAGACATTTACAGAATGCTTGCCTCTAAAGCAACAACTCTTCATAATACTGACCAGAAAAGAACCAAAAGCAGCAGTACTAGAAAGGATAAAAGCGGCAGTCAGGATCCTGCTTCGGCAAAGTTTTATGCACATATTTAATCACAAGCACATGAACAGTTCTCACTGAAAATAGGCATGGCTCCTACATGTAAGCTGGGACTTGAATGGGACTGCTCGGTTAGGTAACAGTAAGCATAAGCTTATGCTGAGTCAATCCTTGTCTAAATATAACTTGAAAGCATAATAAAGCGGACAAGCTAATAAGCACAGCATATTATATTCCTGCCTTCTCCCTGTTTTCATTTCACTAGCCACTAGATGGTGACTTCACAACATTGTTTCTTTGAGTTTAAACCACAAAACGTGTTTTTTTTCAGAAGAGCACTGAGTTCACATGCATATTCCCCAGACGTTTATGAAGCATGGGGCAACAAGTCTAGCATACCACAATACAGAATAAAAACTTGGGGTGAAAAATTTTTACAAGTATGCTGTTACCATCTTCTATTCAGAGCTGAGATTCTTTTGTGTGTAGTTAACAGAAGAGAATAAATTTGTTTCAGCAGATTAGCTAGCACTTGTGCCCAAAAGTAGTAAAATCAATCTAAAACCAACCTATATTATCCTGTATTTGCAGTTGATTTTCAATCATTTCATTTTGTTCAGAGTTTGAAACAGAAAATCCTTCATAAAGCATTGGTATTTACATTAAAAAAAAAAAAAAACAAGCCAGGCAACAGAGCTTGGCAGCTGTCCTGGTTGTAGCAGCACCATCTCAACTGACAGGTATGGGTAAACATTGAATGATCCTGCAAACATGCAGTGAAGACCATGTTAGCAAAACGTATAGGAAATGTTCTGTGGAAACAGAGCAGTGCAGGGGATGTGCGCCGTAGCACAAACAGATCAGTCAAACAAATTCAATACATCTTGGCCTTGAAATTAAAATAATAGTTTTATTTGCAGGGTATGTTTCTCATTGAAAATACATACTTGGTAAGTGTGTAAGAAAATACAAAAATAGCAGGTTTAGAAAAAAGCAGCAAAGCATCCTAAAATAAATGTATCCAGCTAGTGCAAACGCAAATTCTGCATTCTCAGGAAAATGCCTTTAAAATTGTCATGGAGCTATTTAAAAGGCAAAAGACATCTATACAGTTACTACTTTGGCTTTAATCTGTGGTTCCCATGATTCAGGAAATACTTCGACGGATGAGCAAAATTATTTTTGTTGGTTTTCTTACTAACAGAGTTGACAGTGTTTGGAGCAAAGTGAACACAAAGAAATACAAAGATGGAGAAAATTAATGAGGTCAGTCTCTTCTGCAACACCAATAATATATCTTACCTTGCCAGTAAAAACTTCCAGGTCCTCCAAGTAGCACTCTGTCTCCCTTGGGAGAAAGAAAAAAGGAAAAGGGAATCTTCACATCAAGACATTATGTTTTTGAAGGAATGACTGAACCTAGTTAGAAATGTATCTTGGAAAATGCTAAGATAAGAAAAAATACCTCTTCTGTGACTCACCACCCATCTAAAATTATCGGCAGAATTTTGCTTTTATTTGAGTAGACCCTTCTACCCACATTATCTAAGACAACAGAAATAGGAGATAACATTAACAATGCTATAAAACACTAACACGTTTTATGGTCAAGACACAAAACTAGTTTCGTCTTTTGTCTTGCCTGTTTCTACAACTTATCGTTAGAAAGGCTTAATTCAGAAAAGCTGTGATGTAATTCCCCCAACTCCACATTCCTTGGTACAACTGCAATCCACAAACCCTTTTCTGAAACTCAAACCACATTAGCTACCCCAGTGCTGGGAACTGGCTCCATAAGGACTTACTCAATCCGGCGGCTGAAATCATAGGGTTTGCTGCATAATTAAGTCACTTATCCTGGTTTAATCTAAAAGCTCCCATATTCGTCACTCAGAACAATCTAGGTCAGAGATTTGGAGATACCAGGCTTGCCCATTCGGATAGGGGGTTGGATTAGAGCCCAGCATTTGTTTTAACACGGACTAGAGTCTGCACTGTAATCCTGAAGCATTTTCAGGGGGTTCAGGAGAAATAACTGAAACACTTGCAGTCCTGTACTTTCTACAGTTCCCCCAAGGAAAAGCAAGGGTGTCCTCAGGCAAAGAGTGGAGGGATATGACCCAATTATAAGGTGTGAAGAACCCAAAAGATTGCCACATCACAAATAGGTCTTAACATGCCCAGAAGATGCTGAACAAGTTAATTGTACAGTGTAAAAAACTATAGTTAGTTCTCAGAGTAATGCACTGTTTTATTCTGAATTTTAAAAGTAAATGTGAATTAAAAAAAAGTATAAAAAGGAGGAAGAACAGACACTAGAACAAACATAAAAGAAAAACAACAAAGAAGAAAGTTAAATTCTCATATCAGATGAGAAAAACAAGCCTCATTCACAAGAGCATTGTTTCCTAATTCACTTTAGCAGTAAGTTATTTTTCCTGAGCAAATAAATTAGCCATACACCAATCCTTTAAAAATAAGCTCTCAAAAAACCTGAACACTACACTTTATTTCACTTCAGGACTAGCTGCAGCAGAGGCTTATGGCATCAGGCTGAAAAAGTAGATTATTTGCTTATGGCACGATTCCTACAAGAGGTAGAAGCACGCTGTTGTGAAGATGTAAAGAGAAGCAGTTACACTACCAGCCTGTTTGCTTGGCTTTTTGTTTTTAAATTTAGAAGAAGTTTGTTCTTTATCCCCCAGGAATGGTGCTTTACATTAAGTTCCATAGCATCAGTGCGTGTAAACGTTCCGCGTCGGAGTGATTGGTAACCTGCAACTGTTTGCTGACTCACAGGAATTAAGTAACAATCACATACCTTTGTAAAGTCAATGCTAAATCCACCTTGACAAAATCCCTGTCCATCTGCATCGATAGTGGCTACAAAAAGAAAGAAGAAAGAAGAACAAATCAGATTATCGGTAGTATATCAGATGGTTCTGGGGATTCTTTCCAATATATCTTCCTATGGTAACTTTGCACTCCTGACCTTGAAATGTGTAGTTTTCTTTCTCCTAAATCAGTATTTTCTCTGTATCAACAATTCACAAGCAAATACTTGAATAACTTCAGGGCTGGCCTATTATCTATTCTAACCTTAATGTAAGTTTCAGCCTACTACAGTCTAAGTAATCCTCAACTCTGTATTCCTCTGGGATTTAATCTTCAAATATCAGGGAAAAAGTATTTGAAATTTTTATCCAGGACATAAAGCATCACTGAAATACAGAATAAGGTTTGCTCCTCTTATGGAATAAAATTGGAAAGATACGTAACCATAAGTTATTTCAAGTACTGCCTTAAAAAAAAAAAAAAAATGCATACCTGGACAAAAAAATAAAAAAATGCATCCATACATACTGAGACTTATCCCAGCAAGAATTTCCTAGGCTGAGTTAATCTCATGATTATACAGCTCCAAAACAGCAATGTTGAGACATCCTGATCTAGGCACGTGACTAATTCATGTTCATACATTCTTATTAACCTCTTTTTATGGTGGACCACACTCGATTTCAGTCCTGCTGTTCACCAATGATTTGGGGCAAAATAAGGACAAATAGCGCATCTTAGTTGATCTTAAGTTCAACCTTAAAACTTGCACGTTTAATAATAGAAGAAAAGGTTATAAGCCTACAAACAGTCTATGCCAATTACATGGTACGGATGCAAAGCGTTTGGAAAATAAGACTCAAAGTTCAAAACCGAATATAATTAAGGCAATGTGTCACCATGTACATATGTATACATGGAAATCAGAACCTGCCTGTGCAGTATCTTATGTATGTGGGCTTTGTCTTGGAGCTACTTGAGCAACCGAGAATCTGAAGATTCTAGAGTTGGTCTTCAAAAACTTGACTTCCCATGTAGTGTCAGATATTTTGTACTAACATTACGCTATTCAGACAGCTCTGAAGAGCATCAGCTAAAATGTAGTAACAATTCCTGTTTACTGCACTTGCTGAAGAGAAACACAGACATCTTGACATGTCCAAAAGAAAAAAAAAAAAGGCACAGTTTAGATGCTAGTGGCATTACTCCTGAAGCAGTCAATAAAAAGGTTTAGGTCTTCAAGTTCCAGTGATACGGGGGTCAAAGATTATCCTCTAGCCTACAGTAGAGAAAACAAGGTCTGGACCCTGAACATCAACTTGAGGAGAACCAAGATGTCTCCATCTAGCCTAGTTTATTTGGAATGGCTATGAAGCTATACATGGAAGGGGGAAATACTTGCAAAACATCACACTTGAAATGTACACGAAATGTAACACGAGAGAAATTCCAAGCAGAAGCACAAGGAAGTGCTCTTCACTTACTTGACCTGCAGGGTGCATATTCCACAGATTTAGATCCATCAAACAAATAACAAGTCCCTACAGGCTCTCGCTCTTGTTTTGTTTCAGTTCTCCAGTGATACAATGGGGCACAGGCCTACGGAAGATGACGTGACAGTGAGAAAAAACTCCTCTTCCAAATGCTGGGGGGTATGGACTAATACAATGGAATTGCAGTTTTTCTACAAAATAGTAACCAAAAAAGTTTTGACAGATGTACCACGTGTTACCAGAGATTTATACCACCACCACCCAGGCAGAAGTGTTTGTATTTTTAGAAACAGCTGACCTAAGGCAAAAACCTTAGAAATAATATTTTCTTAAAGCACCATTTGTGAAGAACTCATTAAGAATTTAAAAACACACTTGAACTTCAAACTAATTCTACTTTTCTCAAAAAAAATAAAAAATAAAAAATACTACAACATTTGCTTATAAACAGTTTAGGAGAAGGCTGGCCAATAGATTCTGAAAAAGGCAGATCAAGCTGATTTGTGAAGGATTGTTTAAATTCTGAGTTACCCAGATCTTTCCACTATTTGTCGACTGCAATATACCAGGACTAAGGCATCTGAAAGGCATCAAAAACGTACCAGAATTTTGTCATTTTTGGATCTCACGGAGGCTCCAAACCACTGATGAGACTTAAACTCCAGCGGATCATCAGGAGCGAAATCTCTGTTGCCTAAAAATAAAATGAGAAAGCAGCATAATTTCATGGGAAACTGTACAGTAAGAATAAAAAAAAAGCTAAGTCATGGGTTTTGACGCACACAGAAAAGCAGAAAACAGCAACATTGAAGGACATCAGCCTTTTACAGAAACAGGCTTTAAAAGTGATTTATTGTTACTTATTTTTACATCTATGGCCAAAGACAGCTATTTTTATACATGAAGCATTTTTACAACAGTGATTTGTTGCAAGAGCACAACATTTACAGCATCTTTGACAGGAACACAGTGAGTATCTCATACTTGAAATATTTGATTTTCAAGTCAGATTACAGCACAGCTCAAGAACCAGTGCCAAAACCAAGTGAGACTAACGCTTCTAGAGGAAATATTGCCCTGATGAAGTTATGTGAATTCCACCATTGGCTGGACTCAGGATGGAAATTCATCTGCTATTCTCTCAACTGTTAACATTTCTCTTCTGAATGTTTCTGCAGCACACAAAGCATGGCAACTGGCACTCTTACAAGTTACGAGTAAAATTATAGGTTCTTCAGAAACAAAAAAGGGTCAAGAGTTGAAAGAGTTGGTCTGTATGTTAACCGCTCCTCGATGACGTTTGGTAGAAGCAACTCCATGAGCGGTCCTTCATGCAGTTGTCAACGTTAGAAGTCCCTAAATCATCGCATAATTCCTACGTGCTTTCATTGGAACAAAAGAAACTTGGCCATCCTCATGAGAAAATTCATGTAACGCTTGGGAAATTTGTTTACATGGTTCCTAAATTGCTGGTTTGCAGTGCCTAGAGCCAAAGGAGTTAATGAGGTCACCAACCACACATCACTTCCGCAGGCTGTGGGGGAATCCCAAAGCCCAACCTTGTTATCAATCAGCACTTCTGCTGCTCAAGACCTGCAAACACTTGAACCAACATTTCCTTCTTTGTCATACACCTCATAAAACATGTCCTATCTCAAGAGACGGCGGTACTTCCATGAGGAAAATCCCACAAAAAAGGGCACAAAAAAGTGATTCTAATCTTCAGTCAGCCAAAACAAGCAAGGATCTGGACTAGTCCCATTTTGCTAACAGCAGAACTATGTAGAAGTCAAGGCCAAGCGCACAGCATCACAGAAAACTATTGTGCTTTTTCTGATTTCAATGGCAATAATCATCTATTTTAAAAAAAAGAAAAGCCTTTCTCCTGTCACCCCCTCTGTCACTCTGTCACTGAACAGGTGCTCAGGACATGGAGGGCTGGATGACTGAGTATATCTGCACAGATTTACGTACATCGCATGCTGTCACCCTGTGCACAGCCAGAAACAGAGTTTGGAGGTCTGCAGGCCACCTTCTTACGGAATAGAAAACCAAAGACAGAGTGAGATATTTTCAGATAGGGAGTGTCTCAAGCACATTTTTGCTGTGGCACTACCACCTTCAGGTCACATAGCCAGAACACAAACCCTCCTAAAAAGATAGGCAGCTCGATCAGGTACAAAGCCAGCTGACTGCACAGGGAGGGGAGTGGTGCTGACCTGCTGGGGAGAAAGCAGGGACACATGGCCAGGGCCGAGAACTAAATCCTTTCTGGCAGCGCTGTGGACTTAAATTGGCTTTTTTTTTCCTGATTATAACACCACACCCAAGGTTACACAGCCTAGAAAGACAGATTTGGCTTCTACCCTCTGTTTGTCCAGCTACTCTCGAATACAGTTTTACTTGCCAAACAAAGCTGTAACGTTTTAAACAATATAAATCTTACCAGGAGTAGTCACAGCGTGGCATTTTACATCCTTTTCTGCCATCGGATATGTATGCAATGATATATATCTATGATTCAAATGGAAGGTGGCGTAGCAGTTTTATGGGGTAAAGCAGAATCCTGCCCTAAATCCCTAGAAGTGTATGGTACATAGAGACTTGCAATTTATGTTTAAAACAGCAGCCAGCATGTAGAAGTAATGGTCTTGCTGGAATAACAGATAAGCAACCGTACAGCACTGCCAGCAATCTGACTTCATCACAGACATTAAGGAAATTATCTCCTTCAAGTTTCAGCCGAATGTATCAGCTGAGACAGCACAAGGTGATAAAAAAAGCCAGACTAATGCTTAATGGTGCCATCCATCCCTCGTCTATGCTGACTACACCGCAGAAGGGGGGAAGCAGTCGTCCAGCCAGCACACGCTGCCAAAACAGCCGCTCTGCCTCTTCCAGCACATTCTTGAGCCGCAGCAGCTCCAGGTGCTGCCCACATACAGGAATGCAGCAAGGTCCAGGACGGCAGCTACAAAGACTTCTTCCTCTTCAGGCTTTCAGCGACAGAATTGTCCTTCCTACAGTTTTGGAGCTCTGAATTAAGAATAATATTAGGAATCTGTCTTCAATTTTAATATGCAAGCATCTAGGCTTCAAGATCTAGTCAGAAGCTGCCATATATCAAGCTAAAAGCCTCCAAACCTGAAAACAAACAAACATGACCCCAAGTTAATTAAGTTCCAAGTATCATGACTTCAGAAACTGGCACCATGGTTTCTCAAGGCCTAAATAACAAACCTAAAATTTGCATGCTTAAAAACCAACAACAAGCGTAGTAAAACCTGCTCCATCACACAACTTCACTCATGTCAGTGCAGGTGCAGATAACAAAGCAACATCTGCTTCAAGGATAAGATGCCTTACGTGGAGTTTATCCTCTATTCCAAGCTTCATCAGGTTCTCTGAAGCTAAGGGGGTTCTTGTGGACGGGGGTTGCTGTCCAGCTCAAGGCTGGTGGTAACACAGAAGTGTGAGAACACACAGAAAAATGGACCAGAACATTATTTTGAAGACAGACTTTTCATAAAATCTGTAAACATTAAAAATGCAGGCCAAGTCTAAGAGTAACTCTCCATTAAAGAAGTTACCTTCATTTACCCACCCACCTCCCTTCAAAATTCCCCACAGGAAAATAATGGGGAAATAGATTATAAGCCTCTTCCTCAGTTTCCAAAGAAAAACCAATTTTGCGAGGAAACCTGGAAAACACCCAGTCAAAAATCCCCTTCCATTAAATGAGAAGCCATTTGGGTTTCTGTTCCTCGCGAGGGAAAACAAACAAAGATCAGTTACATGGGAGCCCTCTACGGAGCAAATCGGAGTTCAATAAGGTGTTGTAGCTTGACTTATTTAAAATGACACGGGGAAGTTATGGGACTGACTTCGGCATTTGTGTTTTAGTAGGAATAAAGAGCCTGGTTTCGTTATTATTTTATCGTGGTACAACTTCTCAGTGATAGAGATAAAAGAGAAAACCCTCCCCCTATATCTTTTAAAAACAGTACCTGCGTTAAATGAAGCAAGCTAATACGGGAAGGATTTAAACATGGCTTGGATTTATAAATCGAAGCCAACGTTGTGACATACAGTACAGTCACAGCCTTACTGCTGTGACAGTTCCTACAGCCACTGCTGCTTTTCCTGTATTTCTCAGTTGCTCCGGGCTATCTCAGGAATACCCTGTAAGTGCCTTCACACCAGTGCTACACACTTTAGAGAGACGTTCAAATGATTATATGGAGGTGAAGCAAATTAGGTTCTGACTACATTCACTCAAGAAACAACTTGTAAAGCTCTACAATGCTGTTTGGCAGATTAAAACGCAGCCACTCCGGGGCCACTACTTGCTGGGTCACAGATTCCAGCAGCATGTCACCTGCCCCTGGGGTATTAGCTGGCGTCTGCGAAGACAGCCTATGCTGCGGTTTTTCCTGTGCTCCCTCTCACTAAAGTAGACCTCACATGATGATTTTACATAACTTTGTCATTAGGGAAAAAGGGCTGACACACCAAGCCAACACTGCTTTGTCTCAAAGTACTTTCCAGGTGGGGTGATGGGGTTATAAACATCAGGAAGAGAATTGCTTTAAAAATCCTTTACCCAGGCGCATTGGTGGACCAGTGTCACTTGACTGCACTATGTGGGGTTAAATATTATACCTGGAAACTAATGGAGAGGGATGCTAACTGCGAATAAAGGGGAAAGAAAGTCTAAATCACCTCCCAAATCAAACTGAAAAGATCAAAGGCTTTTTTGATGTGTATTTTCTTTTGGCTATCAGCTTTACCTAGTTGGTGCCTTCTATTTTTAACACATTATCAGCTACAGAAACAATAGCATTGCTACAAAGTGACTGGCATTGTGACTAACCTGTAGCCTGCCTGTTTGCACAGTTACAAGAAAACTGGGCTCCTTTACCCCTGCTGGAGTGCCAGGCTGAACTGAGACAATCATGAGCCAAAAGGAAGGGAACTGATGAAGCCTGGTTTGGTGTCATCATGCTATGAACATTTAAGTTGTAAAAATTTAAGTAGACACCTAATTCACACCATTTTTTTTTTTTAATAAACCTCTTCACAGTACCAAAGTAAATGATATTGCCAGTTCTAGGTAAAGGGATACATCATGCAGCTAACCAGAAGAACGACAACCTCATCAAACATACAAAAGCACTGTTTGCGTGAACAAGAATTTGACCTAGCATAAAGCTGGTCCTTCCACCTACAATCTCAGAGACCTCAACCTTCGTTAGAGGCAAGAACGAGCGAGTACAGGGCTACCTTCCCTTGAAAGTCCCCAGGCTGTGAGGCAGCCGATGACTCACCTTGGTTTAGCAATCCTGTTTTGCCAGTGACTCAGGGATCAGGGGAATACAGAGCTTCCCACTGCTCCCCTTCCTCCTCCTGACCTACGAATCCTGTTTCTCTCTTTGGGTGGAGCTGGAACGACTGGGCCTTTTCCCTTTGCCTAATATAACTAAGAGCTTTTTTTTTCCAGCTAGTCATACAGTTGAGATCCAGCTACCCCCACACAGAGCCAACAGGCTTCATGCAGGAGTCTACCTAATCACAAAAGCATGAGCATTTTTCCACTGTCAGCTATAACAACAAGAGGAGGAGGTTTTATACGTTTTACCTCCCTCTTTTGTATTCAGAGCAGTACCCAAAGCCCAAGGCAGACTTCAGTTATCCCAGCACATGATAAGGAGAACAACCAAACTTCAATGGGACTGAGGTAATGACAGCTTCAGTGAGATAAAAATCAGTCCATTCTACTACAGATGAACGAATAGTCTTCATAAGATTGATTGCTTTGTTGTTGACTAAGTCAAAACTGAAATCCCCATCCTGATTGCACCCAAATACTGATAAACCAATCAGCTGCAAATAAAAGAGTACTTGGTTAAAGCATGCTGCTTGAACAAAACGCTGACCTACCCTCCAATTCTTGATTCTTTTCCACTTATTCCACAGGTGGAAAAGATGAGAGTTATGAACAGCTGACACGTTTACACAGATGATCAAATCTCTAAATGCAAGCTCACGACACCCACGCGAGTCACAACTTCCCAACATCAGCAGATCTTACACTGTGCAATGCCACGGAATAAAGCTGCACGGCACAGTTAAAATATCCACTTCAAACTAAATAGGTCACAGATAGACAGAGCCATGCCAAACTGGTGGTTTAGGCTTCCAAACAAAGACTGCTATTGTCTGCAATCACCCACTCGGGGATGCAGGGAAAAAAACAAAACCCTTAGAAGTGTAAGGAGGAATAGAGGGAGGTTTTTATTAGTGTTTCCCTTTTCAAAAGCTGCTTTCCTGTCTTTTAGCACAGATCGAAATAACCAGTCTTAAAGGAATTTCATCCAGAAATATTGAAGAACAAGTCATTCAGTTAAAATGACTCCGGTGTGCCAAAACAAGGGAAGGTAGGCTGGGGACGAACACTGCAGCTGTCAAAGTCAAAAACTGCACACAGCTAGAGGCTACATCGAATTATTTTTCCAAAGCAATAAAAACATCACACAGAGCCGAACAGGACTTGACTGCTGGAGATGCTCTTAGCTTTTAGTATTCAGCCATTTCAGTCAGTTTCCCCAGCCCTGAATTTTGCTATCTAACACCGCAGCAGGGAAAGCTTCTCACTAAAAGGACCGAAAATTTCACAGCGCATCGATCTGTTACACCAGGCACATCCAAAGAGCACAGCAATACATGAGCTGAGCAACCAGATCTTCCCCTGCAAAAAAACAAAGTCTGTTCAAGAAATCTGCAACTCATTAGCATCGAAGTTCAAAGTTGTTTTATGAGCATATTTTCCTTTGTAACAGTTAGTCCAACTGTCTGCATTTCATCAGATTACTCCGCATGCAGAAGCTCTTGCAGCAGGCTGAACGCTGCACTTCTCGATGCTGCCATCACAAGCTGCACTTCCAAGCACCCCATACCAGAGCTTGTACATAGCCCACTGAAAGTTTTGATTAAAAACCAGCAACATCACCAAGCCGTGCTGTTAGTATTTGATCATAAGTCATGGGGAGCACGAAGGGACGCTGATGCTAGCGAGCCACTTCCCGGTATTCCTGGCTGATGGAGAGCTAGGGCCCAAAGATGGAAAGTAAAATCATGTTGTAAAGAAGACTGCTTCCTTTTGGAAAACAAGCACATGGGGAACTCATTTGGTTTACATTAATTTGCTCCATATTTCTCACACGTGTACAGTCTGATTAACTCTGACTGCTTACATGAGCCTCTGAAGATCTTCTTATGTCGGAACGAACCAGCAGCGTGCACCCGCTCTCAGAAATCCTACAGCAAAAGAATCCCAGAGCCGTTCAGGGTGGAGGGGACCTTAAAGCCCACTCGGTTCCAACCCCCTGCCATGGGCAGGGACATCTCCCACCAGCCCAGCTGCCCAAAGCCCCATCCAGCCTGGCCTCGGGCACTGCCAGGGATGGGGCAGCCACAGCTGCTCTGGGCAGCCTCATAATAAAGAATTTCTTCTTGATGTCTCATCTAAACCTACCTTCTTTGTACTTATCTGGATGTCAGACATAGCTAGTTTTATGCACCCCGCTATTCCACATATGCCAAACTGTAAAATGTATAAATAAAAGGAAAGAAAAGGCGATGACCTGCTGATATTCCTAAAAACCACAGCTGACCGGGTGATCTCCCCGGTTCTGCTGTCTGGATCATTAAGCTTTTGATCCAACCCCTTGCAAAAAAAAAAAAAAAAAATAGTTTTGTATACTAAAATGGAGAATTGTAGAAAATTAGTATAACTTATAGAGAAACCTTTAACTTTTCAAGAATCTACTCCCTGAGCAAGCTTTTGGAAATACTTTGCGTAACGTGGCAGTATCTGTGCAAGCTTTGCTATGCTCGCCACTGTAGACTGTGCAAGGAGAGAAGGGAGGGTGAAGAGGTGTGTCTTTAAAACAAGCCTTTTGGGACCTCCGTCTCAGAACTGATCAGAAACAGAAAATGGACTGCTATATTAAGTGCATTCCTTTTACAGCGTACCGCAAAGAGTGTGTTTTTCCTGGAAAAAAACGCTAAGTAAAAAGGCAAATGAAGCCAACCACTCAGTTAAGACACTGCTAAGGTTTCTAAGAGAGGAACCACCTCTCCAGTCAGTTCTATACAGACAACAGTACCCACAGAACAAACAGGCTTACAGATCCTGCAACATAATTCAATCGCATCTTTTAGCATCTCAGCTAAAGAATAATTGAAGTAAAAAAAAAAAAAAAGGAAAAAAAACAGCCACACCCATGCTTGTAAAGGCAAGATATAAGAGCAATTTTCCCACTTGCAGACCCAGATTCTTTCTTTATAAGCTCGATACATTTCCCTATTGCTATGGATTTTTAAAAATAAATAAATAAATAAATGTTGAGTCACCAAATTAACTCACGTGAAGGGTGTATACAAATCAAGACAAAGATTTATCCACCTTGACCTGTAAGTTCATTTTTTTTTGAGTAATTTGATGTGAAATGTAAGGCATCTTGCAAAGGAAAGGATTTAATAATGCCGTTTGGCAGACAGCACGTCACACCATCTCCAACAGAAGTTTCCCCTGGCTGCTTAAGCTGAAGCAATAACCCTCCTACACATTCTGAAACCCTGAAAGTGGACTGAGACAGAGGGAAAAAATCCCAACTATTTTACATAACAATTCAGTTGAAACTGTGGTAAAGCTGTGGCAAATGTAACAAGTCAGGATGTACAAGAACACAAGCACGAGGACCTTCAGTTGTGTGTCAGCGGCATGTTTAGCTACTGAATTCACAAGACAAACGGGAACAAGGCAAGGAAGTTCAGTGCTTATGTACTGCTATTTAGCAAGAGCTCCTTCTATCAATAGTTTGGGGAGAGAACCTGTCGGAGTAGCAGACACCAGCACTGCTTCTTACTTCAGTTCTGCAGCAGACCAACCAAATTGTGCATGTGAGGAAGTTTGCTCGCGTGGCTGGTTTCTTTTTGACTTTACCCTTTATGTGCTCCTAAGAGGAAAAACCTGCCTGAAGCATTTGTCAAACGGTCTGTGAAAGCCTTTCCAAAAAAATTTGTTCATGTTCTGGCCATGTACACACAAGCACACACAGCGCAGCTATAGGCACCCCCGAATACGAGGGCATTTTCTACCACATATGTTTGTTATGCAATTTTCACATAGTCATAACGATGTTAAATCAAAGCCAACTGATGTCAGTACTAAAACTCCGAGAAGCCCCACAGTGAAGCATCTTTACATTTGGGAAGTGTTAATGTGTGATATAAACATTTTGCCTTCCAAAGCCACCATGTATACCAGAACGTCAAAAGCAATTAGTGTAATATGCACGCAGAAACACGCACGCAGGCACACATGGAGAATATTCCTCAGTGTGTTTTCCACACAAGTGTAACCAGCATGCAGGGGAACCTAGGGCACCTAGGAGAAGGTGAGAGCACCCCTTCCCCTTGCAAACATGCTGCTGCTTTAAATGAGAAAACCATATAGGAACCATGAAAGAATTTATTTCTGTCTAGGACTTTAAAATTGTAACATGTTTCAATGAGCTTTGTGCTACACCCACGTATGTATATAAACAGTACACACATTTTCAGCACAGGAGATGTGGGTTCCACAGAGGGATTTCTATCAGGAGGCACCCAGCTATCCCTCCCAGAAGAACCCAGCTGTCATGCACAGGAAGAAAGGAAGGAAGCAGACAGCAAATTCAGTACGAGCGGGCCCTCCCAGCCTGATGACATTTTGCTCTCTATGGGTGAGAGCAAGTGCAATTCAGCAGCAATGCCAGCAGAAAGTAAGTGAACTTGGAGCACTTTCCTCTGCTCCTCAAGGTGAGCATAAAGCAGTGAGCACCTTCTCTCTTTGGCTACATAGCACAATGCACACCAACAGCTGTAAGCAGCCAAGTGGCTACACGTAACAATATCATAGCCAAAAGCAAGTGTTGGAAAATAAACCCATTTTGATGCAGTCACTGCTGCACAGCTGAGCTCAGCGTGGCCTGTATATGGATGGAGAAGAAAAAAGGACTCAAGGCTGGAGGAAAACCTAACTGAAAATATGGAATACGTCTAAGAAAAGCAAATAATACAGGGAAGAAAAAACACCCTGCTTTGATTGACCTCTGTAATACCCTACTCCTGTACTTATGTGTGGCACAACCGCAGGGGCAAAGGGGCACAGAAGAGCTCGGGCAGCCAAAGCAAGACTCACCCATTCCTCCATCCCCTGGCCACAATTCAGGGCACAGAGCCACAGCCCCTTCCTTGCCCGCAGGCTGTACACTAGGCAGTAGCTTCGACTGGCATGGGACACTGGGGGGCAAGATCAGGACCATGCCTTCCTGGGGGCAGCTCGCAGTCTGCAGCTCCACGTACAGCTGGGCAGCTGCAGGCAGGTCGCAGATCCACAGGAAGGCAGAAGTATGAGCATTTTCATTTCCAGAGGTCAGATTTCCCACCAGGCTTGAACAATTGCAACAGAACCCCAAAGAAGCCCAGCAGAGAAGGTGTGTTACTTCTGCCATTAACATAAGAGCTAAATAAGCTTGAAAATACATCTGCTTTGTATTGGCAGGGCTAAGCAGAATGCCTGCAGTTACCAACCCAAGTGCACAAATGTTGACGTAGTGGATTGACAAGCCACAATTCTTGCAGAAATTGTGTTTAGCCATCTACAAAAACCCCTTCCTGTTAGCAGTACAGATCAGCAGTCAAATCATCTGCTCCCCATTTCCTGTGAAGGGCATCACAAGCCTTCCCCAATTCCCATCGCTGCCCTGCGTCGGGGCAGGCAGGAACTGGGGACTGCACCGTGCTGGCAGTAAGATGCAGTCACCCTAACGCAGGGAATCAGCCATTGTATTGTGCACAAAGAAAAAGACATTTTATTTTGTTTCAGCGTGTTGATTATTTTATTATGCTGAAATACAATGCCCTCTTTCACCCAGAGAATAATTGACAAATACATTATTTCCCACTCCACTACCACAAAGCTGGCACGTGTTTAAATGTGCCTGGCAGAAATCCTCTTTAGCCACTATGGCCTGCTAGCTCTGCAGTCAAATTTCAAGAGATTTACATGCCCAATTATTTTAAGGGCAAATGGTAAGCAAAATGCTGTCTGTTTGCCCAGCAGCATATACCTTAAACACAGACACGAAGCAAATTGATGTTGCCTTTGTGTCTATTTACTGTGCTTGGCATATTGAGAAGTGCCTTGCCAATATTCACAGCACAAACAGATACAGATACGTGCTCTGCGATTCTCATCTGAACGTGTATCTAAACAAGAGGCTCATCATTCCCCACAGGAGGTTTTTTAGCTATTACATTAGTGGTGAATATTACAGATATCAAGACTATTAGATAAAAAGTGTATTGGTGAAAAGATTAAGCCCAAACCTCCAAAATGAAACCAAAAAAAAAAACTAAAAGCAATTTTCTGCTGTCTTACACTGTTGCGGACAAAATGGCATGCTTCTGCAGCTTACTGGAGATTTATCTCCACTAATCTGGCAGAAAGGTTTCAGTAGGATGATGTAGAGGCTGACAGTGACTTCAGTTTGACACATACCCTTACAGACTTTTTTTTTGTGCAAGAGAATCAGTAAGAGTTGTCAGAGCTCTGAAGCCTGCACGTATTTTTCTGAACACGAACAGCGTTTTGTGGTACACCTCGATGATGGGACTGGAATGAGACTCTCCACTGTGTCATACCTAATTTACAAAGGCTGAATAAACGTAACAGCCTTCAGACTAACAAGTCAAAATACCAGCAGAGGCAGAAATGAATTATAACCAGCCAGACCTTAAAGCACAGGTGTTTCCTCCACCATACCATACCATGCGGGTCTTGCTAATCCACTCCCAGGACACGCACAGTTCTTTCCACTGGCCTGAAACCGGCTGTGGAGAAGAGGATTCATCCCTGAGTGGCACGAGCAGAAAAGCACATGCGGTGCACTCACACATGACCTGCTGCAGCTTGTGGAAATCACTGTGTGTACCGGAGCGTGAAGGTGGAGTGAAATGGTTCCTGTCAGCATCGCCGCTGCTCGGCTTCAACACACATAAGAAATGGACAGCAATGCCTGACCAGAGGCATCAGCAACGTCACAAATGTTATCAAGTTACATCCAAGAGACAAAAATTTCAAAATGTATTTGCTCTGTGGTTTTAGGCTGATACTCCCAGTTTTAGATGAAACTTCTCATTATTTCTGCATCCACCACTCTGCTGATATGAGAAAGGACCCTTACTCGTATGCTATGTTGTTATGGGCATGTCATTCCCCTCAAGGTTTTATTGGTAAGTAGGTTGCTAAATGCTTTAAGACTGCTGGCCAGTACAGAGAAGAAATGGAATTAACTCCTCAGGTTGAAACAGAAGACGTGTGTTTGCTCAGGCTTTCAGCACCTACCACATACAACAGTTCCCAAAGCCAGAGGAGAAGAGCAACAAAACGAAGCCTTGACCTGTTGCCAGTCCCAAAACCACTGCATTCAAACTGACCATCAGGAAACACCGCGTCCACCCGAATCCCTGCTGTGCTGCCACAGGACTAGAGAACAGAACCCCCCCTTTCCCCTCAAGCGAACAGCTTGTTACCTGTGGAGTCAAATATTATGGGCTGGCAATTCCTGTTTGAGTCCCAGTCGCACCTGAGCACCTGGCCTCCTTCTACAACCTTGTGCTGGGTGGTGTTCGCCTTCGGAGCTCCCACCAGAAGAGATATCCTGGGGTAAAAAGAGGAAATAAATGTTTCAAAACTTAAGGCAGGACATTGCTACTTTATAACACTCAAAGAGTTAATGAAGCAAAGGTTTTATCCATTCAAACCTAAGCCTGCTAAAAACTATGTTGAGTTTCACAGCAGTTCTTACTGAGTTTCAAGTCCTGCCTAGCTCCCTCTTTTCTGCAAACAAAAGTAGGCGAAAAAACAAAAGAGCCAAAAGATGATGATGAGTGAATTAAAATATTCTGACCTGCTTAGAATCAAGTTTAAAATGAGATAAATGCTTTTTATTTCCTTCTTTTTCCCTTTCAAAAATGTGCACTTATGCTTCAGAATAGGAAGTCATGTATTGCTGCAATCTACAGAAGTCATTGTCTGACATCATTTCTGGTTCAGTTTGTATGTAAGAGTAATTCATGGAAGTCAGACAAAAATATTCAGTGATATATACACAAAACAGCAGTGCTTCTGAGCTCAGGAAGTATTAAGTGGTGAGTCAGCCTCCCATTAGCAAACACTCCTCTAAAACCAGTCACCAAGCACCCAAGTTACTGCCAACCTCAGGTTTGCGCATTAATGAATCTTTACTGAAATTCTTTACACAGTCATTGTTTTTTTTACATGGCTGTGACATTTTATACATCTCTGCTTAAATAAACAACTGAAGTGCATTCTGAGCGGGAACCGCTAAGAGATAAGGCTTTTGCAGGTGGTAAAATCCAGAAGCTGCCAAATTCAGAAAAAGCCCGACTACAAAGCCAGACCAAAGAGGGCTGTTAACATCTTCCAGGAACCCCGACAGCTGAGACACACTTGACTGATCAGCACTTTCCTTAAGAAGTCACTTTGACATACAGGCAGAGAAGAAGTAAAGATGAAAAACTAAAATACTTCCTCTTAGCAGAATCTGCCCCGCTGCTGCCATTTGGACTGTTTAAGACAGAGCACAGCTTGTGGAAGCAAGTCTTACCAGCCCATTTCAGGTAGCATATTTGGTTGGTTTGGGAATTGGCTGAGCTGAACAAGCTGCTTGGAGACGTCTACAGGTAGACGGATCCAGGCTTAGACAACTCGTTCTGGCTGTGATGGGCATCCTCCAGACTAGAGTAAAAAGCTATGTTTTTTCTCCTTAGCATGTAAATACTACCTATAAACATGTAGTGCCTTACCAAAGCTGAACTCGTAAGAATACCAACATACAAGATTAGTTTTCAACTGCGTTTAATTTCTAGAACCTTAAAAATTTCCTGGTATGGACCCAGGTAGAAAAGCTAGACTTTGGGGCAAGCCATTTGTTTCCCCGAACTGCCATTCACAAACTCTCTCAATTCCAAGAACATAAACGTGAAACGCTTTTAATGAACATAAAACCTTCTCTCTGGGTATAACAGAAATGCTTAGAAACAAACACCATGGTGCCAAGTAAAGAAACACATCAATTATTATAATTACTATCTATTACACGGGTACTAGCTCGCCTCCCACTTCATCCTTGGTGCACCAGCTTTGACCAGACCCTAGATGAAACATTTGCTTTTAAGAAGAAGATATTACTACATTAACCTTTATAGTTGAATTATAAAGGTTAAATTAATACAAAGAGGTCTTTAACCTGCATACTTCAGGGAGGATGGGCACAGAGGGGAGTTTTTTATGTCCAAGGGAGTTTTTTATATATCCAGCTGCGCTCCGACACCGCTCAGCCCCTGCCCGGCACAAGGCACACACAGGGTGCTTCTTCCCTGCTGCTTTTTACTAACATTAAGCAAAGAGAAGGCGATAACTAAACTTTTGCTGGAGCAACACATGGAGTTGTTCCTTCTCCCCCACCGCCTCAAACCCTGCGGGCTCCAAGCCACGAAGCCAACCGAAGGAGCGCCCCAAAAAGCCCCGGCAGCTGCACGGGGAGCCCGGGCAGCGCCTCCCGAGAGCCGGGGGGTCCCGGAGGGGTCGCTACGGGGCGAGGGGGCTGCGCACTTACGAGGAGGAGTCGGGGGCGAAGAAATCCACGGCGAAGCCGAAGTAGCTGCCCTGCGCGCCCGAGTAGACGGCCGGCCGCTCCGCGTCCAGGTTGAAGGCGGCGCTGCCGGCGGCCAGAGCGCAGCCCAGCAGCAGCAGCCGCGGCCCGGACCCGCACCCAGACCCGCTCCCAGCCCCGGCCATGGCCCCGGGGCGCTGCCCCAGCTCGGCTCAGCTCGGCTCGGCCCGGCCCGGCCCCACGGCAGCGGCGGCGGCAGAGGGGCGGGCCCGGCGCCCAGTTCCCCTTCCTCCCGGCGGCGGGGAGGGGCCCACGACAGGGGCGGGGGCACGGGGAGAGCCGGCCCCACAGCGACCCGGGCCTCGGGGCCGTGGGCATGGGGTCCGTGGGGGGCTATAGGGGCTTATAGGGGGGCTATAGGGGCCGATTCCGGTGTGCCACAAACGTGCTGTGACTTACCGCGCAGTAAGTGCTTGGCGCAGCCGGGAGGAGCCCAGGTAACCCCATGCTCCAGCCCCTGCTCCCCAGCACCAAGCCGTATCAGTAACTCCTTCATTAAGCCAACCGGGAAACAATAATTCTTTCCCTGACTGGAGAGTTCCTAAACTCGGACTTGATACTCGTGGCTAATTTTCCTGAGAGCTCCCAAATGCAGACGGTAACAAACCAAAGTGAAGGGTACTCTGTGTGTCAGCAGCTCAGGCTACAGGTGGGTTGGGGTAGGCTGCTGTTAGGGTATTGGGGCTGCTCGGTACATTTCAGCCCCTAAAGGCTGCTAAGCAAAGGGCCAGAGGCTGGTTCCGCAGTGCCCTGCCAGCCGTGCTGACATCCCTGGGGATATCGCCACGGGACAGCTTCCTCCCAAGGGGACTGCGCTTCCACCCCAAGCTATCTCACCCTCCGCTACGGAAAGCATCTCCTGCTGCAGGCCCGATGGGCGAGCGATGCTGTGGTGTGCACTGAGTTACAATGTCAGACAGAACGCCAGCCCCACGCGGACTTTGTTATTAACTTAGAGCAGGAACCACCCTTTCATTGAGGATGTGATTTTCCTTGCTAGCCTGTCTGGTTTTCGGTATGAGTAACACGTAGATAAACAGCTGCTGGGATAGTATCACACAGTGGAAGCACATGAATTATATGCATCTCTGTTTACTCTCCTGGTATCTCTAGTTTATGATTTGCAGTCTGCTAAAGTTATTCGGTGGTGAAAATTAACCACTACGAAATGGGCAGAGGCAGCAAGCTGCTGATCTTGTTAGTTAGCTTTTACATATGCAACCGTCTGTTAACACAGCTGAACAAATCTTTGCTTGATGCAAGACATTTTTGGAGGACAAGCACCTTTTTAAAATATCATTCCTTAGTCTTTAGCCTGCAATATGGACAGAGTATGTCAGAATTTTTTCCCTTTGCAATGCTGTCTTTCCACCTTATGACATTACAGTCACCAGCAAGAAATGGAAAAAGTCCTATACTTTGGTAGAAATTACCAATGTGCAAGCCACAAAGGTCCTGCTTAAAAGGCTTGGCAAGGTGTGATACCTCCCGTGGTCTTCCCCAAAAAATAATTTTGTGGTCAAGAAGGCCAACGGCCCTCCATAAAAGAAGGACATTGAGGCCCTGGAGCACGTCCAGAGAAGGGCTATGAAGCTGGTACAGGGCCTGGAGCACAAGGCCTGTGAGGAGCGGCTGAGGGAGCTGGGGGAGTCTGGTCTAATGAAGAGACCTTCAGGGGTCTCAGGGGAGACCTTACTGATAAACTTCCTAAAGGAAGGTGTGGGGAGCTGGGGTTCTTTATTGACTTTATGTCCTGCACATACGCATGAAGCTTCAGCCTCTCAGTCAATCCAATGCTTTACAGCAGGAATGGTATTAATGTCTGGAGCACAGCAAGGATTACCACTGATTTGTTCAGAGATACCTCTATAAGGCACCCAGAAAAACCTTCAACCAGGGGACAGTTTCTGCACATGCTTTGCTCTTGTGCCATTCAGCCACGCTGACTCAGAGTGGCTTAAATTTCCTGAACAGAGCTTTAAGAAGTAACTCAGTTTCTAACCAAACAGCAGAAAGCAAGCCAAACTTGACAAAAAGATGGACTGCCTTTGTTATTTCATTTTGGGCATTTGGTGCTTTGGATTTCTATTTTTGTTTAATATTCACATGAATATTAGTTTTCTTGAAATGCCGTGAAACCTGCCAAGCACAAAAGCTCTGCGGGGTGAGGAGCACAGCAAAACCACTGTAGGATGTTGCAATCCGGAGTTGCTTCAGTCCCACCAGCAATGCACCAGGCCAGCAAATCCTCACTCAGTGGTGACGCAAAAGCTGTCCTTAGCCAGAGGCTTAAAGGCAGATTTTTCTTTGGGCCAATGAGGGTATAACCATGATTGTAGAAGCAGCATCTAGCTGGGGAATGACTCTCAGCAGAGAAATAGAAATCTTCCAGTTAGAAAGGAAGTGAGTCGTACCATTTTTTTTCTTCTCATGTGCTCAGCACTGATAACAATATTTTCTCAGTGTTAGTCAGTCGCTCCTCCAAGCCCCTGTTGTGTTTCACAGGACGCTGGTTACTCACCAGGACCTTTTAGGAGCTAAGCTGCCTGGCAGAGATGGGGCTCTCTTGCCTCTTCCACCAGGATGGGTCCCAGCAACACTTCCTAGAAGGGGACGAGGGAATTTTCTTCTCTAGAGAGTATAACAAAATTGGCTTTCTACCTCCAAACCAGAAAAAGAGAACAGACAAGCAGAAATACCAAAGTCGCAGGCTTTCTTTGCTCTATCATCCTGCGTGTAACACACACATTACATATAGAGGATGTTTCTGTATTCCTGCTGCTCCTACACCTGCCAAAGGGCTGTAGTTGCATTGCATTTATGTAGCTCACTGCATGAAGAAACTTGGGCTCCCTGTGCTGGGTACTGCTACCACGACAGCTCCTGTATGGGCCGATGCCATTATCGGATCACAACTGCACTTCTCCAGCATCCCCCCTTCTGTTTTGATCCTGGGGGGCTGGTAAGTAAGCAGCAGGCACAGGAGTGCTAATATTACACTCAAATAAACAAGCAGTGATCTCTACCATCTTTTCACCACGCTCTTCTCCAGTTTTTTGTAGCTGCTTTTTTTCTTTCCAGAGGACATAAATTGCATACTATCTCTCATTAACTTTACTGTACTTCTTTACATTTACCAAATGCAACTATCAGCCAGAAAAATAAAACAAAACAAAACAAAACAGAGGTATAGAACACATTACTAGAACCTACACTCAGTTTTTACTTAGAAAGCAACTATATCTGGCAGAAATACTTTTGAAACTGTCTTCTGCTCTTCTGCTAGGAACACAAAGAAACAGAGCACTTCCCAGCAGCCCTGATCCATAGGTGTAGAAGACAGGGGTCTCTTTCTATAAATTTCCATTTATGGAGAATTTCCAGAAGATGAGGCATTTTCCAGTTTTCTGACATTCTTGCCTGCCTCTGCTTATACAGAAGTACTGGCGGTCACTGCTTCCTGTTACAGAGATATTGCCATTCCTGTTGTTAGCATACATAATCTTATGTTTAGTAAAAGTGCCACAGTTTATGTACAACTTTTTCTTCCTATTCCATAGTTCTAGAGAATTTTTCACACATTTCATTATTATTTTTTGTCATGGATTTTTGAAGTGATTTAATAAAGCTCTATCTCAAAGAGTGGCCATTTTTGCTTCTGCATTAGCTCTTCCAGAAACAATGCCACATCTTCTCTTGAACCATCAGTCCTCTAGTGCTTCTGTACTTCACAGGCACTTCTACATCCTCGCCAAAGGATTTGGAACAAAACCAAGTTTAGAACTTCAGAAAAATTCCTTAGTTAGCAATAATGGAAAAAATATATATATCTTCAGACTTCTCAGTGCTTAGCAATGACTTCATGTTTTGCATGTGTTGAGGGAGTATGTAGCAAAATAATAACATGCAGAACAAAGAGATCGGAAGGCAGTGAAGAAATTAGAGCTGAGTTCCTTTCTAGATGATATGGAAAGGTGTATTATGACAGGGTAATACTTCAGAAATGCTCTAATTAAATTGTTTTGTTTTTTCTGAATATTGTTTTACACTCAAATACAAAAGCACTAAAGGATAGTAGTAAGATAAACTGATCTATAAAAAGATATTTCCCTCTCTCTCAAACAAAAAGAGTGTTAAGTGCTTGAACCCAGGCATGATAATGCAGCTCAACCATCAGCTCTAGCCTCTAGACTTCAGAAAACATTTTACCATCTTACACAATGCCTCAAAGCTCAAACTTCCTCCTCTTTCCTATCCGAAGAGAACCCAAAGAACAAAATCACCCTTCTCTCAAAGCAAAACAAGAACCCACACTCAGCCTCATGCCAAAAACCATTGTATTTTGATCACCTACACCCAAGAAACATTGTCCTGTCTGGAATTAATATTAAAATCAAAGGATACCATTGTTTACAAAACATCATACTGGTGACTATATTTCTGCTGCACTAGAGGGAAAAAAAAAAAAACACAACACATTTAAGTGAAAAAATAAAGCTAAAAATAACAGATCAACACAGAATCGAGTCTCTAGGGATTCTAACATTTATTTTTATTTTGTTTTAAGTTGCTACTGTTTGCTTTGAGTACATTACCCTTCAATTGCCAGGATTTCGTTCCTAAAGGCTCCTAGCTGGGTACTGGTGGCAAAAGAATTTCTGGAATGTAAATTTTCTTTCTGCTTCTATCAAAAGACCTCTGCCCATTACGGCTGACAAGTTCCTAGTGATAGAACATGCAAACACTTCTATGCTGTAAAGAATAAAGAGCACATTTAAAAGATTTTCCCTTTTTTTACCATGTATGGGTTCTTGTTTCACTTCTTCCTGCTTCCCATACATACAAAGAATGTGCATCCATCTATTTTTAGCAAATATTCTGTCAAACTAACTTGGTGTTTCCGGTGTGGAAAACACTGGGGGACATGAAACGTAGAATTGCTATTTACAGAACCCAGACGTTCTGTATTGACAGCAAGAAGGTTGAGGAGACCAGTGTAGGGCCGATACTACTGACAAAAAGCAGTTTTCGACACCCACTAACTTCCTAGTCAAGAAAAAAGCTGACAAAAGTAAGGTAACCACGCTTAAATCAACTCCTTTTGATCAATTTGACTCATCTGACACGTTTACCACGATCACGTCTTCGCTGTGTCCCTTCTGACCCCTCTCTCCGCTCGTAAACCAAGCCCCGGGGCTGCCCCAGCAGAGCACACCGCTGGGCGCTGCGGAGCCTTGGAGGCCGCCTGCTCTCACACAGCCAGCTGGCTCGCACAGCAGGCCCACCAAGAGAGGTCAGTCAGCAAAGCCTCTGGGAGAAGGAAGAGAAGAAGCAAAAGAAGATGGTGAAGAGGGCAGATTAAAATTTTCCTGGCTAGAAATGTCACTATCATCTCGTTTGTGCCTGAAACTTTTAGGAGGCATTAAGCTGAAAGTATGGAACTCTAAATGGGCATCAAATCACCATTAAAAAAAAAAAAAAAAAAAAAAAAGATTTTAAGTCTACTGTTCCCTAAGCATGACACCTACTTAAACATTAAATGTTTCCAGGATTAGTAGAAAACCGATAGAGAGCTTATGATGGACTTGTATTATCTTGCAGACACCCAAGTACAGTAAAGTCCTTGAGACAATCTTTACATGCAGCACCCAGAGCACAACAGTGACAGCCCCAGGGTCAGGACGTAAACTAAAGAATTAGGCAGAAGTGGAGATCAAACATGAACAGGACAAAAATTCTCCTGGAACAGCAAACCTGTTATTTTTTTATTAGGTTACTAATAAAAGGTTTTCTACAACTACAAAAAATGCTCTAAAAAGGTATCACACACCAACAATACAGCTTCATTCCAACATGGGTCCAGTGATGTAGCATTGGTAGAGCAGATTTCCCTCATGGCTTACCATACAAAGATCATGATTTTGCCTTGTGAACTTTGTTCTTGAACAACTTGCTCATCTTTGCCCTTCAGGAATGTTTTGCATCTTCCCGTGTGTTTTTATAGCAATTTAACAATTTCTAAATGACAACTTGTAATACACGGTTTTCCATTCTATCTTCCTTGAATTTAGGAGCTCATCTCATATTTTTAAGTCTGAGTACACTTTCATGCCATCCTTTCTTGAGTGTATTACACTGCTGAAGTTTTTAATCACAAATGTAAAATAAAGATTACTGAAGTCCCTTTCACAAAGCACAACTGGAATGCTGGTACTTACGATCAAAAGAAGTGATTATTTTCACCATTCATTTCAATAGTGTGCTCTGAAGGAACCCATTGTGTTCAAATATTAAGGCTATAACATCATAAATGAATAAAACATCTTGGCCTTATTGCTAACACCAGCAACAGCCACTCTCTGTAAAAAGATAGAGCATCTATTGAAAGGCAAAAAACTACAAGCGACAGATCTAAGCCAAGGTCACTTCTAAGTCTCTAATACCAGCATGTGGGAAAAGGGAAAGGTGATTTGCAGATATCACTACAAAAAGCACTTAACGGGATTATAGAGACATAAAACACATCTGGTCCATAACCAAGAGCAAAGACTATTTGCTTCATTAAGGATTTTGCTGATTAAGGCCCATTCGTAGCAAAAACTTGAACACCATGAAGAGGTAGAGTTTCTAATTCTGTATTAAAAAAAATAGAAAAAAAAATGTATTAAAAAAAAATGTATTAAAAAAAAAAATGTATTAAAAAAAAAATGTTGCTAGCTTGGAAACACAGTAAGGAGTTGGTGTTCTTCAGAACTGAAATACTCAAATTGGCATTCTAAGAGATGCTAAAGATGTATAGAGGTTCAAGGGGGAGAAGAGGGCACATACTGTAAAGAGAAAGCCATAAATTACAACTGGGTTGAGGAAATCGTCCAGACAGAAAAAGGAGACTATGTATGACGAGTACTGCTGAGAAGTGCATGGGCTCGCCCTGTTCTTGTCTCCTTCTAGTCCACGTGCCTGCTTTTTGGAGTGATAAGCAGTCTCCCTGTCTGATACAGTACCAGTGCTGTTAAAAGTTTCTTGCTATTCCTTTGGCTTCCCAGGTCTCACTTTTCCAGTGATCTTACTCTTATTGATGTTATTCAGGGGGTATTTCTCCTGAGGTATTTAGGTGAATATATATATATATATATATATAATATAGCTCATATATATATATATATATATATGAGCTATATTTACATACGAGCAATTTCATTCTCTCAACTTAGGACTGTAATAATTTCACCGTGAGGTAAACAAAGATGTAACCTTGTAAGATTTTTGCTTTAGTCAATCACCCCTAGAGTTTCAGCAAGTTATTCCAAAACAACACATGGAACAACAAACACTGCTCATGCAGCTTCCAAGTATGGTTTTTGCAAGATAAGCAAGGATAAAAATATTTCAATTTGCGTAGCTTATTATAGTAGTGTGATTTTGTTTCTCTATTTAAGGCACATAAACATTACAAAATAGCTTGAAATCAGCATTCAAGATATCTGATGTATACTTCGGCACTCATTCTACGCATCTGACTAAAGAATTGCAGAAGTATTCATCAAATACACTGATTTGTATGTGCAAGCTCTTGCTATATTATCTATTTGGGAAATGAAAACTATCTAATATTTACAGTACTGAATCACCACAAAAAGTAACACTGCTTCATCCAAAGTTCATCAAAATCCCCCCCCCCAGCCCCATAAAAAATAGTTGAGGACTGTTGTCCAGTAAGAAATATTAACATGCAATGTCTCCTGCCCATGAAAGTAACTTTTTCTTCAACTCATGGATATTCAGTGTATTTAAATAGTATCGAAGGCCAATCCGTCCTAACATTTAGCACAATTGTGAAGACCTAAGATTTTTAGATCAGTGAAATGGATCAGCATTACAGAAATCACTATTACACACAAAATAACAGCCTCCAAGACAAAAGTCATTTTTGTCCGTAATGATGATTAAATCACTTTTATTCCCATTTAAAATATACAGCTTTGAAAAATTACGCATCATACATTCAAACATGAATTGCATTCTTAAGTGTCCTGATACCCAGCTATCCTGTCGCTGGCCAGTGTAATACAATAATCTCTCAACACTCTACTTTTGGCCACGAGAGAAAATTCTCCAGAAATAAACATTTATTATCTGATATTGCAGCTTCTCCTTAAACACTTAGAGTTACAAGTCAATTCCAGTAGGTCTCTGCTTCCTAAACACTGCTTCTTGTTCCTGTAAGAAAAAAAAAGTCCACAAAGATTCCTAAAAGGGCAAAAAAAAAGGTCAGCTATTTTAGAAATAGCATTAATAAGAGTTGATTCAGCAGTGTCAAAAATAACCATTAAAGCTAGTATTCCCACTCAAAAGCGGTTCAAGTAAGCTCACTAACAATGCCATGAACTTTAACAGTCTTTAGGAAGTAACTTGAAACCTTTAGAAAAACATTGATACAAACGGTATCATTAGAACAGCAGTACTGTTATAGACACTTAGTACCACGGCGATGAGGCATAACCCACAGCCCGCTTGAAAAAGCACTGCTACAGGAAAGTCCTTATGGTAAGGTTTTGATAAATTTTCAAAGGGCATATTGACTTATTTAAACCTTAGTAACTGCTCCCTGCAGGGTATGCAATGAAATCCACTGCTCCACTTTGAGGTGAGTGTTATTACTGCACAATTTGGTGTTACTTATAACACCAACGATCTGACAGGCATTTGTTAGACCATAACGTCCCTGCTCTGCAGTGCTCCCAGTCTTAGCTAACATACAACTCAGCAGGGTAAGCATGAGCCGGAAACAGCAGCAAGTGTCATACGGTGTATTGAAACTGTTAATGGACAGGTAGGAGAGCAGAACAGGAGGAGGGAAAAGTCACTGTTTTTAAATCTGTAAATTTGCTCAATTTTACAGGCTGCACAAAGTGTAGAAAAAAATCTAATTGCAATTAGCCCTAATTTAACTTAAGCCAACATCTGCATTACTGTATCAGGACTGGAGAAAAAGTGTTTATCAATGTATTAAAAAAATGAAGTTAACAGTTTGCTGTAATATCCTCACTTAAGAGAAAACCAACACAGGTCATTTAAAGTTGATAATTTTTATTTACAGTTTTGTTGGCAAAAGGCAGTGGGAAAGTTTAAAACATTTTAAACAGAGGACACTGTATCACTGTACAGTATGATGTATCAGTTCACAATTTGTATCCTCAGGATCCAGCTGATCAAATAAAGCTTATCAGAACTTCAAGAAGCATAATCTGCACCAGCTCCATTAGTATACTGCCAAAAAATACTTCAGGCCGTTTCTAAGTCAACACAATCACCATTTAAAATGAAGTTCTGGTAAAGAACATTCCCTTTGATTTCATACTGTACCTGGTATCAACGTGCCCACTTATACTTGCACACTGGCAAAGCAGTTACGCTTCCTACTTTTAGTTGAAATATACCATCTCATTTTCTGTGAATTCAGCTGTCAGGTAATTACAAACTACTCTGAATATTTTACTGTGATAATAGTCAAGATTGGAGTAGATGAGATTGAAGGAAAATACTCCTGGTATATCACATGCCCCTCAGAATCAGCTGGGTAACCATAAACATCCTGTTTAAGAATTCTATTCAAAAAGGAGAAAAAAATGTAGTCAGTTTTCACTTTGTCACATAGATTTTAATCCGCACTTGAGCTTTTTAATTCATTCTTCTAAATCAAGAGTGTTTAGTTCTTCTTCTAGTTCATCCAAGTCCTCGCCAGTAAAAAGATTTTCATCAACTGGAACTGCATCAATTACTCCATTTTCCAACTCCCCATCTCCATCATTATCTTCCTCTAAATCGTTCTGCTCACTGACGTTTATCTCACCGCCAGAAGCTTCACTTAATTTATTATCTGAAAATAATGAAAATATTGATTTTACACATGACAATGTCAAAAATTTCTTAATCAGTAGTCCACAATCCTACTGAAGAGGCTCGGAAATTTTTGAAATAATCACTTTTTATATCGTTTCAATTTACATATGCAAACTAAATTGCATGTATCCAATTAATACACAGGCTTGGATCATTAATTAGAACAGGCTTAAAAAAACACAAACTCAAACACTAACTACTATTATTGTAACTGAGTCAAACAATGAGTTACTCCCAATTCAACACCTGCACTTTAAAGACTTTTTTAAGGTTAAACTTTAAAAACTTTAAACCTTTTTTAAGGTTAAACCTTAAAAATTGGGGTATGTATTCTACAAGCAGAGAACAATAAAGTCTTTACTTGAAGAAATTACAAGTTAATCTAAGATATGTAGAAAAATATTAAGAGAAGCTTGTATTTCTTGACATTATTCATTTGTCTGTTTACTAAATTTAAAGATGGAGGAATTGCCCAAATAAACAGGTGTTGCATGGATTTTCTTAAAGTGGTCAAACACACTACCTTTTATTTAAAGTTGAATTTCAGAAAAATTTGAAGTGTATAGAATTTGCTAGAAGCAATACCTTCAGTAACGACAAACACCATGATCATATTTTTTTAAATTAATAAAATAACAAATGATGCTTTTTGGAGAATCAAAAACTCATTTCTACCTGATTTTTGGGGAGCATTTAACAATTCATTCCCTTAGAAGTGACGCCTAAATAATGAACTTACCGTCTTTTTCTATTGAAGTGTATGTGCTGAATCGCTCAGGACTAGCCACAGTAATACCAGTCTCATCAACAGCCTTTGGGACATAGAGGCTCAAATCCACATCGTTTATGCACACAGGATCTTCCATCTGAAAAGTACACCAAGATGCTCTCTATAAATGATGCTTCCACAGAATTTCTAATTTCAGCAGTTTTTCTACACGTTTTTTTCATCTTCCTTTTTGACACCAAAACTGAGAAAAATATATTCTGTAGTAGTGTTCAATTGTGAACCCAGCACATTAATTGCACTGTAAGAGTTGCACTCTCAAATTAAGTTTTACTAAGCTCTCCAAAAAAACTTACAAAGCTTGCATGTAAATTGCAATATTGTAACTTGAAATATTATTTGAGTTGCCCGTGTTCTTTACCTCATCATCATCTCCTGTTCCTTGAGTATAGCGGGTATCATCTGCTTCTTCATCATCTGCATCAACCAACTCTGGTCGGAACTCAAATACTTCACGTCCACTAATCTAGTAACAGAAAGAAATCTGATTTATCACTTCACAGAATTCTAAATGCCATTAAGGAAAATTAAAGAAAAAAAAACAAAAACAAAAGCAAAACAATTCCAAGGCAGCTACCTTAATGCAAAACTCATTTACTCTTTCTTCTTATATTAAGAATTGAAGTGTAGAACGTACCACCAATGCTTTGCCCGCTTTAAAGTCTGCTTTCCTCCTTTCCATATCTTGCTCAGCCTTATCAATTTTTTCTTGTCTTTTTCTTCTCTTCCATGCAATGAAACACTCTAAAGTGATTTTGGTAACATTTGGTCCTAAGGCAGCACGCTGTCAAGTAAAAAGACTGATTAATGGTAGAAATTGTTTCCAAAGGCTATATATTAAATTAAAGATTTAATTGCTCTTTTCCAGAACCTAATTAAAAACATTTCTTTCTAATTCCTTTTGCACTCTTACCACTGTTAAACATGCCCCATCAACATAAAGTTTGACTCCACGCACGATTTTCCAGTTAGTGAGATGAGCTGACATGAAAGCTAACACGAAAAGCGTAGGAGGAAAGAAACCAACGGCATTAGTTTAGGTTCTCCTCAAACTGACACTGTCAGGCAATGGTGCCAGAAGCAGAGCTGCAAAGTCTTTAGGAGGCCCCGTCCTTAGTGTTGCTTCCTCACGATTTGAGTTATGCGACAACCAAGGAAGCAGTGAACTGAGGATGAGGAAGGCCCATAGAAGCAGTTGTAACAGATAAAAAGAGAAAAAGCAAGAAAGAGAAAGCCTCGAAAACAGGATTAGGGATATCCACCCTAACAGTAAATATTCAGACCTAATTTTTAAAATTACTTACTGAAATAAAAACCATGAATTAATTGCTATGTATCCCTCACCCTAGCTCACAGAGCCTCTAAAAACATTTTATACTTTTCAATTATTCATTAGGAAGTTATTTACAATTTTATCTTCTTTTCAGTATAATGAAAACAAACACCACCAACAGGTACCTTGTTGACAACTTTACCTCTTTTTCTATTAGATCTTCTAAGGAAATTTCGTCTTGCTTTTCCTCCTTCTTTTTGTCTTTTTTTAATACAAAACCTGGAGGGAGTGCATGGCGATACATACAATTGTCTCCACCACCCGGACAGACCCAAAACCATCCATATTTGTTGTTTTCAATAGCATCAAGAAAGTATTTGCAGACCTGCATAAAACAAAGGTCACTAGCACTGCATTCTCTTTCAGCCCCATTTATACTAGTATAGCTACTACATAAGTACAGTAAATCAGCCATGTGCACTCAAAAATGAAGATAAGAAACGTGTGAAATGCAATGGTATTAAAAAAGGGTAGACAAAGGAAGTGCAGCTAATTATCTAAAGCTATCAGGTATTCCAATGGCTTTTTTCCCTCATTATCAATCTGAGAAAGATGGGATGACTCAGAAGACTGACAACTGGGTACTTCGTAAACCGAGCAGCACAGGTAAGAAAAAGCATGCTAACAATCTTTCTATTCAAGCCCACCAATGCCAGTGTACTTTTAATCAAAATAAATGTAACCAATCTCAGATGTTACACGTTCCAGCTCATGATCCTGAGGTAAAGATATACCATTCTGGAGCTTTCCACAAGGAATTCATAACACAGCCCCAGAATTTAATTTTTTTGCACATTTAGGAAGAATCAATAGAATATGTAATTATTTGGTATTGAAAATAAGGTGAATAGTCCCAAAAAACAGCAGAAAGGTATCATAGCATTTAGCACACAAACTAAAGAATACTCTTCAAGTAAGAGATCAGGAACTATAAATGACTGAACTAGCTTCTCTCTGCTGCTAATTAACACATACTACAACTCAAGGAAAAAAAAGGACAAAAAGACATACTATTTGAGTTTTGGGTTTTTTCTTTTCCGCCTCACCATGCTTCTTGTTCACCACCTCTTCTAGCTTCTTTTCATCCCAGTTATCCATTGTATCTAGAACAAGACAACAGGTCATTTCACAAACATGCCAAACACTAAACAGCACCGTCCTGTGGCTTTTCCTCTGAATAGCAGTTTTAATCAGTAATTCTTACATTTTAGTTAATCTACAGAATGGGAGATAAATTCAGACTTCTGTAGTGAACTTGTCAGACTTTCCTGTGATGCTCACAAGACCTTTTCCTCAAAAACCTTAGAAGCTTATCTTTTGACATGCATAAAGTGTGTTTCAGTTAAAGACTAAGAAACATGTCATCCCATATGTACATTATCTGGAATGGAAAGGGGGAGAGAAGAACAAGATGACAGAATAAAAGAGAAGGCTGGACGCTAACATCCAGAAGAACAGACAACATAACTGAATACCAAACATACCAAATTTTCAGTGTTAAAAGGATGTGCCATCAAAGGAAGCAAGATTATTAACAGTAACAGTAGAACAGTAGCATCTATAGGATCCAATCACACTAATGTAGGATGACAGAAGCTACAATTTACATAGGGTCAGAGACTTCATCTGTTGTGGAAAACCAGAATAATTTATTTTAATATACAATCCCTAACCTTTGTAAGGGAAAGCAAAACCCAGAGTACTTTGCCAGCAAATGATTTGGGAAAAGGAAATGAAAACTCAGAAAAAAATCCCAAGCAGCTTGAATTCAAAAACCACATCCAACTGGCAAACATTAGAAACAGTTCTCTCAGTCAGCTATGGTTGCTCACCACACTTGTCCCTTACGCACTCACATTTTGGAGAATTTGCACAAAATTAGCAACTACAATAAAGATTAAACACCATACAAACTGCTACTTGTATAACATAACGCTTCACACAGCAGGGTTTAAAATACACCACTCAAGACCATTATGTGATACTTTATCAAAATATCTTCAAAAAAATACTTCTAAGAAAGCTTTTAAAATCATGTTTCACTGTTGTTCTTCCTTTCAAACAGCAGTATGGGTTGCCTTGGTCTTCAGCATCATATAATGCAACACAACTCATTTAATCTTAACAATACAACTGCAAAACCAGAATAGCCACCTTTTATCTATCATTTCATAGAAGCATTATATACCTTTCTCAAGGTCTTCATCTCTTGCATCAATGTAGACACTTCGTTTTTCACACTTTCTTTCCAAAGACAAATCATGAGAAAACTTGCACTTGTCTCCTTTAGAGCACTGCCCTTGCTTGAAGAAAGCACAAACTACAGATTTGGGATCAGCACCTGAGTGAAGAAAATTGTCATATTTTAGTGATTTTTATAAGGTAAACACTAATCTGGAGCAAAAGCTACATCTTAAAAGTTCTGAGACACAATGGCTAGGATCCCGTCTTTAGGATCTGCATAGAATGAAAACATGTTAAACATTAAAGTTATTTCATGTGGAGTTCAGCACCTCTCCTTCCTTCAAGCAGATAGAGGTGTCATTATAGTTCATACAGTGGGGTATTTGGACTGAATTTCAAAGCTGACATTTGACTATTTAATTAACTGTGGCAGAAGTGTGTGCCTGAACAAACTATTCGCATACCAGATAGCACGCTATGCAAAATCTTCCCTATACAACAAACTGTTTTTGCCTCTAATGCATGTCATAGCATCTTTTCAATGTCAATGTTTCTGTAATATAATCAGTAACATGCTGGAATAAATTTCATTAACCTAAACCACACCCATCCAGATCATTTACTTTCTTTTATAAAGAAATCAGGTGGCTGGTCATGGCCTCCAAAATAAACATGTTGTTACAGTATGAACTGTTCAACCACTAACTACGATTTTGAAGTAAACACCATCACACTGACATAATTATTTGACCATCAGGAAGTAAGAAATGAAAAGTGGTAGAAACATATCTACTGGACAAGTATTTACAAGTCCTGTCGATATCAATATAGCCTTCAGTATTCTAAAGATCCAGTAACCCCATAGGAGTTCCTAATAAAATGCCAAGCAGACAAAATACTATGTACACTATATAAAGAAATGACCTATCTACTTGGCAGTGAGCCAGCCAGCGAGCTGGCATTTTTAGCAGGTTATTTTACCTGAAGTAGACGTATGAAAACAGTACATAAAGGAAGTTTCAGTTGCTCATACCTTTGCTAATTTTCTGTGCAGCAACCACGGGCTTGAAGAGTTCATTTAATTCTTGTAGTTCTTTTTTCTTATCTTCTTTCTTTAATTTCTTTTCACTTTCTGTTTGAGCAGCCTACAATGACCCCAATTTGAAATTATTAATAGAAAATTAGAATGCCATTACTCACTTTATATGAATGGTAAATTAAAATAGCACAGCACATCATTCTCAATTAGCAAGGGAGGGGAGTGCAGACAGGGAGCCTGTGATTTCTTCGTTTTTTAGAACTCCTGTCCTTTTATGAACGGAGAACGCCATCTAGTGGCAGTGACATTTCAAACAGAAAACACTTCAAATAGAATCTGTTAAAGGTCTGGGATGCTGCTACCTCTACTCCACCTTTACCAGCTCGTAAACCAAGTGCAAGATGGACAATGAGGAAAGGAAAAGTTAGCTACTCTTTTGTGATGCTTTAGCAGCGCAACTAATCTATCCAGGTACTTCAAGATCCATGCAAAAAGCTTCTCTTTTGTATCCCATGTGCTATTTTATTCTTGTCACGTATACCAGTAGCATGGCCACAGTATTTGTCTGTAGAAGTAGCAAACTACTTTTGGAACACTATTTGTTTAAACCTATATGGACTTGACAAATTAATGTTTCAACAATAACCAGTAGTTTATAAACAAAAACATCTATTTATTTATTTTTTTCGATTCACCCTAGGATTCCAGAAGCATGAAGATGAAAATAGCTGTTTTTTTTTTTTTTTTTTTTTTTTTTTAAATCTTGACAGATTTAAATACTGAAAAGTATTTTACAAAATAAGACAGGCATTAACTGTCCTGAAACTAGCTTCTAACATCCACCAGTTAATAGCTAAGAGTATTTGAGGAACAAATTATTTTTGACTGATTAATTTACATATAGTATTGTTGTAAGTGCTACAGGATTCAGGGACTTGAGAGAGAAATTTCAGAAGGACTGCCTGAGTAGTATCTATGCTTTCAAAGTGACATCAAATAATCCTTACCACTTCAAGAATTTTACATCTCATGACATGAGCATCAACATTAAAGTTGCATTTGTCATTTATTAGATTATCCTAATGCTATGTAAGGAATTCAACACCAGTTATGACATCATGAGGTTAGCTGCCGCAAATGTCATTATTCTGTAGGCTTATTCGTTTAACAGGAAGCTGTGTGAATACCTAGCAGCTAACTTCTCTAGCGCTGTAGCAGCAAGACCTGGCTTGCATCCATTGGAGTAATATTTCTATGAAATCTGTGCTTTCTGACTAAGCAAAACACTGTAACTCAGCCATTCTAACATTTTACTTCATGATACAAAACAAGAGCAAAGCAGTAGTAGCAGTGGCTCCGAACTTCAGTTTCTCTGACCAGTTTATCAATTAGACATGTAATTGTAAGACTTGTTTCCACTTGAAATTATAGTAAGTACTTCCATGGGTAGAACAACAAGCACATGAGTTTGTAACTGTTTCAAACTTTATCTCAATGCCCAACTAAATACGAATTATTTTTATTTTTCGTGATTTGCTATTTCTTAGATTAGGTGAGAATCGAAAAAAAAAAAAAGAGCATTTGAACTTGTTTTCTACTCGAGTATCATGTGACAATCAGTACGTAGGGTAAAGATGATTCCACTACCCAGTAGGAAAAGCGTTACAGATGCAATGCTTACCTGGCGTGGATTTTGCTGACCAAATTTAACCTGGTGAGTCACAGCCTTGATAAATTTCTGTTGTTTTGCACCTTTTTTGTTCTTTAAGCCAAAGGTTTTGTCCTATAAGTCAAAAGATGAGCACAAATTATTTAAGACTGACCAATAGTTAGAACAAATTCACGTTATTACAAAATAAAATAAAAAAATACCTCCCCCCCCCAAAAAAAAAAACATAACAAAACCCTTGCCACTCCTCTCAGACTGTTAGTTAAACACAAATTTAGTGCCATTTAGCACATCTAGCAACATGACCAATAGAAGAAACAAGATGGACAGCATTCCCCATTTGTACAATCTTTAAAATTCGCTTTTCCAAAGACAGGACTAAATACTGCTGTTTTGTGAGCTATTGCTTTTCTCCCCAGATCCAATCACGTCCAAATATTAATGCATGTGTTTGCACGCAGTGTTTTAAGACTCCTCAAGACAAATAGGCAAGATCTTTTTGATTACAAGCTACAACTGGAAAATAAAACCTGAATAGTCATAAACACTGTCTTTTCCTTCTATCTGCTTGAAACCACCTACTATTTCCCTCTTCAAGTATTCATACATAAATCTTTGATCTTCACGTCATGCAGGTCAACACTGCCGCATTAAACATTTTCCTCTTTTTCCCCCAAGTATTTTGTACTGATTTATTTAAGTGTTTCCCCCACATCCAGTCCAGACGTGTGTTTGTATATCCTAAACTCCGCTGCAATAAGCTGCTGTTTACACCGCCTGAGCCAAATCTTCCTCCACATCTTCAGTTTTACTACTAGAAACAAGTTTCTATACCAAACCTGTTAAAGTTTTCATTAAAAGAAAAAGGATGGCTCTGTTTCACACACGGATCTGAAACAGCAATTGCTGTTTGTAGCTGAAATACCGCACTTAAAACCTATCTGTGCCTTTGATTTGATAGCTTTTTTTCTTTTTTTTTAATTACCCGACATAAAAGTGGAATTACCCCACACAGCCGGACCCAGCAACGACACCAGAACCCCCCCCCCCCCCCCCCCGCGGCGCTGTCGGGCCCGGCCTCACCTCGATGATCTTCTCCTTCTTCTTCTGGTCCGCCTTCTTGCTGCCCCCCGCCGGCTGCTGCTGCTTCTTGGGGGGCATGGCGGGCGGGGAAGGGGGAAGGAAAGGGGAAGGGAAGGGAAAAAGACCGGGACAGGACGGGACGGGCCCGGCCGGGACAGCGCCGCCGCCGCCGCCGCCGGGGAGGCCGCACCGGAAAGCGGCGGTGCCGCGGGGCAGGCTGGGAAGGCAGCGCCCGGTGCGTCCCGGCAGGCCGCGCGCCGCCGGGCGGGGAGGCGCCAAGCGGCGCGGGGCGCTGAGGCGCCGCCGCCATCTTGGGCAGCCTCCCGCAGGCTGTGGTGGCGCAGAGAGGGGATGGGGGAGCCTGCCCGCAGCAGCCGGGGGCTCGGGGAGGAATGTGTCTTGTGGAGATGAAGCGCGTTGGGCAGGGTGATGGTTTTCGCTGCTCTCTGCCACGTGAAGGAAGATCGCTGCTCTGGGAGTGCCTTCCCACTTAGTGCCAGCTGCAGTTTCCATGCTATCAGTATGTTAGGCAGCCTACAAGCCAGGCAATCACAAGGCAGAGAAAATAATGCTCTCCCAGTCTACTCCAACTTTCAAGTAACACATAAACCTCCAGTCAGCCGCTCCCCACAACTCCACGCTTTTCTCTGAAGACTGCCCTCCAAAAAATTGTACTGAATTTCACAATTTTTTGGTGCATTGAAGCCCAGTTGCTAGGGCTTGAAGGGAGAGAACGTGTGCTACTGTAAGGAGCTTCGTTGGAGCATTAGCTACTCAGTGGAACTCTACTAAATAAACAATCACTTGTAAATAAGGCGTCTGACTGCAGAAGGCAGCCTGCACCTCAGTGCAGTCTGCCTGGGCCAGGTTTTAGCCTGTTAAACAGTGGCAGCCTGCCTGAGAGGAGATAAGCTTTCAGTTCATCTTACTAAGTGCCAAGGCTGGATTTGGGTTCCTCTGAGAATGACACATCTTTCTGTAGAAAGGGTGTAAGAAACCTGAATGAACTCCAAATGAGACAACATGAACATCAAAATAAGACAACAGGCAGTTTTACCAAGAGAGCTGTTCTTACCAGAATTTACACACCTGATGATCTGCAACAGAAGCCATTCTGTTAGTTTAAGAAAGGATCCTGATTTTTCAGACTGCTGAGCTAAATAACTACCAGCTATAATACATGTCACTGCTTGCATGCTCAAAAAAAAAAAAAAAAAAAAAAAAAAAAAAAAAAAAAAAAAGTTTATCTTTGCCTTTTCTAATCACTAGATTAGAATTACTGAAGTTGCAAGCTGGGAGAACATTGCTGATGGTTGGGAATTTGAGACTAGTATTTCTGTGCCTTCCCTGCCTTACTGACCTGCAGCCTGTGTGCCCCTGACACGCACTCCATCTGGAGTGAATTGCATACATCTTTTTGCAGTTTTGTGGCCTGGATGCAGACATTTGAAATACATCACACCACTTGAGGTGCAATCCCTATAAACTACCAGAGACAGCAAGATAATTCAGGGTCTTGGTTGTCTGTTTCCAGATGTACTTCTTTATGAAATACATACTTAAAAGGGTTATCCATCTCAGCGTGAATAACAGCATTTTATTTCAAGTTCCTGGAAATTTATGCAACTTGGTTCTAGCTGACATTCACCATTAAATTTAGAACTAGCTGATGCTCAAATTGTGAGCTAATACAGATGAGTGCTACCTATGACATTTCATTTTAAAAGGTCTTAAACTAACCATAGAGATACCAGTTGAGGTAATTCTAGTTTCTTTTTTTTTGTTGTTTGTTTGTTTTTTTGTTTTCTTCTTTCTTTTCTTTTTCTGTACCATGACAATTAAGATCCTTACTGGAGTTCTTACTAACACCAATTGCTTTATGAATAATTGAATGAATAACAAATGAGTAACTGAATTTAAAATGTTTATGTGTAGCTCAAGCATCAATTTTACTTTTCAAATTACTGTTTCACCATGTTACGTGTGCATTTTCCACAAATAAAAATGTAAGCTAAATTTAATGCATTGTACTGTTCTTTCCAGTGAAATAAAAATGTTACCATGTACTTATGCTAAATGAGAAAGTAAAGTGAGCATGAACTTACAAAAGTGCAGTCAAAGAAATACAGTTGGCATTTGGTTCTGAACAAGGAGCAATTTTCACTAGCATCAGAAAATCTTGATGCTTCTCATCGTTAGGTATTGCTTTTGTGTTTGAATAATTCACCCCCCAGCAACATTTATGACCCACTTGTTTTCACAGTTGTACTAAAATAATATTTTGGCCCTCTACACCTTTGCCTGATTGTCTTGAACCCCAGTAACAGGTTCAAAGTTGCCATAAAGAGACTGAAAAAGACAACATGAACATAGCATATTCTTCCAAGCTATTCTCTCTTAGGCCAAGCAGAAATAGCGAATTGTCATCAGCTCAGTTCAAGCTACCTTACATATCACAGAATGGTTAAGGTCGGAAGAGACCACTCGACGTCTTCTGGTCCCACCCTCCTATTCAAGCAAGGACACCTAGGGCAAGTTGCCCAGAACCATGTCCAGAAAGCTTTGGAAGATCTCAAAAGACAGACTCCACCTCTCCAGGCAACCTGTTGTCCTGGTTTCAGTTAGGACAGAGTTAATTTTCTTCCTAGTAGCTGGTAGGGCACTATGTTTTGGCTTAGGATGAGAAGAGCGCTGATAACACGCTGATGTTTTAATTGTTGTAGAGCAGTGCTTACACCAAGCCAAGGACGTTTCAGCTTCTCACTCTGTCCTGCCAGTGGGCAGGCTGGGGGTGCAGCAAGAGCTAGGAGGGGACAGACCCAGGACAGCTGACCCAAACTAGCCAAAGGGGTATTCCATCCCATCTGGGGTCATGCTAAACAATACATAGGGGTGGCTATCTTGGGGGGAGGAGGGCTGGACTGCTCGGGGTTAGGCTGGGCATCAGTCAGCGGGTGGTGAGCAATTGCATTGTGCATCACTTGTTCGTACACATTAGTAGTAGTAGTACTATTATCATTATTGTTGTTGTTACTATTTTTCTGTCTTAATAAACTGTCTTTATCTCAACTCACAGGCTTCACTTTCCCACTTCTCTCCTCCATACCAGAGAGGGAGGAGGGAGGGTGAGCAAATGGCTATGTGGTGTTTAGGTGCCAGCCAGGTTAAACCACAACATCTGTGTCAGTGCTCTTTCAGGGACATAGTAAATAACTTCCCAATATTTAGACAGAACCTCTTGTATTTCAGTTTGTGCCTCTTATCCTTCCATTGGTCACCACCAAAACAAGCCTGGCTCCATTTTCTTTGCTCCCCCCATCCCCCCGACTATTTATAATAAGAACTCCTCCGTGTTGAGCAGTGCCACCTCTTCCAGTGTCACAATGAATGTGAAATACTCCAGTCTCTTGATCATCTCACTGGCCTTCCAGTGGACTCTTTCCAGTATGTCCAGGTCTGTCTTCTGCCATGCTGTGCTGTCCCTCCAACAGATACTGGGGCACTGCAAATCACCTACAGGGACCAGGGCTTGTGAACATGTGGCTGTGCTTATGGGGCTATATAGGGTTTCACCTGCTGGGTTTTTTTGGTAAGAGGGCCCACAGCAGACTACCACCGTATCGTCACCCAACTATGTTCTCTCTAACGCTAACCCATAGACTCTCAGTCAAGTCTTCATCCAACACCAGGCAAAGTCCACAAGCTCCAACTCTTCGCTGACAAAAAGGCCAACATTCCCTCTTTATCTTCTCAGCCTATCCTTCCTAAAAAGTCTGAATCCTAATATTTGATTATTATAAGACAGCCCCTATAACCATACTATTCAAACAACAATGTAAAGATATACCTATAGAACACTACTCTCCCCCCTTAACAGAACCTTTTTATAAGAACAAGTGTAACTTAATTGGTTACTTAAGTTACTTAATTTAATTGGTTAATCAAGTGGGGGGTGTTATGGGTAATGGTAAAAGCCACCTGGATAGCATTATTTACTAGTCTCAGAGGGAGAGAAAAGTGCTCCATATACTTTTTCTAAGCAACTGATAAATGGCCTGTAATTCCTGTCAGGGTACTATTGAAAAGTGAGTGTTGTTATAGTTTTTTGCTTGTTTGTTTGCTTATTTATTGTATGTATATTGATATATATATTTTGGGGCTTAGTGGTGGTGAAGTACGAGAAAGGCTTGGGGTAAATTTATGTAGGTTTAGGTTAAGGGAATTTTTTTTTGTTAGTCTGGATTTGTGGGCCGCCTCACATGGTAGAAATAAAAGCTAATGTAAATAGAGCAATGTAAGTGCTGTTTAAAGAGAGTTATTTACCCGTATTAGTGGGGTAAGAACATTTTAAGCTTGATAAGGGTCAAGAAAGACCTGTCTTAGATGTTCTTGAGGTGACTAACTTACTGCTTACTTGTGCTGTATCTTAATTACTGTAGTTTTTCGAATAACCCATTTTATCAATTATCTTTCAAGGCCTGTGGATATGCGAAGGTCCTTCAGGCTTTAAGTTATCTATAAAGGACAATAAAACTTTCTGAAAACATGGCTTAAAAAGAAGGCAATTAACCTAATAAAAAAAGGGTGAAAAAAAAAAAAAAAAACAACACATGACAACAAAACAATTTTTAGAGTTGTGAAGTCTTTATCTTTTTACTTTTGACATGTTAATTGAGAAATTGAAGAGACTTCGGCCTTTAAGATGAGTGATTTAAAATTTCAATATTTTGGAAATTCATCCAATATTGTATACCCTTAAAGTTGTTATGCTGTATAATCCAATTGCAAGGATCTTTTCTGGAACAAAATAGAGGGAACTTAAAAACGTGTTTCTTCCCCTCAGGAAAAAGTAGGAAAGGGAAGAAAGCAAACAGCTTCCAGTAAGTTTTCAACACAACCAAAAAATAAACGGAGGTATGATGAACAGGCAAGCCACAGCCTAGGTACATGTGTGGGGTGAATTTCAGACAAAACCAGGCCCTGTTCTGTCACATATCTGAGGTATTAGACTTGGCTGATGTGAAGAAAAGAAGTTTTGTTTAAGAACAAGGCTGTGCTCAGGGCAGCTGTTGTGCGGCCTGCCATGTGAGGAGAGGGCCCAGCCAAGATGGACGCCATTGCTGCCCCGCTGTGAGGGAAGGCCAGCCTCTTGCTGTGTGGCTGCTGCTTGGTTTGCCTGTGTGCAGTTTTCTAAAAGCAGCATAGAAAAGCAAACTTTTGTTTCCTCTGTGGCAGCATCAGTGGATTTTGAAGCCTAAACGCGTTTTCAAGCCTGCAGAGAAATGGTAAAAGTGGTGGGTAGCAGCCATTTTGAGAAATGGCTGCTAGCTGCTAGCTGCCTCGTTGATACTTGGATTACTGTTAGATCAGTTGCTGTATTAATCTTAACAACAAGAACAAAAAACAAACCACAACCAACCAAAAACCCCACCACACACACACACACAAAATCCACAAAAAAAAAAAAAATCTGAGAGTTACCAATAATCTGCTTTTTCAAGAGAAATAATCTCAATCCGTGCTAAAATCTTGTATTATGTTAGATTAACACCTTTCCTTTATAATTACATGATTGATTAATTGGAGACATGAATATACAAAGAAAGGTGAGGGAAAAGGCCTAGATATGGGCCTACAAGATAGCAAAGATCAATGGGAGCCTGTTGTTGCAGGCCTAGCCTTAAGTCCTGTTACTCAACAGGATCATGGTATTTCCCGCAGTGAAATTATTTAAAGATGGGAGTTAGAACTTTAGAGAAAAAAAAATAAAATTGTTTCTTTTGGTATTAGTCAGGTGTCAGACTATTTAAGTGAGCTTTGTGTGTTAGAGTACCCTCCTTTCTTTGTCATTAGGCCATCATTTATGTTGCAGTGGCAGATAACTAAACACTATAGCTATCAAAAATAGTGCTAAATAATTGTTGTAATAGTGTATTGCACTTAATAAATGATATTTTTTTTTGTAAAAGATTTTGTTTTAGACTTAAATGAAGTAGATATATTCTCTCAATTGGAATTCAGTCCTGTGAAAGCTTGGTGATGGCAGACTTGACCTTGCACAGGAGTGTGATTCTGGCTGGGATTGTTCTATAATTGATAACCTTGGTTATTTGCGACTAATTTCTGACACATGCAATATGTTCCTTGAGTTTCAAACAACAAGTATATAGAAATTCAGTATTATGTTAGTTAATGTTAGCTATCATCTGGTTTTGTCTCTTAAGCCACACAAAAAATGGGAATTTAGTCAATATAATTCCTTTAAATAAATAAGCTTGAGGTATTTCATTATTTTCACTAAACTATTATGGTCAATAGACTTCTTCGCATCTTTTTTTTTTTTTCCTCCCTGAATTGGCACATTCCATAATCCTGTGATGTCTTGTCACAAGTTGAAACCCAGATCATGGTAGGAAGAAATTACTCCTTAGTTCATCAGATGCTGATTATAGAGAGCAGTTACCTTATGTTGGCAGTATTAATTGCATTAGTAAGCAAAATGCTGTTGGAAGGAACATGTCTTGATACAGGAACAGAATATTTTATGTCTACAAACACATTTGTCTACCTCATAATTGCTGCAAGTTACTCCTAACCCTCAGTTAGGCTAATTTCTGCTGATCATGAACTCACAGCTAAGTGCATTTGCAGGGGTAGGAAATATATTTGCATTTACTGAGATATAATTTGTCAGTATGGGATTTTATAAATCTGCATGGCATTCCATTGAAATATTGTCCTAATATCCACCCCTCCTTTAAATCTGTGTAGCAGTAGTTTTCTCTGTTCCGTCTGCTGGGATGCCCCTTACCTGCCCCATCAACTGATGTTTTTTGGGTAAATCTGAGAACCCTAAACACCTCCTTAAAATAATGATGCCTTGTGACACGTGGGGAAAAGAAAGGATTTGTAGAAATCGGCTTTTCCTTAGAATGTCTTTAGAATTCTTAGTGGCTCTCTTCAATTGTTTACCTTGTTATATTCCACAGAGTAGGTACTTGCTTTTAGAAATAATAGGCTTTTAATCCTTTGTCTCCATGAAATGGGAGAAACAAGGATGATAGGGCATCCTGGAAAGCTGCAAGGTTAATATGTTGGCCTTTCCCTTGAAAAATGCCGTATGTATTAACAGGTGAAATGTAATTTGCACTTATCTATATAGAAATCTCATTAAACCTTTTTGAAAGCAAAACTGAGTGCATGCCAGCTTTTAGGAAGAGCTGTGCAGCTCCATGGCTGTATCTTCTGACAACAGTGTGTGTTACACTAACCTTTTATTCCCTACTTTCCTTTTTCCTCAGGTAATTGTAGAAGTAATTGAGGAAAAAAAAATCTCAAGTTTTCAGAGAAGTTCTGACAGTTTTGATTAAGAGCAGAGTCCTGCACAGAAAAGCATTGTGAGATGAGGCAAAACTTGATACGGAAAAGCGATGAGAAAAATCCAGTGGAAACGAATATAGGCAGATGCACACTTTTAATTTGGTGGTGAAAAAGGGGTAAGTTACTTTCAAGTTTTGTGGTCATGTACTACCTCAACGGTAATTCCAAGCACTAGTGAGAAATGACTTGCACCTTGTGCAGAGGTTTTGTTAGCTCTCATACACCAGAGACACACTTGCCATACTGCTGACTTGATCTGGGGGGATGGTGGTAAGAAGGGTTTTAAATAATACAAAGCACTATTAGGCATTGCTGCCAGTGGGCCTAGAGCACTAGGAATAGTGAATGAATGCAGCTGTAAGTGAATAGGACACACAAAACAAGTTCAACCTTAAAAAGGGCACATAGTTTGAGCATCAGTGAGCTCTGTGCCAAGTATGTGAGAATGTTTAAATTAACTTAAAGGAATCTGCATAGCAGTGAAGTGGTCTTTCGGCTTCTGCTAGTGTTGGGACCTTGCTTATTCAGTGTTTACTGCAGGTAATGCACAGGAACAGCCATAAGGTGTCAGAATTCCCCCATGTTCAAAGTTTATTGCCCCCAAAAAACTGTAGGTAGCTTGTCCAGTCTCTTACGTTGTACTGCCATTTATGTAATTATGAGGGTTAGCAAGATGCAGGTCACGTGTCTGAAAAGTCATATCATGGCTGTATGTAAACACAAACAATAAAGAAAGGAGTCATTCAGATTTTAGCTTTAAAGAGGGTCCGTTTGACTTCTTACATGGAAAATGAGGCAGTGAGAAAACAAAGTGGGAATAGAACAAAAGAATTTTAAGAGTGCAAAATTCAGAGACAGGTTTAGTAGGAAAGATCCAAAGGGTTATAATATTGCCCATTGTAGACCTGCACCTTTCTCACCTGCCATACTCTTAGAACCACTTAACGAACAATCATGTTCATTATTTATTTAATGAGTAATGGGATATGAAGGGCAGAGGAGATGTCTCTGGCAGTGCCAGCACTGTTTGCTTGGGGTACCATCAACTCCATGCCTGGAATAACCCTGCTGTAGCCTGGATTGTTTCACACGGGGTTTTCATGATGATACTGCCTAAGTTTTGTGCTCTGGGAATTACACTATAGCCTTTGTCTTACTTCTGCGTATTATCCTAACCAGAGTGGTGTCCTAAATATTCTCTATGGATATTAGGTTTGCTTTTGGGTACTCAGAGCTTGCACTGACAATAGAAGAATTCTAGAAAATTATCTGTATGAAATTGTATATGATAAACTTCAAATTCTGTTACAGCCTGCCCAAGAACGTGAATGAAGAAATAATTGAGGTATTCATAATAGTTTTAAAAACACGAATTTTAAGAAAGAAATAGGTTTTATTCTGATGTCCACATTATAGGTGATGTTTGTCAACTGTATACCACAGCTATTTTGAGCACGGATTTAAGACTTCAAAAATCTGATGCTTATATAATTATGGTGATCCATTATCAGTGGTATTTGGTTTACCACCGTACTAGGTTAATGAGTATTACGGTTAATAATGTCCTTTCATGTTGAAATGAAGGCATTTTAATGAATAACATGGGCTTGGAGAAATGAACCTGGATACTAAAGGTTTTGGGAAAAAAAAAAAAAAAAGCAAGTTTTTTAAGTTCTACCACGTGGTTTCCTGATTTACAAAGTTGAAATTACTGTCACTTAACCCCCGTATTAAGTGCATTAAGAACTGACCAAGGAGAGATCACAAAAGTAGTTGTCCCTTGGGGAAACATCTGTCAAGGCCAGCAGAGGATTTCTGCTGAACGTTTTCATAGTTAAACTGGAAGTAATTGCAAAACTTCATCCATAAATATTATGGTCAGCACTAAAATACTTGTTTTAAAAACAAACTAAGAGAAATGAGGATGACAAATCTGTTATGTGGAATAATTGCACAACTCAGTGATCTGTGCTACTAATAATAATAAAAAAGTTGACTTAGTCTGGTGTCAGGTTTATTTTGGGAAACAAAACCCTGTGGAAAGGGACCTCCCATGATCACAAGCTAATTTTTGGACATAACTTCCAATTCCACGCGAACACTTGGTGTGATGCTTTTGCAACGAGGACCAAAGTGATGCTGAATGTATAAGCAGGGGAATACTTAACGGTAACAGGGAGGAAGCTTGTCTGTATGGTGACATCCCTATTAGACACTCAACTAACTGTGAAAGCACTTTGAAAAAATGGGGAGATTATCATGGGAGTCAAGAGTGAAGAGTCATTGAAGGAATGGAAGTATGTCCCTGTGAGGAAGACATCTCCAACAGTGACAAACTTCAAGTCCATTGATTTGGGGATATTTAAAATAAAAAAAAAAAAGATACTGAATACATGATGTATTTATTTTTGTTCAAGGTATAAAGATACAGTGGAATTCCTAAGCAGAACTGGGACTCAGTACTTTGCGAGGGATGGAAGTTAGAGCTAAAATACAATTTGTATTTGTAACATGAATTCACAGCTGGGGAAACTACGTGGAACTTAAAGTAGAGATGTAGTAAACTTAACACTTTTGTTTTCTAGATAGATTTGGATATAATTTGCAAAATTTTTAGTTAGTTGGCATGGAAGTCATTTTGAGTCAGGGTAGAAAGAGGCTAATAATAAACTTAAATGCAAATAAGATTGTGCTATTTGGTTTATCTGTCAGAAGCTCAGAGAATCTTCTATTATTTGAAAGACAGATTTCGTCCTAGAGATCATTGGGCTCCTGCAGTAAGCTCCCATACAAGAAGTGCAGACAGCAACTCTGATCCCTAACTAGTATAGTTCAGTGGCCTCTCAATCACAAGAATCTGTGTGCCTGGACTACTTTTTGTAGTCATTCCTGCCACTAATTGTTCATTCAGTGGAAAGAATTTGATAGAGTTACCCTTCTTCTATATTTGTGACAGATCACTTACACTGAGCGCGTTGATAAAGAATTGCTCAGGCAATCGTCCCGAGTTGCTATTCTTAAATGAAGTTTACTGGATTTCTTTTGATGAGGCATAAACATGCTCAGGCACTGTTGATATCTGTGTTGGTGACTTCCATATTAGACACCAAACTTCCTGTACAAGATTGCTGAAAAAGTATTAAATTATGAAAAGGTTTCAAAATTCTGCAGACTAATTTGTTATTGTAATGCATAAAACATAACATATAATTATATGTGTAATTAGTGTATACACACTAGCTGCCAGTATAAATTAATAATTGCCCATAGCAATTAGAATTCGACTGTTCTCACATTGAGACCTGAGGGAGCTCCTGTGTTTGAGCTTATTAGCAGTTATTAAAAATATAATAGGACAACCTTCTTCGATGTATTTTCTTAGTCATTTGCAGCTCTTCTTTAATTTCTTTTCTTTTAAAAAGGATATGACAAATACTAAAACACTTTCTTGCAAGACATACTGCTTGCAATTAAGTAGGAATTCTTCATTCTTCACTTTACTGCACCTTCTATGCTCCATATCCCTTTTATGGTATAAATGCTAAATGGGGAAAAAAGTGATTTAGCCCTGAATAATACTTTACTTAGACCTTGTATGGCATAAGTGGCTATTAGAAGCACAAGGCAGTGAATAGTAAAGAACATTGGTTTCCCTTTTACTTCTCTCTAATGATTTGAAAGACTTCTACTGCATTAAAATATATAACGTACATAGAAGTACTGGAAATATATTTTTTAGCAGGTCTGTGGATTAAATTTCTGTCATGAAATTCTGAAAAGCTGGATGCTATTTTGTAAAAGTTTTGCTGATTTGGGAAAGAAAAAATCTCAACTGTATTAGAATTTAGGTTGCGTTAAACTTACTGGAGTCAGTGTTCCTGTGTATTTCTGACATTCTCGTGTTTTGACTTGGTTGTGAATAATGGTGTCTGCAAAATTACTTGAAAATGAAAAATGAAACAATATTCTGAGCTCAAGTCTTTGGTGTAATGTGACAAAGTTTGAGCATGTTTTGAGTGTCTGAATTGTTTCACCCAGGTCTAATTATTAAGGAGACAAAAGGCATAGTTGGCTTTGTTTTAATTATATCTTTTGTGGATGTCACTTGATTCCCTCGATCTTAAGTAATGATGCGATTTGTACTGGAAAGAACTACATGTATGTGCTGTAGGCTAAGACTGGCGGGTGCTCCTGAAGGTGGCAGTAAACGCCTTTTGTATAAGTAGAAGAAAGTTCCTGCGAGGTGATGGTGCAGTTCCCGTCTCCTTGATTGTCTCAGTAGAATGATTTCAGTAATTGTTGGAATAATGTAAACTGAGTTTGAAGATGTATGTATGGGCACATTGTAAATATTTCAAGAAATGTTTGCCTGAATCTTTATGAATCTTTCTCTTTCACTATATATTTATAGTGATATGTATTTATATAATGAAAGAGAAAGGTATTTATCTCTTAAGGTGATTTCTACTTATCTAGGTTAAGTTCCAGTTAAGTAGCTACAGGATGAGGACAGCTAAGAAATGGCTATAATAAAAACGCTAACATCTGAGGATATGACAACACTATTTCTTATGTGCAGCCCATTTTTGAGAGAGTTGAATTCATCTGCCAGTGCTTTACAACAGAAGGTAGTGGGGAGATGGGTATTGTATGAATAGCAACTTGGGTACAGAAAGCTGAAGTAGCTGGTGCATTGTCATCCAGCAGGCTAATGGATGAGCCTACAACACCCACCCCCTTCCACTCAAAGAAAAGTCCCCATCTCAGTCTAATATGTACTGACTATGGCAACCCACTCTACCTTTAAAAGAACACAATTTAGTTGATTTGGGACATGTGCAAAGTGATTGTTTGTTTATTCATTCTCCCTTATCTTTGTAAAAGGGAGCTCCGTATTTCCTGAAGAAACTGCTACTGCCGAGTTTAAAATGAGCTTGGTATGCTTTATGTGTTGTGTGATATATTTTTGTATCTGTTGTGAACAGGGCTTTGAGAGGTCTGTCTAATTGTGGGTTAGTCCTATTGTTGGAGCAGTGCTCTAAAACTGTGCCAGGAATGACTTATGAGAATTTCAGTGTCATAAATGGCATCTGAAATAGATATCATAGATATTAAGACTTTTCACTTTTGAACAAAATAAAATATTAAACTGAATTATCTACAGGAAGGTCAAGATCAGTCTCGGTTCTTAAAAGAAAAACAAGGTGAAGTGTTTGCTTGATCTTAGCAATATTGTAGTCATGCTTCAGTCTAAGAACCTAAACAGTGTTTTCAGTGACAGAGAAGTGCTTTCATATTAATACTCTGTGATCTCTTTACCATTATATCTACGTAAGATGAAACTTCATGTATTTTGTAGCTGATAAAAAAAGATGACATAAAGGAGGGTGTATAAATGTCATTTAGTTGGATACACTGTTGAACCAAGTTACCCATCACCATTGTTGACAGGCTATTTTAACAATATGACTTCAGTGATTTAAGGTCAAAGTGTTACCTGTTTTGCTTTCTGCATGTGTTCTACAGGTTAAAGAGATCAACTTTATTTTGTGTGTTGCAACTACGTAAATCTGCTTGTGTGTATTAATATGCACACTTATATTCTGAACTGCTGGAAAATAAAGGGAATATACACGCTTAGTGCTTTTATACTTCATGTTAGCGGAAGTTTTTTGTGTGCATGTATCTAAATGCTGGAATAAGCCACTGGTCTCATTTTTAAATGTGTTTTACCTGTAACTGTTTTTGAGGACTGGTGTATTTGAGAGTGCAGGTCAGAGTAACAAGCTGGCCAGTAGCCACCTTACAAAGCTGTTGTAAGCTGAACTTAACGTTGCCTGTTAAGTTCACTTAGCATGATGAGAACTTTAAAACAGTAAGCTTTAGCTGACTCTTCTTTATCTCAATATTTAAATAAAATAAATCAATAGGTCTAAAACTGGTCCTATTCAAGTAGTCCTAAAGTGCAACGGGCAGATCAATGTCTGACGGTAAATTAGCATTCCAATAGAGCCCACTTAGAGTAGTGTTATTGAAAATGAGTGGGGGCATATCTGTATTTCCCTTCTTTGGGTTTACATAAAATTAAGTAAAACAGATAATGGAGTGTGAGATGTTATGCTGAAATCAGCTCTGATGCTCATCTACAAATTGATGAGGATCCATCCCTTTTTCCCTTAATAAAGAAAAAAAAATAGTGTTGGTAGGGAGATGTCCAAAGAGTAATGAAGAGATTCATATGAAGCTGTCTGCACAAAGCAAAGGGTGGTTTTAGGTTTGGTTTTGATTTTTATTAGGTGGGACTTGGTTTAGTTGCAAGATGAACCATGGTCAATTCAAAGTGACAGGGAGAGGGAGTTCAAAAGACTCTTGATGCAGGTGAATTAAAGGGCATTCTTGGGAAAACTTTCATCTTAAGAGATCTTAGAGGAGAGGATTTGCAGTAGTATGTCAATCTGTAGCATTTGATGCTTTATCATTTCAGAAATATTACTGTTTTCAACCTAGACTAGTTAAGTTTGTTATCTGGAATATGTGTCATGCCTTCCTGACTAAGTCGAGTGTAGACCGGGTGTCTCACCCTTCTAGTGGCATTTTTGGGAATACAGAAAAACTTCTGAGGAAACTTGGGAAAAATTGCTGTGTTGCTAGGAAATCTGAGCCAAAAGAATTTATACAGTTGAAATCTGCTCCTGGTGTGCGTGTCTTGAAGTACAAAGCCACAGACAGCTTCCAAACTGGAGAACCTCAGGAAACCAAGCTTGTATTGTTTTTAATGTTTGGATATTGTTACACCAATATATGTTCTTTTAGGCAGCTTAGTCATGAAATGCAACCCAAAAAGTCTGACATGAGTATTACCCACCATAACTAAATACTCTTTAGAAGAAAATTCAGTAGGTCCTGTTTTACTGTGGAGTTGAAGAGGTGTAATTTGAGGCATTGCCATTTGAAAGTGTTTATTTTTTTCTGCCTTATGAAACAGGGTAGCATAATACCGGGCTGTTCAAAAAAAAAAAAGTGTTACGTATAATTAACCTAAATCTTTTCTCATTTGCCCAGCCAGTACTGTCAAACGTCCAGTTTTACACTGCAATAAGAAACTTCTGTAATTAAGTGTTTTCTGTGACTAGGAATTCTTTAATTACATTAGATTCAATGAGTTCATGCAGTTATTCCAATGGAACTTCATATATGGAGTCTGTTTGTAAACTGCATGTCATCAAAAATGCCTTGATCTGTGGCATGACGGAATGGAAATAATACAGAGCAGGTAGCTGCTTTGATACTATTTCTAATTTGGTTGCTGGTTTTCTTGTTGCTGCTGCCACCTGGTTGTATGGGCAAGAATACAGTGCTGATTATTCTTTTCAAAGAAATGTGGGTTGCTTGTCATCTTAATGGAAGTCAGAGGCATCTTGTGGACTTAGGGATGCGTGCAAGTGTTATCTGTTAAGTTTTTACCTAATAACACTGACATGTTCCTTGTAGGTGACTGAATCTGCAGTGGTGTATACACAGGGATTGTAACTTACTCATTGGGGTGGAAAACTCCTAGAATATGTGTTTATTACTTCAGTAGCACTGACTTTGAACAGTTAGTTGTCCCTTGTCTAGGAATTGAACTTCACACAATTGTCCAATCTGAAATTTTGGCTTCTCTTTTATTTACTTCAAATATAGAATGGCATGACTTTTCTCCTTCCATCATGCCAATCTGTTGGAAAGGAACTTCAAAGGCTGATAGGGCAAGGCTTAGCAGTTCATGCAAATGTTGCTTTCTCAACCATTTTCTTTTTTCCTGTCATTTATGTTATGTGGAAAAAGACTATCTCATTTCATACCACTTCTCATTTGGCTCAGGAAAATTATCCTTAAGAAAGAAAAATACTGTAAATAATGGTTTGATCCAGTGTGATGCTGGAGTAGAATTTCCCATGTGTCTACTGAAGTCAACTGCTAGGTGTAAGTATAGAAGTACATCACTATTTAGGAAAATACTTAAGCATGCCTATATCTTTTCAATACAGTTTCTGAAACAAACTTAAAATAATAGAATTTAGGTATGTGTTCTCAAGTTCTTCAGAATAAGCATGGGCTAATAAGCTTTGGTTCCTCAATCAGCCAACTATATACAGTCTGCATAAACGAGTCTGTAAGGATATGGATGCTGCTACTTAAATTAAGATGGCCATTCAGGTGTTACATGTCGTGATCACCTCAAACTCCAACGTTTCTTAAAAGGAGGGTCATCAGCTGAGAAGAAAATCTTCTATAATTTATATTAGAAGAACTCATATATAGAAGAACAACTTCTATAATTTTCTTAGGTTGGGGAGGGATGGGGAATTGTGTGCATTATGCAGCAGTGAGCATAGCACAATAGTTTATCACTTAAATCTCATATAGAAATCATTTTATTTCTAGATTAACTAGCAGGCATTGTGAGTAATATAACTTAAAATTGATTTCATTTATCAGTCTAACCAGAAAGTATTAACTGTCAGACTGATGTATAGCATCTAATCAAAGGAAGAACACCCAATTTGAGATTAATATCATTAACATTTCAGTGTTTCATATGACAATAAATCCTCAATGCATCCTAAATTCTTTGATATTCCAGTGCAACAATAATCCTCCAAGGGATTTATTATGATAATTTTTAATGTGCTTTTCTTCTCAAAGGTTGTTTGAAAAGCAAATTATAACTATTATGAATGCTGGCATTACAACTTAAAAAAGTTCTAAACTATAACACCATTTTGATGTTATAAATTGTTTCACATTATGATCAAAAGGAAAGAAAGCTGAAGCAGTATCCAGGGCTGGAGACTTCTTATTTTAATGAACAATTTCCAACCTCTGGGTTGTGGATATGCGCCTTTTTTTTTCATTTAGCATAGATTAACTCTTCTGTTGTTAGCTATCTGTACTTGAAACCGTTGACTAGGTGCAAAGTTTACTAGCTTTTGATGCTTCTCTGCTCTTAAAGGCACACTGCATCCCTGTTGTTGGGAGCTTTGCAGTTCCAATTTCAGCACCAAAGTCATCGATTTTGTGCACAGTAGGTAATTCAGTAAGAACAAAGGACAAAGATGTAGAAGGGCTACCTTGTTCTCTTGCAAAAATGGAGGAATATCAAGCATTTTCCCTGCTTAGCTCTAGTCATTTTTATTATGTTCTGAATTAGTCTAAAATCCTATGTGTACTATATAGGGGAAAAACACTCATAGTAGAGCTGCTCCTGATAACCTCATCTGCTCAAGTGCATGGTATAGTGCCAGATTTGACATGAATTTATAGTAACTGTTTCTTGCCACTTAAACTTTTGGAAGCCACAATTCAAGTCTGTATAGCAATTGTTTTCCTAGTAAAATTATTTTGCTGTGAATCTAGAGCAGAAGGAATTACACCTCTTGTTTTCATAGTGTTTTAAAATATTCATAAATTGTTCTCATATTTAATTTTCCATTGAAATTTCTTTGAGTTTTGAGAACAGAAAGGTTGTCATACAGTTTTCATACCAGAAGAAACAAATTTCAGTCAGTCAAGAAACAAAACTGAGTGCACCCTAGAGTTCAGGACAGAGCTCAGCTCTTGGGAAGGAGCTTCATCTTACGGCTCTACCACTGATGACTTAAGCAATTCATTTCTTGTAAGGGTAAGTTTTGACAAAGCTGCTATATTAAAAATGGAATTTCAAGCTGCTCAAAATTAGGATTTTTAAATCCTATGTACGAAGTGTGATATTTTCCAGAACATCTTCCACACAACAATCTTGAAATTGTTACTTACAGTACATTTATCTTAAAGAATAAAACTAGAGAGGTGACAAAAAAAATGGTAATGAGTTTGGGTATTTGAATTAAGTTGATAGGTAGTACCATCTGTACTGAAGCAAGACCATTCTAGTTAAGCGAGTGTTTCATGAAGATCCACTTAGTCTTTGTTTAGTTTAGCCATCATGAATCTGAAACAGGTGAAGGCAGAAACATTAAACTTTGGCTGCTTGTGAGCAGCTGAAGGATGCCCAAGGGCTGTATTCAACTTGGTGCTGATGTAGTCAGCTACCACAAATCTACAAGTCCCTTGGCATAACACATTAATACTTCTTATGCATATATCAATGTACAGATGGTCAAGTCATGGGGAGGTATTACAGAGGGAATAAAAGAAGGCTTTTATTAGCCCAATTTTTTTCCCCATTAAATATATTAATGTGCTGTATCCTACGATCACTCAAACTTGTATAGAACAGTTCTCCCGTGGTCTTTTGCTCTAATCTCTTAATGATTTTTACTATAGCAGAATAAAAAGCAGCAGTACGTATGCCCTTCAATGTGTCTTAGGTTTCCATAGTTCAGTGCACAGATGAAGCAGCTGGTAAAGCAGGATGTGATCCACGAAGGTCACTTTCAATTCTGCAAGTTCTCCCCCACTACCTTTGGAACCATCTTGTTGGTCAAAATCAAACTGAAGGTGTGAAATAGATATAAAGGAGACAGTGGAAGTCAGTGCATCTTTAAAATCAATTACTGTTGAAATACAGCATTTAAACAAATAAGCAAAGTTAACAATTCCCATTAATACATTTTATTTAAACCATGCTCTTCTGTCACTGCAGTTCTCATTGCCAGGTTGATCTGGATAATGTTGAATTTGTGTTCTTTTGAGGGAAGTGGCAAAGAAAAAAACACAAAAACACCTTGGTTTTTGAAGACAAGATCTGAAGGTACTGCAAAGATACAGAAAAGTTAAGAAAACACACACTCCCATTTTGAAGGTGCTGGTTTAAGAAGAAAGGCTCTCTTGTACTTTTTAGAACAAGTTTTCTGATAATGATTTTGTTAAAACTCACTCGTGATTTCTTGGTTTCCTAAGATATCTGGGATAATAACTTTAAAGCAAATAAATATTAGAAAAGCAGTGGAAGACAGTAAGAAGTTCAATAACTAGACAATTAAATGTAAGAAAAATATTGATTTCATGCCAAGGCAATAATGACAGCAGAAAGATCATAACTAGAATTAAAAAAGCTTTTGTATTAAATCTATTGTTTTAATTGAGGACTTGATATTTTTCATTCACTGAATGCAGAGTTTTCTCTTATGGGGACTTCATATGGAGTGAAAGTCTATATGCAGTGAATGATGGAAATGTAAAAAACAAAACCAAACAAAAAACTCGATCATAATTATTTAAAGGATAGTTTTTAGCAGGCCTTATTTGGCCAAGTCCTATCAACATACCTATTTTTACAAGTTTCAAGTAATCACAACTCATTCGTGGTGACTTTTCTTAATAAACCAAGCTGGTTTTCATTCATTGTTAAGATTAGCTTTTGGTTTACTCTACTTTCCTCTAATATTATTCAGTGGGTTCATGTTTATTTGTTTTTGTTCAGAAAACAACAGTTGAAAATAAGAAGCAACAAAGATAATATTTATTAGCATTTTAAAAGAGCATAGTGAAAAAAGCAAGCCCAGCAATTAGATTTAGTAAGAAATGATAACATGCTCTGTATCCACTGGGATTGCAAAGAGTGCCACGTGATTTGTGTAGCATGAGGTGATGTGGGCAAGAACAGAGCTGAAGAGCACAGTTGACTTAAGATACTCTGGAAAGAGAAACTGCCATCAGACCTGTCAGAATCTGTAGAGTCATTTAAAGATCCTATTCTGTCATGTTGAAGTGTGTTCAGTGAAGCTGGTAGAAATGAGAAGTCTTTTCTAGCTTGGGCACAGCGCACAGGGAAATGTAATGTGATTTTATTAAAAATCAAAATGCGCATTTCCTTTTGGTTTGGACCTATTTTGCTAATACTTAAGAAACTCATTTTAACACAAATAAGAGGTGCAGAATTCTAAATATTTAAGTCTAAGCATTTTCACTATATGAGGGATTGGACTAGGTGATCTTTCAAGGTTCCTTCCAATCCATAATGTTTTGTGATTGAGTTTTAATTAAGAAATATGCAATATGAATCCCTTGAAATCTGCTTGGAGGCAGTCAGAAAAATTGATAGCCTTTAGAGTAAACCTTAAATACTCACTGGGCCGAAACTAAAATGGCCTGAGACCCATCTTTTCTCTTTCTTAACTACTTCTTTAAAACAAACAAACAAACAAACTTTTATGAATGATTTGAAAACTAAATCGTAATAGAGTAGATGTGATATAGCAGAATAATGATTCATATTGAGTTAACTGTGATCCATTATTTTAGAAAAGACTCAACCAATAACTTCATCACATTCTGTAGTGAAACCTTAAAGTAGTAGCATTAAAATACTCCACTGACTACACTCACTGCCATAGTTGGAGCTGTAAATGCAAAATGACTTGAAACCTGAAAGAACTTGTGGTAGGTTATGTGGATAAGCTGGTCTGTAGAGGCTGCTCATCCTGCCTCAATTTTTTCTGAAATCCTTTTGTTACACCATGGATGACAATAAAAGGGGGAGCAGGAGGGCTTGGCAATCTGTCAGCAATATTTCAGGCCTTCTACGATGTGACAGAAGAAACAGCTGTGAAAAAGCTGTAATGGACTAGGGCTTGTCCAGAAGCGGATTTCATGGCACATCTGTCCTTCTTTGTGTTCTCTTGTGTATCTGTGTTCTTGGTAGAGCACTTACTGTGAAATGATGTTGGTTTCGTGACTTAGAATCACTTCTCCCTGATGTGTGATATTCGTCTTACTCACAGAAGGGGCAGTGGCAAAACTCGTGTTCAGTTCCATGGGAACAGAAAGAGCTGTAAAAAGATGATTCAGTCAAGAAACTCCATTGTATCTTTTACTTTTTTCTTTCAAGGGTACCTGAGCAGACTCACAATAAGCACTGCATTGAACTCAAATCTGCCTTAAAAATCTCTCCTTTGCTACAGTATTTTCTGCTGAATGCTTTCCATAACAAAGCTAGCACTGCTGCTGCTACCTGTCTGATGTGCTGATAAGTAAGGTCTGGTCCTGTTAGAGATGGCTGGAAATTATAAGCAATACCTGACTTATTTTGTGACTAACAATGGCTATTCTTAACAGATTCAATGTCCTCACAATACCGAGCTGTACTGAAGTACAAAGTACTTCTGAGTAGTACGCATGGGCAACTCCGTTCTTGTTTCATTTGTCAAATGGAATGAGCAAGTATTTCTGAAAAATAGGTTGGACACCTCTTCTGTCAACACAAGTGGTGGGATCTTTACAAAGGACAGCAACAAAGCCCACCAATTGTCATGATTGACATGACTAGGCCAAGTGATGTTAGAGATGGGTCAGGAACTGCTTGGTAAATATGTTTTATATTTAAACATTATATAATGTTTATATAATTATAAACATTATATAATGTTTATATATAATATAAACATTTTATATTTATAAAATGAATATGAGCTTCCTAGAGCCATCTGAGATGCGCTGTGATAACCAAAATAACCTTAGTGGCTTGGCAGATATGGCACAAGCTACCCCAAATGGCATTCCTTCTGGAGGGGTGAGTGAACACAAGACGGGACGTGCCTGCCACAGCACTAGATGTTTGTGTGCACTTGGACCCTCTTGTGCTGTGTACAGAGGCAGGCAAGTTGATTTACTAATCAACTTTACCACTCCCTGATCAAAAGAACAAGCGAAGTGGCACTGAAATTTTCATTTTCCAATCATGTGATAGCACCTTTTATGTTTCCATGCATGTCCATTCCATTTTATTTTGCTTAAAAACTTGAACAGACTCCACAACTACTTGATTGTCATCTTTTTACCAAATGATTTGAGCTAATCATTGTCAGTTAATACTACTAATAATAGTAAAATGTATAAACAGTGGAAAACAAGAGTTGGACAGTATAGAATTGGATTTGAAAAAAATTGATTGTTTATCACTCATAATTATCAGTAAAGGAGATGCTCCACATTTTAAAGTACTCTTAACTCTATGATTAAGAGATATGGGTTAATTATGTTGGGAATTGCTTTCCTGATATTTTTATCTACGGAGTTGAAATGGCAATATGGTTAAAAACATAGAGTTCATGCTCAGAAAAGTATAATGAGGAATTTTTATGTGTAAATGAAAAATGATTGGAAACAGACAGAAAAAGTGGCCCAAATCTCCCAACTTAGTTGAGAACATAACGTAGACCTTGGAATATATAGAAATTGAAATGTGTCTGTTCAGATGTTTCTTAACTAAAAGTGCACACAGCATTTTTGGAAATCAAAAGCAAAATGGTTATTTCAGTAAGGGGCCAAATACTCAGTTCTTCAACTACAGAAAATAAGGGTAGGGAAACGTCGCACAAAATCCAATACAGTGCAGAGACATCAGTTCAAGAGCTAAATACACAGAGGCTGAGAGGAGAGCTCAGCAACTTCAAAGCAGACTTAGTACATAAAATCTATTAAAAAATTTTGATGTTGACTTGGTGGAAACAGTCAGCACTTTCCACTGACTGCTGGGAAAGCTGAACAGCCTGACATGTTGCTTGGGCTGGGACTAGCAGTTGTGCATGTTCTTATTTTATCTGTTGGTTAAATATAAAGATGCTAAGCAGATTCTGACGTGTTCTACCAGTGAATAAAGTCAACTTTGTTTCCTTGACTTCAGTTGTACAAAGAAACCAAAACTTGATTTTTTCATATTTAGTAGCAGGCTAGATTCCATTCCTTTTTTTTTTTTTTTTTTTTTTTGTGGGAGGGGTAGGGGAAGAGTAATTAGGCATTCAGTCACTTGAGCAGTAAACTTCCTTGTGAAGTTCTTTGAACTTACCTACTAAAGATCTGTAGGCTATATGCTTTGCCTTGCACCAATTGTTAAGGCAATAATGTTAATCTACATAGCTTCTTAAACCCTGTTTAGCATTTTTCTGGTGTCTAGTTTTTATTAAGTGTATATAGTGATATATTTCTTGTAACTATTGCTGGGTAGAAAATAATTTGTTGACAGATGCTTTATTCCAATATGATAATAAAGATTTGAAGCAAGAAATATTGATTGAAAATTACGGTTAATATTGTGCGGATTGTCTTAATGTCATAAAAACCATGATCATAATATGACTTTACAGGCTTAAAATATTAACAGAGTTAGTGATTATTATTTTTCCACTTTAGTATAGATTGCTTTTAAACTTAAATGTAGGTTCTTGCTTCAAAGCCATGGTACCTTCTAATTAGTAGCTATTTAAAGCAGTTTACTGCTGGAATACGAATAATGAGATACTCAAAATTTACATTTTAAGGGGCAAATGTTTTCATTTAGCTTTGAAAAATAGCAATCTATTGTATGTGAATGCTTGTGGGATTTTAATTGTTTAGAGGAGAAAGCCTCTAAACAAATGAGAAGGGCCAGCAGCTCAAGACACATATGCCTGCAAAGGGCATATCAAATAGTTCTATTCCTGTTAAAAGGTGTGAGTATGCCTACGCGTGCACAACATTTAACATGATAGAAAATGGGATAAGTGTTTCTGCCTTGGTTGAGGTACTGTGCAAATCTACTAAAATTGTTTTTGAAAATAGCAGAAAGTGTATAGTACATGCTTCAGATCTGTATATTTTTCCTTATCTGCCTATTTGGAAGAAGTACTCTAGGGTGTGTCTAGATTACTGATGTGCCAAAGTCACACATGAAGAGGTTTTCAGCATAGCTACAGGTTATAGACCTGTGCCTTGAGATTGCAAAGAGATTAAAAATAAGAATATTACCCAATAATGCTTTTTGTAAAGCTGAGCTACCAGATAGCTATAGAATAGAGCTATTTAGTGTAATCAAGGTCTCATTTTATCTGAGATATACTTGTAAGAAAGCTTCATCGTGTGATACTTTAAATAGTAGGTCAATTTTTCATATTCACACACAAGAATTTTTCATGATCGATAAGACTATATATTTTTGTAATAGTTTCATATGTTTTCAAATAAAATTTTATGACTTAATTTGAGAAATTTTAAGCTATGTATACCGTGCATTATCTGTAATTGCTTAGATGATTAAATACTTAATTACCCTGCATGGCATCAAGAGTTTCAGAACTTTAATGGAGTTACAACAAAATATATGTACAGTCCCAGTTTGGACAAGCGATGGCACCTCTTGGTACTCCAGGGGCAGGGGTAGATGTAGGAGATGGTGCTGAGAAGGGCTCCCGTAGCACTTGAATGTCAGCAGAGCTTTTATTGACTGCTGGGAGACCTGGCACCACCTGGCTGTGCCTCCCTTGCCCATCTGCAGGATGTCTGGGTGCTTTGCCCCCTCTCAGATGCTGTCAGCATGGGGGGCTGCGCCACTTGCAGGGAGCCCGGTTGATGGCAGGGGGGTAGTGGAGGCCCTGCCCCTTCAGAAACACTGCTGCCACCGTCTTGTGGCACAGGGAGCCCAGGCACAGGATGAGGGGGCTGGAGGCCAGGCCCTGTGCCCGAGGGGCAGCCTGTCTCTCTGGTAGGCAAAATGGCCAGGGAGAGCCATCCCCGGGAAAGGGACCCTCTGCCCCCCGACCCTCCTCCTCCTGCCTCGTGAGGGCGTCTTTCAAGCCACCAACACCTCTCCCAACACAGCCATGTCTGGCCATGCGTTGGCCACCATCACAGAGGCTTCCTGATGTCACAGTGGCATCCGCCCCCCGGATTGTTCCGGGCCCTATAAAAGGCCCCCGCGCAGGGCCCGCCACTCGCTGAGCTTCCAGGCCCTCTTACAGCCATCATGGATGGGAGGAAGAGGACCTGGAGCGGAGGCTGCCTGTGCTTGCATGGGTCTAGAGAGGATGCATTCCTCAAAGCGAAAAGAAGTCGGCTACAGCTTGCGAGGAGGAGGCGGAGGACCGGTGCCTTTGGCAAACGAGCAGTGCGCTGCGCTGCAACTCGTCATGCGGAGCCCATGGAGGTGGATCTGCCTCCGGATGACAATCTGATGGAGGTAGATCCACCTCCAGATGAACCAATGGAGGTGGATGCTCCAGCACAGCTGAGCTGGCACAACACCAACGTGCCCGGGCTCCCTGCCATCAAGTCCCACCGGCGGCGTCACAGGAGCACCAGACCTGCTCCGTATGCACGGCCCGGCCTCCGCCCCTCAAAATAGCTGAAAGACCATCCACAGCCTCCTGCTGGCTTGCCTGCAGGGTGGCCTTTTTCCTATCCCCCATCCACCATCCCCCACCCCCACCTCGTCCAGAGGTGTCATCTCTTCTGCACGGAGTCCCAAGGAGTGGACAAGAGGGAACTCGGCTTCCTCTGGGACGCTGCACCAGGGCGGCAGAAGGAACCCCTCAGAGAGCCACGGTGGACCTTGGGACCTGGAGCCCGGCAATGTCACTGTCTGAGGACAAGAAGGCTGCCCCATGGCTGCTTGAAGAGGAAGCTGCACCTTCCATGGCAAAGCACAAAGAAGAGCAGCAGATCAGCCAAAGCTGTTTGGGAGACAGTTGCTCCTCTGATGAAACAGAAGACTTTGGGTCTGCCGGGAAGAAGTGCTGGAGTGCAGCTTACTTTTCATTCAGAGAAGAATAAATAAGAGCTTCATTAGGAGCTCTTCCAAGACCAGGCAACAAATAGCAATAAAAACGTACCAATAAAATAATAATAATAATAAATAAAATAAAAATAATAATAATTAAAAAAAAACCACAAACTTTCCTCTCTTATTTGGGGACAAGTTAGTAACTGTGTCTGTACCGTGATGATACCCATCATGGATGGAAGGAACAGGACCTGAAGCAGGAGTTTAGGAAGCATTTGGACTGTGCTCTTAGTCATGTGTTCTGAATTTTTGTGTAGACTTGTGTGGTGCCAGGAGTTGGACTCCATGATCCTTATGGGTCACTTCCAACTTGGGATATTCTATGATTCTCATGAAAACAGGGAGTTAATCGGCTTAATGAGTCATTCTAAGTGACTTCCATAGATGTAATTTATTAATAATTCAGAGGACCACTCGAATGGTTGCCATTGGCAGAAAGGAGTTAGAAGTTTGCTGTGTTCTGAAGACTTAGCTATACATTTTATAGGAAGCTAAAAATGTATTTTAATATTGCAATATATTGTAATTTCAAACTGCATGGAATCTTCTGGGAGCAGACGCCACACATCTCAATAACTTTTGAAATCTATCATATGAACAGTTTTTAAATCCTTGTATGTCACAGTACTTGGATTCTAGTAAAAGAGATGGAAATGAATAAAGAAGAGTTAAAGGACAAGTTTATTTTTATTTTTTAAATATTCTATCTGGAAAAAATACAAAACTTTGGTGCATAGATCCACATTGTTATATTTTTAAAATATGACCAGAGTCTCTCTGTTGCTTTAATTTGTGGCTGTTGCATTTTAGAGCCTGTACAGATTAGATAGCACTCATTCACTACACTGTCAAGTGCACCTTTTGTGTAATCAGATAATCTACCGTTATACTAGATCATGCTAATTTTCTGTTGCACCAATTTCTCAAAGTCCTTCCTGAGACTTTCAAATAACACTTCATCTTTAGCTTGACAATTCCTTCAAAAGATGTTCTGCTATTCTAATAATCATTATTTATCTACTAGTTCCTACCTTCCTTTCTACTAGAACAGTCATTTGCTCGTTTATGTTTTGCTTTGTTTATGTTTTTTTTTTTATCTTTGTTTTGTTGTTGTTGACCAAAGTTTTCACGCGTGAACTGCAAAAAGTAGAGGTTTGTAAAAAATATGAGTACATATAAGAAGACCTTTAAAGGCTTTAAGGTTTTAAGCATTCTGAAGTCGTGGGGAAAAAAAAAGTCACAAGTTGACTTATGAAATTATGTGTAAAATTCACCTGTTTCTTTTACTCAGCTATGGTGAAATCCAAATCCCGTTCTAACAAAGCACAGCATACACACATGATTCTCTGATGTTCTATGGATTTATGAAGTATTTAGATAACTTTATTTTATGGCTTTATGGTGGAATTTAAAATGAAGTAGACACAAGAATAGAACCATACCACTCAGTAACATACAAGATTTATTTCGTCAGTGGGATGGGTAGAGTGGGTGAACAGCAGTTTAACGCACACGCCCATGTGCACCCCCCGCCCCCCATGCTGTACAGAGTCACACATGCACATGAGTCTAGGTCTTTGGTTCAGCTGTGACCAGCACCACAGACATAGTGGAAGAGGACACTTGCTGCTGCTGGGTGAAGTGCTGGAGTCCTGGTGGTTGGCCTGGACACTATACATGGCACTACCCTCTTGGGCTCAGCCTTCTGCACAACACTGGATGTTTGTGGATGTATACTCTCCGAGAGGCTGTGGTGTTCATTGTTCTTTGCTTTCTAACTTGGATGGTAACATGAGCCTTACTGGTTATATTATCAAAGGCCAATCTCTCTGAATTTTACTATATCTAGATCCACTAAACATAGTTTCCCAGGTCACTCATGTTACAAGGATGCAAAGATTTGTTGCTTTCTTCCCCATTTGTTCCGAAGCCAATATAGCAGAGCAGATGTAATCCAGAGGTACAGGGAACCCCCAACCCCTTAACAATTAGCTGTGATTTACTTGCCTTCTCAGCACGTGCCGACATCATCTAGTGAGACAGAGCTATTTAGTGTAATCAAGGTCTCATTCTATCTGAGATATACTTGTAAGACAGCTTCATCGTGTGATACTTTAAATAGTAGGTCAGTTTTTCATATTCACACACAAGAATTTTTCATGATCAATAAGACTATATATTTTTGTAATAGTTTCATATGTTTTCAAATAAAATTTTATGACTTAATTTGAGAAATTTTAAGCTATGTATACCGTGCATTATCTGTAATTGCTTAGATGATTAAATACTTAATTACCCTGCATGGCATCAAGAGTTTCAGAACTTTAATGGAGTTACAACAAAATATATGTACAGTCCCAGTTTGGACAAGCGATGGCACCTCTTGGTACTCCAGGGGCAGGGGTAGATGTAGGAGATGGTGCTGAGAAGGGCTCCCGTAGCACTTGAATGTCAGCAGAGCTTTTATTGACTGCTGGGAGACCTGGCACCACCTGGCCGTGCCTCCCTTGCCCATCTGCAGGATGTCTGGGTGCTTTGCCCCCTCTCAGATGCTGTCAGCATGGGGGGCTGCGCCACTTGCAGGGAGCCCGGTTGGTGGCAGGGGGGTAGTGGAGGCCCTGCCCCTTCAGAAACACTGCTGCCACCGTCTTGTGGCACAGGGAGCCCAGGCACAGGATGAGGGGGCTGGAGGCCAGGGCACAGGAGGGGAGCTGGAGGCCAGGCCCTGTGCCCGAGGGGCAGCCTGTCTCTCTGGTGGGCAAAATGGCCAGGGAGAGCCATCCCTGGGAAAGGGGCCCTCTGCCCCCCGACCCTCCTCCTCCTGCCTCGTGAGGGCGTCTTTCAAGCCACCAACACCTCTCCCAACACAGCCATGTCTGGCCATGCGTTGGCCACCATCACAGAGGCTTCCTGATGTCACAGTGGCATCCGCCCCCCGGATTGTTCCGGGCCCTATAAAAGGCCCCCGCGCAGGGCCCGCCACTCGCTGAGCTTCCAGGCCCTCTTACAGCCATCATGGATGGGAGGAAGAGGACCTGGAGCGGAGGCTGCCTGTGCTTGCATGGGTCTAGAGAGGATGCATTCCTCAAAGCGAAAAGAAGTCGGCTACAGCTTGCGAGGAGGAGGCGGAGGACCGGTGCCTTTGGCAAACGAGCAGTGCGCTGCGCTGCAACTCGTCATGCGGAGCCCATGGAGGTGGATCTGCCTCCGGATGACAATCTGATGGAGGTAGATCCACCTCCAGATGAACCAATGGAGGTGGATGCTCCAGCACAGCTGAGCTGGCACAACACCAACGTGCCCGGGCTCCCTGCCATCAAGTCCCACCGGCGGCGTCACAGGAGCACCAGACCTGCTCCGTATGCACGGCCCGGCCTCCGCCCCTCAAAATAGCTGAAAGACCATCCACAGCCATCCTGCTGGCTTGCCTGCAGGGTGGCCTTTTTCCTATCCCCCATCCACCATCCCCCACCCCCACCTCGTCCAGAGGTGTCATCTCTTCTGCACGGAGTCCCAAGGAGTGGACAAGAGGGAACTCGGCTTCCTCTGGGACGCTGCACCAGGGCGGCAGAAGGAACCCCTCAGAGAGCCACGGTGGACCTTGGGACCTGGAGCCCGGCAATGTCACTGTCTGAGGACAAGAAGGCTGCCCCATGGCTGCTTGAAGAGGAAGCTGCACCTTCCATGGCAAAGCACAAAGAAGAGCAGCAGATCAGCCAAAGCTGTTTGGGAGACAGTTGCTCCTCTGATGAAACAGAAGACTTTGGGTCTGCCGGGAAGAAGTGCTGGAGTGCAGCTTACTTTTCATTCAGAGAAGAATAAATAAGAGCTTCATTAGGAGCTCTTCCAAGACCAGGCAACAAATAGCAATAAAAACGTACCAATAAAATAATAATAATAATAAATAAAATAAAAATAATAATAATTAAAAAAAAACCACAAACTTTCCTCTCTTATTTGGGGACAAGTTAGTAACTGTGTCTGTACCGTGATGATACCCATCATGGATGGAAGGAACAGGACCTGAAGCAGGAGTTTAGGAAGCATTTGGACTGTGCTCTTAGTCATGTGTTCTGAATTTTTGTGTAGACTTGTGTGGTGCCAGGAGTTGGACTCCATGATCCTTATGGGTCACTTCCAACTTGGGATATTCTATGATTCTCATGAAAACAGGGAGTTAATCGGCTTAATGAGTCATTCTAAGTGACTTCCATAGATGTAATTTATTAATAATTCAGAGGACCACTCGAATGGTTGCCATTGGCAGAAAGGAGTTAGAAGTTTGCTGTGTTCTGAAGACTTAGCTATACATTTTATAGGAAGCTAAAAATGTATTTTAATATTGCAATATATTGTAATTTCAAACTGCATGGAATCTTCTGGGAGCAGACGCCACACATCTCAATAACTTTTGAAATCTATCATATGAACAGTTTTTAAATCCTTGTATGTCACAGTACTTGGATTCTAGTAAAAGAGATGGAAATGAATAAAGAAGAGTTAAAGGACAAGTTTATTTTTATTTTTTAAATATTCTATCTGGAAAAAATACAAAACTTTGGTGCATAGATCCACATTGTTATATTTTTAAAATATGACCAGAGTCTCTCTGTTGCTTTAATTTGTGGCTGTTGCATTTTAGAGCCTGTACAGATTAGATAGCACTCATTCACTACACTGTCAAGTGCACCTTTTGTGTAATCAGATAATCTACCGTTATACTAGATCATGCTAATTTTCTGTTGCACCAATTTCTCAAAGTCCTTCCTGAGACTTTCAAATAACACTTCATCTTTAGCTTGACAATTCCTTCAAAAGATGTTCTGCTATTCTAATAATCATTATTTATCTACTAGTTCCTACCTTCCTTTCTACTAGAACAGTCATTTGCTCGTTTATGTTTTGCTTTGTTTATGTTTTTTTTTTTATCTTTGTTTTGTTGTTGTTGACCAAAGTTTTCACGCGTGAACTGCAAAAAGTAGAGGTTTGTAAAAAATATGAGTACATATAAGAAGACCTTTAAAGGCTTTAAGGTTTTAAGCATTCTGAAGTCGTGGGGAAAAAAAAAGTCACAAGTTGACTTATGAAATTATGTGTAAAATTCACCTGTTTCTTTTACTCAGCTATGGTGAAATCCAAATCCCGTTCTAACAAAGCACAGCATACACACATGATTCTCTGATGTTCTATGGATTTATGAAGTATTTAGATAACTTTATTTTATGGCTTTATGGTGGAATTTAAAATGAAGTAGACACAAGAATAGAACCATACCACTCAGTAACATACAAGATTTATTTCGTCAGTGGGATGGGTAGAGTGGGTGAACAGCAGTTTAACGCACACGCCCATGTGCACCCCCCGCCCCCCATGCTGTACAGAGTCACACATGCACATGAGTCTAGGTCTTTGGTTCAGCTGTGACCAGCACCACAGACATAGTGGAAGAGGACACTTGCTGCTGCTGGGTGAAGTGCTGGAGTCCTGGTGGTTGGCCTGGACACTATACATGGCACTACCCTCTTGGGCTCAGCCTTCTGCACAACACTGGATGTTTGTGGATGTATACTCTCCGAGAGGCTGTGGTGTTCATTGTTCTTTGCTTTCTAACTTGGATGGTAACATGAGCCTTACTGGTTATATTATCAAAGGCCAATCTCTCTGAATTTTACTATATCTAGATCCACTAAACATAGTTTCCCAGGTCACTCATGTTACAAGGATGCAAAGATTTGTTGCTTTCTTCCCCATTTGTTCCGAAGCCAATATAGCAGAGCAGATGTAATCCAGAGGTACAGGGAACCCCCAACCCCTTAACAATTAGCTGTGATTTACTTGCCTTCTCAGCACGTGCCGACATCATCTAGTGAGACAGAGCTATTTAGTGTAATCAAGGTCTCATTCTATCTGAGATATACTTGTAAGACAGCTTCATCGTGTGATACTTTAAATAGTAGGTCAGTTTTTCATATTCACACACAAGAATTTTTCATGATCAATAAGACTATATATTTTTGTAATAGTTTCATATGTTTTCAAATAAAATTTTATGACTTAATTTGAGAAATTTTAAGCTATGTATACCGTGCATTATCTGTAATTGCTTAGATGATTAAATACTTAATTACCCTGCATGGCATCAAGAGTTTCAGAACTTTAATGGAGTTACAACAAAATATATGTACAGTCCCAGTTTGGACAAGCGATGGCACCTCTTGGTACTCCAGGGGCAGGGGTAGATGTAGGAGATGGTGCTGAGAAGGGCTCCCGTAGCACTTGAATGTCAGCAGAGCTTTTATTGACTGCTGGGAGACCTGGCACCACCTGGCCGTGCCTCCCTTGCCCATCTGCAGGATGTCTGGGTGCTTTGCCCCCTCTCAGATGCTGTCAGCATGGGGGGCTGCGCCACTTGCAGGGAGCCCGGTTGGTGGCAGGGGGGTAGTGGAGGCCCTGCCCCTTCAGAAACACTGCTGCCACCGTCTTGTGGCACAGGGAGCCCAGGCACAGGATGAGGGGGCTGGAGGCCAGGGCACAGGAGGGGAGCTGGAGGACAGGCCCTGTGCCCGAGGGGCAGCCTGTCTCTCTGGTGGGCAAAATGGCCAGGGAGAGCCATCCCCGGGAAAGGGGCCCTCTGCCCCCCGACCCTCCTCCTCCTGCCTCGTGAGGGCGTCTTTCAAGCCACCAACACCTCTCCCAACACAGCCATGTCTGGCCATGCGTTGGCCACCGTCACAGAGGCTTCCTGATGTCACAGTGGCACCCGCCCCCCGGATTGTTCCGGGCCCTATAAAAGGCCCCCGCGCAGGGCCCGCCACTCGCTGAGCTTCCAGGCCCTCTTACAGCCATCATGGATGGGAGGAAGAGGACCTGGAGCGGAGGCTGCCTGTGCTTGCATGGGTCTAGAGAGGATGCATTCCTCAAAGCGAAAAGAAGTCGGCTACAGCTTGCGAGGAGGAGGCGGAGGACCGGTGCCTTTGGCAAACGAGCAGTGCGCTGCGCTGCAACTCGTCATGCGGAGCCCATGGAGGTGGATCTGCCTCCGGATGACAATCTGATGGAGGTAGATCCACCTCCAGATGAACCAATGGAGGTGGATGCTCCAGCACAGCTGAGCTGGCACAACACCAACGTGCCCGGGCTCCCTGCCATCAAGTCCCACCGGCGGCGTCACAGGAGCACCAGACCTGCTCCGTATGCACGGCCCGGCCTCCGCCCCTCAAAATAGCTGAAAGACCATCCACAGCCTCCTGCTGGCTTGCCTGCAGGGTGGCCTTTTTCCTATCCCCCATCCACCATCCCCCACCCCCACCTCGTCCAGAGGTGTCATCTCTTCTGCACGGAGTCCCAAGGAGTGGACAAGAGGGAACTCGGTTTCCTCTGGGACGCTGCACCAGGGCGGCAGAAGGAACCCCTCAGAGAGCCACGGTGGACCTTGGGACCTGGAGCCCGGCAATGTCACTGTCTGAGGACAAGAAGGCTGCCCCATGGCTGCTTGAAGAGGAAGCTGCACCTTCCATGGCAAAGCACAAAGAAGAGCAGCAGATCAGCCAAAGCTGTTTGGGAGACAGTTGCTCCTCTGATGAAACAGAAGACTTTGGGTCTGCCGGGAAGAAGTGCTGGAGTGCAGCGTTACTTTTCATTCAGAGAAGAATAAATAAGAGCTTCATTAGGAGCTCTTCCAAGACCAGGCAACAAATAGCAATAAAAACGTACCAATAAAATAATAATAATAATAAATAAAATAAAAATAATTTAAAAAAAAACAAAAAAAACGCTTTCCTCTTATTTGAGCAGCAGATCAGCCAAAGCATCAGTGATTTCTGCATTGCTGTTTCACAGCTTGTACGTCTAACGACAAGAGAGTAGAGTTGTTGATGCTAATAAGGGATTTGTCTCCCTTTATCTTCAAGGTACAGCAAATAAATATTTCAAGAAGATAGTTACCATATAACCTTTTACTTGAAAAAATGTTGTTTGGGATGAAAATATATTGAGCATCTTCATACTTCAATAGTGATTAAAAAGTACATTTTTTTTTCACATCCCTGTAGACTCAACAACACATGATGGGTGTCTACATGGATAAATTATAAAAGTTGTTGAGGTTTCAGGTTTGTGGAGTAAATTTATTGGATGTATCATAGAATAGGGTTTTCACAGAGTATCAGGCTTCATTCTTGAGCAGCAATCTTGCTAGGCGATCAAAATCCTGGAGGGGATTTCACGCAGATGAGAGTTATTTAACCGACAAGAAGCCTACTAGACAGCACAAGAGAGAAAATAACGTTTACAAGAAATCAGTCAGTTGGTTTATCAAACCAGTAACTGATGTAAAATTGTCAGTGGAATACTGAAGTGACTATAGCTGTGAGGAGTAAATTTGCACATAGGTCATACATTACTTCCACATTTACACTAATCAAAAATGTGCTCTATTTTCTTAGGTTATGTTTCAGAAGGTTTTCCATATATGTGAACAAATGATTCAGAAATTCTATGTGTGAATAGGATTGTGTTGATGAATTTCTTTGGGCATTTAAGTAAAAGTATTTTTTTTTTTTTTTAATATATATAGGAGGGTATCTTGATAATTTCCTGGATGAGTGGCATGAAGTTCTGTAGTCGTTGTTTGATGACTTTATCAACCATAGCATACAGCTACTATGATCATAAGTAGTGAACACTTTAATTTTTGTATTTTTTTGAATACAAAGCAGGGTAAAGCTCATACAGAATTTAGATTGTATGTATTTTAATATTTTTTAGACTTCATAACAGAATTCCTGCAATTGGCATTTGATGGTTATGCAGAATAACCACAATTTCAGATTGCCTAAAATGACAGAAGAAGGCTTGCCAATTGTTTTTTTTTTTTTGCGCAAAGGTCATGCAGACCTTCTGTGAATGCTGGTCAGCATTCATTGAATAAACAGACAGATCATGGTTAAACACAAAGAAATGTTATTTAAGTGTGTAAATACACATGCAAATATATAGAATGCTTTGGCTTTTCCAACAACTTTTTCTGGTTCTATGGATGACAGATAGTACGGGTAAGTATTTTTCCAGAAGATAGATGTTGTGAGAAGACAAGAGCCATGTAAAACTGCACTTCTATTTCCTTTTGAAACATAGATAATCCTGTATTATAGACTTTGTATGTAGATAACAGAACTTGTCCTTTAGAATCTACAGTGACTAATTTCTACATAACTCAATATTACAAGAAAACCAAATATACTATGGCTCGAATATACTCTATAGAAATAGCTGTTTCTTGGCTGTTCAGCCATGCTTGTTGACCAACTTGCTTGGACCAAAACCTCAGGTTTGCTTCCTAGGCACTCTTCATTGAAATGTACATTTGTTTTTCTCTCTCCCATGAAATGCATGAGTAAAACCTTTCTACTACCTGTCTAAGTGCTACTTTCAGTTTCCTCTGCTTCTGTACTGGGATCCCTAGGTAGCAACCACTATAACTGGGATCATGCTGGGACTCTAGCAAGGAGGTGAAATCCTTGTGTGACAGTAAGTATGACCGTACAGAAATATTGAGCAGTTCTTCTCTTTGCTTAGGTAACATATCTGGACTGAGAATTGTAGTGCGGTTGGTGTAGAGATGATAGGAGAATAAATGAGATTTTGTCTCTTACCCATAATTTATGTTTTATGAAAAAAAATGGAGTGAAGGTTTTCAATGAAGGAAAAATATCAGAGCTGACAAACACCAAGTATACAAAACACGATCTAATTCATAATTTGTTTTTGCAGAAATGTATGAAAGATTTGGGACCTGATATACTGGAAATGAGTGCTAGATCTTTCTGTTACCTTTCTTTACTCATCCTCACCCTTTGCCCAATAAGGTGTGCTTTGTAAAACTCGATGCAGTAAGATAAAGATACTGTCCTGTTTTTAGGAGCTGATAGCTTTCTATTTTTTGTTGGCGGCTGTCACTGTACTGTGTGCCTGAGTGCAATAATAACGCTGTGCTCATTCTCTCCTTACTGCTGAGGTCAAGCGGGACACCACCGGTCACATTAAAAACTACACAAAACAAAGTTTCTGAAATCTCTCCTGAACATGCATAAAATAGCATTACAAGTAACTTCTTATACCCTCAGGGGACAACTTGTGTTTCTTCATTTACTATTTGAGTTTTGGTTCTGAAGTCTGTTTTTAATCTTCTAAGTTATTGACTGTAAATTTTGTTTTTAATGAATTGAATGCCAGTTGAGTAATGACATTTAGTACAGATATAGGCTTATTTTCATTCTTGTTTTGTTTTTAAAGTGAATTAAGATCAGTAAGCAGAGAAAAGCTAATGAGGAAGCATTTGCAGAAAGAAATAAAATATACTTGATATTTAGTAAACAAGTACAGACCATGTTCTTTATCCATTTATAAGGAACTGGAAGAAAAAAGAATGTTCAACCTGACCTTTGATATGCATCTGTTAGGAACAAAACTATTTCTGCTGTCCCATATATGCCCCTTTAGTACTGACTTGTCTTACTCAAGGAGATAGCAGCTGAAGCAAACAGTATATTGCATGACGTTATCTCTTCATGGAGGATTTAGGGATTACAGCTGATTTCTAGCAATCTTGTTGAAAAACTTACTGCCCAATAATGTAGAAAGGTAAGCAAAGAGCATGGATGTTGTGACAGACTACAGCATCCTTCTCCTGTCATGACTGGAAGAGCAAAACAACTTAAAACTTGTGAATTCAAGTGCCTAAGGAGTCTGTTCAGGCACATGATATGATTGCTGCAGACAAGTGGATACAAGAAGATGAATACATCATCTGTTAGATGTGAGGGCTGTTCAGTGTCCTGAGGTGAATTACACCGGAGCTTCACAAGACGGACAGACCATCTATCTGCAGACAACTGTCTATCTGACATTTAAGGATAACAACACTGGGCAGTTAGATTCTGCAGTTTGAACTTGTTATTGAAGCAAATTTGAGCCAAGGATGTTGATGGAGAGATTTCTCCAGAAGGAGGTTACTCTGTGGCAATGTTCAGGTGTTTGGTGTTGTGGTTTTTCTTGTATTTGGACACCAAAAAGCAGTGTAAAAACCAAGATTAATCAAAAACCTAGGTTTCTGGGTATGTAAAATGTGCAAGGTTCAGGAGACAGTCCTTATTCAGATGGATCACAAAACATATTGCTTGTCATGAAAATTCCTTTGTTATCTCAGCAATTCCCTGGTCTGAAAATATGGAGATTCTGGTCAAAAACTGATGTTAGAAAGAGAAAATATTAAATGAGAAGTGGGATTCATTAAATGCTTTGCATGTGTGTAATAAAACATACTCGGGTCAGCAAGGCCCAGGCAAAAGGGATGCTGAGGGATTGGTTCAGAATACCTTTTTTCCCCATGTGACAGTGTATACCTGAGCTTTAGGAAGCTCTATAACATAGAATATTAAAATCAATAATGATCCAAATATCTTGATCAAGGCAAGAGTGAGAGAATCATTTTCCAATTCAACAGCTTGAATTTTAAGGGTGTCAGCCAGTTGCTTTTTAAAACAAAAGAACTTGGAGGAAAACCCTCTGTCAGAAGGGGGGAGGAATAAAATTGCATGGAAATTTTCTATTTTGAATCACTCCTAAAACTGGATCTACTTAGTGGGTGAGAAAAGACTGAACTTTAAAACATCATGACTTCCTGAGGACTGCCACCTTAGTAAATTCCCTTTGTAAAATACTTAAGTAACAATTCTAATTTATTACTGTGTAGTAACCCACTTCTTCACTAATTAGGGAACCCTTTATGGGCCAATTCAATAAGAGTCAATGATTTGATGGTAGCTAAAAAAATAAAATAAATAATGTGGATGTGTTGTATTTGTACACACCTGAAAAATGTTCTGTGATCATAAGATTGACAGGCAATTCAAATATCTGCTTTAAATTATACTTAGTCAACTAACATCAGTACTAATGTACTGATCTTTATCTTGAAAGCAGGATTCAGCCTTTGTTTTTATTCAGTTCATGTCCATTCACTTTGGTTGAACAGCAAGAGATGCAAGCCTGAGGCTGTACAGTCTGGATCCAAGTTTGTACCGTCAGGTGTATGGTGGCTGCTCCCCGTAGAAAGCCAGGACATCTGGGTGGTAACAAGCTGCCCATGGTAGGCACTGCTGCTGCACATGTTGATCATGCATCACAAGGCATGGATGCCCTCAGCCTGCTTAATTTGATAATTTGCTTCTGAGGATCTCATTTTTTAAAAAAAAGAAAATGTCTCTGCATATAGACGATCCTAAGGCTGTAGCTGCAAACACTGTTCAGTCTCAATACTTTATACAATTTATTGTCTGTTACTCCCTCTGACTTTGTGGGGCACAAGCAGACCCGACCATCTTAATAATGAGTTATTGCTGGGTAATTAATCAGCATCTCCTGGTTCAGACAAATGCCTCCTGGAATTTACCGTAACTCACCTCCAGCAGCCAATACATATAGCCTTTAATTGCCTCATAATATTGTCTAGAATACATCAGCTAATATTGAAAGGGCCTGATTGCATCTCTTTGAGCTAAGCAACATATATTAGTGTTCTGCCCCTCTTCTCATTCTGCTCATTTATCTTACCGGTGTCACGAGCTGCGCTGAGGGCACATCATCAGGGTGCAATCAGGAGCAGGTTTGTTAAAGCAAATTGCAATTCTGGGCTTGCAGTGTGGAAAGAAAAACTCCCTACGAGGCAAGTCACATAAACCACTGCGTACTGACAGCTGGGTCGCTGGAAATGCTCCTTTCAGTGGGATTATTTTTAAACATGGAGAAGGAAATATAACTATAAAGCTTTGCATGCTTATAAGATGAAAATAAATGAATCTCCACGCATCTCACTGAGTGAAATTCAGTTAGCTTCATTGTGGAGTACTGGAAACACTTCGGAATTTCTGAAGAATATCAGATTATTTACTCAATTTTTGAGGAAAATTATTCTGATCTGTTCAGTGTTTATGTTGTTTCTAGTTTAGAACCAAGACACTTCCATACTATTTTCCTGGGTGTTTTAAAGTTCTCTGACATTGAAAAATATTACCTTATTTCTTCAATTAATAATACCATGATTGCATTTTTATTAGTCTTCATTTAGATGTGTTCCTGTCCCTATGGACAACTGTTTTTGAAGATACAGTGAGGTGGAACACTTCAAATAAAAGGCCAGGCCAAATCTTCATTGAAATGAGTAGACCTATTTCCCTAGACTTCAAAGAATAAAGGAATATAATTAAACACAGTTGGGGGAAACAGGAAAAGCTAGAAGCCTTGATTTGAACATGCTTTGGATCAGAGTGTAAAGAGATAAGAACTGCATCAGGTACAAGTAGGGAAGATGGAGTAGCAATGTATTTCTGGTGTGTGCTTTAACTGCAGTACTAGTTATCACATAAGTGAATGATGATAGAAAAATATGCTACAAAAGACAGTATTTGGACATTTATGTGGCTCGCCCTGGAGGGAGCTGGTTGAAGTGAAGGGAAGAGGTGAGCCATTAACACAGTGAAGTTTCCCTGATTTAATCTAAATACAGTGGAGACTTTGCTCCTTCATCGTAATGCCTGGCCTTGTACCTAACGAGAATCTCTGCAGGAGAGACTGGAGTGTGGCTAGGCTGCATGAAGCCCATCAGAAGCATCTAAAAGCTGGGATAGCTGGTGGCTGCACTGTCTCTTTCCTCCCAGTATTTTGAGTTCAAGTTCCAGAGGTCTTTATTGGCAGGTGAGACACTATGTGAAGTGTCTAACTAGTTCAATGGGACTCCCTGCTTCTTGGCAAAAAAAGTAGGAGCTGTTGTAAATGGTTGTGATCCACAAATCTGTGATATTTACCAAGCCATCACCATCTGTCTATTGAGGAGGAAGGGCAAATCACTCTTCCACCTCCTTCAAGGACAGTAACGTATTATATGTTTCCTCTAGTTATTTATTACCTCTGCCGAGGAAGAATGAGTTGTAGAGAAAATAGCTGTAAGAATTTGTTGAATACTGATCGACAAAAAGTTTTGTTATATATATAAATCAAGTGTTTCACACGAGTTTCATAGCATGTTACTTAGCATTATATTGTTCCTGAGATAGGATAAAGTCTCCCAAAATTAATATAACACACTTGAAGCACCAATAGTGTTTAAAAAAAAAAAAAAAAAAAAAAAAAAAGGCAACATATGCAGTTCTGGATTTCTCTGTTCTTTTATTTTCACACCAAAATTTCCAGCAAGCTCTTTGAGATCTGTATCTCAAGGAAAAAGATGACTGCTGTTGCTGGATGTTACAAGGTTGGAACGAATGCGTAGTTGGAGAATTTGATTACTTTCAAAGCAGCACTGTCTAAGCGTGAAAAGACAATATCATCATGTAAAACAGCGTTAACATTATAAAGGTATAACTGGACTAGTTTTAAGGTGAGAATACAGCTAAGAAATGGTTGAGGACTGTTGTTGATGCTTGTAGAGGGGCCTTGGTTTTCCCCCAACTACCAGGGACTACTCTCCATTTGAAAGTAAAAGTTTTTTTGCTGGAAAGTTTAGTTGTATCAGATGACAAACCTTTATAAACATATTTTTAGGTATGGTTATCGAAGCAAATGTTATTTAAAATATGCAAATAAATGCATGTTCATTTTCAGCAATCAATTAAGGACTAGAGACTAACTTTCATCTAGCAGCATCAGCCTCATTATGGGACTTTCATCTTCATCTGTTCTTCTAAATTTGCTATTGCTGTCCCAGTTTCTGCCTGTGAGAGGCTTCTTCTGGCTTCCACAAGTAACATCTGCAAAGCTTTCCCCAGGTGTTGGTGGCAGGTGCTGATCAGAGTGCAGTTTGAGTAGTTGGACTTCTGCCTCTGGGTCACAGAAAGATCTTTCCCAAGTATCTGTACCTTGTAAGATTATTTTCACTTTGTGTTTCAATATGTGCTTGCCTTTTCAGTTAGTCTTTGTAACTAACTTTGTTAGTTCTTGGTAATAGAAAAGATTTTTATTATTCCTGTTTCGTATTTAATTTCATAGGGAAAGTAAGTGTAATTATACAAATAATTTATATTTGATGACTATCTGATGCACATGCAATGTAAGACTTGTAGAAACTTCTGTTTGGGTTGTGTGATCTTTACTGTTGTGATGGAAACTTTTTCAGATTCCTGACGGATCTTGACTCTATTTTTCAGTCCTTCAGACCACACTTGCCCTGCCTTTCTGCTCAGTCTTTGTTTCTTTTTATCCATAAAATTTGAAAAAAAAAAAAAAAGCTAAGTCACTACTCATAAATGAGCAAAGGGGAAAAAAGAAAAACAGATCACCTTGAAGCAGCCAAGGCACAGCCAGTAAGCACTCAGGCTTTTCTATTATAAAGAGGAAACACCTGCGCCTGAAAATATAAATGGGTTCACAACAGCAAAGAGCTTTATATAGTTAAGCCTCAAGGGTGTTTCTTCTGAATGCTTTATAGTAAGTAAAATCTGATTTAAAAATTATATATGTATATTAGCTAATGATACGTGAGCCTTTTGCTTATGGGACTGAGTGAAATGTATTTATGTTTTATTTTAGATTTCAAGTTATTTTGGCTGTTCTGCCAAAAACAGCAGGCTAGGAGCAGGGAATTGGAGAGCATATATCTATGTATATACACATGTGTGTTTTTTCGTGTTTTTTCTTCTTAATGGTCTGTGAGTGAAAAGACTTATTTTTTTAATGTACCTGGAAGCTCATAGCAGAAGGTTTTTTTTTTTTTTTTTTTTTTTTTTTTTTACCACTGTGTTACTCCAGTGGTATGAAGTTAATATTGCTGTCTCTTGCTTGGGTAGGTTTACAGCATAATGCCTGGGTTACTCACTAAATTGCAAGTTTTTTCAATTACTTCCTATGGTTATCTTCTTTTGACTGTTGCTTGAGGTCTAAGCTAATAGCGAATAGATGTACTAGAGTCTTGTGTGTTGTGTAAACTTGTCCAGAGTTGGCGCAAGTCTATGATGTTGCTTGTATTACGTGGACTAAAACATGTGCAATACAGTTGCATACTTTGCTTCTTGACGGCTTTGTATTTCTGTCTGTTTTCAGTTGGCCACTGCCTGGCTCAAGAATACTTTGTGGGTTTTGCTACAGTGGGGGAGCAAAAACAATCAAGAGGTTAATACAAAGCTCTGGGTATCGTCTTTCACTGATAATAATATAATTTCTGTTAGCTTGTTTTTGATTTTAAAATAGCTTATGAAGTTAATTACTTCTGTTCTTAAGCTTAAGATACTTTTTACTTTTACATAAAATGACTTCTGTTCTCTACGTTTCAAATAAGTGGCTTTTATTTTTTTAATAGTTTCAATATGTATGGAATCAAAATCTTTATCAGTTTAAAACAAAAAAAAATCTCTTCTGGATGTAGAAGATTGAGGATTTCACAACTCCTCTGATCCACGAGTTTGTCCCCCATTAAGAGATTACACGCAGTCATTTGGGCTATATCTGTATGGATACCTTTTCATCTGAAATCTTCTTAAGGAATTGTTTACAGTATGGAAAATTAATATCTACCACTGGGTTGTTTATAAGTAAAATATCTATCTCACAAAAGATACTTAATAATTATTGGAGTCAAAAGTACAAAGGTTTGAAGGTGGGGAAGGTTGTGGGGCCTGGTTTGGGAAGAGTTCAGGTGTGCTCCCTATTGATGTGGTGGTGTGCAGCTCCTTCACTTAACTCTTCTATTCCTTTCTGGCCTGTTTTGAGCTTCTTAAAAATCTCTGCTAGGGCTGGAGAGATGAAAATCTACATCTTGCTAATGCTTGGAATTGAGTGTGTGTTTTTTTTTTTTTTTCTTTTTCCAACTCACCATCAGGTAGAAGCCAACCTTCTTCAGTCCCTTAACTCAAGATACTGTAAATTTACTTCAGTGGAGGTGTTACTGTTTGTGTCCCTTTGGAGTGAGTGCTAGTTTTCATCTGGATGGAAAATACTGAAACCTGGTCCCTGTACGTGTATGTAGATAATCACATAAGTGTAAGCTGATTAGATATCTCAATACAATGCTAATAAGAACTAAAGAGGTGACTCCTCAATCAGATCCAGGCCTTACATAAAACAATATTCTGTCTTTGATGGTGGCCCAAGTCAGCTACTTAAATGTATAAAAACAGAATGTTTGAACTTTCCAGGTACCCCCCACAATACCCAACAAATGAGTTCAGGGACTCCCTGAGGTAGAGCTTGTTTGTGCAGATGGAGTAAACTTCATTGTATTTTTTATCTTTGAAACAGTCCAACCTCACCTTGACCTTTGGTAGGCTTTTCACACTCACATATTTCATTCAGAAACAGAAACAAGAGGAGAAGGTATATCTTCTGCAGATGAAGGACTGTCGATTACAAATGACACGATAAATTGAAATTTACTGTGGGACAGTGACATTTTATTACAGTAACCTTGATCTTCTACGCTGATCAATAGGTACTCCTGGAGCATCAGTTGAAGTTTCAGGTACTTTGTGGCTATTGAGAACAAACAAGGATTTGCTGTTTTGATGAAGAATAGCAAACAAAAACAAAGGTAGATAAAAGTTTTTATACTTGTAAACAGTCTTAGTCATTGAGATTTCTTCTAATTAAAGTGCTGGTCTTCCTTTTATAAATTATTTGAAACAGTCAGTCATACTTGGAATTTTTTTATACTATTTTCTGGGAATAGTGTGAATGCTCTGTTCAGGGTTGAAAATGAGATGCAGTAACTACTTACAGACAGCATATATCTCCTCTGGTATTTCCCTGCAAAGGATTGATCACAGGTAGTCCGTCTCTACTTTAAAAGTAAGTTGCTTTTTATTTTAGCTAAGCCTCAAGTAAAGTATGTAACTTAATGTGACTGTAGAAATTTATCATCAAAATGCTACTCTTTTTAAAGGGACATTGTAAAGCTATCAGTTGCATCAGAGTGAGTAAGAGCAGTACTAATAGCAGTTTTAACCAGAAGAAGCCTCCAAAATGCAATAGTTCTCATTCTTCTTGGTGTTGATTTTGATTTGCCCTCTTGCTTAGCAATAAGATAAACCGCAACTTTTTCGGATGTCAGCTTTGGTGTGTGTAAGCGAAAGATGTGGCTTTCAGTGTCTTCAGTCTTAGTTTCAGTTTCATCCCTTTCACTGACATGGAATTACACTGAGTTGAAACATAAAAGCTAGACATCATTTTCTCATTTGTTTCAAAAGGTCATGACTGATGTTATTCTTAAAACTGAATTTTTCACTCTACATTTGAAGTTAGATTGGATTCTGTTCTTAATTTTTTTAGCTTGTGTGAAGTAGAGCTCACCATGGAAGTATAAAACAAATGTAGTATTCCTGAAGGTCATATTGCAATAATATGGAAATTACAGTGAACCATTAGAAGTTTACTTTAGGAAGATTGATAGTGGGTGCTTTCTTTGGCTGTTACTGAAGGTAATGTGTGCTACATATGGACAGTGAGAAGAGGTCAGAAAATGGGTGACTGTCATCTCTTGAACCTCAGAGGCCTTGAGAATGGAAATGGGGGAACTCTACTGCCACTTTTTGTTTTGCAGACTAGTTGGACACCTTATTCCAGAGTTCATGTTAATGTTTCTAAGTTGCCAATCATTCATTCATCTGCCTAATCTCACTTGTTGTTTGAAATCATAATGTTTCAAATCTTCTGCTGGTCATTGTGTGTTTTTTGTTGTTGTTTTGTTAGCATTTGGCACAGGTACTGAGAGGATTTGTTAACTTCATATAGGAATGCTCAAGCTTGGTGGTGGGACAAGAAATAGTATGAGAAACTTGAAAATTTGGTGTGTTCAGAGGAAGATAATTTTTATTTCCGCTTGCCCATTTGGACTGTTTTTTAAGTACCTATTCCTCATCTAATAGAATGCTTAAAAAAAAAAAAAAATGCTGAAAAAAGCCAGATTATGATAGTTGGATATAAACAATTTAACTGCTATCGTTTAATCCATCTGTTATTAGTAACTCTACAGCACAGTGCTTACCGGCTTTTGTGTATTTACTTCCTTGGCATGGCTGCAAGGGTTTCACGTGGCAGTCCTAAATGAAACAATTTTAAAATGGTTTATGCTGCCAGTTAGATTCTTGATTGCATGGCAAAGGATTAAACTTGCCATGTTCCTTGTTGTTACTCTTTTTGATGTCTTGGAACAACCCCCTTTTTCAATCTATGGCTTTCTACAATAGGAATGTTACAGACTTTGAACATAGACTGCACTATGTGTTGTAAGTGCGATCAGAAATGTGAAAATAAATTATCTTCACAGCCTAATCTCTGTTCAGACTGCTTTCCAATAGACTGTGGCTATACAAAGCTGACAGACATTTCAAGTCGTTGCCAAAACTTATCGCTACCTAATTTCTGCTAGAAATGTTTGCTTAGCTGTGGAGATTACAGCTAGGGAAATAGCACTAGCTTTGTGGCTTGGAAAGTGTCTTCTGCTTCAGAGTTAGCTTTGGGTATGAAGCTGCTGAGGAATGAGTGTTCCAGAAATGGCTCCTCTTTGGCACAGGTGCTTGTACCAGAGCTCCAATTAAATAGTAGGTAGATTTAGGATGGAGAGAGGAAAATAAGAACTGACCACTACAGACTTCATGTAGGACTGGGGGATTCTGGATCACCAAGGCATGAAGGGTTGGGTTCTTCGTGAGTGCTGGAAATAGCTCTTTTAACTACCAGCCTCGTCCGTGGAAATCTTGGTTTCTGTTTCAGGGACACTTGAGATCTGTTTCACTGGGCAGTCTTCCCTGTATGCTGTCTCTGCGCTGGGAGCAAGCTTGGAGCTACCTGAGCTGCTGTTTGGTGTGGACCTTTTTGTGGGTGTGTGTTTTGGGTGGGTTTTGCCCTGCTGTGTAGGACGTGGTTTGGAGGCTTGTGCTGCTCAGCAGTTGTGCCCACTGCCTTTCTCTTTCAAGATAAGATGCACTTGAGCTGTTCTCTGAAAGCGTGTTGTAAACTATCATATATGTTTGTACAAAACCTATCATGTCGCTTTGCCAGGACAATAAATCTCATCTAGTTCTAGAAATAAATTAATGCTCTGTAAGTTAAATGCAGCACAGTGGCTTGAAATTTTCAGTAGACAGGCAGAAATTTGGCACAAATGCAGCAATGTGCTTGTGTAAAAATACTGGTGCACCAGCCTCTTCCTCCCATTGCTACCCATATACCTCCTGAAAGTTAAGTGTCCCGTCTCCTCCATAGGGTGGCTCTCCATTCCTTCCTCCTATTGCTCTGAAAGACTAGAAACATTCCTATTATCTTCGGTAAAGGGGAGATCTCTTCACCCAACAGAACCCAAGAATTGAAAAGATGATGGGTAACCTAAAATAGAGAATATAGCTGCAGCCTACTTTTTGGCTATAAATGTAGGGACTCTTTAGAAGGTATACCATTTGTTAGAACATGAGAAAGATCTTGCTACTAAATGACTGTCAGCTGGAGTCAGTTGTTCAACTGGCTGTAAGGAGAATGCCAGTGTCTGAGAAGGAACTGATAGCAGGGCTGCCATTTAAAATGGGGAGCCAAACGCAAAGAGAAAACAAGGGGAAATGAATAAATCACCCCTCCCGTTTGGTTTGGGGGTGGGAAACTCATTCTTTAACTTGTATTTTTTAGAAACTTGGTTTGACTTTACCATCTCTTTGTAGAAACTAGCTTTTTAATCTTGTTTTGAGTTTTTTCTGTTGATTTTAATTATCATAATGTCAAAAGGTCAATATGACACCTCTGTGGAACCAGTAGGAACTCCCAAAGGTGTTTGTTTTTCTGTAATTTTTTTTGAAGTGCTCCACTCAAGGAGGGAGAGAGGGAAGAAAAATGTGAATATTAGCTTGTCTACTTAAAAGTTAGTCTGATATCTTTGAGTGCTTTGATTTCTGAATTTGATCAGAATCCAAACTTCAAGCCTTCCCTCCAGTCATAAATGTGGAGCTGGACGTCTCACAATTACTGAGTATTGTTGACATAGCATTTTTCCAGGAAGCACTAACAGTGCATCAGAATCCAGTTAATTACTTGAGAATAGTCAGGGCTTTATGGCATTGTGGCAAATGGCAAGTCATTACTGTGCCAGCCTATTACAGTTAATATGTGGGCAAAATGAATCCATTACACCAAACAACTTCAGTGAATTTCTGCTGCAAATTCTGCAGCAGATGGTCAGATGCATTGATCAGCTTGAATGGCAACTGCACGTTTAATATAGCCACCCTCCTCTGGGACAGTCATGCCCAGGTAATGTCTTTGTGGTTATTAGCTCACAGTAAAACCTGTTTAAGCTCTTCCTTGGCTTGTTTGATCTCATATGAACCCATGTATGACATACTTCTGATTTTCATTTAGTCTATTCTTAATGTATATGCCTCCCCATACTGCTGCTACACAAAGCATAAGACTCCTTTATTAAGTGCCTAGCGTGTTTTTGGAAAATGGGGATTACAGCCATGGATGGGCATAATTGCTATCTGAATGGCACAATTGTGTTTTGTGAATCATTTTCCCTGCTACTCACCTGGCTGTAGCACATGTGAGTATTCAGCTGAACAGTTATTTACCAGCACTATGTCTGTTGTATGGAAACCCAGGAGAGAGGATAGATCTCCTGCCTGATTTTACTTCTGTATCATTTCATAAAATATTCATGGTGATAATCATTGTGGCTTGGAGACACTGAAAGATGAACCAAAAAAAGAGAGGGAACAGTTCTTCTGAACTCTACTGAGGCACTCGGGAGTCATTCTGATTCATGTCTAGGGATTTCACAAGGATTTGACGTGCTTGATCTTTAGCTTGTAATTAATTGTCAGAGCTGCTACCAGCTTTAAAAATCGGTTTCTACTGACTGTCCAAAAATAGCAGTGTTGGTTTTTAAAACCATTGCCTTTTATGTGTGAAATCAATTGCACCAAGAGCTTGTTCTTCTCACAAGTAACAACAAATTGTGTGCTCGAATGTCATCAGACTTGTTTGAAAATGTTAGCACTTACTTCATAATGCTTCCCGTGCTTAAGCGTGCACTGAACTTAGTCACATAAAATAACTTGGCCTGACGAAAGAAATAGGCACCTGGATACTCCTTGTAAAACTGCTAGGAAGCAGGATTCTCTTTAATTTGAACTTAGTTTTAATATGCTATGTAATCTTAAGCCAGGAAGATGGAGAGCACTACTACTAGTGCAAGGAAGTGCTGTCTGAAAGATGGGCATCTTGTCTCTCACTGTTTGTGCACACCTGAGATTTCAATAAAAGCTTGGAACTGACACAGGTTCGAGCTATTTTTCTCCTGTTTGTCTTCATTGCATTAAAAAGAACAGGTTCACTTTGAGTCTTTTTCCCTGCAATTCCTCTCGAATGGAGGTGATGTATAAAAACTGTGGAAACGAAGTTTCACCTAAATGCTGCATACTACCCACTGTAGCATGTCTGTAATTCAGCTATTGCCCACCAGCGCTGTCCTGCACTGAGCAAGTGTGGGTGTGTTTTGCTGGAAAGGTGTGCTACAGCTTCACCTTGATCCATCTATGGAGAGCCTTCCAGGCTGAATGAGGTGTGAGCATGCAGAGAAGGAGATGGTAATCTGACAGCTTATTTGAGTTAACTGTTTGTAATTAATATGGACATTTTCATCATCTGTTTGCTGTGAATGCCACTCCTCGCATTAAAAATTGAGACTTCACACAGTAAATGTTTATTTCTGTGCACTTTTTCTGTTAGAGAAAATATTTAAACATGTTGAGGCATAACATAATTAATTTGTAAACTTAAGCACTCATCCTTTCAAAGCTTACTAATTATCAAGGATTATTGGAAGTAGAAAAGCATGTGTTTGTTGGTTTTGTTTTTTTCTACATTTTTTTGTTCTTTTCAGCAATGTATGTTTTCAGAGGTACCAGACTGCATTTTTTTCTTTAGCAGTATGAAGTAGTACTGTCTGTCTTGAGAGAAGGTGAAAAAGAAAGATGAGAGCTTGAAAGATTGATGCTTCTGTCATGGTTTCCAGTGACTGGTGATCCAGGTGAGGAACTCCACAAAACCTTAAAACCAAACAAAGCAGTTCCTGGACCTGACACAAAATCCAGGAAATTCCCCAGGTGTCCCCAGGCTTCTCTTTTTAGGAAGGAAGCTCAGGCTTTTCTGTTTAGTGGAAGTTCAGAAAGTGTGGAGCTGAACTGATTGTGTTGAATTAAGTAGCTGTTATCTTGCAAGAAGGAAATTTGTTTGGCCATCCTACTTGGCATAATTACCTGTCAGCATAAGGGGAATATATAAAAATGTTAATTTTCAAGAGATTAATGTAAACTTCTGTTTTATCTGACCTGTATGGTTTATTGACACTGTATTTTGTGGGACTTGATTGTATTCAGTAATTTTCAGAAGGCTCCTGGAGCTAAGTGATACTGCTTTGAACAAAGAGTACTAGATCTTCTCTTATTTATATCTGTGGATTAAAAAACAAACAAAAAAATACATGAAGGTTATCGTAGCTTCGTATAGCAACCTATAAAATAGTACTGCTTTGGACCTCTCCATTAGCTGCACACACAAGACTCATTTTAATCATGTTGTGACTACAGCATTTTACTGTCAGGTGTGTATGTATGACTTTTTTGAAGACTATGGGTATGCCTTGATCTGGGTTGTATTTTCTTCTAAAAGTGGGTATATGTTTTTATAAGAGAAACTAACAACATACTAAAATGATATCTGGGAAATATGTTCTGGAGGAAAAATACCAGCTTCTATGCAGCACCTTACTTCTGCATAGCGCTAAAACCCAGAATTAGCCAAATGTTATCTGACTCTGTTAAAATACATGGATAGGAATTTAATACATCTGTGGGCTTCTTTTCAATGTGTATCGACATATAGCTGTAGATGTACCTCTAAACGTAAATAGTATGAATGTGCATACATGTAAGTGCATACACAGGCATTTGTAGATCTACTTTAAAAACGTATAGCAGCCAAATGACTTCCTAGCTGGTAAAATTAAATGGATAATATTAATATCTCAATTCTTCATGAGAACAAGGAAAAATGGAAGAACTCGTGTTGATGCTTGAATTTGGGGTTTTAACTAGATGTGCTTGTATAAGCGCATTCTTAAGCAGCCTAGTCTCAAAAGAGATCAGTTGTACTGTGTCAATAAAAATTAGCAGATTTGCTGCAAATTATTTTGATCAGGTGTGTAATTACATTGATCTAGAATGGTTAATCTTTTGTGCAATTTAGGAGTCGTAAAGACAAGAATTTTTATTTAAAGAGATGTTTACACTTAAGGATTAGGGGAAAAAAATGAAACACAACCCTGTGGATGCTTCTTCCCCTTCAACATACATTTATTTTCAGTCTTCTAAAATTCTGAATAATATGTATGAAACTTGTCATTGCAAGTAAGTTACGCTGTTTCAAGTTCTGCCAGATTCTACTTTTTAATTGCTCATGTGTTCTGCACTGTTCAATTGTTCTGCACTGGGACTGCATAGACAAGTGTGTGAGCTGATCAATTACTATTAGCCAGGGCTTTTCCAATTATTCCCTTTCTACTGTTTATAGCCTATAATTAACTCTTGCTTCCCTATTGTCTTTGTAAAATGGAAGTTCTTCTGCAGGGTTGCTTTAAATCACCCAGCATAACAAACCCAGCCAGGTATAACTGCAGGCAGTAAGGAACATGGACTGTTGCTTGTTAGAAGTTGGAGATGGCCTAGCTACAGCTCTCAAATCCTTCTTCTGCTCCGTGTCCCTGAGTATAGAGCTCTTACAAGTCACCATGAGTTACTGACCCGTTGGCACTTGATAAATATGAATCCTTTTCTCACAGACTTAACTTTGATAAATATCTAGAAAAACATTCCCATTATTCTTCCTTCAAGAAATAAAATGTGACACCGGGCATTGTGGCTATTATCTTCTACCCACACTTTATTTGTCCTTTGAGAGAAACCTTGGTCACTTCATTCATTAAGCTGCTTAAAGCTTTATAAAAATGTTCAAGTTCTCTCAGTGGCTGTTAATCTTTGCTGCAGTTAGTTTTTTCTTTTAAAATTTTTAAATGTTCTGTGAATTAGGCACTACTCCAAAAGAAGGCTCAAATATTGAAATACTTCTTAATTGTCTTTTTTTTGCAGACCAGTGTTTACCGTTCTTGAGTAGAAACATGTGGTGGGATGGTATGAATAAAGCAGAAGACAGCTGACACAAAAGAAGATGGATTGGGGAAATTGTTTTATAGTTAGGCACTCCTAAAAACCTCAGACAAATTGCTGCAATTCTACCCCCTCAAAACCAAGTGGTACAGACAGTAGAAATACCATTGGAAATGGTCCCTGTGCTCATCTACTTGAATCGTGGGGCATGAGACTGAACCCAGGAATGTTTTGTGTAGCTGGGAGAAGTGGGAGCCAAGGCTCTTTAAAGGAGCAAGCTTTTGGTTTCCAGTGACTTGGGAACTTAGCTGGGTCTGTGTGAGTCCTGCCCTGCATTGGAGCAGAAGCCATTGATCAGCTGGCCAGCAAGAGGTGGCTGTTGTTTGAAGGAATACTTCCAGGTTCCCCGGCTTTAGTCTCACATAAAAAACCTAGTGAGACTGTCATTAACAAGTGAGATGCTGCATGCTATTTCAAGATCTTGTTTTGCTTTTAAGTCTGAGGTCACATTTTTATTTCTTCTTGAATTCTAACAATTTTCATCTAAAAACTTGCATTCTAAAACAGTTTTTTATATATTTAGACAGGACATGTTACAGAACTGGTAGGAAAGTGATCAAGTTTGTGCATTTATTTATTTTTTAATTATGAAAGTCAGAATTGCTCCACCTCATCCTCTTCTGATCTCTCCTTGGAGTCTTACTGTCTTTCATGAGATAAAATACAACTTTTAGGGGCTTTGTGGGGCTTGTGCTACCAATCTTTAATTATCTGTATCCTGCTTACATTAAATAACCAAACTGAATTTGTAATTAGGGAAAAATAGAAATAATATAAATATAGAAATAATAGAAAAATAGAAATCATGCTCAAATGCAAAAACAAAACAGTGCATGTTTTGCATTCCATTGTCTGTTTTCTTAGATTTTTTGGAACTCTTCCTCCTGAAGATGTTGACTAGCATCTCCTGTGTATTTAGAAGAGCTGGGATTTGACAGTGGGTGGGAAAACAGAAAATTTTATCTTGATCTACAAAAGGGAGTGATGAATACACTGAACCGCATAAGCTAGTGTTTACAAACCTGGTAGAGAGCACTTCAAGTTGCTCAGCCTTCTTTCCACGATGTGTGTGTGATATGGTCTCTCTCTTTGGTGCCTTTGCTGGGAAAGATGTAGTAAATTCCTGCATAAAATAAATCTCTGTATGAAAATAGTACTGTGAAAATTAAGGATCAAAAACTGTCAGATTGAACTGTGACTGACATCGTCACACTTCGAACAGCTAGTAATGTACTGGATTATTCACATTTAAATACAGAATCTTGTAAATGCAGTATGTAAAATACCTAACAAAGTTTTGAGGAAGATTTAAGTAGATATTGAGTGTTAGATGCTCCTGTGTAGTGACATTTCCTTTGTTTTTAGTCTCTCCTAGCATCAGTGTTGCTTTAGCATGGCTTCTAGAGTGATTTTATTCCAAATTATCAGAATTTCACCAGCAATACAGAAAAAAAAAAGCATTTGCTTTAACAAGAAGGATGGGTTTAATAGGAATGTTTGCCTTCTATTTCTAGAAGACGAGTGGTTTCCTGGGGGGGCAGTTCTCCACCAAAAGAAATATTAGATAGCATTACTGTTTATTTTCAGAATGTGTGGTGTTGTTGCTGCATAATGGCCAGTAATTACATGAAGAACTATGCAAAACGACACGGGCTTGTTGTAGCTCCATCAATTGTATAGCTGTTATTCCACAAATGATTTCTAGTTGCATTGCTTTAAAAGTTGTCAGAGACAAAAACGGAGCTGGACCAGGCAGTGCATGTGCTCTAAGCATGCTTCACTGCTTTATGGTTGTGCGTGCTTGGAAAGTAACAATAGAAAAAGTTTTGAATCAAGTTTTGGCAAGGAGCATTGTGGTCCAAACATTTCCTGGTTTTCTTTACCAAAAATGACATATAAATTATATGCTGTTTTATTCTGCTCTTCCTTCATTATTTTTAGTCTGTTTTTATATATGTGTCCGTGTAAACTGCATGATGTGTACACACGTAGCATAGAAGTGATATGAATGTCTTAGGCTCTTGCTGGTAAAAGGAGTTATTGGACATCCTGTTGGAAACAGTGCATATAAAAGCACATCATCCCCCAGCTTTTACAGCAGCTTTGTTATGGCACATTCACCAATACGCATTTGCAAGAGGTCAAGTGAGCTGGTGCAGGTATAAATGATGCATGAATGTAGAAAAGGACTCTAAAGAGTAGAGCTATTGCAATGAAACTGCACAAAGTATGCTGGAGAAGGCTCTTGGGCTGAGTGATACTCTCACTTGCTTTACTTGAAGTAAAGGGTTTTGACTTGTGTTTTCATGGAGGATTTAATTAGGGTTTCTGAAGAGGTGGTTCATTCCGGCCTCTCACCTTATTCAGGACTGGAACACAAGTTCTGACTTATACAGACTTGTGTACAGGCTTCAGCTATCAGCAGATAGCTGAAAGAAGGCTTCAGTTCACATTGATACTGTATTTGATGAGGGAGGATCGGAGCTATGAGTGCTGTTAGTACAAGCCATAGGCGTGGAGGGTGTTTGAGACTTTTTTGCTGCTTCGCAGTTCAAGAGTCCCAGTCTTACCCTCTGCTAGTTTTTTGTGAAAGGAAAAAAAAGCATGGAAACTTTTGGCTTAACAGATCTCACAAATATGAGAACTCCTCTCGCAAAAGGAATAATTTTACATCTAAATATGGAACCTGGAACTAGAAAGTGAACCAGTAGCAGAAGTGATGCATGAGAATGTGGGATTATTTGGAACATGGTGTTCTAGGATTAAGGGCAACAGACAGTGTCCCTGTGTAAGAAGTAGTAAATTTAAGAGCCTTCTGAGCAGACAGAAAGGCTGCTGTGGGATCCCACGTGCCTCTGTTGAAAGTATGTAGAAATGGGGTGGGTAGAAATTGGCCATAACTCAAAATAATGGCCAGCAGCAGCAGACTTCCAGCTTTCTGCTGATGAAGTTTGGGGCACTTCACTGCTGCAGTACTAGGGTTGTTCTTTGTGATGTTTGTCTTGACAGATTTTTCTATGGCTGGAAACAGCAATGATGGTGCTTGTTTGACAAGTTACTTTGTTTTTTTTTAATTTCCTTTGACCTCTTAAAGCACGTAGAAGTGTTCTTATCAAATGTTTGTTTGTGCAGTGTAGTCTTTTCCATTGTCTTCATCGTGCTTGGTAAAACCTGGTGAGTCCATTTAAGACTTCCCTGTAACCTTGGCATGTTGCAAAGATCAGGAACTTCAGTCTTAGGTGGGATCAACCCAGATGAGTCTGAAGACCGCCTCTGCTTGACCTGAAGAGAAATATGGCAGCAGCTGTCCTTGCTGTGTTTTTGTATCTGAGGATGGATTGTGTGAAGTAGTTGCTGTGAGGTAGAAAAATGTACCTTCTCAATGTGTCTAGACAATGTCTTTGGGTAGACTGAAGCATCACATAATCCACTGACTCTTTGTGGTGACTGCCAATAAGAGTGACAATGAATTCTGAATGTGTCTGTGATTTTGAGAAATGGATACCTTCTTGCTAGCAACTAGAATGAGATCATCAGCTTATTTTCTTCGGCTTTCTAATAGTAACAGCTAAAGGTCAGTACTGAGCTGGATTATGCTTGAATCATTCATGATCTAATGCTTTGTATCCAATTACCGATCTTCAGAACAATCTTTTCTATGCAATTCAGAATTATTCTGATTTTTGGAAATGCTGCAATTAAATGCTTATGCCACTTCCAAAAAAATGCAGCGGTAAGAAGATTATTTTTTTATTCTCTGTAGCAGGATTCTTACAGACCTATTTAGAGTCCTGAAAGCCGTGGCTCTAACCTAATTAATAATCGCTTTTAATTTTTCTAAGTGCCTGAAAAAATGGACTGTGTCCCCTATGCGACCTCTACTGCAGGAACTCTTTGAGAGGGAAGTTGAAAGTCCTGGGAAGTAATAATAAATGCTTAAAGGATCCTTAGTAATTCACGTGTGTGTGGGGGTGGTCCCTCCCCCCCCTTCCCCAAAAGAAAATAAATAAAATCCTCAAGCTGATACCTATCTCTTATTTTTTTCCTAAAGGGTCAAAAGTTAATCCTTGCTTAGTTGCTCTGTGGCTAGAAGTCTCTGAAAGGTGTGGGCAGTGATTATAAAATAAAAAGATGTTGCATCAACACAGATTTGAGAAATTAAGGAAAGGAATGGTTTAGGGTAACTGTAAGGAAATACTCCACCATAATGCTGTCTCCAGCAGATAATAAAACTGATGTGTCGGATCTTTGGGGTAGTGACAGCTTAGTTTGGAAACATCAGTGAGTGACGTGGGGAATACTGTGGCGTTCAGGGAAACTGATGAGTTTCCAAGCACTTCTGATGTGGACAGGAGAAACCAGAGTAGATGGTGGAGCAGCTTCTTTCTGTGATTTTTGGAGATCTTCTTACTGCTTTCCAATGACACCTGCTTGCGCCTGATGTGCAGCTGCTATTACAAACTTTTGCACTAATAGAGTTGATTTGGAGGACTCTTAGGTTTTGCTGGTGAAATGCCTTTTCAAAAAAATAACATGAACTATTCGGATTAAATGTTGACTAGCCTTCTGTAAAGGGGCTGAAAATATTGTAAATACTTTTAACCTCAGATAATGATTTTAAACTTCTGAAAGCTAAACTGCATCAGAAGATGTAGTTGAAGATTTAAGAAATGAAACTTTCCCATATCAGATGGAAATATGCACTGGTCTTGGTGGGGTTAGGATTTTATCCTGATCTATAAGAAGGCACAGCCATTAAGCCTGCAACTATTTTCTGCCTCTTGGTGCTGAATCGTGATGTGTCAAGACCAAGCAGGAGATTGGACTCGATCTCCAGGGGTCCCTTCCCAATTGGAGCAGTCTGTGATTCTGTGGCTGCCAAATACAGAGACTGTCTGCTTGTCCTTCTGTATAATTATCTTTTTCAGAATTAAATAAGCAAATGAATGCATGTCTCAGATACCAGCCCTCAAATATAAATTTATCAGGCATACCTTTAGTCTGAGATATTTTGGTAGGAATAAATCTCTTCTGTGCCTGTCATCTTGTCTGTAAATTCTCCAGTGTTCCTTAGTCCTGCTTCACTAAATAAATTTATAGAGCAGTAGTTTTAGGGGTCTCTTAAACCTAAGTGACTATTAGAAGGGGATGAGCAGAAGTTCACAAGGGATCAACTTCATCACCTAGTGCTATGGGTCGCTTTGGAACTGCTATAAATTGGTTGGACATCTTGTTCCAGCAGCTATTGCTGTTGGGTTGTCAGTAGGCTTCTATAATAGTCAAGGTCAGAAGTGAAATCCTGGCGTGTTGCTTTCTCTGGAGTGGCATTGTTGTGGTCCAAAAACTCATCAGCAGCATCGAAGGACTTGAACTGTGTTTTGCCAGAAGATGTCAGCCTTGTTTATGTAATAGATGGAAGAAATAGAAAGGCAGTAACCTTCCCACAGGTGTGCTGTGTCTCTCCTAATCTCACTAAATTTCCTCTGGTGCTCTGTAAAAGAAAATGCTCTTGTGAAGCTTTGTCTTTGGGCTGACATGCACTGGAAAATTACTGCAGGCACTGGCCTAGATGTCACTCACAGTGCTACCTCTTTGTGCTGCTTCGAACAGCGAGTGCGAGTGAGCTGACAGGCTACCTGGATAAGTGGCCTCATACAGTCCTAACAGGGAGCTAATAAGCGGAGACAAAAATCTGTTTTATGCATACCGATCTGCTGTCTGTCACCAGGCACCTTTTAATAGTGGTAATTTAAGGGAATCAAGCTGTTCCTCCCAGGCACCTACAGTTAGCAAATAATATCTCATAAAGCAAAGGCAGAAACACACTGGATTTTTTATTTATTTATTTATTTTCCAGGAGTGAAATTGATGCTAACAGTCACATTCCTCTTTAAGGAGGCTAAAAGTTCTCTGAATGTGTGTCAGATTGGGTAACAGGGAAGCTGGTATTCATGTAAGAAAGATCTTAAGTGAATTTGCCTAGTGAGGGGTTAGTTGCTACAAGAATGTTGTTTCATGATCCTGTCTCTGAAAATGTTCACTTTTGGTTGCCCCATGAATGTGGGATTGCCTGATATAAATGTTTCATAGGAGGTAAAATAGCTTCTTCCCCCTGAAAACACCTCTCTGCCTGTGCACGCTCGTTTTCTCTTCATCTTGTTTGATCCTGTCTGTGATAGTAACCTGAAGGTCACTTGCCAGCAGCAGCAGCAGCACGGTTCATCTCTTTGATCTTGGCGTTTTCCTGTAACGACAGATTCAGAGGGGTGGCTGTCAGTTCATGGCAGGCTGAACAAAATGGATATGTACCACGTGGTGTGGCAAAAAAGGTAGCTACAAAAGCATCTATTGACCTCAGAGTTGAGTAGGTTGTGTATTTTATGGCCTATGCAATCATTAGCTTTAAAAATGCATTATGGTATGAAGAGGCACTTAAGCATATTAACCACCAAGCCTGAGGTTCTTGTACGTTCTCCTGTTGTCCTGTAGCCCTCTGGAGGTACAAGAGTGGTTCAGGAGAGCAGTAGCTGATGCATGCCTGCATTTGGAGAATGAGGAGATGGCATGAGGGAAAACACAGCGCTTGAAAAAACTTGTGGTGCACTTTTTCTATTTTCTTAAAAGCTGTCTGGTCATTAATAACTAAAACTCAGATTTAGTTTTTGGTTATTTCTATAATATCCGGACTATAAATGTTTCAATGGCTTCAGATGACTTGGAGGGAAAGGAGGGAGAGAGGGAAGAAAGGCAGAGCCTCTTGCTGCTATTTTTCTCCTTTCTGATGTTACTGAGGGAGTGTGCAGAGGCCTGGGCAGCTGGTTAAAATGAATTAAAATGCAGCTGGGAAACAGGAAAACAGGGAAACAGGAGAGTGTTTTCTCAAACACACTAGTACATTAATCAAAAAAAAAAAACCTGCAATAAGCAGAGAGCGAAGGTAGATTCTGTGGCAACTCTGCTCTGCAGTTCAAGTCAGAAGCACCTGGGTTTCATTTCAGACACTCCAGTGTACTCCAGAGCTGTGGGCACAGTACCATGAGCAGGGGAGAAGAGGAAAAGACACAACTTCTTGACTGCTTGTTTATTTTTTTCACCCCTTGCTCCTAGGCTTATGCACTGTTGGATACAAGACAGTAAGAGAAGGTTGCTGGTTGGCAAGTCTATGCTGAGCCTGCATTAGAAAACTTCTCATGTTTTGTCTGTACGACTAAAACCACCTTAGAGCATATTCACCATAGGATTGGGATAACTTCATTTGTGTTAGGAAACCTGCTGGTTTACTGAAGAAAAAACAATACAACCAACAACACCAAAAAAGGACGATACTAACAAAATGGTTGTGTCTTTCAGGAGCTCTGTGGGGATTCTCAGGGTAATTATAGCATTTTTGTATAAAGGATGTCATTTGAGGATGATGGTCTCATCTAAAGTTTCTTTAATTTCAACTTAGGCTTTAAAGCTAGGAACCTAGGAGGGTTGGGAAACTTGTCACCCACAATTTCTGTCATCTCCTCTGCTAGTAAAGTAAGGTTCTCAAAATATGTATGTTCGACCTGGATTGCTTTTATTGCTGTCCCCATGTGAGAGGATTATATTGCACCTGATTTTCTGCAGATGACTTGCTGCTTTTGATCATGTGCCCACAATTACACTTTACCTCTTCTTTTCACTATTTCCATCTGACTGTTCCTTAAAGGATCCAAGGGCTCCCATGTGTGTCCATACGACTGAAGGCCCAGTATCTTGCAGTGGTATTCCTTCTAAAGGATGAGTGAAACAGCAATTGTGCAGATGCTGTTAAGGTTCTGCTACCACTTGAAATGTGAGGTGATGCTGCCTCTGAATTTCACCCATCTTGTATTCAAACACTTTAAGTTGAAAATTATTGCCCATAAAAAGAACCGCAGGGACTACATGCCTTGCAGTTCTTATGTTGCTTCCTGCTGTATGCTGTTGTGCCAAGCGTGCTGTATAACAGATGAACTGTTCTTCGGTTCTGACAGTCATGCAATACGTGCTGGTTGCTGTGTTGGTTGCCATCACTGGTGCAAACATGAATGAGATTTGTCTTGGGAAGAGGGATGGATTTGCTGTAATGCATTAGGTGGCTGAGCCTCTGTCAGGTCACTGTGTCTCCCACCGTCCCTCACAGGGTGACAACGTGAGGCAGGTCCTTTAACCCATTCAGCAGTCTAAACACATCCTTCTCTACCAGCTAAACAGAAAATGGTAGTAGAGAGCAAGGAGAAGCCAATCGTTTGAGTTTACTAATAAGCAAAAATCTCACCTTGAGAAACATGATGGTGAGAAGTTCTTGTGCCTGACACCAGACAAAAGCTTATTTCTTGTGGTATCAGAGGTTCACTTGTCCAAATTTTATTTTATCGCACCCTACAGCTACGCTGTACTTTAAACTGTACTTCATAAACGGCACTTTATGATAACTTTGGGAAAATTTCAAATTGCTGATTTTTTTTTAGTCATATTTGTAACTTGTTAACTGAAAGTGATTTTTTTTTTTTTGGCACTTGCATCTCATTGGTGAACTTCTGCCATTTGTCTCAATTACATTCTCTACTGATTTTTTTTGGTAGAGGAACAGGATTATGGAGTCCCTGTAGCATAATTCTGATTGCTAAAGGTGTTGCTGGGATCTGTGAAGAGAACTTGCAGTGTGCTGTAGCTGAACCCCAGCAGGCAGCTAAGCACCACATGGCAGCTCACTCACTCTCCTTGGCTCAGACAGGGGAGAGCACTGGAAAAGTAAAAGTGTGAGAACTCGTGAGATCAAGACAGTTTTCTGGCTAAAGCAAAAACTGCAAGCAAAGCAAAACAAGGAATTAAGCTACTGCCAGGAAAGCGGGGCCCATCACATGTAACAGTGCATTGGAAAGACAAACACCATCACTTGGAACATCCCCCCCACTCTTCCATCTGGCTGGTATCGCTGAGCACAACGCCCTGTGGTATGGGACATCTTTGGGGCAGCTGGGGTGAGCTGTCCCAGCTCCTGGTGTGCCCCCAGCCTCCTCGCTAGCAGGGCGGCAACATGAGGAGCAGGAGAGTCCTGGGCTCTGCACATGCACTACTCTGCAATAATGAGAAGATGGGTTTTCATCAGCAATCTAAAACACAACATTGTATGAGCCTCTATGGAGCAAATTTACTGTGTCCCAGCCAAAACCACAATACAGTACAGTTTTCAGAAAGGGATCTTGGATGAAATTAGTTCATGCAAGGTAATCAATCTTGTTGGGAAGATCATCTCTGTATGAGGTGAACACAGGTATCATTGGGTTTGGTCCAGGAACATGAGCATAGTCTCAGAGTAAATAAAATCGCAGAGAAGTACTGATTTCACTAGAGAGGGATTCGAAAAAGGACTGGGGTTTAGTTGGGCTTTAGGTGGTTAGTGTAATTTAGCTTTCCATTCTGGTATTGCAGTCTTCCTCAGCAAACGTAAGTTGTCTGAGCAGCAAGAAATGGCTTTGAAAACTGCATTTTAGTTAAAGCATTAGAAGGGAAGATAACGATTGAAAAATGCTCGAAATAATGTTGTGTCGATGGTTCAACTATGCATGTTCAGCAGCCTTCCAGGACTTATTACTGAATGGATGGGAACTGGAAAGAAGTTGGGTTGCTGCCACGGAAATAAATGAAGATGCCAGTTTCCTTTTAGTCAGTTGTAGCAATCCTACTTCTTTTGATTCATTTCACTTTGTCCTTCACAGTTCTGTTGCTGTCACTGGGAATAAAAAGCTCAGGGACAAGTGCTCCATGGTTGTACCTTGTGTCTTTTTCCATGGAGACTTAAGTTAGACTTGCAAAAAAGGTAAAACTTGAACTTATTAACTTGCCTTTAGACTCTGTGGTTACTGTGGGGTGTTGTTAGAATTTCTTAAACAGAAAACCTGAAATAATAAAAAGACAAAAATGCCACAAAGTATGAAATTAAAAAAAAAAAAAGACGGAGTAACACCATAATAGCTTTGCTGAACTTGGAGGGAATAACGTGAGCTGGGAAGTTGGCCCGAAGAATGTACAAGAAATTGAGAGTATTTTCTGCAGGTGTATTTACAAAAGTAAAAATGTGCTGAAGTTGTTTTATACTGGTTAAATAACCTCTAATGAATAACTTCTTAACTCATTTTTCTGTCTCGTTCAATGGTAGTTTTTATTTTTTTTAAACCTTGAATGTGTTTGAACTCTGAATGTGTTTGTTACCTTGATATTGTTAACTAAGCTTCTGTGAATATCTTGTGACCTGGAGCTTATTGTGAGCAGTTGGCTCATACTGTTCATTATGCAATACTCAGGCTGTTTTGATTAAAAATGTCCTATGGCACGTCTGTCTGTGCTTACATAACTGTCACCTGAAACCTGATTCTGCAAATTGCTGTCTGCAGCATCAGTAGATTTCCACTAGCAGAAAGATACTGAAGTTGATGACAATGCATCATATCAAACATGACTTGGTACAATGCTCAACAATTGCAGACCTTTGAATACTTAATACATACTATTATATATTTAAAACAGATATAGCTGGTAGGAACATGCCTGCTTTCTAGCTCAATGTGAAAAATACACATCTTTTCTTGGTTAAAGAGTTTTAGCACTTAAATTCATAAATGCTGTTTCAGTCCAATATTGGGCAGCAGCTCATGGCTTGCTCCCTTGTAAGACTGGGTGCATGTTTAGTAATGCATTGCAAAGCATCCATCTATGTGTATCCCTCACCCCACCCGATTGTAAAAAGAAAAACCTGTGCCCACCCCAAATTACTGAAGTTTCAGCATCTTGCATAAACTTCAAAAGGGGAGTCATATAAGCTACCTGACCTAAAATGTACCAGATTTAAGAGTACTCTCCGATTTGTCTGGGCTGTCCTTTTTCAGACAGTCTCACTTGAATTTGTTGACCAAAAAAAACCTGAAATGCTCACACACAAACAAATTTGTGAAGAGAAGCCAATGCTCAAACTGGCCCATAAGCCTTAATTCCTTCCTGCTTTTTCCTTGATCATCAATGGTTGGTCTAACTACTAACCACAGTCTCTTCTGCTACTAAGCAGATTTATAAGAACATCTTCAGAAAGAAAATCCTTTTGAGGTGGAAATCTTCCCAGGATGAATTATGTCACAGCTAATGGAACAGACAGCTGAGAAGTCAGTAAATCTTCAACAAAATGGCCCAGATTTACAGCTCTGAAATACTCTGGAGGAACTCAAGCCAGGCAGGCTGCTTTTTTTTTTTTTCTCCACAGGTGAAAGAGAGCTGTAGCAATTAGTCAGACAAATTGTTTTGCTTTTTTTATTGCTACTTCTGATGTCTTTAAAACTGAAATGATGCAAGATGCAAAGAGAGGGCGGAAAGTTTCCTCTCAGCTTTGTTAAAAGTTTCCTCTTAGCTTTGTTAAAAGTTTGTTACTCTTACAGGAGAAAAACAAAAGCACAGACAGCTTTAGCTGGTCCAGTTTCAGTGTAAAGAGTCCTGTAGTAGTCCTTAACTAAGAGTGTGTTCAAATTCTTCAGTTACTCTTTGTACTGTAGAAAAAAAATAATTAAGAGTATGTGATAAGAAGACTATTAAAATATGCCTAACTTAGATCCTCTCCTTTTAATCCAATTTTTCTCTTGTTTAACAAGGATCCTCAGTATTGTTTCCAATAATTCTCTTCCCTATGCAAGAGTGTTCTCAACATCAGAATAAAACATTGAGTATCCATGGTTAGGAGTACACTTCCAATTATTTCCTGTGATAACCACACTCAGCTCACAAAGTGTGCTAATGGTACATGCTTTTTCCATATGTTATGGGGGAAAAGCGTTTGATGAAGACCTGTGCGAGTTACCCAGTTGAGCTCAATAGTTGCAGTAGAATGACCAATGAAAGATGTGGCCAAAATTATTTCAGGTTGGGATGGTTATGTCATCAAATGAATAAAATATAACATTTCCATATGTATCTACTATGTTGACAGCTTGTCAGCTTTTTTAATATGGATCTAATGAAATCAGTAAGACACAGCTGGCTTACAGCAGTAGGTTTAATGGCCAGATTCTGTCTATCAAAATTACTATGACTTGTCACTACTTCTATCCGTTTACTTTTTACAGTACATATAAACTAAAGTGGTTGCTATCACTCTGAATGCTATAAAAAAGAAATGTGACTTGGCAGGTCTGAGCAATTGTTGCTCTAAAATAGTGGAAATAGTTTTAATTCTTATTACATATTTAATTACTACACAAATATTGGGTGAAGGGAAACTTATTTTTTTTAACCTGTTCATGGGTTTCCTTTAAAGAAAGTCTAACCAAGGAAGAATGAGCTAGCTGCTTAAGTAGAGTTACGCAGGTGAAGACAGATCCTTTGTCATTGGAAGATTGCTGACTTGCTCACATATTCTTGCAATGTTTTGGCTCTGCATTATTTAGGCAGCTTTTTTGGAATACAGACATTGTCACTTGAGAGCTCCTCTTCCACATTTTTTTTAGGCTGATACTTTCTGGTTCTGATGCACTAGCTTTTTTGCCATTATATTGTTTTTGGTGTGACTAAGCCAGTCTCTGGCTGTGCAATTAACCTGCTTGATGAAGGTTATCTATGAGTTATTAAAATGGGTTATTAGGATCCAGATACTAACAGTAAGCTCTATGGCTTACCCAGTTTTGGTAAGGCCATCTTGAGAGCTCTGAGAATAATCCATGTAATTATTATTACTATGAAGACCGGAGCCTTTTTGTGGAAACATTTCAACCATGTTTGAAATAAGATTTGCTAACCTCAGATGCTGGAGGTATTAGGGGCAGCTGATGTATATTGATGTAGGTTGCACACCATGCACGATGTGTGTGGGGCGTTCATCCCATTGTGTGTGTGTTTTTTTTTTTTTTTTAGTGAACTGGATTTCTGCATGAAGAAAGTAGCTTCCATGAAAACTGATTCATCAGCTTGAGAACCTTTTACTTTTTTCAGCTTCAGCAGGATATGTCAGAAGCCTTTATGAAGGGCTAAGGTATAAACTGGTCAGACTTTTACGTAGATAACCAATGCATCCCAAATATAGAATTTGGGAGATCTGGTTCTGACTTACGAGAATTTTTCATTTTGCTGCAGCTGGCAAAAATATAAGGTATGTTGTATTAAAATGCAACATATAGCCCTGTAAAGGAGAGATTCCTGTTAAATCTGAAGAATTGCTTCCCACATTTATGGAGAATAATATAAGTTAGTGACTTGACAATGATTTATGCACCTTAAAGAGAAAGCAGAGGTTTATTAGGTAGCAGTAATATCATGTTATCTAGCAGCCAGCGGTAATGAGGTCAAAACTAATTTGTCATTATCATTTGCTCAATTTTTTTTTTGTAAATGAGCCTTCTGTAGCAAAAATAGGTTAAACCATTTCTGCTGGCATTAGGTACTTAAGGGTTATATAGTGTTATCCTTGGTTTGTTGGGTTATTATTTTTTTCTCTGCCTCTGGCAACTTTTGTTGTAGGGAAGCATTTTGTTGATTTTGAAATGTAGGATAAGTATACAAACATTTAGAATAAAGAGTCTTATTTCTGACCCTTCAGAATTACAGTAAAAATAATCATAAATCTTTTTTTTTTTGTAAACACATTATTTAATTGAGAAGTCTTAGTATGCAAGTGCTTTTCCTAGTCCATGGACTGTTCCTCTTGAGCCAGGCAGGAGGTGAATATGCACCCTAGTTGTTTACATATCAGTATGTTAATGATAGTGAATTGTGTTTGTCACTGCAGCAACAGCTGTCCTCATGGAAATGCTCACCTGAAATACCTAGCATTGAGCAGCTGGTCTCAAGCAAGATCAAATGCTGCTGCTCAGAAGTGGGCTTAAAAAACTTCTGAGGGCATTGTATCTCCTGTCCGTTTCTCTCCTTTCTTGAGTTCTTCGTCTGTTTCAGGTGCTCATTTAAATTGGTGATTTTAAACTGTGTGGCAAGTGATGGATTTAAATCCCCTGCAAACTAAGGCTAAGTGCGAACTCCTCAGATAATGAAAGGAAGAAAGCATGTGTCAAAGCAGGTGAAAGGTAGGGACAGTCTCAAATGGCTGTCGTCCACCAAAAGAACTAGCCAGGGACAAAACATTCGTAATTTAAAATATTGAATTAGTTCTTAAACCTTAAGGGGAAAACACTTTCAGAGAGGGAAAGCCAGTCCCTGAGAAATGACAGTCATCAGGATGCATCACAGAGCCTGCATTTAAAAGCATTTTCTATTATAACAGTGCCACTTATAAGAAATAGATTTCTGCCCTTTCTGGCAATGTACCAATTACAGAGGAATGAGGAAATTAGAAGCAGAGAAAAATTAAAAGTTAATCACCTTACCAAAGACAAAATATTCTACATCCATGCAGAGTTGCTAATACCTCTATTTAAAGTCCTTAAGGGGCTCTACTGCTGATGATTCTTTACTTAAGGAGGACGCAGATATCAAGCAACACAGGCATGTAAAATGCTTATCAGTCAAGTCACATCTCACACCGACAGGTCTGTGTGTGTTGGTTGCTTTGTGGGGTGGTCCAATGACTGGTATCTTCAGTACCAACAGAGATTTTGTGCTGTGGAGTTGTGGATGTGCAGATACACTTGTCTAGGCTTTTCTGAAATGCCTTGGACTTTATAGCTGTGATCTACCTTTTTTGACTAAAATAGCATATTTTTTTAATGCTGAGGCATGTTTGATTTTAAACTGCACCTGGTATCTTAAATAATATTCACTTACATGAGAAAAGAATTAATGTTTTGAGGAGGAATCTATGTGGAGTATACTGAAAATCCATTATTAACATAAAATTATCAATCATTATGTCAAATTCCATACATACTTGTATACGTAAATACAGGTGGTAGAGCACCAGATGATGTATGCTGCTTTTCTGTGGAATGCCAAATGCTACGATAATATATATATATATATTAATTCTTGATTATTGCAAATAGTTTTAATGGTTAAGCTGCTTTGATGCTGGCTGGCTAACTTGTGCGTGTAAAATGGATGGAGCCCACTTTTGGAGGGTGATAGGGAGGGAATCTCAGAAGTAGAAATTGATGGTATTGTGTTTTCCTCTAAGCTGAGGAAGTAATTGACAGGAATCCTGAGGCAAGTACAAGTAGGAGCTTTGACAATAAAATTCTATCACATTCTGAATAGTCAGGAAGCAGGGTAGTTTGGATACCTTATCAGGTTTTGGGGTGTGTAATAAGAAGTGACATCAAATGCTTGTAAGATGCATCTTAAAATAAAAGCAACTAATGGTTCATTTGAACTATTAAATGTTTCCACTCACTTGAAAAGAACTGAAGTTTTTCCTATATTCAAAGCAGACATTAACCATAGAGAGGTGCTTGAAGAGCATGTATGGTTTCTCACTGTGATTGTAATCAGATTATTCAATTAGGGTTTGTTATCATATGGTTGTTTTATTTATTGTTACCCTATATGAGGGAGCTGAAACTGAGCCTATGAAGCCTGCTGTATACAGAACACCTTTTGAAAAACTCAGACACTGAGTCTGAAGTACCATATAAAGTGTGTGTGTTCACCATCTCCTCAGCAAGTGTCTCCTACAAGTATCAAAGCAGTGTAAAAACAAAATAGTGCCTTGTTTATGGGATGGCTTAGGCCAGATGATCTCATATTGCGGTATTGTTGTAAGTTGAGAATCCAAAACATAAATTATCTTTCATGTGTAAGAATAAGGACTGTTGGCTCTTAAGGCAGGGGAATGGTTTAGATGGAGTTGGAAGTAATGAAGTGAAAGGTAAGTGCCGCAGAGCAGTAAATTAGTCTCCCATCTGCAGAAGAGGGCAGTTGGCTTTGTCACTAGTTGTAGTTGATCATTAGTACCTGAGAACAGCGTCATCCTGAAGCTGCATCTGTCACACCGCTTGGAAAGTGTTTGTGTGAAGTAGAAGAGAGGCAGGATGGACTTGATGCATTAGAAATGGCTTGCATTTAGCTAGAGGTGAGCAGATTTTACTGTGGCATGCAAGTCTAACATTACATACAGTGCTTAATTCTGGGACAATAATGGAATAATAAATAACCTGATTACAAGTAATTGCAAGTTGCTTTAGAAGAGTTCTATGGAAGTCTTCTTTAGAAGCCATGCAAGGTAATAGTAGTCTAGCATGGACCCTCATGTGTCTGTCTCGTGGGTGTCCTGTTACATCAAATCTCATGATCTTACATCTGGATGACTGAATCTTCTCATTGCCTGCCTTCTTGTTCCGCTTTCTTGAGAGTGTTGAGATGCACATGACCACCTTAATTCGATCTCCTTGTCATGCTGAGCAGGCAGGAGCTGGCCCAGTCACTTGAAATCACCATGTTCGGGGACAGAGCATCTTCAAAAATAATAATTCAGCCTCAGCTTGTATTTTCTTAGTGCCGTTTGATCCTGAAATTCAAATGAGAGCATACCCTTAGCTTTATTTTCCTGGTCATGTGGCTTGATTAGCAAGAGATCAGATTTCCCTGTGCTGTACTTCATAGTTGCACAGAAATAATTGGCCTTAGAGTTGAACGATGCAGAAGTGGCAGTGACTTGCATTACTGCCTGCAAGGGTTTCTCTTGTAACGTCCTACTGTGACTGCTCCAATGAAGACACAGTTGTTATTCTTGTAAGCCAGCGTTCTCTTGTTGAGGAATTTGTTTAATTACTCTTCCATAACAGATTCAATATCCTATTACAGTAACTGATTGGTGACTTTCAGCGTCATTCTCTCATATTGAGGGTTAGTGAGCAAACAGGCCAAGGGTATTGGAAAAAAGATTTATGTTTGAATATAAAATTGTCATCAAGAGCACTCTTTCTTGAACATCACATGAAAAAATCTGTAGGACTAGCACTGTTTAACAGCAAAGCAACAAATAAAAGCCACAAAAAAATCCTGAAATTAAGTTACAGGTAGATGTATTTGTAGATGTGAAGGAAAAGAATATTTGGGAAAAACAATGAATGTAACACAAGGAATATGACAACCTATTAGGTGGGCTGTGTGGGAGTGAGAAACATCAGTGCCATTGTTCATCAGTGGCTGAGGAAATTTAAGAAATAAGTGTTATCCAAGTAATACAGAAAATGGATTACAGGGTCAACTTTAGTTTCTTTTGAGTCTGGATGTAATGTTATGTTTGGTAATATATATCTATATATTTATATATATAGTAATGTACTAAGCTCTGTTTATCAGCTCCTCAGCTACCTTCTTTCTTTCCTTGTTTAGGGATCAGGAACCTACAGTTGTGGACAAGCCTGTGAAGCAGCGTTTTAAATTCTTCCAGCTATGCTCCCATAAGGTAGGAAATGGAGACCTTACTGTTTTTTGACTTTGGCCTAGGCAAGTAACGGTCAGAAATGTGAACTCCAGGATATAATATGAGTGATATATGAACTGTTTTTTTAAACCCAGTGCCTAATCAATAAAAGTTAACCCAGCAAGTTCTTAGAAATATAACATATATACTTACGTAAATATATATAGGTGTTATATTTACCTTTCATGGAACTGCTGAAAGGTAAGTATTGGTAGTGAGGTATAGTTTTATTATTGAGATCTATTTTTTATACTGCCAGAAAACATGCACTGTGGTTGAGAAATGTAAGTTATTGCATTTCTTTGCTGTCCAAGGGAAAATGTCTCTGCCATAATTCCCCATACACAATAAATCCTGCTGGTTCTGTCACTGATGAGCTATGTTATTTTTCATGTGAAATCATCTCTAAGAAAAACAGACTGTACAGCAATTCAAAATGTACTACTTTTTTTTTGTATATTCACAGTAAGGAAGAAGGTATGTACTAGGAATGACTTGTTTAATTTGCAAGGAAAACTTGTTAAAGGAGAATTTCTGGGTGACAGTGATTTGAAATGACTAGTCAGAAGAAAACTGAGACGAACTTGTTGGAGCAAGTCTTACTTGTATTAAATCTGTTCTATTTATTTATTTTATGTGGTTTCTGGCAAATATTTTGGTGTTTGTACAAGATGGTGACACATCTGAAGTCTCTTCAAAACAGTTAACCTGCCTCATCAAAAGGTTGAAAGGAAGGATTGAGGTGATTTTTTTCCATTAAATGTAGATCTGATAAAGAACAGTGGGTACTTCTTTCTGTATTTGTATTTTTGATTGCTCAAGATATTTGCTGGTAGAAAGTAGACTAGAGAGCTCAGATGAAACATTGTGGGAAATGCCTGCCCAAAAGAGAGCATTAGGCAAATAAATGTACTTAGTTTCTGTCTGTATAGGTGGCCTTTACATACATCAGAACAGTGAGAGGAAGAAAGTAGACTAGTAAAACACTTGAAAGATTATTTGTTTATGTAACTTGCCCCTTGTTTAGCTTTTGCCGGGAATGCACTTCAGCTGTGTTTTGAGGAAGGATTCCAAAATCATAGCAATTTTGGAATAGCTTTATTGGCATGTTTTTTTTTCCAAGTTCTGCTGGGTTCTGTATCTTGGATTCAGTAATAATTATTTGAGTTCTGTGTGGCCTTTCTAGTGCAAAGCCTCCATTATAGGAAATATTTCAAAAACCTTTTTCATTTTACAATGAGCATCAATTTCTAGCTATAAATTGATGTTGACTTCTGTGAGGACAGTACTTAGAGACTTCTGTATGTTACTTAGTTCATCTAACAAGTGAGTTTTGCTTTAGATTCAATTGCACTGATGACCATTTGTCATGATCAGTTGAACATTTCACAAAACGATGCTCTGTTCTTATTCTGTTGCTAATGAAAAACTTGCACTGTAGTTAAGCAATTGACCCAGTTGGTCCATTAATTTTTGTGGGCAGTCCTCTCTTAGCACTCTTCTGCATTGCAGTGAAGCTATGGAAGAAGCAACTATATACCCATCTTCAACAAACAAATAAACAAAAAACCAAAACACAAACACAGTGGGATGGTGTTTCTAATAAGCTGAGGTCAAAGTGACACAGTCCGTATTATGTCATACCTGTTTGTCAGTGATAGCTTGGTACCTAATACCAATAAACTGGCTTTGAGTTACTTTTCCACTAAGATGTCTAGTCCCATTTTAAAAGTGATTAAGCACTCAGGAGCCCAAGTCAAAACTGAAGTAAGACCAAGTTCCTTTCAGAATTAACTTATAAATGGTGCTGAATTAAACATTTATATGCTTAGAAATATTCCCCTTTGATTTACTTGCATCCTAAAAACTGTTTGCATTAAGCCACAGTTATTTGTGACTTGTGCTCCCACGTGGGAGTAGAGAGATTGCTCACATTGGTTTAGTTGTGTTGCATTTGAAAAAGTAGCCGGTGTTCATTTCAAGAACAATATGTATAAAATATTTGAAATGTCTTGCTGAAATTGTTTTTATTTATGTGCTGGGGGACCTCATAGTCTTTGTAAGTGTGTTTTCAAATTTTTATTCTAAAGATTGATTCAAACACTACTGCAATGAGGAGTTATCATGGAAGTTAATCCAACTCATTTCCTGCTTGCTTTTCCGTGTTTTCCTTTCCTGCTAGTGGTGGTGTTGTTGACACTGGAGGCAAATGGTTTACAGATAAAATAGAGGCTGCTGCACAAAGTGCTGTAGTGGGGAGATTCCAGGACAGATCTAGTTTGGAGACAACAGTTCTGCCGTTAACAAGCCCAAATAAAGTGCGTGACTCCTGCAATACAGCTGGAGATAGGTCTCTAATTATGTAGCTATTTTCCCAACAGTGATAACACTGGCAGTAGGGCTGCAGCACATCTTTGGTGTTCATTTCCTACCGGGGCATGTTTATGTTGGAGGCTGTGCACAAACTGCTGTGTGGACATCAAATTGTTCTATTGGTTTGAGGATTAATGAGGTTAAATTAGCTCGGTCATTTACTACACATTTTATTGAGGTTCAAGCTGTTCAGACAGTTGCAGTTAATCTAAGTAGCCCAGAGTGTTGCCAGTTAAATGCAAGTTACTCATCAGGGATCCAGAGTTCATTATGGGAAGGAATAGGACAACTTTACTTGGTGATAAAGTTGAACTTGATGGGAATACTCTCTTCCCTGTGTAATTTTAGAGGCAAAAGTGGGGAAAGATTCATTGAACAATAGCACAGTGTGAAGCCTTGATAATGGATTTAAGGGGATGTATTGCTCTTTTTATACCTGCTCTGTAAATGGAAATGTAGGTGATTAAAAGATGCCTTCAGGCCTTTGATTTGCATAAAAATTGTCTCCCATTCATTAATGAATAAAAGTTTAAATGTAAAGGGGAAAGTGGAGAGCTAAAAGGAGTATCTCTGCTTACACACTAACCCTGCTGTGGTAGAGAAGTGCTGGGAAGGGGATGCCTTGTGTGTCCATTTCCTCAGCCCATGGGCTGCTGCATGCAGGTCTACAATAGAGGGGTTTTCCTTGAGCAGCTCCGCAGTTTGTCACTTACAAAATAAAGGCCTCTGCAGGTGCTACATACATCAAGAAATGGCTAAAAAGTCTCAAAACACTGAGACAGATACAATTAAGGAGGTGCTAGGGAAGAAAATCTTGATGGTAATTTCACATGTGGAACCAACTAGGGTTTTCTTTTGGGTTGCAAAAGCTCAGTCTAACTTGTAGGGTTTTTCATACCTGGCCATATAAATAGGTAAGGCTGTGGGTACTGTGATAGACCTGGCATATCACCAAAAGTAAGCACCGTTCATGTCTCAGTGTCACAACTGCAGGGTTAGCTCACAGTTATCATGATCGGGCTATTACACTGTCACTGGGGGAGGACATGCAAGTTTTCTGTGCCGCAAAATCTTGTCATCATTCAGCTGTAGCAAAGGCATAGCTGTTGAGAACCAAGGGGAAGAATCATGTCTAACATCATTTAAATACATAAGTAGTTACTAAATAATTGGCCTAAAACAAGTGCCTGCCTCTAATCTCAGAACAAAAGTATTTGATTAAGACCACTTAAAAGCATTTAATCACAAAGCTATCTCTTCAAAACATTTGACTTTTTTTTTTTCTTGATTGATGTACTCTCCTGGAAAAGCGCTCTCTTTAAAGACATAGGATGAAAATAAACCTTGAATTACTCGTATTTTCGCTTATATTCACCTTATTGAGTGAAGCTATAGGGAACTTCCATTTAAGAGCTAACCTGATCTAATGTGTCGCAGCAAATAACCCAGGTAGCATACTGAGAGTCCTTGCAAGGAAGGCTAATACAGCACTTAAAGATTTGTACAAGTTAGTTACTCAGTGCTTAGACAGCAAGATACAGGGTAGCTTAGAGATATTCTTCCCTGTGCCAATGGCCAACACGTCATTTAGGTGCTCTGAGGTCATCTAAAGGTGGGGTTGATGGAGACTAGTCCTGTCCTGGCTCTCCAAGCAGCACCCACTTTCATCCTAAATGGAATAAATTTGTAACTGGGAGCCAGGATTTGAAGGAAACTGCATGGCTGTGAGTAATATACAAATACCTGAATATCTGTGTTTTTGAACTGTGTAAAACAATGCAGTGTGGGAGTGAGTTTTTTGCTAAAACACATTGGTGGAATTAAGATAATGTCATTTTCTGAAGGATACTTAGGAAACTGAAGTGCCATTGTACTCCCAGAGGTTTTCTAATAGAAGACAACATCAACAGGAAATATTTTCAAGTCAATTACTTGAACAAACACCCTAGTTTTTATTGGGCTACCAATCTAGAGAGACTGCTGATAACCAGAAATCAAGGTGTTGGAGCAGAGAACAGTAGCTGTAGTGAGTTTGTACAATATGAATGCAGCAGGGTGGGAAGGGGTGCTCTCTTCCCTGGTGTAACAGTTCAGAGAAGGATCACACCATGTCCGTCAGCCTGCAATCAAGCTGAATAAAGGTACTCTCCATCTGGATGCATCAGAAATGGTCTCCTGAGCCTTACACTTGGTCTATGTTAGCTATTGTATGGAGCCAAATCCGGTTAGTTATGCTATTGTCCATAACCCTATATATTTCAGTAGGACCAAACATTTCAACTGAGAAAGATTTGGCTTGTTCTACATATGGTTAAAGTCTGACAGCTATGAAGACAGACCCTACAGAAGTCATGATTTTGGTTTTCGAATGAGTTTCGAAGTGTTGGGCTGCGTATTCTGAAGTATTTTTGTTCTGCTTAGTGTGGTAGCAACCAAGTTGGAACACTGCTCTTTTCTCTTGTTTGGAGAAACTGTCCCATATTTAGCCTACTCTCAATAGTCGGGACAGCTTGTTTTTCCATCTATTTGATACAAGCTGAAAAATCTCAGGCTTTATAGTTAAGCTTTCAGTAGTTATTGCTTCCTGCCCTACTCCTGAGAGCTTCAGGATCTCTTCCCTTGCAGGTTTTAGTGGTCCAGACAACCACCTGTGGTGTGTCACAAGAGTCTCAAGTTGCTCTTTGGGAAAGCCTGCAAAGTACGCTCCTTTTGGCTTCATTTTAGATTGAAATGTCTCACTTCAGGTAGAACAGATTCTTCTCTCCTCAAATCTTTTCAGAAATGCTACTTCGCAACTTTGCTGCTAAGTTTCTAAGTGAAGGTGTGCTATACATTTTTTTTTTTTTTAATACAAAAAATGAAAAGGGCTACAGAATGGGTTCATATATTGAGTTTTCTGAGCATTGGGCTATTCTTTTCTAGATTCTCAGCTGCTGTAAAATGGCACAGTACTACAATTCATTGGAATTATGTTGTATATGTCATATTGACCCTTTGGCTCTTTTAAGTGTGTATTTAGCTCTACAATGGAAATCATCAATCCCAAATTTTTGTAAGCATTACTTGCTTTGAGCTGAGGAGCAAGTTTCAGCACATGGCATCATTATGCAAATTGCTGTGTCAGTGAGACTGATGGGCTAAGAGGCAAGGCATGCTGAAGACAATTTCTCTCATGGCCTAGCGTTTTTCATTTCTTGGGTGATGCTCACGTTGAAGTTGCTCTGAGTTAGTCCTAACTCTTGTTTTCCAAACTGCATTGTGTGTGTGAGGTCTACTCCAGTAAATCTTGAGGAATTCTTTTACCTGCTGCACCTCATCAGTCTGGAGAGCATCTGCCCTAGAAAAAGCAGGGGAGCAGATGACCTACAGAAAAGTTTATTGAAACAGCATAGTAGCTTCTTCCTAATTAAATGGGAATTTTCTGGGGTGGGGGAAAGTGATCCATTCAAACTGGAACTGGCTTTCTGTGCCCTGTTTCAGTGACAGTTCAAACAGGGACACCTCATGTCCCTCCGAATTCCAAACTCTCGAACATGGAATGAGGAATGAAAGGGAGAGATCTTGGACCATGAAATGAGAAAAAAATCTCTATTGTAAGCTCAGGAACATTTCTGAAGCTTTCTTACAAGTTTCTGAAGTGGTTTAACAGCTGCATATTAATTTATCATGACTCTAAATGATTAATGCTTCTGAAGAAGTCAGCGGTACTTCTTGTTTTGCACAATGACCATGTTGGGGGAATTTTTTCCTCAATTTTTTGGTTTCTGTTCTAACTTTAGGGAGATGGCTGTTTGTGTATATGAGTGGAGTATGTTGAAAGAGCTCAATTTCAGTACAGTCTTGTGCTAAAGGTCATAATATGCAATTCCCTGAAACATTTGGACATGGGGAGCAGAGCTATTGTCTCCCCAGTGTTTGAAGCCTGACAGAACTTTTCTGCACATGTTCCAAGCCAAGCAGATGTCCTTAATATACAGTTAATTAGTGCAATGTCAAGCCCAAGCTGACATCTCAGCAGTGCTCCTGAGCTCAGAAGTCAGCTCTGTGCTCTGCTTGTTCTGAGTTCTGACTGGCTGTAAGCACAGGATAGGAAATAGTTAGCTAATAGGGATGTCGTTCGGTCAATTTGACTAAAATTCTTGACCTCAGCAAGACTTTTTTTTTTAATAATAAAAGCAGTATGTATAAGTTTCAAAGGCTTGTTGGAATTCAGAGCAGAGGAAAAACCACCAGAAAAACCTGAGTGACTTCAGTTCAACAGATCCAAGTGGCAGCCAAGTCTCACGGTGTCCTTGTTTGCCTGTTGGTGTTAAAATTGAGCTTGCTTTAGAGACTACCCACCCCTAATTATGGAGTAGCCATTGGTCTTGAATGTCTGGCTGAGTGATTACATCCATAGCTTGAGTAGACTTCACAACTGACTGCAGATACTTGGCAGTTCAGTTATGATGCCTGCTTCTTTGAAAGGTTCTGTAGTGGATTTCAAGGCAGAACAAGCCAGGTCTAAGCAAGATAAAATTTGAAACAGTCTTTTCTTCCCTAATAGAGAAAAGTAATGAGTTGTGGTTTCATTACTGTCATTGTTTTAACACAGAAACCAGTCAGCTTCACTGCATGGAAACTTTTGACTACTGGACAAGGCCACGTCAGAATTGGATTCAAATACCATATTGTTTTTACAATTGGTGGCCTGTGTACAGTGTATTTCATGTGGCAGGTTTGTGTGTCACAAGGCTGTTGCGTGTGCATGCTAAGTTTTCAGTGTTTGTCTGTGCATTGACTGATTTTGAATGAAATAACCCAGTGAAATGTTTGATTGAGTGTGGTAGTGCATATAGTTGTCTCACTCTGCTCTGAACACAAAAGGTGTTTCAGTCCTTGGTCGCTGGAGATTACACTTTGGAGGAGGACAAAATGGAAAATAAACTAGTAATAGTCTATTAAATAGACTTAGAAATTACAAATCACTTTTTTTTTTTTTTTGTCAAAGTTAGCTACTTGTCACCTAATGGGTTTTCTGGAGGTGCTGAAATGTGACCAAGTTTGAATTCATCTTAGGTATAGGGGTGTTCGTGCATGCGAAAGATGTGACAGAAAAAGCATCAAACAGATAGTAGGAGCCTGGTAATGTGGTAGCAAAAGGAGTGGGTGGAATAAGGAACGTGAAACAAAGGATTATCAGTGAAGGGTGAGTAGGAGAAGATGGTGAAAAATGGACAGAAGTGGAACCAGAAAGCAGTGGATGCCTGCAGAGACACAGGGCATTGTGGTATTGGAAGGAAAGTGAAGGTCAAACGGCCTTGAAGGAAACTTGTAGGTGTGGAATGATGGATAAAGGGCTGTGTTGAACGATGCTTTCTTTTGAAGGGACGTGTTGTACAAATTTGTGAACAAGCAAGCCCTGATCCTGTTTTCTTTAGCCTAATTGAGATGTTTTATGACATGAAACACACTTCAAGGGATAAAAAGAATTGTAGCCAGAAAAGCAAATGAGAATGTTGTCACATAGCAATCAAGTGGAACCTCTAAAAAAAGAGCTTGTCATTGTATGTAAGAAGACTTGAAGAATCTATTCGGGTTAAAAGTTCAATTTTTTTCTTCAAGTTAATGTGATTTTCCTGTCAAGTAAATCGGTCTACTTTCAGGGAACTGTTCTTTTTTTTTTTTTTTTCCATTTTATTTTTCCGTTAAGTAAAAAAGTGATTTGGGGGAAAGGTCATTATAGTGACATTTTTCTTTTCTCCATATCGTTTTGGTTTTTACTGTTAAAACAGTTCTGTTATCATATCTTGACCTTATAAATGGGACCGAGGTAGGTTGTAGCTTATGTAGTGTTCTTTGTATTATAGCATAATTTAAAATACTGACTGGTTTGGGAAGGAGAGAGTGGAGAATGCAGATTTTGGGGCAACACATCTGCTTTATCTTGGAATTACAAAAAAAAAAATGCAGATCATAAATCAGATAAAAACTTTCTTCAACTAATTTTCTGTAGCACTGGACTACAGAACTCTGTACCTTAAACAAGGCGTCCATTTTTCGTTGTGTTCACTTGAATTTCTCTTCAGTGTTCGTTGACTGTTAACTTCATTCAATACGTCTGCATATGTCTGGCCCATGTAGATGTAGACATCGATATCTTAAAATAATGCTTTTAAGTTGGGAAGAATGGCTACAAAAGAGTTCTCTTCATGCCACACAACTATGATTTCTCTTGCAGATGTCAAATTTAAGTAAACTCTTTCCACAAAATAATGGAAAGCTGAAGGCACCTGGAGAGTATTTCATTTGCAGTTCCCATTTTCTCCCTTCTCCACCTTTAAGTTGATCTCCGTTGAAACACAGCTTTAATCCTTCAGATACACTGTAACAGGATATTTTAATGCCCTCTGGATTAGACACTTGTGCTATGACATTGATCTCTGTGGTTTAGATTATTTTTAAAGATGTAATCTATTAAGCTAAGTCTGATGCTATGTAACCCTCTCTGCTTTGAGGATTGATGAATTGCCTTTGATTTCACGAGGAAATTAAGGTGAGGAGTGCCAATGAACCCTATAAAATGCTTTCCTTGTGAAAAAGTTATGAAAATACTAATATATTTTCAATATATATAAAAAGATATATATATATATATATATATATACATATATATATAAAAGGTTCCTTACCTTACTATTCTGGTTATTCAGGAATGAAGTCAAACAGAGTCATATAGCTAAAAATCTGGACATACTAGAAGAACTCTAATTGGGACTAAATGAAATGATTTTTAACACTTATTACTCGCAAATCTATTTCTAGTCTTAGAATTTGTTGACCCCTGTTAAGGTGCAGATGTGTGTAAAGTGGGTTTCCCATTTTTGCAATGCAATTAAAAATGGTTGAAGGCTTGTTGATTTTACTTATAATGCTTTGAAATTCAAAACCTGTATGTTACAAATGTTAAGGAGCAGTTGAACAATATCTACTCATGTATTTTTTGGAGCACTGCTTAAGCAGAAAGGCATGAAACAGACACTGAACAACTGAAAAGAAAACTAGAGTCATAAACAGATTTCAGTGCACACAGCTATGAAAAAGCATGAGAAAAAGCTTGCTACAGAGATACAAAGGTCATTCAGAAAAACAGGAAAAAATAGAGAAAGACTATTCGGTTCACCTCATAGTTAGTTTGAGGTGTTAGCGTGGTCAACTTGTTTAAAAGGCCAACACTGTGTATCAGTGTTAATTTTCTAACCTGGTCACAGCTGCTGTGGAAAGATACAGAAAACAATCACCAAAGATTTAGGAAGGATGAACAGGATAAAACCCGTAATAGCAGTTGGAATCTTTAAGAGAGGATTTACAGCTGTCTGCAGGAAGGATTGCAGAACAGAAGCAAGTAATAAACTTGTATGGTGAGCTTCATCTTGGGGTGGCATGGGATAAAATCACCCTAGAAAAAACTCTGTGAAATAGCCATCTCCGTGGCCATGAATTGATTACTTAAGGTTACAAGGAACATCTCAAGGTGTAGTCCAACCTTCTGCTCAAAGAAGGTCTGGTCTCATCAGGTTGTTTGGGGCCTTGTTCAGCTGTCTTAAACACTTCGCACACCCCTCTTGGCAATCTGTAGTTAATCATCCTCATGGTGTTTCAAAAATAAGAAATTTCCTAATACGTAGTCAAACTGATGTGTCTTGCCACTTCTGTAACTGTGTGTATCGAGCAAGTCATGGTCACCTTGTCCTTTTCTTTCCTGCAGGGCTGCTTCCTAGGCAGCTGTATACAGATAGATGTAGCTATACCTATATCTGTACTTGACTAGATCATATTAACCTGGGGATGTCTGTCTGTATGAGTTGGGGATCAAAGAAAGCAGGCTGGAAGGACAGACTGAAAATGTGTGTGCAGGCAGATGCAATAGAGTATTTAAATATTCACTCCAAAAGAAAAAGTTGTTTGTGATCCATAACATGCACACAGGAAAGTGGAACCACCTGAAATAAAGAAACAAAAGAGTTGAACCTTAAGTAGTGAGATAAATATCCCCAGGTCATGGTTGTGATGCATTGTTTTGTCAGCTTTATTTTTTTCAACCTTTGTGTGCACTGACAAGAACAGAAATCGTTCCAAGATGTGATACCTGCCCTAAAGCTAGCTGGAAAACACCCCCTAGCTACTGCGATTTCTGTCCTGACCTTGCAGTGCAGGTTTAATGGGTGTTAGCATGTCCTCACTGCTCAAAACCAAGTCTGATGATAGTTTTATATCGTTTCCTGACACTAAACATTCTTGCTGCCACTTTGGCTCCCTTTGTCCGCTGTGGAAACAAAGAAGGCAATGTAGCAAAAGTTCAGAAATGCTGAGAAAATTGAACTGAATTAGCATCATCTCCCTACTGTTCAGTCTCCTGCTTTCAGTCAGTTCAGAACTCCCTTCATGACTTTTTGTTTCTTTCTGTCTTTGGGTTTAGTAGCAAATAATTAAGGGTTGTGATATTTTCCCCTTTATCTGCATTTTTAGAACTCAATTGCTAAGTAAAAGAGGTTTCTCTGGTATTAGTGGGAATATGCTATACCCCATTTTTTTTTTCCTTAAAAGGAACAATTTAAGTTTATATCAGATTCTCATATGTTTTCACAATTTTCCTAATATTTTTTTCAGGTCATTGTGCTTACCTGGTAATCAAACAGATGGACTTAGTTTTAAGAGTGTTTTTTCCAAGCAATATGTGTCAAATGCAGGAACTCCTGTCAGTCCTTCTTATAGGCGAATTTGTTATTCTTGTTTAAGGTAGCTGTTTCTTTTATTTAAGGTTCAATTTCAACGTGTACTTGATTTTGAAATACTTTCCTCAGGGGTGGCTTTGCTAGCTGAAATAGCTTGTTCATGAAATTTACATGACTTTTTAAAAAAGAAAAAGGCAATAGTATGTATCAGTCTAAAATGCATGTATGGAGGCAGATTGCTCTAAACGTGTCACGGATGGTATACTTCTGATGGAAAACAAGTCTTGTGCTACAAACTCAACAGGTTTGTTGCACACAGCATCAGAGCTGTGTTAATTTTGCTTGTAATATGATGAAATTTGGTTCCAAACTTACTAAAATATCTTCTGAGAATAATAAATTAGATGTATTCTCTCTGACAATGACTGTTTCAAACAACTGATTTAGAACAGCCTTCTGTAAAAGTGGTCAAATCTTCCAGTGCCACAATTCAGACTTGCACTTAGTGCATGCTAAAGATGGGGAATGGGATTGCACTCTGGATGTGCAGCATAGGTTGTTTAAGTGATATGATCAAGGAGAGAAGGATATTTTTCAAGCCATGGGTTCAGAGGAACTGTTGTTTCATTCTACTAATAGAAAAAACAAGCTGTTTTGTTGTGTTGTTTTGTTGTGTTGTTTTGTTGTGTTGTTTTGTTGTGTTGTTTTGTTGTGTTGTTTTGTTGTGTTGTTTTGTTGTGTTGTTTTGTTGTGTTGTTTTGTTGTGTTGTTTTGTTGTGTTGTTTTGTTGTGTTGTTTTGTTGTGTTGTTTTGTTGTGTTGTTTTGTTGTGTTGTTTTGTTGTGTTGTTTTGTTGTGTTGTTTTGTTGTGTTGTTTTGTTGTGTTGTTTTGTTGTGTTGTTTTGTTGTGTTGTTTATCTTCTCTTTGTAGCAATGAGGGTCTTTTGGAAATAAGGACAGGGAATGTCAACACCACTCTTGTGTATTCCCTCATGTATAATGTTTTTTTCTTGCAAGTGGCCACGTTAGGACTGCAAGGAGGTGTCTAAAATGCAGGAATGCAGGGTGTTTTCTTATCTGGTGTGTGCAGGTGTGTGTGTGTGTATGGGGTGTCTGCATGGGAGAAAAGAGGGAAATAGAAGGAAGGAAAGGAGTATGTGAGTGTCCATGCCCATTTGAGGGATTATTTGAAATAAATAAATTGGAAAAAAAAAAAAAGCTTAAACTAAATGGGTGATCTGCATGAAACAGGGAATTAAACGTATTTGTGAGAAATATTCACATCTACTGCTGCTCTTGACTCGTGAACCAGTCCTTTAGAGACTATAATTTATTGGTAAACAGTGGCTGCATTTTAAGAGGAGAAAATTGTATTGAGGGAAATACAAGTGAGACAGGCTGATCTCAAGAGGATGAATCAACATATTCACAGCATACGTGGAAGGAAGAAGTATTGACAGATTTGGTAGCAAATGGCAAAAAGAAAAGCTGTTTTACCAAAGTATTTGGTGCCAGATATATCTTGTCCCTTGATCAGATAATTTTTTTTTAATTATACGAAATCTTGTTCTCTGAACTTCATAAAGAGTTTTGTGTAAAACTGTGTAGGAAATTGTTGAATAAGATGTGAAAATGAAGGTTGAAATGGCTAAGGACATGTTTAAAAAAGAGAGTGAAAAGCCCTACTTGTAAGGGAAGCATCAGTCTTAATGTGGATCCTCAGGGCCTGTCTTAAGACTTCTTTATTATGAAAGAAATGATAGCAAATTAGGAGACAGTTGGTAGCATGGAGGATTAGGTGATTGTGATTAGAAGAAGTGGATGGCCTTGATGGGTACAATGTCACAGGATGTGACAAAATGCGGTAGTGCTATGAAGCTCATGTGCTAATGAAAATTGTAATAAGTTTATATCTTTTTTCTCTGTAAGGTAGGTCTTCGATTAACCCCCAACAAGCTAGCCAGAAGCAATGAATGCAGTGAGGCTGTAGAACAAGCTTGGGTTTGCTGCAAAGGAACACACGGATGGTTATGAGATAGGGATGCAGCGGTATTGCAGTCTGTAATGCCCACGTGGGCTTGGAGTTAACTGCTAGGCTTGTAGATGCTCCTTGGTTTGCTGTTGTTGGTTTTCCTAAGGCATATTTTGCCTAGGTTTATAGCAGCTAGAGGGCTGGGGGAAAAAAATTCCAATACTGGAATTTTTTGGTTTCTGTAGACATCCATACTTAACTTACTACCTTAAATCACTGCAAGCAATTAAAAAAGGTAAAAGTAACTGCTGTTTCACTTCAGAATTTGAATAGTCTAAACTGAATAAGAATAAAGCTTAAGCTAGAGGTTTTGGAAAGGGCACAGAAAAAATATGCTTGTTCTTCAATTGAAAAAAAAATATGAAAAGACTGGAATTTTAAAAGCTTGAAATTGGTGAAGGATTGCTACTGAAAGGATTACTACTGTTCGGGAGTGCCTGTTACTGGAATAACATGAGAAATGCCTTAGTTGTTTAAAAATAAAATAAAAATCAATGTTGTCCTGTGTATCATCTGTCTTGGGCAGGGGAGTGGGAAAAGAGCAAAATGAATGCACAATATCCTTGAGTATTGTAGAGGCATCAGATGCTGTATCAGGTAGAAGATGAGAAATTCCTGGTTTCCTTCTCTGGAGATGAGTTACTGCATTGTGGTTGAGAAGTCTCAATGGGGAAAAACTCTGAAACAAACAGCACGATCAAGCGAGAGGTAAGTTTGCTTTGGGTCTGAGGGGGGAAATATGAGAAAAGAAAAGGGTTTTTTTATCTCCAAGATGCGCCTTGTTTTTTCTTCACAACAGTCAGATTGAAATATGATAGGTTTTCTAGATATATCCCAGATAACCTAATATTAGATTATTGATAAAAATCCCCAAACCAAAGAGTAAGCAAAAACTCTAAAGCTCTTCTCATTATGTGTGTGCACAAAGGAGTATTATGAACTCTTTACTCCTTGCTTTTCATAATGCTTTTAATACCTCAGTGTGTGCTCTAATAGAGCAAAATGGTGTATTCCTTAAAAAAAGTTTGGGTATCAGCAAAACATGTCAGGCTCAACATTTCACATCAGAATAATAACATGTTAAAAAGTGTGGGTACTTGAAAGGAACCTGACTATCTTTTATGTAAAATAAAATTCTGAACAAGTTTGTTCTTTTATGCTTTGATTGAAATGTCATGCATCTGTTTCTCAGAAAAAAATGAAATGAGATCACTGGGGCAATTCAGTAATCAAGTTCTTGGGTTCTGTAGCCATTGTCATTTTCTAGCCCTGGAGAAGAGAAAGGAAAGAAGCAAGGCATAAGGTTATAAAGCAGATCAAGCTCATACTTATTTAGGCCTTCTTGAAACGTGAAAACTGAATGCAAAGAAAGCTAGATTTTAGGTTGCTATATTTTTCACTAATTTGCATCATTTTCCATGATTCAGTGCAATTTGATCATATTAGCCTAAATCACTCTGCATGTAATACATAATGCTTTATAATTATAATAAAATGCACAGTAGGGTTGTTCCCAAAGGGACTATGTGCACTAGGTGAGCTTTCAATACTTGGCATAGATCTGGTTATCAAAATGATGTCTAGCAGAGATGCTGGGGTTTCTCGGGTTCTTGTACCGAGCTACATGATAATACCTCTGTTTCCATTCCCTGCCTTTTCATGCATACTTGCTTTGACAGGCATCAGGGGAATCACAAAGGCAGCAGATGGTCTGTGCACAGTTCCCTCAAGCATAAAACAACATTTCTGCACTTGTTGTCAGGACCTCAAATTGCACACTGTTCTATTTGATTATTTTCAAACTCTGGATTGGCCGTAGGGTCTCAGATGAGAAATATTTGCATACCACAAAGTGGGAGCAAGGGCTGAATTAAACTGGCAAGCAACTGGATTGAAACTAAACTCTAAGTAGAAGTTCTATGCACTCATTTTTAACCGGGTTTGATTCTATTAACTTCAACGAAAGCAATGACCTCTACAAAAATTTAACAAGATCAAGGTTTGTATGCAGTATGTGTATGTAGGTTTTTCCCTGTTTCTCCCTCACTTATCAAATATACTGAAGTTATATTTTTTATTATGCATGATAAATAGCACTGGGGTGGGGGAGACAACATGTATCAAGTAGATTTAAAATAAATATTCAGATATAGGATAAAGAATATAAATTCCAAATGCATTCCTTATCATTAATGATATTCTGTTGCAATTCAAGTAACTGTAATATATTGTTGAATGCAATTAAAAAAATAATAATCAGTTTGCTGTGCAGAAATTTTCCCCAGACACATTAGATAATGTCAAGTTTAAATCTATATGTGAGTCTACAGGGATACGCATGCAGATGGAGCTGTGGAAAGCCAAAGGAAAGATTTTCATGCGCCCACTGGGCTCAAACAAATTTGTTTAATCTGTTTTCCTGCTAGCTTCTGTTCTCAAGAACTTTAACTGCTTGCACATTCAGAGTTGCTTTGAAAGTGTTCAACATATAGAAAATGGATTGTCGTATCAAGGGAGGAAAAAAGGCATGAAGAAAATGGTTTGCAAATGATAGGAACAATTATGACATAAGACTGTGCAGAAGCCAAGGTACAAGTTCATTATCACATGAATTTAGTCTCAGACTGAAAGATTTTTCTCAAAGCATGAATCCTTACTTGGTCAGAGCTTCCTCTTTGAGCCATCCTCCCCTTTCTGCATGGGGAAATTACAGCATGATCTTATTCTTCATTGGAATGAGTACATTAGAGCAACTTGAATGCCTTGCTGTTTATTATTTTGTTAACAGAGGAGAGGGTGAAGACTTGGATTTCAGATTGCTACCTTGAATTGTATAAATCATAGCTGTGTTATCGGTCACTGAGTGTTAACTGGTGTTAAAGGAAATTTCATATGTTTTGGTAATTTTCTCTAGATTGCAGTGTACTGAGGATATTGAAGAAATGCTTAAGCTGAGATTCACCAGGGTCTTTTCAAGGGCTTTCTGAAATTCCATTCCCACCTTTGCATGTTTACATGGAATTCATGAATATAAACAGTTAGGATGTGCAATGCTTCAGTGGGTGCATATAGACAACATGCTAGTGTGTCCAAGCACTGATGAGAATTGCCTGAGTTTATACCCAGACAGTGGTAAACAATTTATTCTTTTTTTGTAAAGATGTTTTAAGGGTGTTTTTTAAAAGTAATTAAAAACAAACAAACAAAAACCCACTGATTTCTAAGAATGGGACTACGAAGGTGCTAAATACAAAAAAGATACTTACGTCGGTCACTTTTAATATGATTTTTACAAGTCATCCAGAATCTTATTTCATTGGATTCTTCCTCATGTATTCAGCATATCAGCATAGCAGACTGTAAATATGAGCGTACTCAAAATAAGTGATGCAGTAAGTTTTGCAAATAAATGAATAAATTTGCTCAGCAGAGCTGCATCCCACTTGTGTTTACAACGTGTGAATGTTACAGTGAATACGAACGAGCAGGAATACTTGCAGCAACAACAAAATCTAAGCAAACATTGAGATGGAATTTAAAAACACATTTAGAATGAAAATTATTCGGTGGTGTTAGTACAGACAGGACATATGGTATGTTACTGTTTTTTTCTCTAATGCTCACTTAGAATCAATGACATGACTCAATTTGAACAGCAGATCTCTTAAGTACTGGAGAATTGATGATAAACCTCTATCCTCCTGAAGATGGAAACATTGCTTTACACAAGAGTTTGTGTCTTGTGAAGCTCAAATACAAGCTTTTGTTTAATACTGAAACACCACAATACCTGAACTTTGTTGTTCCAAAAGAACAGTTAGTTTTGCATGTTTACTCAGCTGTAACTCATAGCAAGCTGTTAGTAAGGACTCTGTAGGCTAAGGTCTATTTCTCTAATAAAAGGGCGTTTGAACTTGTATCAGAAGAGAACGTGATAAAAAGAGATGAAATTCACCAAATTAGTTACTATGAATCTTCATGTAAATATTCATTAAATGGCTTGGAGATGTAATTTTGAAAATCCTTACAATATGGTCTAAATTCCCACTGCTAATTTATACAAGGTGTGCATAAGTGACCGAGCACCTTCCTTCATTAAGAATTTAGGTGTAATTTTCAACACTGAAAAAAATGCATTTTTTCTTCAGTTCCTCTCTTTTAAGTTCCCTCTTGATCTAGTCATCAAAGAATAACTAAACTGTAGGAAACCCCAAACACTGAGCTTGCGATGCAACTACGCTTACTAATTTGTGTGCCTTGTGTTCCACTAGATTTCCTGTAACATAAACCCCAGGTGCTAATAGGGTGGATTGAATGTGAAGATGTGCACATGTAGCTGCTTTTATTCAACAAGTCTGAATACAAGTTCAGCAACTGGAATGAGGGGCCTTTAGAGGAGCTTTCTGTGGATGGTTGCTGGAAAAGCTTGGGAATGCTGTGGTTAGTGTTTGGCTTTGAGAGTTTTTTTTTTAGTCTGTACTGATAATCTTCGTTCAAAAGATGCATCTGGATATGTGGAGCTGCTCCAGAGTGAGCTGGGCTGGGCATGGGCAGGGGCTCACAGCTTCTGCATGCTTTGTAATAGTCTGACAGATGTAGGGCTGTTGAGCTTTCAGGACTCTCCTGATGTGCAGGTGGATTTGGAGCATAAAGCCATGGAAGCAGGACGTTTTGCATGAGTGCTGGTACACTTGTAAGCTTCTCCACTTCACTGCAGTGCTGTAAACACAAAGCTGATTATTAAAAATAGCTTTGCTATTACAGACCGTATTATGTCATGAGCTGTTCATTGATTGATATTGGTAGGTGATGTTTTTGTTAGAACAATCAATGTTCTAACATTCTTAATTACAGATCAAACAGTCTTCCACAGAGCTCATTTTTTTCATTAGCTCCTAGATTTAAAATGCTAAAAGTAAAAGCAAACAAAACCAAAAATTACCATAACTCAACTGAAGGACCTTATTTCTTTACATGTTTGGTGACAGTGCTGTAAGATACAAGGGCAGTGTGAACATGACCATTTCTTGTGTCGCTTTTTAGCTGCAGACCAGCTCTGTGTTGGTCCTACAGATGGGCCGTCTGTAGCTAGATTGTACAGGGGAGTTCCTGAGTCTTATTTTTTCTTTTTCATCCCAAAGAAAACTGAATTCAGTGTACCTGCAGTTTAAAATATTAATGTAAAGTAACTCATGAAATCAGAAACAGGTCATTTGTGTATAGAGTAAGCTTGAACTGGTCTTTGTCTCATCTCTTACGTTATCTTTCATGTTAGAAGTTTCCAAATATATTGTGCATGTGTTTATTCAGATTTTGTCTGGTAGAATTTTACTTAAGCTTTCTTTACATTTTTTGTAATGGAGATTATCTTTTTATCTTTAAGTTATGCTCTTAATATGTATCTTGATATGGTTCTTATTTTGATTTTTTTTATATATTGGTGCTGCTTTAAAACTGTTGGAAATTTAAATAATTTTCATTTAAGTCTTTAAGTGTTCATTCTTTCCAGGTGCAAGTATTAAAAATAAAATGAAAACAAACAAACCAGCAAACACCAGGAAGTTATCAGAACTACTGACCTTCTCTTTTACTGCATCATCAGTCATGTTTTCAAAATTTATAGTTTCTGCTGTGCTTTGCTACATGAACTTTTTTTTTCTTCTTGGTTATTTTGATATATTTGTTACAAAGGTGTGATGTTAAGGTGAATGCCTGTTGGAAAGGGATGGGAACATAGACAATTGTTGTCAATAAAAAAGGACTGGGAACCCACATAAACATTGAGAAGAACAAAACTATTTTTCCTACTTGGAATGCAAATTTTCCTTGCTTGCTTAAAGGGATACTCATGTTACTTAGCCTTTTCAGAATAGCACTATGAAATGTTACCCAGTAGTGAGCAAGAAGCTCTTAAGTAAATGTTCTAAAATATGACCGAAAACATAATACTAGCTAGTAGTAATTCTCTAATTGGGTCAGCATTCTCTTCTTCTTTTGGCATCCACTTAATGATAGATCTGCAGGGGAGAAAAAAAAAAAAAAAAAAGGCAGTTATTTTATGCATGTAATGGGATATTTGTGGCCTATTAATATAGCAACAGGCCAGGTGTTAAAATGAGCTGTGTTCCTTACATGACTAAATTTAGGTAAGGTTTGATTTCTTTAAAAGAGTGAATGGTGAGTGGGGTGGGAGATTGGGTAATGTCAGATTGAAATGTCTATGTGAACATCGCATAGGGCATATATGAGAATTATTTTCTTGCTCCCTCTCAAAAGGATCAGTATGGACCACATACCTGCATGCTATGCACTTAGGATGCATAAAAGTCCAGACAAGTGCAAACAAGGTTTTACAGAACAATTTACACCACAAAGTAATACATGAAGATGAACTCCAGGTGAATTACATCTCCAGCACACAGCGACTAAGACTGCTGAATGTGCTACTGGAGAAATAATTTTATTCCTGTTGTGGTATAACCAGGCTGGCATCTAAGCGCTCCACAGCCATTTGCTCTCCCACACAGTGGGATGGGAAAGAGAATTGGGGGGGAAAAAAAGGCAAAAGCTTGTGGGTTGAGATAAAGACAGGTTATTAGGACAGGGAAGAACTGCTAATATTGCCAGTGCTGGCTTCCTTGGTCCTAAGTTAGCTAGCTCACGGGGAAGAGCTGTATCTGAATTGCAGTGGGAGTCATGGGAAAGTTGTAGCCTGTTAAATGTTTTTTTACAGTAATGATTACTTCAGTGTTTGTAGGATCTGCGAGGCTTATGTTGTCAGACCCATTAAACTGATAGCCCTCTCTGGATGGAACCGTTAGACTGAGAGTCCCAGATGATGAATGAGAGAGGTCACTGTACTGAGTACTAGTAATGTTACCGGCTTCAGGCTTGTAGGGGAGAATTGCAGGAACCAGAAAGTTAAAACATGCTAGTATTCCTATTTCTGTCCATTGCAGGTGTTTTTGCAGACTTGACAGCCCTTTAAAAAAGCCAGAAAGCTGATTTGCACCCATCTCCCCCAACAACCTGGTAAGCGTATGTGGTTGTGTTTTATTATAAAATAAGATGTCATTATTTGCCTTACTAATTATTTAGCCAGGAAAAGAACCATCCTTAATAGATCAATTTTATTGTTAATATAATTGTTCTTCTAAAGGAATTTGCCTGCTGAATTACCTTTGTAACTTTCATCTAATGAAGATGTAATGATGAAATTGAATGTAGTAATCTGAGAGAAGGAAGACGATTTGCCTAATGTGGTCCTTTTGAAATGATTCTTGGCTTGTTGGCAATGGCATTTTGAGCATTTTCTGGGTAAAATGTGTGGTAGCAGTGTGACAGCATGGCATAGTATGTAGCAGTGTTACAAACAAAAAACAATTTTTTATTTTGAAGGAGTGATTTGGAATTGAAGGAGAGATTGAAAATAATAAAAACATGCTGAAATATTAAAGTTTGTAATTTATCTGACTGCTATGGAGAAAAGCACCTAACATCCCATAACAGTGTTGTTAGTGGCAGGTCTGCATAGAGTTTCTACAGGGAAAGTTACCTGTAACTTTCAGTATTGGACTAGAACTTTGTCACCTAAATCAGTTAGAAGTTTGCTTTGTGTGTCTCTGTGGTAGCAGGAATTTGCTGTAGCTGTTCCTCTGCAAATAAAACCTGGTACAGGTGAAAATTTGGTAAAATAAAGTTAAAAAAGAGTGTGTTGTTCTGGTTCAAGAGAAGAAGGTGTGGGGAAATTAAATAAACTTCATACAGTCCTTCTGAAAAATGTCTTTTCTACTGGTAGTGCAAATGCTTTTACCTTGAGGTATGACCATTGCCATGAGAAGTTTTCTGAAACATTTCTTATGTGAGGTGCCTAGTATCACTGGCAGTGGAAATAAAGTGTGTTTTTTAAATATTATTAAAATAGAAATTGCTAGAATAATTCCTTGAAAACATCTTTATACGTCCACCATAATTTTCTAGTTTTACCAATCAGATGTATCATATTCTTTCATGTTCTAGTCTTTTTATTAATGCAGAAAAAGCATCTGAAAGCTTTCTGTATTGTTCAATAATTGTTAGTGTTCCTCAAATGTCACAGTCTGTGCAAGAAGCAAGGAAAGCAATAGCTTAACTGTAGATAACTGCTCTAACACCTAGCAACATATTTTTCTCATTCAGTGTGTCCTTCGCATACTTTGCTCATTTTTTTCGTCATATGCTGCCAAGTTGTGAAGCTTCTGCAGGAGATGGTATTCAGCTACTGTGGTCATGCCCCTTTTTTCTTTGTTGTTGTTGCTTTATTTTATATTTATTTTTTATTATTATTTTTATTTTATTTAAAGCAACCTGGTTGTATAGCATCGGAACAATTTCATCCTAGTATTTGGGACTTCTTTTTAAAATACGTCAGATACTAAGTTACGTGTCAGCCACAGGAAAATGAGTGACTTTGCAACTGAGTGTTAAATGGTGTTTGTGTGGAGGAGAATTTGTGCTCTTTCTACTCAAACTTTTTTTTTTTTTTGAGGGGGAGGGGTGTCTTCCTGACCAGCATTCTATTTTTTTCCCTAAACTTGTTTTCTAAATTTAGATTTAAAATAAAGTTGACTCTTCTAAAGTTAAATGAGAGTTAATGCCATAATAGAGATAATTAGTACAATGGGAGCTGTTTTTCTTGATGAGTTGAGTGTTTGTTTTCATAAAAACATATCATTCATAAAGAAGTGAGGTAATATCTAACATTATGTAGCTGTCTGTTCCCAGAGCTCTGAGTACATAGTCTCTAAATGGCAGCAAAATCAATCAATACCACTCAAGAGTATGCTGAAAAAAAAAAAAAAAAAAAAAAAACGAAAAAAAAACCACCACAAACTGAAGCTAAGAAGTATAAAAATAACTGCAATAAAAGTATCTGCAACTCATACATAATCGATGCACAAATTGTTTAGCACCTCAGACATTTGTTCTGGAGATGGACAGTTGGTGTCTAGGTTATTTGACTGATGCTGCGAAGTCTTTGGTGGTCCTGAGAATGTCTCCAGCATGCCCTAAAAGTGGATTTGGAACGCATTTGGATTCAGGTTCCCTGATCCATTAGCAGCTTGATACTTTACAGGTTAGGTTGTGGCTGAGATCTGCAGTAAGCATGTGCATGTACCTGTATTCTACCACGGAACTGTGTTGCTCTAAGCTATAATTGTACTGCTACAAGCAGGCAGATTGGTTAATGTTGCTGGTCATCAATTTTCTAGATAGGATTCCTCCATCCTACTTTCTAGTTCTGCTCCAAAATGCTTTGTCTGAGGGGAATTTCTGCATTGAGTTTTTGCCAGTTGGTGACTTAACTTTTCACTAGGCTTCATCTCAGCTTTTTTTTTTTTCTGTCTTGACCTACAAGGCTGTATGGATTTCTTTATTTATATGTATACATTTTATATATACATATAAAATGTATATGTATACACTGTGTATATATACATTTCTCTTGCAGATCATATTGCAGTTAATTTGGTTGCATTAAACATATGGATTAAGGTTTGCAGGTGTCTTTGTTTCATCTTTTCTTGCACGAAGATAATTCTCACAAAATTGCTCTCTCTGGGCCACATCAAAGAAAAAGCTTTATACTTAAAAAGAGAAATAGGGACTAATTGCCAAAGATACAGCCTGCAATCTATCAGCTAAACTTCTCTTTGTAATGAATTTTCACAGAGCTTCTATGCCAGTGTTAAAGTTAATGGCTTAATTATCTACTATCAAATAAATATGAGTATTTTAAGTGGCTGCTGAAGTGTTTTGTCTTACAATTTTTTAAATGTTGGTAACACTTGAGTTTCAAATAATGTTGCTGAGTATATGCTTGCTACCATGATATAACTGTTGGAGAAAGTAATTCTCCAATATAGAAGATAACAATGATTATGATGATCTAATATGGAGAAATTATCTGTGAAAAGCTATTAAAGGCAGAGCTGCTTTTCATTTTCTTACAATTACCTTTTAGGACACAACTTTCTGTTCATCCTCATGGTAACAAAAATAGGCTATATTAACAGCTTTAGACATAATACTATGAACAGTTTTTAAAATATTAAACTGATAATCTTTGTAGGCTCACAGTTGCCCATTTTTTCTTTCTAATTATTTCAAGTTCTTTTCCCTTCTATCAGCCTATGTAGGGGCTCTTTGACAATGTGGTCATTTTGTCACAGCAGTGAAATACCTGTGCAAATCTACGTTAACTGGATATATTTGTATAATTTTGGCTTTCTAAAAGTTAGTCAGTAGACCTCCACAATTTGTATTGGAATGTTTGGACCCAGCCTTTGAAAGTATGTCTAACTTAGTGACAAATGATGGAAAGGGCAGTGATAACCTGAGCTCTGCTGTGCAACACTTATGCCAGGCTAGTTTGCTGGAATATTTTAGCCATAATAACGTACTGTGATTATTTTTAATACAAACATCTTGTCAGGTAAAGACAGATTTAACATGCCTAAATTTAGGTTAAAAATCCTGCAATTTATTCATCTCAATTCTGATATTTATCTTAAAGCATTTGAGACCTTCCAGTGGGTAGGATGCTAAGCACTGTGTCTCAGTAAAATGAACATCTGATGGCAATAAAAACAAAATGGTGTTCAGATCATCGTCATTTGAGAGTGGTGGAGTTGAATATCTCTTCTGGATGTTAGTGTGACTTTGAAAAATGATTGTCTAGTGGGAATTTCCAGTCTGTGGCTTGTGGACTGTTAACAGGACAATCAGTGGCCATCACAATTGACTATCTGTATTAAATTATCACTGAATGATGTAACAAAGGTTATTTTGTTAGCCTGAACATAAGTTGTGAAGATGCCCTATTTGTTATCTAATAAGAAAAAATTGAAGCCTGAGCCAAGTCCTTGGAGAATATCTGAAGGCTGCAAAAAGATAGCAATTTTGTTTTCAAGCAGAAAAGCTCTTTCTTGTTACCAGTAATGAGGCTGCTAGACCAACAAAAATTGCAGCAGGACAGTCATATGTAGTGAAAGAGGGAAATGTAGTAGAATTTGCTACAGAACTCATGTTTTTTGATGCTTTTTCCCACTATTTTAAGGATTTCTTTTCTGGTAGGCATGTTACAGAGCCTACTGTTAAGTAAAACAACTGCAAATGGATCTCTTAGCTTTTTAGAATTGCAACCTAAGTAAAATTTCAGCAATCAATTGCTATACCCATCAAAAGAGGTTGAAAGACAAGAGAATCAATGACTGGGTACAATTACTGTCCATGTTTTAGAATAAAACATGCTGCTGTTCGCCTATTTCTCCACTTACTTTAAATGGGCAATATTGTTTGTCTGGCATATAGATTCATCATAGACTATACCATATTAATATGTGATTTTAAAATGGCATTTTCCTGAATCCAAGGTATTTATTAGACTATTCAGAAACCTCTGCAAGTCTTCGAAGCAGTGGGGTGTAGCTGCACTGTGAGCTCTGGGTTCTTGCAGCCTAGCTGCTGGGTGGCTTGGGTCTGGTTTTAAGGGGTGCAGGAGTGATGGACTTGAGTGCCTGTTTTCCCTATCTGCATTTGGGGGCTGGGGAGAGTAACTTTTGTTGTAAACAATGTACTTTGTTCAACGTAACTAAATCACTAGGCACCAAAGAGAATTGACCAAAGAAAAAATATTTAACGAACAAGAATTAATATTTGATTCATTTTTAAATACACCAATACATGACTTAGCTCAGATGATATAGTGGTGTGACAGGACAGGTGGGTTGTCAGAATACATGTAGACAAAACTGGTCACATTGGACTCATCTCTTATCCTTATTCCAATATGACAGCCTTTTTATTTAGATAGTACTTACAATTAGGCCATTCAGTCCCTTCCACAGCATGCTTTAGTGTATTCAAATCTTAGTTAAGTAAACAACAACTTACTGGAGGGGGAAAAAGAGTATAAGTCTACAACAAATTAATCTAACCTATAATGAGAGGTCAAATAAAGCATTGTGTATTAAAGGTAAATAGTGACCCTAGACACTCTATTACTCTAGCTTGGTGGTGAAGATTTCTGAGAATGACATCACTTATAATGCATTTATTGTACCTGGGGAGACTAAAGAATGTGTACATCAGTAGAGGAGTGGTACCTGATTCTTTGTATGGTTATTGTCCATGTAGAAAAACATGAATTGGAAACTTAAAAAACAAACAAACAAAACTATTTCAGCCTACATAACAATATACATATATGTAACTTCACGTGTCTTGGAGAGTTGACAGTAAGAGGCATGAACTCCATAATGAAGATGTCTAGTAATTCAGAGGTTCTTAAACGAAACACGTTAAACTGTGCATCACATTTCTGCTGATAGCAAGTCAATGCCATCAGAGAACTTGAGGTTTTAAATTAACAAATATAGTTGCCGTCTCACTGTTCGAGTGGAATGGTGTTTAAGGCAGTTACAATTTATATAAGAAATGCAACCAGTGAGTTAAATTTGTTAACATGTTATATCAATGGACAGTAGGCTGAAGGAGGAAGTATAATAAAATAATACAATCGGTTGCATGTTAGGTAATTCATTTATTCTGATGGCATTAGTTTCACATGTGCTGCTCAGAATTATTTTTTGTTCCTTATTCATAAAATTAAAAAAAAAAACAAACAACAACAACAAAAACAATAACCAAACTTTAATAGGTTTGAAGAAAAGAGAATATGTTGTTTGAACTCAACGAGATATACTTTGGCTATTATCCCTATAACATCTACATCAGAAAACTTACTCTAAATATGTTAATGTATTATATCTTGGAGCAGTTCCTAAGATCTGAGATTCTAAGTTCTAGAATTGCAAGTTCCAAAGACTTGATGCTAATTGGTATTAATGAATTACTATTCATTAATAGTAAGAATGTATTTAAGAGCAATTCAACATATGTGTAGGTTGATGGTGTTTTTTTTCAAACAAACAAAAAAATGAAACCAAAAACTGAAGGTTGTCAGTGGCTATCAGATATTATATTAGCTCTAATACTGAATTTGTCAGATGTGAATTAACATGATTTTTTTTTTTAACGGGTTAAAGCAGCAAAAATAGCAATGTGAACTATTAAGAGAATGTGGTATGCCTCACACTAGCAACTCTAGAGGAAAGAATTTGCTGCTCTTTTCTGAAAAGACCATAAGATAAATAAAACTGTCACTTCACCTGAATCGCTGACTACAGGAACAGGCTTTGAATGTTGTCTAATCTAAGTAGCCAGGTATGTTCTAGTTGGTGGTTCATCTCCCAGGAAAGAGAAACTGTGTTCTCATTAGCTAGCACTTTTTTTTAATGTTCAGACTGCTGCTAAACTGGCTATGTGGTTTCTGTTGCAGCACTTACTGTTGCTCTTTTAATGAAATATTATAAGAACATTACACGCAGTCTTTCAGATGGGTTGCAGAACTGTATCTGTCCCAGGAGTTGTCCTCAGTTTGGTGTTCTGGAGAAGAAAGCCAAATGAAGGGCAGCAATTAAGTGTGGGCTGTATGAATAATGTATGTTATGTTCATAGGTGTGGTCACGTACTTCGCCTAAGTTGCTCTTCTCCTTAGGTTGTACATGCAGCAGTAAAATGAGATTATTTTTTTTTTCTAAACTGCAACGACACATATCTGATAGGAAGTCCTTGATGCAGATTTTACAGGAAACCAAATTCACATATAAAGAAAATGCTTTATTATTTCACTGTGCTCTTCAGAGTTGTTTACCAAATAAAATTGTTAGATAAAATCTAAAGGAACTGGTAATAAAGCCATGCCTGTTTCTTAGGTAAATTCATATGCAACAGTCCAGTGGTGTAGATGCATTTCTGGCTTCCCTTTTCCTTTACTGTACTTCTGTTCTCCTGTCTGTCCTCCTAGAAGTAAAGTTCATTTTGACGTTAAACAGAATGTATTTATGATATACTTCTAAAATCAACACAGGTTTTCTACATACACTAAGCATCTTTACTATTGAAGCATTTTGACAACATCAGAAGTGCAAATAACACCAGTGAAAGGTGACATAAGGCATATATTCAGATGTGTTCTTTGTCTTGGAAAATGTTAAGCACAGGTTGAGTTAGAAGAGATGGAGAGGCTTCACTTAATTAAACTGACTGTGAATACGGACTGGTTTGTGTCCCCTCCCCGTTTTTTCCTCATATCTACTGCAAAGCAAACTGAGCATCTAAGAACAGAATGCTCAGCCTTATTTTCTTAATAGTCTTTTAGCCTGTTCTCATAAAAGCAAAGGGCTGATAACTCAGCTAAAGCTACCATAGAGCTACTTTGAATGCTTACCATAAGCCATAGCCACGTTTTGGCTTAGACTTATAAGTATTGTCTATGAAAGTTATCCAAACCCTGATTATCATTACAATTTAGCAAATTAGACATAATGATATTAATCCTTGTTTGTGGTTGCAAAATTTAATTTGGACTGGTTTTCTGGTGTTATTGAGACAGATATTCCCAAATTATGAAATCATTTACAATATGAAAATAAGTCAAAAAAACAGAGGAAAAAGCAGCCACTGCTACAATTCTCTGCTTTAAACTCACAAAATAGTTCTCCTGACTCCTTGTTCAGATGCTTAGTTCAAGGTGAATATTTGTGCCCATGTCGTTGTGAATGGCTTATCAATAACTCGACTGATGTACAGGCTTGAAAAAGCTAATCATGTATATACGGCACAACATTGGTGATAATGTTAATTTGCTGTAAATGGTTTCAGTTCTAGAGGGTTCCCTGCTCTTGACAGAATAGTTCTGGCTGCAACAGTATGAATGCAACTAAAACTTGTATGTGCCAGTAAGGCTACAGCAGAAGCACAAAACAAAGCAGGTAGCATAAAGTACATCATGGGGGAGTAGCACTGTGTCCTCAATTCTAGAAGGCAAGGAGAAAGGGGAAGGTATGAAATGAGGCAGAAGAAGGGACTGATGTACATTGGTCATGAGTGGGGTAGGTTGGGACCATGAGAGCAGGCCTTCTGCTTCAGGGAGGTGGTGTGTGTGCTTGCAAGGTGTAGGCATTGAGGTCGGGTGCCTGCATTCTCCAGGATCTGTTGTGGTACTGCTGTTGTTGATGCTGGCAACTTCACTGGGATCAGAGCAAAGAAAAATGCCAAGAAAGCCAGTAAAAACTTCTGAACTTCTAATTGAACAAGTTAGCCTAAAATGATTTATTTTATATTTCTTAAGATCCTGTTAAAAGTACAAAAATTCTCAGAATACCTATGGAAAGTATGTAGTTCCTCAGAACAGATTCAAAAAATACTTTTCAAACTTGAACTAAGGACACCAAAACTGAAAATCATTGTGCTGAAATTCTGAAGTCATCTATCTTTGCATAATTATCCATCTCATTAGGAAAGCCCTTCAGAAGTTGTGTATTCTTCCCTCTTCCACCTTTTCCTTTTCATTTTTTAAAAATGTACTAACATGGTTACACCTTTGTTTCCAGAATTCATACCATGCGTCTTAGTGGAGAAGCAATTATAAACAAAAGCAAGTGACACGAGAGAATCTTCAGCTATTGCAGCACCAAAACTAGCTAGTTGATAGGCCTCATGACGTTGTGGGTGTTGGCAGGACTGGCATCAAATAGTTCAGTTTAAATGCAATGTAATTAAAGGAAAACTTCATCCCACATAAAAAGACTAAAGAAATTAATGTTTGGTGGTGTGCTTCTCTAGATTCAAATTTTAACAAGTTTCCAGCACTGTTAACCTATGTTCGATTAAGTAATTAAAGGAAAAGAACACTACAGTGGATAGACCCTGGAAGATGTTTTGTTTTTGTTTTTGTTTTTTTTTTTTAGTATATTCCTTGCACTTCCCATGAGACAGATTGCAGATGATGATACTAAGAGTAGTTGTGTACTTGGTATTAGTTGTAACAATTTTTTCAGATTCCATGGTGTTGTCAGGAATGGTAATCCCAGAGTTTTGACCTTTTCTGCTTATGTTCCATTGGTAAAATTTGATAAAAATTTAGATTCCAGCAGAGTTGATGATAGCAAATTTGTACTTCAGTGTATTGTCTGACTAAGCTAGTATATAACCTGGGCAGAGAACTCTTAAGAAGCCCCGGTCTTTAAGTGGTATATTAAGCTTTGCCTTAGGTATTATCAGTCTGCTACTTGAATAGCTGACAATTCTTAAAATTATTACCTGTAATAATCCAAAAGTGATCTGTAGCACAGATATGATCCTCTGTTATTATGTGATAAAGGAAAATACTACTTTACTGTGTTCAAGATCATTTGATATGAGAATAAGAGAGCTCTCACTTCTATAGCGCTAATTTATAGTCATCTGTGATAAAATAGAAAGTCATCACGGATATTAAGTGCAGCATATGGTTCTCTATAATAAAATTCATGTTGTGCTCTACCCTTTAGCCTCCACCATATGGTTTTGATGTAATTTGTAGCTATTTGTTATACCGGATGATTTTTTTTTTTAAACATACGTAGTTATTTACTACTGAAAGTCCACAAAAACTACTGTGCTTCCTCCCCACACTGTCATTGGTTAACTCATAAATCAAGAGTGTTGATCAATTGTATTTTACTTAGTCTACAGATCATCTTCAATAGATTTTGGATTTACATGGTACCTATTAAAGGGTTCAGTTGAGTGTTCTATTTTAACTGTAAGAACAACTTTATTCCTTCCAAAGATATGCTCCGTCACTTGAAAGTTGCTACATATCTTGGTTATTTATGGAGAAATTTTATATCCTGGAGCAATGTGGATAGACTATCAAAAAGCAGTACTGGGGCAAATAGGCATATGCTTGAACTAGTAAGTGTGAATGTGATGTAGGAAATCTTGGGCATGATGATTGTGAGAGGTTCAAGGATAACTTTAATGTATAGTGTTTCTGTTTGGTAGTACTAGTACTTAATATTTTATAGATGAACCATATGGATATTTCCTGTAAATATGTATGCATGCCTCTTCTCAGAGTTGAAGCATCAGAGATGTCTCTCTAAGTCGTTGAATGTAGTTCTTACAATATTTATACATTTTACCTGATCTTTATTTAAAAGCATGGGTTCAAGTGAATCATTCAGCTCTGCAATGCAAGAGGTGGTATTTGAACATTTTTTTGTTTAAGACTTGCCTTACGTAGGCCAAAATATGGGATTTGAATGGTCCAACCAAACTTATGTTTACAAAATACAGCAATTAAAGTTTATTTTTTTCCTCTCAGCAAGGGGTGCTGTTACTGACACTTTCTCCACTCTTTAGAGAATGTGCATATTCATTAATGCTTTGCTTTTCTGGATTTTAATTCGTTTTGCTTTTTTCTTAGTGAAAGATTAAGGTGGGAATATATCCTGGTGTATTGAGTTTTACTTGGAGATAACTTGTGGAAGAGTGACACTGGAAAAATGCTTTTTACAAGTATGCAAAAATTAGGATGTTTACTTAAAGCATATGGAAAGATACGAATAGTTTGACTTGGTCGAGGTACTTCTGAAAACCTCACATGGGTGTGGTTTCTGGGGTTCTTTTTCTCAGTCCTGCTGCACCAGAGGTGCTGTGAGAGTCAGTTTTCTTACAGCACTAATGCGGAAAACAAAAAGTGAATAAGCTTGAGGGGAAAGCTGAACCCTTATAGAATAAGCGAAGCAATGATACATGAGTCCTGACAGTTGTATCCTAAATCACCTCACTCCTTCAAGCTGCTAGAATACTGAGCCACGGATGTACTGCTGGCTGCCACACTACAAGGTCTTTGTACTTTGCAGGGATGGATTTTCACAAAGCTTGAAGGATTCCCTGTCCCTAAAACCTCTGTCCATGTGACCAAATTTTGGATTTGACCAGCAAGTTCAACATGTATGGGGGGACAGATGGCACAAGTGTTTCCTTAGGAAAAGGGGCTGAACAGTAAGCAGCTGGTAACTGTTGAGAAAAACCCTGAAAGTGGTGGAAGTCTAGCAGCTGCAAATGGCTGCACATTTTCAGGGAGACCCCTGAGTCTTCACCTTGGTTAAGTCATGGGACAACTCAACAATGTTATAAAACATCTATACTGCTGATCGTCTCCTGTATGCATTGCTCTTGCAGAGTCTGATGAGATTGTACAGTATGAGGTGTGTGGTGATCTTGGCAATTACTTAATTTCAAGATGGCTGTACATCAATATTTATTAGATTTTCATCTGTTTGCAGCATGTACAACTAGTTCAATATACTCTTCTGTAACGACTCAGTATGACAAATGACCTAAAATGTAGACCCTTTGCAGAAAGACTTGCTGAATCCAAAGTTTTATCCTCTTATTAGGTAATTGAATAGTTACTGGGCCTTCTAAATGCCTGTAATTTCCAGGAGTAGAGAAAGATGATGAAATAGACTTCTCACTGTAAGGCAAAAGGGCCAAAACTATGTATGTATTGGACTGAAAGTGGAAATCTTAAATACATACATTCTAGTTTTGCTATAACTTTAAAGGAGTTTAATAACCCCAAAACTGCCTTATGAACTAGAAAGATTTAGTCTACTGTCTATAACTACGTTTAAGTGCATTCTGAAAACGTTAATATGGCTCGATGCATCTTGCTACTTCAGGTATCTTGTATTCAGGGTATCTTATTTTGTGTAAAAATGTATGGAGGTGCTTTTAGATGAATAAGTTTATATAAACTAAGAAGAGAAAAATCTTGATCCAGTGTAAATCTTTTTTTTGTTGGTAGCTGCTTTTACTGAGCTGCACAACTACATACAGCATACTGCTGGCCACATCTTCTTCCATATATGCCAGGCAGATTACACATAATTACATTATCCCAGCTCCACCTTGTTTCACAGGATTAGTTTACTATGGTTTTGGTCATCTTGCTTTAGCATTTCTGTACACGTTGGGAGTTGATTTTACGCTTAAACCAAGAATGTTTATGGCCACTTCTAACTGTGTGGCCATTGTAGATTTGGAGCAGATGGCCAGAGCACTGAGCATTGGTGGTTGCGGTCCTAAGGCCAGCAATGATATCTTGGGTGCCTGCAGCCAAATGACATCTTTATACTTGGTATATGGGTAAATGTGATTGAGCAATGTCCTGCTGTATTTAATGCACTTGACAGACAATTTGTTGAGTACATCTGGACATACTATATCATTTGGGGAATTTTAAAATAGATCTCCTGGTGGGCTTTCAGCAGTAAGCATAATGGATGGGGGAGAAAAGTGCTCTCTCTGAAGAAATTCAAAACCACACTGGAGGTTCTTGAGCTTGATAGGAAAGTGACACTAGTCAGCAAAACAATCATGCTAGTCTCACAGCCTATATGTTTATATCAAACCACCAGTTGTGTGGTGGCTGGTGTGCTGGAATTAAATCGTCTTTAAGGTTGCTTTCAACCCAAAACATTGTATGACTCTATTGCTATGCAGCAAGTAGTGTATTGGGAATGTTCTGGAAAGAAATTTTGTGGCAAAAGTCTTAAAATAGTTTAATACTCAGTCATTCTCCACGTGTAAAGACTCTGAAAATATTCATTATTAAATGCTGGGCAGGTAGTTAGGTGAATACAAAATTCAAGGCAACTAGATGTTGCGAAACCATTTGTTGTCGACGGAAGGAAGACACAGACGCTCAATATGAGTGATCAGTGAACTTCGATTTATTGGATAGCTCAGTCGTCTTTTATCTAATTCAATATAATTAGCTCATACATATTGCAAAAGCTAAGCTCATGATTGGTTAGTGCATTTCTCTATTCTATCAGCTAGTTTCCCACCAAAATAACACAGTTAGTACTTTCCCAGCATACCAACAGATATCACGTTCTTGTACCTGAAACCTCCCTGAAACCTCCCTAAAACCTCCCAGAACTTACATTCCTTCCCAGGCTGCATTTACGTATTTTCTCAGGCTCATTTGAGCTGTGTTCGATACTTTGTTAACTCGCGGCCTCCCAGCTGCTCAACATCCACATGACCTACTTCAGTTACCCATTCCTCCACAATTCCCCCGTTTTTATTTTGGGCTACAAACACCTTCTTTGTGAGGTATTCTAGTTTCCTAGATAAGCAGCTAAAGACTACCTGCGCAGCAATTATAATCAATATAATTATAAGCAAAAAGCGAAGTCCCTCTTTGATTAAGTTAAAAACCCATCCCCCTACATTTCCAAAGACAGATTTAAGCCAATCATCAAACCAATTATTCTGTATCGTAATTTTTTGTGTATGATCCATTAACCATTTTAATTGATTGTGAATTGATTGCCCATGATCAGAGAGATTAAAGCAACACATTCCTTCTACATCTTCACACCCATGTCCTTGAGCTAGTAGCAAGAAATCAATTGCAGCTCTATTTTGTAACACAGCATGTCTTATGCTCCCCATATCTTGCGACATTTCAGAAAGAACTTGTGTTGTTACATTTGATTGTTTAACAGCCCGACAAGCAAGCCTATTAATGTTAGTCAAAGCGTGTGCAGTTCCCACACCAGGCACTAAAGAAGCAAAGAATCTTTTTGCTGGACCCCACAATTCTACATTATCATTGCAGTCAGAACCCAAAGTTTTTAATTCTCGTTTAATTCTTCTGCTCCCTGTCGAGTTCTGCCACGAGTGCAAATCTGGAACGAAAAGTGTGAGTCGTCCTAGGTAACACGGTCCCCCAAAAGCATTAGCTGGGGTATCATAGCAGGATTAGGTAATCCAGGTTGCAGTGCTCCCATAGCACACATCTGATTATTAACTGCTCGTAAGTCATGTAGCAAACGGTATTTCCCTGATTTTTTGGGAATCACAAAAATCGGAGTATTCCAAGGGCTTGTTGACAGTCTCAAATGCCCTTGTTGATACTGTTCCTGTACTAATTTATGAGCATGTAAAAGACTTTCCCGTTTTAGTGGCCACTGCTCAACCCATACAGGTTCATCAGTTTTCCATTTAAGTGGGATCGGGAAAGTCCAAGCAATGGCCACACCTAAAAATTTTGATGATCTGTCGTGAGAATTGCTCCCATTTGGGCAAGGATATCTCGCCCTACAGGTTCTTGAGCTTGATAGGAAAGTGACACTAGTCAGCAAAACAATCATGCTAGTCTCACAGCCTATATGTTTATATCAAACCACCAGTTGTGTGGTGGCTGGTGTGGTGGAATTAAATCGTCTTTAAGGTTGCTTTCAACCCAAAACATTGTATGACTCTATTGCTATGCAGCAAGTAGTGTATTGGGAATGTTCTGGAAAGAAATTTTGTGGCAAAAGTCTTAAAATAGTTTAATACTCAGTCATTCTCCACGTGTAAAGACTCTGAAAATATTCATTATTAAATGCTGGGCAGGTAGTTAGGTGAATACAAAATTCAAGGCAACTAGATGGTTTGAAACAGGTGCTACTAAGAAAGAATAGCTGGCTTAAAAGATTTAAGAGTCCTGCAATAGTATAAGCATCCACAATGTGGGAGCTCCAGTGGGTAAGCACTTGGCATAAATAGAAATAGTGAAAACTTTATTTAGAACCCTTAATGAGACTTTGAAGGTGGTATGATTTTTTTTTGTCTATGCCTGTAGATGAATGAGTCTAAAAATGTGAAGAGCTGAATAAAATTAGGTGGTGGAGTGGGATTGTATCATGGGTGGGTGCTGTGTTTTTTTGTGAGGAGGAGGAAGAAACAATACACATATACCACAGTTACTCTTGTATTTGAATAAACATGGTGTTTAGGCATAGTTTTCCTTCACTAACTTGAGCAATAAAATAGTCACTGTAGTGTAATGCAATGCTCCAGTCCTAACTAAACTATTGTGCTGTTTTTTAGTTGCAATGGTATTTTCATTCTCAACATTGCAGCAAGGAAAAAATATAGAGGCAAAGAAAGGTCTTCAAAACTAATGATCTAAGGCTTCATTTATGTAAAGCATATGTTTTCATATTGTACAGTTTTACTTTTTTTTTTTACTGCTCTTTTCCATTGATACTGCAATTGTCCTGTAACATTATGTGATACTGAAGTATTACATGTACGACTATTTGCAATGACAGTCAAATAACTCTGGGGAGACCAAAACAAAGGCCTGGATGTATATTTTAGCAATTTTATTTTGTGGAGTTTCAAATAAATTTTTGGTGTCTTTTTTTTTTTGAGCTTTGGCTTGGAGGCAAAAATATCTGGATTTATTTATAAGACTTGATCAATAACTTCAAAATATGCATCTACTTTATTAACATTACCTATGGAAATGGAAAAATGGATAATTGCCCAATCTCTGTGCATCGGGGTTGAATGTGGGAAGTAGTAAACCACAGAAATGTAATAAGTTTTTTTTTATTTTAATTAATTTTATTGCTTTAGAATAAAAGGGGGAAATAGCAAAAGTTAAATTTTCTTCGTTAATCATTAAGAATTAAATTAATCTCTGTAAACCCTACTTTTAATTTTTGGCTCTGGTCCTTTCTTTTGCAATAACTGCAGTCATTTGAAGTAATTTGTCTATCAAAGCACTCTTCTGGCTTTTGACAAATCGCATCAAATGATTCCTCCAGGGAAACAGAGCCTTGAGTAGTGGTGTAAAGTTCATTTTTTCTGTCAGACATGTAAGCTGCCTGAATTGAAAGACTTGTGAGCTTTCATTGCAGCAGAAATAAGCTGAAAGAAGCTGTATGGTCCAGCCAAATCAAACTGAAGATATTACAAGTCTGTGTGTTATGGCAAGAAATTGCTTTTTCAATCGTGATTTTAAAGCACTTCTAGTTTTGTAACAATTTGAATAACTTTTAAAGACAATGCAAATACTCTAAGATGACTCTCCATCCCATTTTGGCATCTCTCACCTTTGGGAAACCCTGTCTATTTTGAATTTAAGGGACTTTAAAAATAAACAATATTAGAAATAGAAATGAGACAACTTCTACAGGGGAAGGATGGAGACAGTCTAAGCCTACAGTTATCCAAACAAAATCACTGCTGACTTAAAGCCCTGCCTTTTGGTAGCAGATACTGTATACAACGTGAAAAATATTACATTCCTAAAGCTCCTATTTCACTATAAGTTTGGTGTAGCACAAGTTTCAGTTGCAACCTTAATCAGTACGTGACATTTACTCAGAATGAGTGATTATTCTAACAATTTCACTGCCAAAATCTAATTAGGCTGTTTTGTGTAGCTTATAGGCACATTTAATGGATTAGAGGTCTGTGCTTTTCTGCAGTATATTTTTAAGGAAATCTGCACCACATAAGTCATTGCTTTTCCCACAACTTCCTTTTATATGTAATTGCAGCATGGCATCCTGGCTTTTAAGAACAGTTAAAATGACTGTAAATTGTATAAGCTTTGATACATAGTCAACACAGGATACATAGTCAATATAGAAGAGGTCATCTGTGATAAGTCCCATAGAAACCACTGTGGAGCCAGTGGTGAAATATGAGGAGATAAATAGGGAGAAAGATATGACAGATGGTTTATGGTGAGAATGATGTGTCAAACCCAACAAGTCATAAAGAGAAAAATTCCAGAATATGGTAAAGAACAGGGTCATATCTATATCCTGGCAGTTGTCAGTCATTGCAATTAGATGTGTCTTGGCAGCCATGCAAAGGAATGCAGGTTGTTTTGGGAAAGGTACTTCTCTTTGGATTTTTTTTTTTTTTTTTATATATAAGGAAGGATTTTGCTCTTCCTATTTGCAGACAGACAGTGGTTTGTATGTAGGTGGCATATTGGAACAAGAAGATGAATCTGTGTGACCCTGGCAGGAACCAAAGATGCAGACAGAGCTTGACAGAATGATATACTTCAGTGCTTTATCTGCTGTGTTCTTACAGAATATACTTTGCCTTGAAACAGCGGTTAGACAGTAGAATGCTTTCATATTTACGTTCTCTATAATGCATGCAGAAGAGAAAAAGCCTTACAGGCGTGTAAGAGACTCATTAAAAGAAGTGTTTGACTGTGTTGCTAAACTTTAAGGTCTGTCTATCAGACAATGTAGCAACTATTTAGTCTGACTCTTATCATATGTGAGTGAAAGACATAACTTTTGTGTTTTATACCTGCTGTGACTATAAAAAGAGAACATACTCTTGCCCCCAGCTTGTCCACAGAGTGGTTGAGATTGGACAGGACCTTTGGGGACTGTATGCTCAAACCAAATCTCAAAGCAGGTCCAGTTAGACATCCTTGGAAATACTTAAAACCTATCTGGGCATCCTGCTTTTATGTTTTACTATTTTCAGCTTTAAAAGGAAAGTTTAAATGCAATTTCTGTTATCACAATTTGTTCTCTTGCCTTTCACTCATTGCCACTGGGGAAGGGAAAGTATGCTTCCATTTCTGCCTTCATCAAGCACACATGAAAAGTGTGCTTCTCTTTTCTATGCTGAACAGTCCCAGAGATCTCAGGCCCTTTGCATCTCATATGCTCCAATCCCTTAACCATCTTCATGGCTGTTCACTGACCTTACTCTGGTGTGTCCTTGCCTCTCATAGTGGAGGGCTCAGACCTCAGGCATGTGCTACCAGGACTGACAGGAGAATCACCACCTCCCTAGATCTGGTGGTGATGCTTCTTGGAACGAAGCCCTAGATTGTTTTTTGCATTCTTTGTTACAATGGCCCAGGGTTGTTCTTCCTCCAGTACAAGGCTTTGTCTTTACCGTTGTTGAACTTCGTGAGTTTCCTGTTTGCCCCCTTTTCCAGCTTGCTGAGTTCTTCAGGACAGCACTACCAACTGGCTGAGGTTACACACTCACTGTTGAAGTCTTTAATGATGACGAACAATATTGTCCCCTGTATTGATCCCTAGGGTACCCCACTAATGACTGGCCCCAATTGGGCTTGATGTCACTGATCGCAGCCCTTTGAATCTGGCAGTTCAGCTAGTTTTCTGTCCAGCACAGCTAGTTTAAACTTCATCAATTTGTCTGTGATGATCTTTACACATTTTGCCTTTGTTTTGTATTCATTAAGCTAGCAATAGAGACTTTGTTAACTAAACTTACTGCCAGCTTCAAATTATAGAGGTAGAAATTCATCTTTAACTTTTAGCAAGTAGGGATACGTGACACTGTGTAACACTGTGTTTCTTCAGGCCCTCTGGAAAGGAATTTTAATGCTTTACGTGACAGCTGAGGGGTGTGAACTTTGTCAACTTCTTGAACATTTTCAAGTAATTTAAACACATCCATGCTGACTTGTATTTTCGAAAATCGCACTTCAAATGTACTAAGAGAAGCAGAAGTTGGGGATCAATATCGGTGAAATAATTCTAATAGACTGGAGTAGTTATTTAGCAGCAAAGCTAGGGGCTGAGTAGTAATGCTAATGTGTAGTGGAAAACTTCAGTTCTTAAAATACTAAAAAATGTTGAGAAGTTGGCTGTCCTGAGATCTTTTTCTTGAATGCGGAAGACAGACCTCTAATAGTCTTGCAGAGGATGCAGTATTTAAATTAAGCTGGAAATCACCTGCTAAGCATTAACATTCTCATTCAAAAATGAAACTTTTACCTCATAATGATTTCAAAATGCAACTGAAAAAAGTAGTAGTTGTATGGGAAGGTGGATGGCTAGGAAAGAGAGGCACAATTGTTTGAATGCTTGATTTCTTTAATCTTTTATGCTGTTTTATTTAATCACTCTAAGTATTGATTGGTATTTCTATGGCCATTCTACAGACTGAAGTGTGTCTTCCCATTTACACAGTGGTGGGATTTTCTAGGAAGGGGAAATTGTTAGAGAAAGATGAAGTTCTCTGATTGAGAATGTGGTGAGCTTGGGTAGTTGAAAGCTGTGTGAGGACTATGAATGATATTGAAAAGTACATGTTGCTCATGCCTAAGGTTGGAACTGAATATGGATTGGGGAAGGCATGAACGTGCAGTGCATAGTAACTATTTCATGAAAGAATTAAAGTAGGAAAGACTAAAATCAGGAAGATTGCATGGAAGGAGATAAACTAAGGCAAGTATCTATATTTGTATTGGTGTTCTAGGTCTTTGCCATGCTGAGGGAGTTGCTAGCAGAGTAAGTGGATTTTTGAGTTCTTGTGCTTAGATTGTTTGCAAGTCACTTAGGTTGTGATTTAGTAGTAGAGCTGATAAGATGAACCTGCACTTTTCCTTGGAAGTGCTGCTCTTAAGTGAACATGGTCATCTGCCCATAATATTGGCCTTTTAACTGCAGCTGTCTTTTATCTATAGAGACTGTATTAGAAACTTTTTCAACTTTTTTTTGATCTTTTTCCCAGTAGAAAAGAGTAAAAGAAGAAAACAGAAGGAAGGTGATTTATTTTCAAGACATTAAAATACTCAGCCTAAAGCACGTAACCATGAATTTGCTGCCTTAGTATTTTTACTTTGAATCATTGCTTTTGATTTTTGTTGCTCGCTCCCCCTTTGATACAACTAAAAAACACAAGCAGTTGATCTTTGCTAATAAACAATTTTCCATGTCTTTGTAAGCTTACATGCCAAGTGATCTTGCATATGCAGGGCTGATTTTCTTTCTCTTTTTTTTTTTTTCTTTTTTTTCTTAAAAGTTAAAATTCTTGTAGGAATAATATTTGACTTAGAGATTTTGGAGTCAAGGGTCTTTCCAAAGCTCTTCTTTTGAAAGTATAAAACTAAACATATGATTTTCTGTGTGTCCCACAGTATAATAGTAGCCCTTAATTGCATGACTGACATTAAAATTACTTTATAGGTCAGGATTTGTGTCTTTCCTGAATACAGTTGTGCCTTCAGAGTCTATAAATCTAGCCATTATACCTAGGTACAAAAAGACTATTTTTCCTTGATGTCTACCTTAATTAACTTTTACTGTTAGATGATTTCTAAGTTTAAGAGTAGAAGAGAAACTTAAAGCTTTTCATAAGAAACTGTTTATCATGAATCTTCATTTCAAAACAAATTCAAGTAAGTATGAAGTTTTGTTGTTAATCTCATATGACATCAATGAAACAGATGAAAGACCCTCTTTCTCATGCTCATGAATACATGGTTACATTGATGTGAATTCATATCATATTATTTGGGCAAAGGAAGACACATCATAGTCAACAACTGGAAAATTAGAGAAAGCAGATACTGTAGATTCATCATTTCTCAAACTAGAAGTTAAATCAACGTTAAATCAATTCTTGAGTATCTGTTTTTTTTGTTGTTTTTTGTTTTTTCCCCTATTTTTTCTCCTATTTTTAAGTGTTATCAATGCCATATTTATTTAGATTTGGCATCTAACTCTGTTAGGATGAATGATTTGTATGAAAATGAAGGTTCCCTAGGTTGCAGAATGGTTAAGGTTTGAAGGGACCTCGGGAGGTCATCTGGACCAACCTCTCTGCTGAAGCCAGGCCACCTACAGCTACTTGCCCAGGACCATGTCTAGGGAGGGATACTCTGCAACCTCTTCCAGTGAAACAAATCTGACCAAAGAGAAGACTACTAATTCTGTTTATAATACCATTATCTAATAATGATCTGAACTTCAATAAACTAAGATCAAAAGACTACTCTGTTACACCTTGTTTATTTTAACAGATCTTTGTCTCCTTTTGTGCATGGCATTAGGGCAGAGGAATACTCAGGATAAAGCCATTGAATTTGTAATGACTTCACAATGTTTTGATTTGCTGAAAATAATTGCATGCTTACTATTCATAAAATGTAAGGTCAAGGCATAAATGAATATCTGAAGTGTCAGAGTTTTGTGCAGTAATTAGTGGCATTCAGTGAAGTTCAGCTGCCATTCTTCTGAGAATTCTGTACTGTACCAACAGGCCATTCGTCTGACAGTATCTTAACACAAGTTAAAACAAATAAATACAATTGTTGCATAAAATAGGAATTATTCATTAGTAGTAATAAACTGGAGAAAAACCCTACTATTAATATATCTAACACAGGATGCCATAGAGATTCAGCTTCACAGTTAGGTCATTTCCTTTCACTAGCTGACAAAGACAGAATGACAATCTGCACATTTTTTTAACCTATTTGTGATGAAGATAAATTTTATATTTCAGTGAAACATCAAATTTTAAACACTTTGAGACTTGGTTCAACATTAAATTTTTAGCTGATTTATATTGGGGAGGCATTGTACAATCATAATGCAAAATTTCATAAATATCCTTCAAAATTTGGAAAAAATAAATGTATTATACATAGTTACTTAAACTATGCAGTGTACAGTACCCTCCCCCCAACCCCCCCCACACACATTTTTTTTTTTTGGCGTAAGAGTGCTAAATTTAGGTTTATTGACGTATTCTGTAACAGGATCAAGAAAAATATAAAAAGTAATTAGTACCAAGCTCAAGGATAACATTAAGGAAGTCCTGCTCCTTTTTGACGATGTATTGAGTAGGCACCATCCTAGAAGTGTTGTTTTTCTTCTCAATTTTATAGTTGCCCAAACTTTCAGTGATTTAAAACATACAGAAGAGTTTAGGTTAATTTGTGAGACTTGTGAAGTGCGGAAGTGCCTAGGTATTATTGCTGTTGGGTATGAAACAGTGAAAACTTTGGACATCTGCCTTCCATTTTCATTACCTTTTGAAGGTTTTGTGGGTATAGAAAGGTCACAGCTGATCTGAACCATCACGAACACAGGTAGAGAGCTAGGGTTTCTTAACCAGCTGTGATATTAGAACAGTGTTGCATTTTAATGTATTTTCTGTGTACCAGTATGAATGCTAAATTTTTTTTATGGATCTAGAAATTACTGTAATGAGTATTTAGAAGACTAACAAATCATATCAGGTTAAAACTTGAAAACCAGTTTTTACTAGATGTATTCATTCATTATTAACATGTGGTTAGTTCTTGGTTATGATCATTATCTTTCACTATATACAAATACATGGATATGTGTCTCTACATATACACATGTGTAGACACATACATGTACATGTAACATTCCTTTAATGAGCCCTTTAACATTCATGTCCTATACAAGCTATGAGTATATAGTCCCATGGAGCAGAGCTCATAAACTCAGTGCTGAGAGTTTTGGTCTGTGATGGTTCTTGGTTTCTGAGGCAAAGCTGGTGAAGCTTGAGAGTGCTTTGATGAGAAGCTGGAGTTTAAACAGGCTTGTCTTCTGCAACTTTCTTTGCTTGTGCATAAATACTTCATGTCTTTGCTCCTCTCTCAAGAGAATGGGAGTTCAGCTGCTCTTGCTGATGCTTATCATGAGAATAAGCACGATGCAGAACAAGAGAATGTTTGAGAGTTCTTGATGCAGTCTGAAATAATTCTGAAAGGTGTTTTCTAATCCAAGAGTTGAAACACTGGGGTTTTGCTAAATGAACACTTAATGCTTGTAGCTTTATTGCCACTAAATACAGTGTGATCCTGGCATGCGGGCCAGCAGGTTTCCAATCTGTGCTTTGGATCAGTGTTATAGGCAGGTGGGTAACATCAGATGTTAGCGTGTAGCAATAAATATGTACGGAATTCCTTAACTAATAGGAATATCTTTAATTATTCATGTTACTTGCTTTCAGTATTTACACTTCTCTCTTATATGAAGAGGTGTTTTTTTTATTATTATTATTTATTTATTTTAAACCTGCAATTTAGATTCCTCCTTGAAATGAAATGTATTTTCAGAGGCTGTGCTGAATGATACCCACTGTGAATGTTATCGTGTGCTGCTGCTTTTAACTTGGGTAGCTGCAGCTAAAATTGAATACTAGTTATGATGGGTAATGGCTACTACCATGAGAAGTACTGCTGAGTTTTCAAAAAAGGAAGAGTTCCTTTCCAAAATTCCTAATCCAAACCTTAAAGGCCTCATGGTTATTTACATGTAGTTATGAACAAATTTTACTTTGATTACAAGAATTATGGTGCTAATCAACGATAACCTATATATACAATAGGAGATGATCAACCCAATTTATAAAACTGTAGAAAAGTCAGAACTTGGCAGTTTGAGCCAGCTGAAGGATGAGGGACTCTAATGCATCATCCCTTCAATATATTTGATAAGGTATTTGTAGCTCACAGGGAAAATTGGCTTGAGGATCTCATAAAATACGAAATACATGTCTGTTATTATAATCTGTATGCACATGTAGCCTGTTGTACTTAATGGTGGTGGATGCTACCTTGCAATTACTCCCCAGTGCACCCCTCTGCTGAGACTGAAGCTTAAAGAGAATATTCCAGCAGTTCGGTGGTCCCCTGCCAGCTCATTAATTTAGGGAGCACACTTCCCGAGCTCATTGTAGGCAAGAGAAGTTTCTTGTCACTACCAGGACTAACCAAATAACCATCTAGGTATTGGTCTATTTGTATCTTTGACATTTCAGTTTGTCAAATTGCAGGCTTGTTCAGATTTCATTTAAGATGGCCTTGGTGACAAGGAGGTAATGATGTTTAGTTAACTTAATCCTATTAGTGATGGCAGATAGAAACTTTGCAGTAGTGTTTTTCCCAGTCTGAGAATGGATAAAAGCTTCTCAACAGTAAATGAAAGGGAGTAATAAAAAGACTCCGTATGCTGGAGTGCCTCACATCAAGAGTAGCTGATAAAATATTGAACAATTTATCTTCTGTATGTCTCTGGAGTTCAGTGTTGGAGATGCTGTACCATGACTGACAACTTGGAAGGCCTCTTGGTAAATGGTACAAAGAATATTCTGGGTAAGGTATGATTTTTGTCTCTTGGAAAAAGAAGCTTAATAAGAGTAATGATTTATTTATTTTGGAGGAACTGTCATCTCTCTGACCTTGGTGCATTTTGCATTGAGCCGAATGATTTTGGGGGAGAGCTGGAGCTGACTGCTATATATCAGCTTAGAAATAAACCTCTGCTGGGACCTTGTGATCATTTGTTCTAGCTACATCCATGCCCCTGCAAAGGCTGGAAACTAAGGGAAGCAGGAGTTTCTGAATATATATGAGACTACATACATGTATTTCTACATGTTTTTAAGACAGACATAAAGTTGTTAGTAAATCTCTTGCTAAATTACAGCACTTTTAAATAATGCATGGCTTTTCTGGCATGTTGTAGTTTTGGTAGAAGAAGAATAATAGTCCTGAATACAATAGTGGAATTACATGTAATATGCAAGAAAACAATGAGAAACTATACTATGTCTCTAGAATCAAAAACAAGTTAAAGCAAAAGAATTACTCAAATCAGCTGCTAAGTAGATGAGATTTTCAAGTTTTGAAATAATTACCTATTACAGAAACACTTAACTGTCTTTTGAAGGAAAAAAAAAAAAAAGTAACTTTAAAAGTGAGGTGCAGGCCACAGAGTAAAGAATTCGAACTAGAAGCACAGTGCTAAATTTTCAATCTAATGTGAGATAATTACTTTAAAAATTGTTTACTTGTAAAGAGTAGTGAGTTTTGTCAACTGTCATTGGCTTCACCTGGGCACTGGATTTTCCTGTATAAACTTTATTATAAGACTGATGACTAAATCTAGGACTTGATCAGTTTTACTCTATCTATCATTAATGAGGTGTTTCTGAACTACCCTATTACTGCATTGGGTTGGAAAAATGGAGAATGTAGAGAATATAGGGCAGTATTGCTCATGAGTGAAAGCTAATTTAAATAATTGCGCTAAAAAAAGCATCCCTTTGCTTTAATAGCTGGTTTAGTTGTTTTAATGGCTCTTGCACAATGATGCTAAAACATATTTGCTTTTTTTGCTCATAGATAAAATACTTTGTCATCTAAGTACCTTGCCCACAAGCATATAGACTGGTATTCAATTACTGCTGTAGTTATGTGGTACTAGAACATCGAGTATTTTGTAGCCTACACAAAAATGTCAGAGGGAACTGGAAAAATACAGAAGTAACTTAAAAATAGCAGTGACTCATTGAAAAGATTAGAGCTGTTGATCTCCAGAATTATAGAGTTTTAAAATAAAATATGAATGGTTAAGGTATAAATTTAAGTTTAAAAATGACAAATCAGGATGCAATAACTACTTTTATTGATTCAGAAAAATAGAGATTTGTAACTGAGAAAACTGGAAGCAATTTAAAAAACTGTGATTTCAGCATACTAAGCAACAGTTTATAAATACTTAAGTAATTTCCAAAAAAAAATTCAAGTGTGTTTCAGTCCTGCTTTTAAAGCATTGGAGAAAACTTCTGTAGTCTCAGGACAGGTCTTTGTCTCATGTGGCAGAGCCATATGACGCTTTCATACATAAATAACATGTCATAGTTTCAGCTGTCCTTTGAAGTAGGCTTGTAACAACTCAGGTATGTCAGAAAGTATTTTAGTATTTTCAGTTCAACTGACAGGCTTTCTTTTACAGCTCAGAAGAAAATGTTGAATGAAGGATGTACTGGTTCCTTGTTGACTTAGTAGCACTGAAAGGATTGAGTGCAAAAGCATGTGTTGATTGAGTAAAAAATAATGTTATCAATCTAGTGAACACACAAAATCTTAATTCTGCTGCTTCTCAGTGTCTCTCATAAAGAATGTTAAATGTGTCCTTTGATAGAACTTTAATTTTTAGAGTACAGTAGTGCTTTCTGAATGTGGTCTTTACAGCCCCAAACTCAGTGGATTGCTTGAGTCCTGTCACTTATTTCAGGGTCCCCTTTAGTTCTGGTCAGTGTATAACATGCTGTTTCAGTCCCATATGACCACCAGCTAGAACAGGAAGGCTTGAGGCTACAGTGACACCCACAGGTATCATCTTTGATTCCTCAGATTAAGATTGAAAAAATTTTAAGTGACAAACACTTATGGTGCTTTTCTGATAAAAGACTTCTTAAAATTTACTGAAATCATAAGGAATTTATTCATTATATTGGTGTTCTTAAATCTGGGTATAAGTTACTTCTAGCTGCTGGGAGCACATGCAATCTGTTTGCTGTCTGTACTAACTTCCTTTTTTCCTAACTATGCTATTTCATTCACTATCTAAATATTAGTTGTCTTCCTTCTAACATTCACTTGGTATTAAGCTGAAATGAAGAAAGGCTATTTGAATAGAAGAGAATATTGACATGAAAATAATAAATCACAATGAATGTATCCCTTTCTTATCCCGAAAAGGAGAGTTTTACTATTACTAAAATCAATAATTTACTGGACTCTTATTTGATAATGTTTGCCTTTCTGTATAGTTTTAAATACATGTGCTGAATACATAGTGTGTAGTCATCACTGATGACCTTTTCTGAAAGTTTCATTTTCCCATTGGCTTTTCTGGGCTTTACTTTTTCCCTATTTCTGTATCTGAGTAATTGCATACTATTGTTGGGGATGAATTGTAAGGATCATGAGTAAAAATGTAGAGGGGAAAATATACAAGTTGCACCTATTAGAGTTGTATTCATCCAGCAGTTTATATGATTATAGTATTATGCCCAGACTTGTGATCCACTTGACTCACAGGGCTGGTGCCTTTGAAAAGGAAATGCTCAGTTGGATTTTCCTTTTATCTTGACTTAAGCTGCTCTGTGATGTTCTGCAGAAAACAATCTTCTTATGAACCTTCCTGAAAAGTCCAGTGAATCAGAGACGCCCATAACTTGATAGCTTTATTTTCTTGTTCTATTAATTCCCCCCTGTGAGTCATTATAGGACTCTGAATGCCTATGGAACAATTTCTTATTTAATGCTAGCTATCATCATTTAACTGGCACTGGCACCCTTTTGACTTCAGTTCTTTGATGTTTTTGATTGTCTCAGCATATTGCTCCAAATCCACAGTGCCTGTTGTGTGCAGCCTCTGATGGCGCTTGCTAGAGCGGTTCAAGGATGCCTTTATATAGTGGGTGTAGATGGCAGTGAAAGATAGGTGCTGCAAGTCTGTCCCATACCTCTACAAAGATGAGAGAATATTCTACATGGTTTTGGAGAACTCCCAGTTTTATGTAGTCTGAGTGATGCCCAAAACAATAAAATATCTTGGGAACATGAGGCAGTGGAATGTGACGTATAACCAAGTTGCCAACCATTTTTCTCCAAGTACACTAAAAACACATTACAGGCATAGTTCTGTTGAATGCATTGGGTCTCGACTGTCTAGGATAACAAACTGGAGGGTACCCCCAAGTAATACGAAAATAAGGGGTAATGGAAGTGCTGCAAGAACTGGTACACAGAGATAGGAGTGATATAAGAGTTTGCAAGGATGAGATATTCCAAGGAGCAATACAGTAATATTTTTATGGTGTCACATTGTTGTGACACTCCATATGTCTGTTCTGCATGTGTTGTAGGCCAGGGGATCTCTGAGTGATTCTGAGGGGTCTGTACTGTTATGGGAGGTAAAGACTGTTAAGGGGATTCCACACCCACTGCTGTTTTATGTCCTCACTCATCAAGAGCACACTTGAATTTCTATTTTTTTTTACTAGTGGCAGCATATCTGGCTCTAAGTAGGGACTTTATAACAAAGGACAAAAAGAGCTGTAGACCAAGTTGCAAAAATACATTGCCTATATGGAGAACACCTGGTTCATGTCTTATTTAATACTAAATATGCCATTTCTAAAATATGTTTTACTATCGATGTAGGTTTTGGGGCTTTTTGTTTTGTGGGCTAAAATTTTGGAAAACTATTTTTTATAATAGATTGTTTGAAAGAAAAAGAAATATCGATATTTTTTAACTATCTAACTGAGCTCAGTGCTGAAAGTACTTCTAAGTAGAAGACTCATGTTATAGGGCCTCATTCCTGTGCCCCTTTCAGATAGGTGAAATGCCTCACAAGGCCCATAATTAGCTCACAAGATAGCCTTTTAAGATAGCTGTGTGGAAAACAATCTTTGCCTTCAAAGCCTGTGGATTTTGTCTTCCTGAACCTATTACTTTTTCCACAGCTACTGAAGATCCCTAGTAGGTACAGCTCCTTTTGCTCTATGAATTCGGTGTCATAACACTGCTAGTATTCTTTCCAGTGTGGTGCAGTAATTAGATTTCTAAACTGTGCAAAGCTCATATACCTAGGTGGCACTGCTGAGTGTCAGCTGTAGTCAGAAGAGGCATGGGTTAGTTAATCTTGATTTTTTTTTTTTTTAAAGCCTCTGCTGGAGTCAGGTGTCAGAGGTAATAGCAGTCCTGTATTGCTGACTCACTGACTTCTGTATGTTGTTTAGCGGTCTGTCAAAAAATATTAACATCTGATTTGAAAAGCAACACACAGAACAGATTGTTCAAGGTAGAAAGCTATTGCACGTTTGGGGGGAATGAATGTGCTTTCAACCTTTGCAGTTTCATAGAAGCTAAATATAAACTTGTTTTCTTTTAGCTAGGAGGAATGTCACTGTTCTGAAGCTATAGGAGTGCTGGAAATTTTGGAGGACTTTGTGACTTCTGTCATGCCCATTTTGAATGTAACTCTTACGTATTCTAAAAACTGACATCAGTGTGACTGATTTATAATATGTGGGTCTGAATAAAGTTTTTCTCGAATTTATACAAAACTTTTTAAAACGGGAATGGCTATGGGAGCTGAATAGGCTCACAGAAAATACATAAATTTGAAGATGTGGTTCTGTAGGGCTTAGCTACAGTGAGCAAAGCTCAGTGAGCTTTGGCTTAGACCTTTGTCTGTTATTAATCCCAATGATGTCCATATCTCAAGACTGTGCCCTGTGCTTGCTAAATATTTGTCACAGGTCTTCACATTCTTAGGTTGGGTACTGTTGTATCATTAATCCCTTGCTCATTTGTGCTCATATAATGATAAATTGCTTATTAGTTCAACTATTATTATTATTTTTTTTAATTGGCGTTTAATCTGTATTAAATTTAGATATGGCCTAATGGTATGCTCATTATTAATGAAAACTAATATCTATGACTATCATATAAAACATTAATATTGTTTCTAGTTTATTTTATTTTACTTGCTGACCTCACTATATTACATTAATCTATCTTGATAATTTGATCTTCTGTATTTTGTCCTATTCCTGATTTGTATATGTATTCCTGATATATCCATTACTAAAACACTAGCTTCTTAAAAACAGTTGTTCATTTCCTACTTAGCAATAGCAACTATGCTATTAGGAACTTTGAAGAAAGTTCAAGTCAGTTTTCTCTTAATATTCTAGCTATTCTTTTTCTTTATTTCACCTAGAATTTTTTCTTGCTATGGCACCTAAATTTCAACAGCATTCCCGCAAAATGTTACCCTGAACAAATGAAAAAAATGTGTTTACATTTCATAGTTAAACTAAGAAATAAAAGCATTGTGCATGGCAACCCTTTCTGCTTTTAGTCAAAATTTTGTTGTACGATTTTATCAATGTATTTCTCATAGTGCTAGCATTTCAAACATTTTGTCTATGGGTTTAAATACTTTTGACTGTGAATGCAAAAAAGAAGGACTTAAAATGAGGAGAAAATGGAGATCACTATACATTTTTGTTACTCAAAACAGACTTTGTCAGTCTAAATGATATTAGAGAGTGATATTAACTATACTGCCTTATGAAGTTGTAGAAAACAGCAGAAAAATCATTCCCATTAGTAAATTAATTCCTAAAAGCTGAATGCAAAATATTTATCTTGGTACATTGTTTCCTGCCTGTAAAGGCCTTCACATGAGATGTCTGGAATAGAAAAAATGAATCTAAGCCCCAGGATTGTAATCTTATTGAACATGTACTGAAATACTTCCTGAAGTGAACTTCAGTTGACTTGCTGAGATTCAAGTTTATTAAAGAACAAAGCCAAGACAACTTGGTATTTTTGCTTATGTTCACGTATTTCATCAATGTATTATGGTTTATATCTAGCAACTTGAACATATTTTGGGACATAACAATTGCACCCACTAGTGGGAGGTAAAAAGTCTAAGGTGTAAGGATTTTTAGCGGTCCATTTCTCCTATACTGTCTGAGGCAATCTGCAGGCTAGGGATGTATTGAGGAGCAAAAATGTTACATTTGAGTGTATACAGCAATCTAACAGTTACCCATGTCTCTAAATTATCTTCTGAACTGGTTTAGATGACATTTGATCTTCTGGTAGAAGGATGTTATTTTTCTTGTAATACCTGCTTAGGAACATCTAAAAGTGTTTCTGCCACCAAAAGCTACTGGCAGGTACATAAAGGTATATGCTGCAGCAAGCAGGAAGAAAGGAGAATCTCCTTCCTGCTCCTCAGCAGCTGAGGAGCAAGGTCAGAAGAAAAAGCTATTAGTTTGGCACCCGTTTCCTCAGGTTGGTACTGGACCAGGCTTGTGAGATATATCAGTTGTACTTGAATTTCTTTGTTAAAGAGAAAGACAAGGATCCTTTTCAGTTGGGAAGTGCCAGAGAAGAATGCTAATAACTTGCTCGGGGTGGGGGGAAGGGTTGGGGTTGGGAATCTGTTATCTGTCTCAAAATGCTGGTGGGGCTCAAAACAGGCCCCGTTCTGTACTCTGAGCAAGTTTCCATTGAACAATCAGTGACCAGAAATAAATCAAAAAGGGAAGAGAAGTTTCATAAGTAAAATGCAGTAAAACTATGTTTGCTTTTCAAATTGCAGCTTGTTTAAATTTTGTATCAAAAGTTGCAGAGGTATTAATCACTATTATCACCTTTAGACATATTTGGCTCCTCATTGTTCAGGACACTGACTGAATTCATAATTTAATTTAAAATTGATTGCCTTTAACAGAAGACATTTTCAAGAAAAGTCTATAGTAATGTCATAATGATAGATAGCATTTAATTTGGTCAAGACTGACCTGTTACAGTTACCTATAATTGACATTAGCAATGTTCAACTGGCAGTAAATTAAATGAGTTCTTCAATTTTATGCTCTTAACATTTATGAAGTCAACATTACTTTAAAATCAGTTTGCATTAATTTGAAGACTCCACATTGTGAACATTGAACATTGTTTTCTGTACTCTGTGGTCTTTTTATTTAATGTATGTTTTTACTACATGTTTGTGGAATTTGGATCAATAAGCAGGATTTGCTGGTGTGTCTACAACCTATGGATTCCTCTATTGAATATTGATCTATTCTGTTGGATATCACACAGTAGAAAAATGAGTTCTACATTAAGTAGCCATGTAGCATAGACCAATAGGTTAGGTATGGTTATTTTCTGAAGAATAATTATAGAGAAAGATTAGAGAGATTTGGAGTAAAAACAGAGAACTGAGTGTGATGATTAAGACAGAAGTCCACCTTGAAGTCAGAGTGCTCCATTGCGTTTTTTTTTCTGTGATGCTGCACTATCCTTTTGCTATATGTGTGTGTGTGTAAATGTCTGTAAGTAAATGTAGACCCTAGAGAGAGAAAAAAGGGCTAGACCTTTCCTGTGAATAGTGAAGAGTAAGTATCACAAAAAAAAAAAAAAGCACAGAAAGAAAAACAGCCTTAGTTTTTCATTCAGTGTTTACATTACATTTCTGAGCCTTGTGAGTCAGCCGATTTGTGATGCACCTCCATTTATTTAGTGATGCCGTGCTAACTGCCAGTTGGCAGCTTGGTTGGGAAAGTAGAAAAAAAATAACAACCGTAAATATTGTTCATCCCCAAAACTGGATAAACAACTGATGAAAGAGCTTTTGTAGGTTGAGTTTAAAACATGACGTTGCTAAAGCTCACATTGTCTTTGCACTAGTGAGTTGCACCCATTCACAGAAACAGGGTAGTCCATCATGGCTCAGTTGACACAGCATCTTTCATTAGTGCTATTCTCTATCATTTGAAGGACATCCGGAAGTAAGGTATAAACATATGGAAAAGTTTTTCTTTCTATGGATTTCATTTACGCTACTTAACTGCTGTTTCCATTTTAAAAAAGACTTCAGTTAGAATTTGTCTAATCAAAATGATTTAAAAAGTGTGGTTTTGCATCCAAAGCCTGTTGCAATCAGCAGATGTATCACCTTCAGGAAAATGGGCTATACAATGCACATGTGCTGTGTAACATGTTCCTTTTTAAATCTGTCACTGAAATGGTAAGATTTGGACTACATACACCATTTGCTTTGAAGCAGTTGTTAATTCCATATTTTCATGCTGTTGTCGTTCTGTTATAGTCCAGAGCTGTCTCAGTTCTGCTGAATAAATGGCAGAATCCTTTTGTAATTTGACAGCTCAATGTAAGCCACTATTCTGTAGTTACAATAAGCTACAACGTCCCTAGTAAGAATTGCCAAAACAGATGTACGATTTTCCAGATTTCTTGTCTTTTAAAAAGAGCCAAACAAAAAACCAGGACTAGACCGTATTCTAGTCCTCATGAAATGACTGTGATCCCCTCCTCTAGTGAGTTGGACCTGACTTTTTCCCATTGATTTTAAGTTAATTTTAGTTTTCAGTGAATTGAAATACAGTATTTAAAAATTCTCATAATCAAGGGGGTAGGGGAAAGCTATAAATACTGGAGAATCAACGGATTTGTACCTGTTAGTTTGACATGGACTTTACCCTCTGTTAATTTTGACAGTTTGCAAGACTATTAGGCTTTGATCTACATTTGGAATAATTAATAAAATCTACAGTGAAAGCAAAGTGCTTTACATTTACCCTTCCATATAAAACTGAGGCTGAATCCTTTTTTTTTTCCCTTAGGAAAATAGATTACAAGATTCAGCATTATTCATAATAATTTCTATATTCACAGAAAATATTCTGGAAAATGGGTTTCATATAATTTTGTAAAGATGGATTAGTACATATTCACAGACTATTTCAAAGCATTCATATGTTTTGCCACTTTTGCTCCAGCTAGGTTTTAAAAAATGAGTCTTTTATGAAGGTAGCATTGGTTTGCGTATCCTAAATATCAAGACAGTTTGAAACAAAACCAAAAATAATTTCTCTGTATCTGAACTTCTCATGCTGTTTGTAGTAAGGCTTTGAATACTATTCTTTGTCATCACAATTTTTCCTTTTTATTTGGCTTTCTTTGAATGTTACTTCTTTGCACATGAGTTCAAAGCATTTTTTCCCAATTTAAAATCTGTCTTGTGTAACTGTAATTTATGCAGCTTATTACTCTATTAAACTTGAAAGATGTGTTTAGATTTTTAAAGAACATTCAATATGGTAATTATGAAGCCATTTCTCAAAACAACAAGAATTGTGAGGCTGAATATGTGTGACATTCCTTTGGGTGTTGTTTTTTGTTGCTTTTCTGAGGAAATGAAAACAGAAGAAAGAGGTAATTGCTAATAAACATCACCTATTATTGCCTCCCCTCCCTCAACCCCCCCCCCCCCCCAAAAAAAAAAAAAGCAAAAAAACAACCAACCAACCAAAAAAACAATATTTTTAAGTCCAACTTTTCTTTTGACCAAAACACTTGTTTAAAAATTAAAGGGTGCAGTGGAATGTGCAGTGGAATATTGTCTTCCTTATGATGGTGTTAAAGCAAGCTAAACACTTGCCTTCATTTGCAGGCAGTAAACCAATGCACTACGTTTAATTACTACATTTAAAGCTTAGGATTTTTGAATAATTTTTCTATCTCTTTTTAATCTATGAATTCCACTGATGCTGTCTATTTCTGGAAGTTTTGTATTTAACAAGTTTTCAGAGGCAGAAATTCAAAAGATGATGAGCAGATGCTGTATCTGTCTTTTCTCCGTTAGCAGAAGTTTCTCTCTACCAAGTCTCCAGGACAATTTTTGTCCTGGGCATTTTCAAATTTGGAAAATCCACTAAGTTTGAAATTGTGAAGCTGCCTCTCATGTTGTCTATTTTCTGGATATATTTACCTTTTATTGGAAGTTTTTAAAATGTTACAAATTTCTATGTAGTAAGCAGCCAAAATAATTGCATCTTGTATATACACAAGAAGTAGTTTATAGTGCTTTAAACTGTGCAAGCAGTGATAATGCTTCTGGAAACTGAATTTAACGTACCTGGTGGATATATATCCCTAAGCTGTTATTGTAACATCATATCAACTTGACTAACAAGAAATAAAGCTTTTTCCAAGTGTACTTCTTGTGAAGAATGGTTTCCTGGATAGGTGCCTAATCATTACATTGCCTGGCTGAACGGCACAGCTGTGAATATTGTCAGGCCTTAGCAGGAGGAGGCAGAACCACATTTCCAGAGCACAGCTGAAATTACTACTTTTCCTGATGCAGGTAAATCACTAGTCTTGCTCAATATTCAAAATCTGTTCAGCAATAAATTGTGAAAATAGAATAAAATAAATATTATAGCAGCCCAACTATGTGACTCAGCATAGTTATGATGCAGAGTTTGGGTTTAGGGGCAAGTAAAGTGCATGCTGACCTTGATGCGCAAAAAGCCAGACTCTCCGGCTGGCATTCTGATGAGTTGTTTGTGATTTGCAATTGTAGTCCATGCCAACTTGATGCAGCAGACCAGCACTTAGCAGTGGTAAGCAAGGTAGCCAGTCTGTGCCATGATTTTTGAGTTGTTTCAGGATGAAAATTTGAACTGGATGATCAGATAATTCTCTATTTAAAATAATAATCATATAGATTACTGACAAATACATATTCATGATCAAATTCATTTTTTAAGCTCGAGTAACTTTCACTACCTTCCACTTCATTTGAGGAGTATCCTGCTGTAGTGATATTAAAATGTTTGAAACAATTAGATTTTAATCTGGAGAGGACCTTGATTGTCATTTTCTTTTAAAATGTAGAGATAATCATAAAAATAAATCTGTTCCAAATTTGTGCATGTATTTAAGGAAGGATTAAGAACATCCGTGTGGCGGGGGTCATGGGACATAGTGGCATATATGGGGTGTTTGTATGTGTAAAAATATGGGACGTATTTCTGTTCTGGTGAGTAAAAAGAAGCTAAATTGTGTTAAGACCAAATGAGTTGTTCCATGGCATGATGTGTGTGACTTTGTTGGTGTGTTTTCGCTGTGATGAGCATGTCTGAACACAATGAAACTACAAGAACGTAATGAATCAAGTTAAAGGTAGTTATAGCTCAGTATCTTCTCTCTGACCATGCCCCTAACCATCATGTGCTTAGGAAAGAGGGCACAAATAAGACAAGAGGTTGTCAGAAGGGCTCCCAACGCAAATTCTGCAGAATATTTGTTCATTTTGAACTTGTTGCCTGCTAGTTTAGCTCCATGTTTCTTTCTTCTTGTATAAAAGACAGTGAGCAATTGCTTCCTATCTGCCTGCTACATGCCGAGGAATGTCTTTTTTCCTTCCTTTTTTTCCCTTTAAAAATTTTAAAACAAAAAAAAAAACTCTCCTGCAGACAGATTTGAAAGAGATCTTGTAGTTGTTTAAAATTTTTTGCTGTTTTCGAACTGTCACTTGGATTCATTTTTTCAGAAATTCAGAAATAATAGTTTTCTGTTATGAGTATGCAGACATGTATTTGTACATGTGCAGGGACATGATCCTTGCTGAAGCCTTCAGGCTTACCAACTTTTACAAACTTGTGTAAATGCATGGGCATATGAAAAGGTTTCCACCATAGGAAATCCTAGAGAGGCACGTAAAACTTTTAAGTTCAATTAGGTGACACCCATGAATGCCTGTTCTGATAGGTGTAGAAAGTACACACTTTCATAGTGCAGTACCATTTCTGGACTTCTCAATAAGAGAAGAGCTGTGAAACCACAACTTAGAGCTTTTTAAATTAAAAAGAGTGTAAGTAGACTTAGGTATTTAGATGGATAGAAAGGGACACTGATAAAAACAGCTACAAGAAATGTAATTTGGAGACTTGGATGATCAAACAAATGTATATAGCAGTAAATCCCGTTGTTCTTTCAACGATGATGAAGTGATAAACTGCTAATCAGTTGCCATACAGTTATGTAGTCATGCTGAGAACTACAAGAGCTTTACATGACTGTATCCAAGCTGGTTTGTTATCAAAAGACATACTTAACAGAGAAATGGGTGGTGAACAGGGCTGAAATGATTTAAGATTTCAGTTCTGTTGGCTGTTTCCAGAGTATTGGAGCTCTCACATGCAATTGAGTGCCATGATAATCAAAGCTCTTAAGTGGTACTGTAAAAACACTTGTAGCTGCTGTATAGTTCTTGGGCCTAATAGTAGAAACCTCTCTTCTCAGCAATACAGCAATTATTTAGAGAAAGCATAATTTGAGCTTCCCTCAAATGCTTCTGAACAGTTTTAGTTTGTTTAATAGAGGGCTGCATTTTTACACAAAGGGAAGGATACTTTGCCATTTAGTGTACTATTGACGTGCTTCTTTATCACCTGCAAGGATTTGCAATTACATAGATTGTATCTCACGGGAAACAGGAACATAAGAGATCTCTGCTGGGTTCACTGAACCCATTTCCAGCAGTGCTCATAAGCAGATTTCTACACAGGAGCGCCACAGGCATATTTGATACTTCTTCTCAAAGGTCTTTCTGGCTTCAGCTATTCTGAGAACAGGGTCTTTCTGAGTTCCTGTGGATTTACGAACCTTCAACAGATTTATTTTGTATCAACTTCTCCAGGCAGTCTTTGGGCACATCCGAAAAAACAACAGCAAAACCCACAGGTTATCAACTGAGTATATATATATATTTCTCAACAAATTCTCAAGAAATCTCATGCTCTTTTAACCTTATTTAGTACTTAGAGCCTGAGGAGCCCTGGTCCCAGAAAAAAAATCAATAAAACAGTCATTACATCCATATCCACCAATTATGGTTAGATTCAGAGGGTCATCTGAGTTGATAAACTTGTGCCAACTTCTTAGCTGTATCTGTTCCAGCTGCTAAGGCATGTGCTGCCATTTATTCCACTCTTTTTTTGTTTGTTTGTTTGTTTGTTTTCCCTAAAGATCCCAGGGTAAAATACTGTCTGTACACGGAACGATCCAGGGGCTCTAACCCTTATTCTGGAAGTACCTTTCAGTCTCTCTCCATGCAGAGACGACGGTAATAGGTCTTTTTTTGCACTCACATGTTTATTTCTAACTCCTGCTGTTCACAAAATTAATTTCTGTTGGAAACAGAACATCATGATGAGGCTGATTATTTTGACTGGGTTTTTACTTTATACACTATACAAAGGAACTGATTTACTTTCTATTAATTATACATCAGCTATAGGGACCACCTAGTGTGCTTTCTTCAGAGCATCCAGACATTAAAGCTTGTTCTCGGGTTTGGGTTGAAAAGCAGAGATAACAGGAGGGGGAAGGATTTGGCAGCAAGAGGCTTCTTCCAGAAGCTTAAAGTGCATTCCAGCTGTTGAATGCAAAAGAGTTGTTATTGTGTAGGATGTGTCGTCTTCTGCTTATGTGCAGTGTAATGTTACTTGTCACAAACCCTTCCTTTTTATTAAAAAAAAAAAAACAACAAACAAACAACACAAAGAATAAGCAAAGAAAATTCCAACAAATTGCTTTTTAATTATAAGAAATTCAATAACACTAGCACTTTATTCCTTTCTGAATAATATAATGAGATTTGAACATGGCTTCATCAGGAGAATGACCTAATAAAATAGTTTATTGAACCATGAAAGATTCATTAAAATTACCTTGCAAGGTTTTGTGGATTTTTTTTTTGTGTGTACTTTGGAGGTTTTTGTTCTTAAAAGCCTGTCAAAAGCAGTTATTGCATGTGTTTGTTTTTATTCATTTTATAGTACTAGACAGCATAATTTATTCTTATTTACCTATTATGTTATGAAGATGTTTACAGAAAAATCATTACAGCTGAGCTGTATCTCATTTGCTGGAGTCTGAGGCTTCTACCTAGGTACCTTCATAAAGTCACCTAGAGCTGCTGAACCGAATGGTGTACTGTGGAGTTTTGCTCACACATTCAGGAATTGGTGAAGACTTTCAAAATTTCAGACAATTCCCATTTCCCACTGACTTAAAAAAAAAATAAAAAAAATTAAAAAAAATAAAAAAAATATTTGTCATCACAAGCTCAGTTTGCTTTCCTGATTGAAAGATGGAGAGACCAGGACTGTTTCAGAACTTTTTTTTTTTTTTCAAAGGGTACTAAAAGGTAAATCTGTGAATTTCCTTTTTAATTGAAATGTCACAATGTTTCCAGGAAACAGATGTATGGGTTAGTCTGATTTAATTAATTTTCCTGTTATGTCAGAGTGTGAGATGATTCAACAGCATGAAGTCTAATATATTTTGCACTTTTTTTTTTGGAGAAATTTCACATATACAGGGCAATGGGACTTGGGCTGTTACCGAGCATGGCATTTGGAAGAGGCAAATGTATTTCATATGGTTGTCGTTTCTGGCCTTATATGCTGCTGGTCACACAAGTTCAATCTGGTGCATCAGTTCCAGAGATGACTCTTTTGTCTTTGCTCAGAAATACTTGAATTCCTAAATTAGTGTTATTTTCCTTTTCTCAATTTTATTTTTAGTTTTCCAAAGTGATGCTATTCCTGTATAGTGTTTCGAATAGGATGTAATACCTCTAAAATAAGCTTGTGGTAATTTTACTTGATTTACACTCCCATTTGAAGTTCCCCAAAGTTTTCCCTGTCCCTTGTGAACAATGGTATCCTGGGTTCCCACAAGCCTCAGAGACAAAGCAATACTGTGCCTTCCAGCAGTTTGCTTTTCATTAGATGTCAGAGCATCTTCATTATCTTAAACCTGACAATCGTACCAAAGCTAAATGACAGAAGTTAACTAGTGAGCTGCATTCTTTCCTCTTCTTCACCATCTCTGTGATGAAAAGTGATAATTCTGTTGACTCAGTGAAATTCTGCCCATTTAAACAGCTCAGTGTATTTACACCAGAGCTTTTAAGCCAGCAAGCTCCTTCTCTAAAAATATGCGTTCAGAGCTGACTCACATCTCACCCCAGCAGCCTGATGTAAAATCATTGCATTAGCCAGCAGGAATAAGAGCAGGATGCAATATATATATATATATATATATATATATATATGTTCTGTATCTTTTAAGAAAAGTCTAATGTTTTTTGGATATGCTTCCAGAGAACTGGATTTAGTTCTCCCATGTAAACACAGCATTGGTTTTGTGCAGTTGCACAGGACAAGTCAAATGTGTGCACCAGCTTTAGTGCATGCTGCTTAAATTACATGGGCCAGAATGTTTTTCCAGCTGGCAGCAGTAAGGACAAAATGTAAGGTTGTGGTAATTGCACTGAATTTTAAAATCTCTTATCAATCTGTTTAGGTGTATTTTAATGTTTTATGCATTTGTGAACCATGTTCTTACCTTGTTATTGAAGAATCTGTTTGCTTAGCAGCTGGCATAGACCAATAGATGCATTTGGAAAAGGATTATTACTTAAACTAAGAAAACAAAGTCAATATGTGGTATTCAGTTGGTATATGACTGCATGTGAAATTACTATGTGCCTTTCCTCTGTACTTATGTTACGATATGGTATCACTGTACATATGTTTTATGGTGGCTCAGAATTTATCAGGTTTAGCTTTCCTTGCCTTAAATATGGAATTTATAAATTATAGTCCTATTTTTTTTCTGGCAAAATTCTGACTTGGTTTTATACACTAAGCTTAGTGTAATAAAACAAAAAAAAAAGAAATCAGACCAAAAACACACACACACACACAAAAAAACCAAACACAAAAAAAAATAAAAACCACAAAACAAAACAACAACAACAACAACAAAACACCGACAAAACCACAACCATTTCAGTGGCCCACAGTTATCAGGAATCGCAAGGGTCAGCTTCACATGTGTCAGCTTAGTTGAAGTCTGACGGACACAAAAAACAATGGAAAACTGTGCCCTTCAAGATCATCATTACTTTTGATCAGTAAACTTGTTTATAACTGTTTAAAAACCAAACAAATAAATTCCCACAAACTTATCTAATAGTTAAGTTATAATCATTCTATTTGTACTATTAGAAAATAGTAATTTATTGAGACAATAGTGGTTCTCCACTGGTCAAATAGATTGCAGATACAGACTTTATTTAATGTAGTGTTTCTGCTTTAATGTATTATGTTGAAGCATTATAGTAATTTTAGTTTATATTATATTAGTAATACAGTGTATTACTAATTACTAATTACTAATATTAGTAATACAGTGCTAGACAGATGTGATGTGTTGAGTTACTTAATGAACATTTTCTTTGGAGAATATCTACAGCACCCCCGTATAGCTGGATTGACAGCAGTAATTGAAGAGCTGAATGTCTGTCTGAGGATATAGATTAAAAAAAAATAAATAAAAAATGAGTTTATGCAGTCTCATGTTTCCACTTACTGCCACTGAGTAATCTCCAATGGAGACCGGTTAATCACATGGGAAAGAATATGGCTCAAAAAGTGTTTAGCTAAAATTAAAAGCCATTCCAATATTGGCTGTATTCCCTCAGCTTTTTTAGTTACAGGGGTGACTTTCTTCATGCATAATGTCTGAGTCCCCAGATAGGCTGTCAGTTGGAAGAAAGTGCTATGTTTACTTTTTTTACCATATAAACTTATATAAATATTAGTTTGCCTTGATTCCCTATATTTGCCCATTTACTCCCATTCTTCATACTCTTTCTAAAGGTACTAGGAGGATACTGTTCTGCTTGCATAAGCATTTATTCTGTAACCTGAGATAAGATACTCTTGTTCAGTGCTCTATTTTAGTAATCACACCTGCAACTGCTGTCTTGCAGCTCAAAGTCCCACTACCCGATTTTTGCAAATACTGTTCATGCCAGAGGTTTAATTTGAAATTCAGCCGGCTGTAAGTCGTGATAAAATATACATGTTCTATTGTTGTCTTAGTCTAACCCCATTTTGCTGTTTGTAAATTCAAAAGTGTTAGGATCAGATCTCAAAAGGTAAAGCTTAATTTAATTTTAAGATGAAGCTGAACAAAACATGTCTTTAGCAGTTTGTGGTGTTGCTCTAAACTAACTTCATTCAAAAGAAAAAAAATAATCAAATAAATGTCACCCAACAAGAAAATCTCTATTTCTATTCTGCTGAAATTCTGTTAGGTCTGTTCTGACTTCTCTCTTGAAGCATTTTTCAGAACAAATAAGTTGGCAAGCTTTAAGAAATACTGTAGCTATATCTTTGGTTTTTCTCTGATTTAAGCCAAGAAAATAATTATTTGAAAAAAAATATATATATAACTAGTTATTTGTTTTTCTGTCTTTGGCATGAACTTGTTTTAAATTGTAAATGAATTGCATTAATATAGTCTTTATGCATTTCACATTTGGCTGCTAATTACTTTTTTTTTTCTGACAAATACAATTCAAAACTGAATTTTTTGTTACTTGAAGCACATCATTTAATTTTAGTTCAATTTTATGGCACTCTGAGTTGTAGTATATAGCAATTCTTTGTGCCCCATGTGTAAAATTGATTTTTTTTTTTGTAATACCCGTATTGTTTCAAAATATATTATAGTGTTTATTCACTTTTATTATATCTTTCATAGGGATATTAGGTCTGTCCAAAGTTTTAATACTTCTGTTAGAAAAGCTCAGTAACTCAGTCCAAATGTCTGTGTCTATTGTCATTGAGACATCTTGGCTAAATTGTGCAGGTTCAGAAGGCACGTCATGTGGCTGAACTGTTTGTCATGAAGCTTAATGAGGCATATGGGGACAGAGGTATTGTATTAGTGAACTTTGTGTTTTGTCCAAATACAGAAAAAAAACTCCAAAAGGTGTCATGAAACTTATTTATTGTAGTTCAAAGTTCTATCAATTTTCAGAACTTATTTTTTGTAAGCTTAATATCATCTTGAGTTGCCTGTCTGGATAGACTTCTGAAGAGAATTAATTTCAGACACTAAAATAGCTTGGATTCAGCTGACAACAGTTTTAACAATACTCTCTTTGCAAGGAATCTTAGTGGAAGGACACTTTGAACAATAGCAGTACTTCAAAGATATGAAAAACATTCTGATTTAGGTAAGAAGAAAACTTTCAGAAATACTTTAATTCTAATATGGTTAACAATAGCAGTGAGGAAGAGTAAAGTCTATTGTAATGAATTTAAATGAAATGGCTCAAACCTTTGATATCGTCATAAGAAGACTGCCTAAGATTAGAGGAGAAGGTGAGGAATTGGGACTGGACAAGCAGAACTGTACTTGTCAAATGTGAAAACACTTTTAGGTGTTAGCACAGCCTATACCCAATGAAAGGGTTTGAATTACCCAATGTTAGAAGGACTATAGGCACATAGGGCATCCAGCAAACTAATTCTGTGACAGCTTAGCTGAGTGGTAAAGTCAAGTTTCAATCCATTAAAATGATTGCACAATAGCTAAATTTTATTGCTTTTGAGCAGTTAAATAACCTTCTCTATGGAAATAAAGGTGTGGTTTGGATTAATTGTCAAACAGTAGCCACACATAGACACCTGATCAGTAATCAGGCCCTAGAGCACTGACTCACAGGAGCATTTATATCTAAATGATCAAAACACAGCACAGCCAAGTAGTTTGAAACTGCAGCAAAACCAAACAATTTCAGGTGACTTTTAGATGAAGGAGTGCTTGGAAGGGACTTGAAGTTGGGGAAAAAAAAGTGAACAGGATTATCCCCTTTTTGCTTCATCTGTTTTCAGAGATAAGCCTCTTTTGCAAATGAAAATAAACACCAAGATCAAAACACCAATTTCTGTTTCTATCTGAAAGTAGTTACTAGATTCTAAAAATTACTAACTAGGATTGGGAGAGAATAGAGGAAGTTTTCACAATGTATAATTTCACAAAAGTCAGGTTAAAATCTAGTCTCTAAAATGCAGAGCTTCTTAATATTGGGACAAATGGTAAAGAAAAACCTTGACAGTTAGAAAGCTTGAAATGCTTTTCATTGATTCAGAAACAGCATTGGTGCACTTTCTGGCTTCTAAAATTGCTAGTAATTTGTCACCAACTGTGCCGAAAGTAAGATCATGTCCATGGCATTGTATTATAAAGAAATTCTATCATCTCTGTTTCAATTCCTTATGAAAATAACTGCACGCTCATGTCTTGCAGTGTTTGTCAGGAGCCTGCTGAACAGTGGTCCAGATTCAATATTTTTTTGTTTGCTGCCATGGTTGGCAAGAGCAAAATGTCATGAATGTGATAATCACAACTCAACTGTTAGCAAATGTACTCCCTACAACTACCCTACTAACCCTTGGTGGATTAAATAAATGGGAAAAATCCATCAAAAGAAAATCTAATAGATATCCTCAGTATGTGCCTGGCTTAGGGAAGAACAGAATTACTCCTGTTAAGACTAGAAAAATGCACTTTTTTTCTTTCTTTTTTTTTTCTTCCCCATAGGTAAGAACACAATTCCCAATATATGGGATATATGTAGGGGGATTGAATATAATGCAAGAGTATGAGGTATGATTTTTTTGCCCCTCTTATGGTAATTTCAGTCATCAGATTATGTCTCGCTTATACAAGAATAAAAAAATACTTTTTTCTGCCCTGGTTTTCATGGCTGTAGGAGACAAAAACTGATAGTTTATAGCATTGCTTTTCACTCCTAAGCTGTTGTTAAACAGACATCCTCTCTGCCAGGTTGTTATTTTCATGAATTTAATGTTGATTGCATAAATTTATCATAAGCTTATTGGCAGTCAATAGGAAAATAATCAGAAAACTGATATTTTCTTACTCGGAATTGTAATCTTGATACATTCTCCAGTAGCCTCTTGCAGTTAGTTTCCTTACTTAAGTAGTATAGTTACATACTTAAAGAAGAGAGAATGAGAAGTTAAATTGCTGTTTAGTAACAAATTATTTGAAATCAGTTGGGAATGTAATACCATACTATATATAAAAATTGTTTGAACACCTGAGTTCTCCCACAGGGCACAGAGGCAACGCAACAACTTGACTCAAACTGTGAAGAAGCTTATTACTATATTTGATGCATGGCTTTTTGACAAGAACTTGTCTAGCATTTCACCTTCAGGTCATCTGTGGGTCTTTCACATTCTTTCTGCATAACATCTCTGTGATACAAGCTAACCTATCAATCCACATAATTGATACTCTCAGTCGCGATCTCATCATTTCATAACTCCATGTTTCTGCCTTTGAAAAATTCATTCTTTCCTGCTCATTTCTGTCTAGATTGGTGCAGCAAGGATGACTTTTCTAACTTGTTATTTTTGTCCACATCATCCACTACTCAACTTGCGATTTTTCAACTTGAAAAAAATTTTGTATCCTATTAACCATGAGTTGCAATACTGTTAAAGTCTTTACAGACATGGGAGATAATTACTCTCAGAAAGTGGAGGAGTTTTGCAAAGTTATTTTTTTCAAAATTACTCATAACTTTGTGATGCTTGAACATCTGCCTAGTGTATTAACACTATCAAAGTGGACAACAGAGATTCTGTCTTGTTGTTCCTCTATCAGTCTGGTTATAGTGTCTGAAGTCTTCTGCATATGGCTGTGGATAATGACTGGCATATGAGGCAACGACTCCCCATTTATTTTGCTTTTTTGCAGTTCTTGCGTAGTGGGGTAATGGTCAACAACTTGCAATTCTACTGTAAAACAAGTAATGTATTGTGAGCAAAAAAGAAATGGCAGTGACCAAAATTTTACCACCTGTACATTTGAGATGCATGTGAAAGACCATCCTGGTCCTGGAGGCGTATTTGTGGTTATATAACTGAATTTTAGTTGCAAAACGTTGAAAATGAAAATTTTCTATTAATCTCTTCCAAATGTTCTTCACGTTCCCCAATAGCAGGCTGTCGTCTTTACTGTTAGGTTGTACTATTGGATCCTTTTTGCAAGTCTCTTGGCCAAAATTTTCTCCATAAAGTAGGTGTATTACTGTCCTTAGATTCCTCAGATGACTGACAAGAAAAAATTGAGGAAATACACATTTGATGGTGACGTGTTGTAAATCTGACCTTTCAAATAAGAAATACTACTAGATTTTATATATCTTTCTCTGGACTAACTAAGAAAGTTGCCAGGATCCTGTGAGGTTAATATTACATTATTGTAACAAGGAAAAGAACAGAAAATGCAAGAGTTTTGACTCCCATATGCTATTGTGCAGTGGGAGAGATGGGGAAAATTTCATTGTTGTGTGGCCTTAAATGTAAATGTGAAATGGTAAAACTGATGTTATGTACTTCATGTAAATAAGCAAAAACTGAAATTAGAGCTTATTTATGCTTTGTTCTGATTGTGAACAACTCTACAGAATAATTAATCTATGTGGTTATTCCTAAAAACTTCTTAAAAGTTTTCTCTGTTCTGTTAGTTTAACCTACTTTGAAAGTAGGAAAACACCAGAAGTAATTAGGAATAAGTCAGTATCATTCCTGTGTCTTACTCATTACATCATTGAAAAAGTTGTTTGCCTGATCTTTTTCTTAATTAACCATCTTTAGGTTAAATTTTATAGCCACCCAGTATCTTGATGCTTTTATAGAATTGGGAAATTCTGTATTTGCTTTCATGAAGTGACAAGCCTACTATTTTAAGAAAAACTAGTTGAACAGTACTGATTGGTTCAGTATTATTAGCAGGGCACGTTTATGTTCTGTTATTTTGCACCCTATTATCAGCTTAATCAGTGGGTTTATCATTGGTTCAATGTTTACATGGATCATGAAATAAGTCCCGGAATATTGAATTGTGAACCTCATGTGTGGCCTGTGCAGCAGCCTATGTCAGTGATACCAGTGAAAAGGCTTGGTGCTCTCTGAGCATTTAATGGGTTCAGTGTGTGCTCCTTACTGTGTTGTAAGGGCACCTGTAGCTAGCAAAACAGAAAGGACACAGTGATGTTAAAGGCAACTTAGTAGCAATCAGTGCTGTAATTCTTTCCACACAATTCATACTGATAACTAAGAAAAAGTTATATATTTTTAAAAAGGCAGTGTTACTGAAAGTCTCTTTATGAAGTTTTTGCCAGAGCTGACAGTCTAAAATTGTAACTACTTTGTTTAATAAATTAATAAATAAATAAAGGAATATAGCCAGCCCCTTAGCAGCTATAAATTCTGTGCAATTACTACATTATTGCTCAGTATGCATTTGTGACAACCAAAATATTATAGTTTTGAAAACTAGAAGCTAAGCTGCTCTTTGAAGGGCAAACACGATGAAAGGATGACTTGGTTAGTCTGTAGGTGGTGCTCTTGTCACTGAAGAAAGACCAGCTTTGCCAAGCTACTACTATTATGCTGCGTTTTTACTTCTATTTTTGAAGTGATCAATTTCATTGGCAGTATTAGATTGTTGCTTCTCATCTGTGTTTTGCCTTCTGAAGGAGAATGATAACATATATACTGTAGTTCTGAAATAGGTTGTTTGGCTGCAAAAAGTGTTCCAATTACTTTAGCAAGTCTTATTTTGGGATAGGAATTAGGCATTCATAGATTTCAAGTAATATATATTTATATATTACACATAATAGACAACTTTCTACCACATAAACATATGAAGTCTGATACTTCCACGTAGCTTCGTGATGATCATTGTGATTCTTATACAGTTAATGATCAACAAGGAGTTAAAACTGTTCCTCTATTATATATTTGCAGATCTGTAGCAAGTATTGGGATTCAGATAAGCAGAGATAAATCCACATATAGCTCTTTATTTTTGCCATTTTTCACAAGGGATACTTCATTGCCAATATAGTGTATGGAGTGTATTTTATAGTGATAATGAAAATATATATATGTGTATATATATAAAAGCAAAAAATGTGTGAAAAACACCATGAAGAGATATTTGGGGTATTACGCCTTCCATCAGCTCTTATTTCAGGGCTTTTAGATGAGATAAGGTGCAAACTGTGAGGATGCAATGGATATATGCATTTAGGCTCTTTGTGTTTAAATCTGCTGAACGGTTGGATTTGGTGTTTGTGCCCTCAGTGTAATTTTATTTTATTTTATTTTTTTGATGAGTACAGCAAAGAACATTAGAAACAGATGATTCTAGAAGAGTATTAGGAAAACAATTTTGTGACTAAGTCATTTTATATTTGGATTTTAGTGATCCTATTTATGTACTTGCAAGTACCATACGAATGTCTGCAAATGCACAGTTAATGAGTAGTTATAAAAGACTGAGTTCCTTACATTGTGCAGGGTGGATGATGTTTTCAGGTGTTCTTTATGTTCTGTGATAAGTTTCCATATGATTGTATGGTGCCAATGACAAAATTGTGCTGGGTGAGATTTGCTTGCAACTCTATTACAGTTTTGCACACTGAATCTATATATTTTCTTGGCTGTGGAATGTATACAGAAGAATTTTTTATTTTTTATTTTTTTTTTTTTTTTGCTTTTCTGTGGGAGAGGAAGGAGAAGTTCATATTCTCAAGCTCCTTTTGAAAACTAGTATTTCTTCAGTACTAAAGTCTTTGAATTACACGTAGTAATTGTTCAGATACGATCCAGAAATTTGAGTGAACACAGACTGTTTTACAAGGTTTCTCAAAATCACTGCTAGACCAGAGTGGCATACTCGATCCTTGATGATCCATACTCAATGATATTAGAACCAGTTATCATTAAGACTACAAAATAGTTATATAATAGTCAACTACTGTTTTACTTAATAAAAAGAAGACCAGTATTTCCAATGATATCACTGTATTTCTTTTTGAAAGTTCTATGTAGTAATGACTGACTTTTAGATATGTCAATATCTGTCATTTAACTTTGTAAAAAGCATATGTGAAATCTAAGCTTTGTTTCGATGATGTTTAACTATAGAGACTTAAATTGGAAGACATGATTTAGGATCATTCCTACTGTAGATAATTACACGATATTAGGGAAGACAGTGCTTTCTTACAATGCAGGAAGAGTTCCTGAAGTTGACAAATTATCCTCTTTGTTATGTAATGAAGATTTTTATTTCATAACATGTCTGTGATATCAAAGTACCTCTGGTGGAACAGCACCATTTCTCCCGCCCTGTTAAGGAGAATACCAATCACAGAATTAGTGGGGTTGCAAGATTTGAGATCCTCTGTTCCACCTTCTTGGCTTGAGCAGGCTGCCCGGGACTGCAACCAGGTGGGCTTTGAGCAGCTCCACAGATGGAGACTTTACAACCTTGCAGTAACAGGCCAACCTGTTCTAGTCTTTGATGACAACTCATTTTGTTGCTAATGCAAATCAGAGCATTTATAAAGAATGTAAAACTAATCTTAAAATTTTCTAGGAGCTTCCTAAAATGAGTTTAGAGAGCATTCTCTCAGTGAGAAAAACAGTAAAACGAACAAAATTTGTAGCTAAGGATCAACTCTTGCCTTAACTCTTGAAACATGTGAACATATGACCAAAATCTAAAAATAATTCTTATCACTCCCTAACCTGCTTAATTACTTATTAAATTGAGGGGGAAACAAACAAACAAAAGTTTAAATCCAGATGAGGATTGTTAGGAAAGTAATAATGCAAAATTATACTCAAGAACAGTTTAATAAATATTAAAAGGATCTTGATAGCTGTAGTTACTTCAACTGCTCCTTTTAATGCTTTCTTGCATAGATTACTCAATTCCCCACTGGAATCTCTGTGAAATGTTGCTGTGTCTGTGCTCTAAGAGCTGATAGTGATACGGCTTTAAAACAGTTTTGGAATAAAATCAATATACATGAAAATAGTAACTGCAAATTGAATGAGACTTTGGGTCTTTCCACAAATGAAAAGTTTTGTTATTGTGACTTTGTTGTTTCAATGACAACACCAAGGAAACCTGAAGATGAAAACCCCAGATTTTCAAGATTTTAATATAAGACTGATACTTAGCAAAAAGCTAATGGTGAGAAGGAATTGGGAAAGCCGAGAAGAACAGCATATTTTAGGATATTCTCATCAATTCCTGTGTCATACTGAATATGGACTGCTGATTCCTACCTTGTGTTTGCTGCAGTCTTTTTGAGAACACCATTCGTAGACATTTAATGGGTTTCAGAGATGGGATTTTCCAGGCCTGAAATGCTTTCTTTATAGTGGTAATGTCTAATTCATATAGATTTTTAGCAATATATCTTTAAGCTAGGGTTCCCAAGGAGAAATTTGTTCAGTTCCTTGTAGGTATTGAGAATCATGTAAATCCTTAAAAAGAGGACCTACAACTACCCTGTGAGTTTCAGAAACAAACAAAACTTCAGAAATTTCCCAGATTAGGGTAGCTGCCCTCAGGACTAAAACAGGCTTCTGCCTAAACTGAATGCTCAAATTGAAGTAAATCTCTAGTGGTGTAGGCTTCATAATTTGTGGGCCTAAAAGGCTGAAGCCAATCTTCCTCATCTGAAGTAGTCTTACAGCTTTTCACCAACATAATGCTCTCGTCAATAATGCATTGCCCTAAGGTAAAAAGTGTATTGTTTCAGATACAGACAAGTAACAGGAGAAAAGAAAAACATCCTTGAAGAGAACCCTTTGGTTTGTTTTTCATTCTTCCCTGGACTGGGATGTAGCAGATTTCCGTATGAATAACATCCATTACCTATTTAACCCTTTAACCAGCCAGCCATCTGGGGCTGCATGCAATCTAACAGACCGATCCATCATGCTCACCAAAGAACAGAAAATTTATAAGACAGTAACTTTAGGGATTTCTTTTAGTGGTTTCAGAAGTTTGGCTGCTTGTGTGTATTGAGCATTTCATAATTCTAGGCAGGCCAATGGTGCAGCCTGCAGAGAATTTCCATCACTTGATGTTGCAGGCTAGATCTTTATGCATCTAGATTTACAGAGTCAGTGTTGGTGGGTGAATTTTAAAATACATTTATGCATGGGCTTGGCTCATCGTGATATTAGGAATTTAGCTACTACCTGATTACTATTTATGTAACTGAAATAGTCAAAGCTTCCTACATAGTCAAGGATAGAGTTTTGGTATGATTATTTTTTTTCCTAAGCATGATCCAGAAGACTAGCCCAGTAAATCATTTCAGGGCTAACTTAGATTTTACACTTCAAACTAATCAATGATGAATTTGATTAATTACATTCAAAAGAACATTGGTGAAGCTTAAACTGAATCATTTTAAAGACATAGTGTCTCGGATAAGCTGTGGAATGTAAGTTTTAACTTTAAAGCTCTTTACAAAAGACTGACTTCAAAGAAGAAAGTAGTACTTTATTTTACTTCGTAATATTTATAAGGTAAGGCAAAGAGTCAATGCCTACATGTACATATATTTTATTTTCAGCTTATGGAAAGACCTGACCCTAAAAATACTTGACCAGGTATAACATACCAAAAAAAATATTCCATTTTCCCAGCTCATGATATAAATTGTCTTTAATTCTGGGAAAATATAGATTTAACTAGGACAGAGAAGTTATACAAACTGAATGAGATTAAGGTGCACAGACTGAAGGCATTAAAATGTCCACAGATGTAAAGGATCGTGTATGGATATAACCGTTATTTTTAGGGAAATGGAAATAGCTCTTGCAAGTACTTCAGTGTGAAGTGGTGTATGGTTTGTTTCATTGTGCAAGTTATTTCTCTGAAGGACAGTGATTCAGTAGTTAGATGATGAAGCTTTTATTCATCTTGACTTGCCAATTCAGCTGTTGTACAATGAGTTTAGCATTACCTGGATAAAATGAATACAACCTATTTCCTCTAACAACAATCTTTTTTCTCCCTGAGTTGTGTACTGGCATTGATGAACACCTTCCCCCCAGGCCTGCTTATCTGCAAACTTCCCAGATCACTTCTGCTGCAATAAGCACCTGCTCCCTGGCCTTTATCGCTTCTTATTTGTGTCTTAGTACCACACTGTTCCTCTTCCTCCCCACCTTCCATCAGTGACTCTTCTGCTAAAAGCTGGGGTATTTTTCAGCTGCCTGAGGTAAAATAATAACGGAATATTTTATAAGCAATAAAAATTGTGTGAATATGCAAATATTACTTAAAATATTACTTTATTACTTTATATTATTTTTATTAGATTACTTTAAAAATAGTTAGCATAGACTCAAAGAATGGTTTGGTTTGGAAGGGACCTTAAATATCAGCCAATTCTGACCCCATGCTGTGGGCAGGGACATCTTCGACCAGACCACGTTGCCTAGGGCCCCATCCAGCCTGGTCTTTAAACACTTGCGGGGATGGGGCATCCCCAACTTCTTTATATAAGGCAAACTAAAATCTCCACTATTTGTCTGTTCTAGTTTACCTTTCCCATTTCTGTAATTTCAGGCTTCAAAAACTGTTGTGCAAGTCTGTGATTTTGACGAATTGCTGTCCATTATGTCATTGAAGACTTAATAGCATATACTTTAATAAAGGTTGGGTGATACCTTATTAAAAGTACAGAAGGTTCTTCATGGTCTTCATTTGCATTTAGTGATAGATTTTGAAAGAGACTGATTATACTTTACAGCTGGAAGAGAGCTCGGTAATAAGGCGTTTATGCAAGCAAGATTCAGAGTCTTGTTAGGCTTAAAAAGACAGTGAAAATATGTTTCCTGGCAAAATGATGTTTCCTGTCTTTTTTATATTTTTTTTTATTTTTTGGCACAGATCCACAAAGCTGTTTTTTCAAAATACAGGATAATACCCCTGAGCAAATTATGAATGGAGAGTTGGGTTTTGGTACTTTGTGTTGAATGCATCACTGGATAGAATACATAGAGCTAAAAGTTATCCTCCTATGTGTCTAGAACAAATGTTTGCTGTAGTTGCTTCTTCAGACTTCCGCGTCCTGATCTGCATGCATTTGTAGTAAATGTTTTGTCACCACAGTGTTTGTGAAGGGTTCCTGATTAAAAAAAAAAAAAAAGTTCACACATCTTACTGATCTCTGACATACCTAATTCCAAACTCCAGCATCACAGAATTTTATTTCATTATTTTTAATTGCTCAGAATTTATGAATATTTAGCTCCCCATATGCAAGAGAGAACATGGCTAGTAAGTAAGATACAGTAAGTTACCTGATTTGATTTTGCTTCCACATGTACTTGATAACACATTATAACACATGTACTTGATCCACATGTACTTGAGTCAGGTATGATACATAGTATAGAACAGATGATATTGAAACTGCCACCAATGTTTGATATGAATGCAGAAGGTTTCAAAATCACATTTGTCCTTAGAGCTAACAAATTTCTGAAAAGACAGAATTAAAAAAAAAAAAAAAGGTAACAGCTGCTTTAAAGTAAAAGCAAAATGCCTGGGGAAATGACCAAATCCAGACAGTGGCAGAAATTTCACTGATGATAGACTGAAGAATAATATTGGCATCTGATCTTAATCCACCAAAATAATGTAAATGTTGATCTTGATGCACAGCCAACAGAGTCATAGACCTTTGCACTCAGTAAAGAGAGGCATCAGGGATTTTAATTATTCCAGAGATAAATTAAAACTAATTAAGCATCTTCAGAACTTTTATTGTTTAAATATCCTTTATTTAAACACACTAGTGAATAAATAGTAAACAACTAGATGATTGTGTTGTACATTGGAAACTTCGCTTACCAACAAAGAAGATCTGGGGAACTGTATCAGTGTGTGCCAGAGAACTGACTCGATGGCTAATTGTGCTTCACAGCAGACAGGCTCAAAGACTTTCAGAGTATTCTCATGGTATAATTCTGCATGCTTGGTCTCATTGCATCTTAGGCAGTGAGGGCAATCTGGAGTAGAAATCTTGCCTGTATTTGTAAAAAGTGGTTCTTCCAGCAATAGTTAAATTTCATCTGGTAAACACTCCATGTTTAACTATTGGATGTCTTTCTTCTGGAATGTCAAATGCATTACTTTTTTTCTCTTTATTATTTAGCATTGGTATAATGTCAAAACAATGTAGATTAATTTTATTATACCGTCAGAATCATATTCCTCAAATATTCCTTGAATATTATTCAGTTTCTTGAATTGAATAATATTCTTCAGTTAAAGGTACTCTGCATTGCGCAGAAGATATTTATTCCACCAGCATATCTGTTGATGGTAAAAGGAGGTGGTGATTTTTGTTCTGCTTGCCAGTGCAAAATAATGTGATATTTTGGTGTTGTTTTCTCAAAGTTATTTTAAATACTTTTTCAAAAATAAAGTTATATGCATATTTTGAACTTTTTTCAGACAAGACTTGCTTGTACTTTTATGCTATGGTGTGTGATATTTAGGTATGTCATGTGGTGCAGATACCCTCAACTTACCATTGAGTAGAAGTTGCATGATTATCAGACTGAAGCTACTGAGCTTGGTGATTAGGCCAAGCATAGTGGACAACATAGAAACTTGGACCTGTTTGTCATAAATGGAACCAATTTGTGTGGTCATTTTTCCTTGTTTGTTGGGCATGTATTTTTGGGACCTTCATGTGGATGTTTTTGCGTCTGTACTAGCAAGACTACTAAGCGCATGATAAATTTGATACCAAAATTGGACTTCTTCCATCAAGTTTACCAAACGTGCAGTTGAGAGTTTATGAAGTTACAGCATTTTAAAATCTTTTGAAAACTTTCTAATGTGTTACTAATGAATTTTCACTGTGCTGTCAAGTCCAAAATTATGTTTGCACTGGGTGCATTCTGCCACAGCTGGAAAACAAACAAACAACAAAACTTAAATTTAACAGAAGAAGCAAACAGATCAGTGTGGACTTGGTCATCAATTTACTAAATATGTATTTACATTAAATAATAACATGATTTCCAAAATACTCATATGTTTTACAGTGCACAATGTAATTATCTTAGGGGATTGATAGTGGCAGTTGTTTTTGTAGTTGTCTTGGATATTAATATGTTTGAGAACAAGGAAATAGATGGAGACTGGGGGGTGGGTGCAAAATAATCCCCAAGCTTTATAAGCAAAAGGTGCTTTACCTTCGACTGTGAAGAAGTTTAAGTTCTCTAAAAAGTTGTTCCTGTTCTGTAGAGAAGAAATAAGTATGTTCTTCAGAGTGAGGATACAGCACCAGTTGTGAGTGCAATGAGTTCACTTTGTTTATCTGAGCATCTGGAAACATCTATTCTAGACACATATAGACATTTAATATGGCCCATTTCATCTTCAAAGCATCAGATTAGAACTTATTGAACAGAATCAATTCAAAGCAAAAAATGTGAACTGAGACATTTGAATTTAATGATTTTCTTGATGTTACAGAATATTAGGAGAGACTAGAGCACGTAAAATGAAGTCTCAGAAGTTCTGCTTATTGAAGCCAAACTTTTGTGTATTTCTGAAGGAATATTAAAATGTTTCATATAGTCATATAGTAATGTAGAAAAGGGAACTCAGACCTGTCATTCAAAAATAACATATCATAACCAGCTGTATCAGAATCACAGAACGGTTCGGCGTGGAAGGGACCTTAAAGATCCTCTTGTTCCAACACCCCTGCCACGGGCAGAGATGCCATCCACTAGACCAGGTTGGCCAAGGCCCCATCCAACCTGAACTTGAATACCTCCAGGGATGGGGCATCCACATCTTCTCTGGGCAGCCTGTTCCAGCGCCTCACAACCCTTGTGAATGAAGAGTTGGTGTGAAATGTAAATCTCTACTTTTCATATCTACTTTTCATTCCCATGCAGAGATCAGCTGTGTTATCTATAACGGCACATAATTATTTATACATATAATTATACTCATTAAACTACAGAGTTTTCTTTTGCAAGTGCAGAGCTCTTTCACATCTATTGTTCTGTATTTTCAGTATTTATAACATAAGAATATTATTGACACATGCAGAGGATGTTTGCAAACAAACAAAAAGGGATATCAGCTAGGTGCTTTCCAGTTCATCTTTGAAAATACGGTGTAGTTCTTGCTTCTTGTCACTTCTTCCTTTAAATGAGATAATAAGATGGTAGCCCATACAAATTTATACTGATGATTGTGGCATCACAATGTGTGCCAAAACATAAAAATCCTAAGTACCATCAGTTTTCCAATCAGATGGGGGGCAGAGGAGTTGTGGGGAATTAACTTTTTACATTTTTTTTTTTTTTCATTTTGGTGTCAGTTTCTTTTGCCTCACAAACACTTGCATGCATTTTGGAGCCACCTTAGGTCCTGTTAGGGCCCTCTGGATTTGTATTAATCTTTGTCTATTTTTACATCATGTTTAAAATTACTTTTCTAAATTGATTTATTGTTTATTTTATGCTAAACTATTTTTCAGGCATGTGTGAGGGCATTGTCTGCATATGCTACCTTGGAGTGAAGCCTTTCAAACAGAAAAATATCCTTTGTGGTAAAGGTTGTTAACCATGGCAAATATTGATTGTGGAGTTGTTAGGTGATTTTAGCTTCCAAAAGGTATGTCTACATAGTAGCTTTTATGGTAACATGGTGAAAGAAGGATGAGATAAATCATCAGGAGTTTAGGACAGGTAATAAATAGTTGACAATCTGATGCAGCTGATCACACCTTGACTGAGGCATTTTCTTTGCCTATCTGTGCATGTGTTTGTATTCATCCAGTGCAATACTTGCTGAGTCAGTTGCTTCATTTAAGTATGATGTTTTAGGCTCTGTTAATGACCTAACAACACTTGTGTTATGATGAAACGCCTTCCACATGACAAAGCAAATTCAAGTAGCCTAGAGTGATTCAAAGGGAATCTATTAAATCTGCTTAAACCAAACTATTATCTGACTGATGGTCGCTAAGTCCCACTGTCTCAATCTCCTGTAAATTTCTGAAAGCATTGTATTGATTACTGTGGACTTAATAGAAAACTATTAAAGCAATTTCAAAAGCTCACAAAAAGTAATATGGATTTGACCATATCTTAAATTGACAGTAAAATGTGTTATTTAGATGGCCTCTTTTGCCTGGTATTTCATTTCTCTTCTTGAGGTATAATTTTATTTTGGTGGTGATGGTATGATGTTTTTTTTTTTTTTTTTAACATAAAACTCCAAGGTCAGGTTTATTTTCCACAGTGCTATTTGTTCTCATCTAAATGATTGTGCTGTTGTGAAGCACTAGCTTATTAAAAAGCACAGGGCACTCTCACTAAATTGGTATTGCTGACACCACCTGCTGCTTTCTTCTTAAAGTGATTTTTTAAAAATACAGTATGTTCTTTAATTAAGTCCACAAAAATTCTTCTACCTCTTCACTTTACTTCTCTTAATTACACCTTTTGTTTCTCAAATTGTCAAAAAAATACCCTCTACTTTATTCCCTCTTACGGTATCATCCCATATTTCTCCGTATCAATCAAGTTTGATTTTGGAAAGTGTCTGTGTGTGCTTCTTGAAATGATAGGCAAGATTTAATCCTTGGGAGAAAAAAATAAAGGCAAAAATAAAACAAATTAAAGGAGTATGGCTATGTGACTACCACATATCTAGTGAATGGAAAGCAAAATGTACTTCAAGGAGGTGTTTTTTGTGCCCGTATCATCTTCCTACTTGTTACTCACCTTGCCTGCTTACTTTTCTCCCAGCAATGTTTTCTGTTTAAGTTTTCCATTCCCGTGCCTTAGCTGAAGGGTTATTTGATGTAAGTTAGCTGAGACTTTGTTATAAAATAATGATACTTGAAAAATTTGGAGTTCAGGTTATGGTTTATAGGGAGAGAAATAGATGATGTTTAGAAGGCAAGCAACTCACAATTGTTTCTTGACTGGTAAAAGAAAATTTTATATCTAGTATTTAAGTGGTTCAGAGAGACTTCGTGGTGTCTGTATCTATGTATTTTGAAACAATGCTCTTGGATCTTATGCAATGAAAATGACTAAAGAGAAAGCTATTTATCATGTATAAGCTTACAAAAATCTGTTATCTGGCAGCTCTGCCAAAATCTAAATTGTGTAGACAGCTTCTACCAAGTATTTCTCAGTTAGTTAGTGGGGTGCTCTCAGGAAAAAATGTGGTTTGCAGTGCTTTATCAATTTTTTTACATGTTATCCTCTGGGCTTAGTTTGTTTATATTATTCTAAAAAGTCTTAGCTCTCTCAGTATTGTGTAGCTGAACTAAGTTCTGAGATGGCTCACTGCCTTATTTTGATTTCTTCTGGGGTTTCAGTGAGCACTTCTATTGTTTGTGTCAAGGATTTTCTGCTGGACTACAAGAAGCTATGGTGAATTAGAGGAAGAAATGCAGAAACTAGCAGCAGTGTTGTATTTTTCCTACTGACATGAGTTCAGAAGGAAAGGAATAATCTTCTCGTGGCTAAACTCTGTAGTTGTCTGCGGATTCTGCAAGAATCTGACAAACTATCATTCAAAGTCTAGCAGTGTAAATAGAAAGAGCTCCATTGACTTACATGTATATCAGATTTGGATCAGGTACCTAAAACAGTTTTTATGGGAAAAAAAAAGACAATTGCTGGGCATTTTGTGAACTTATATACTATAGTGAATTTATTTCATACAGAATTTAGTTACCTGACGCTGTGGAGCCAGAGATAAGATTTTTTTCTTCTCTTGGTTGTTCATCTGAATTATTGCAAGGCACCGTTACAATGCAGATGAGTAAGGAATTAAATGTTACAAGATTTCATAGGTTTGATCTTCAGAATACTGTTAAGTGTCTGGTAAATACCTGGAGTTCAAAAGAGTCTCTGCTCTTGGGAATGCTTCCAGATTGTAAAGGACAGAAACTGAAAATACATTCTTCCTAGTAGCTCTGTGTCGCGCTTTTCAATTGAATTCAGGATTATGTGCATTCACTAGGTCATGGTAGAATCTTCTAAAAGTTAAATATTTCCTGGTTTTTAATACTCTTTCTTTGGCAATGTTAGAATAACCTTACTTCTGTTTAAAGGGAGAGAAATCAAATAATTTTTATGGATCTTCTACAGAATTGAATACAAAGACCATATGTTCTCGTAAAATGAGTAAGTCCCTCAATGTCAAAAAAAAAAAAAAAAAAAAAGGACAAATGAATAGAATCTGAGGAGAATAGCTTTCTTATACTATCTGTACTTTTACCTACATATCAATTTATATCGTGAGTTTTTATTGTTACAGTGCCTTTGGGTACAATTCAAGAACTTGTAAATTTTTGTAAATTCTACTGAGCTACTTGGCTGGAAGAAAAATAAAAACAACACAAAAAGCCAACAAACCAAAAACAAACAAACAAACAAAAAAAAAAAACACAAAAAAAAATGCCACCAGACAAAAATATAAATGTATTCATCTGTCTTATACAATGTAAATTCTACAACATATTTGTTGCTGATGTACTGTTACATCTACAACATACCTTAAATATTGATGCTGTACAGTTTCATAGAAAGCAAATGACTTTTCCTCTTCCTAATCAGGATTAATCTGTACTTAGAAAAAGTGTTGAAAGTGAATAAGAAGTAAGCAACATTACGCAATTCAGCTGAAATGCTGTGAGAATTGATTTACGCTACAATTGTTATTTGTTTTTACAGGTCTATGTTTGTTGTTGTTGTTGTTTTTTGTTTGTTTGTTTTTTTATGATGGTGTTTAAATGATATTTCCACTTGTGTTAACCTCACTAGGTTTCATGATTTGTCAGACATCCATATTTAGGATGGAAATCCTGACTTTAATATAAATAGATGAGATTGGATCTGATGCTTTTAGGTATCTTGCAGTTCAAGACATGCTTCTATCTGTTAAATGACTGGGTGCAGAATAAGCTATGATTTTCTATTGATGTGAGAGATTTGTTCCTCAAGTAGTACCACTGGGATCTTTGACAGTATTGTGTAATTAGGTGTTGATTTTATATATATCTGCCTTGGCATTAATAAGTAAGAATGGTAGAAATGGTCAAGGTGGCATTTGAAAACAACCTGCTTGGTCAAAAAATACATTAAAGGTTTCCCTTAGAAATGTTTGTTGTTGCTTTTTGAAAATTTGACCTTAAATCCAAAAATTAACTCAAGTTTACTATTCATAGATGAGCCCTATCTACATCTGTGTATTTTTTTTGTATTTCGTTTATCATCTGGTCAGCAAGATGTTAAAAGCTGTGTACAAAGGACAAAAATACAATTGCTGCACAGTTATATTTATTTTTCATTATTTTTAAACTCAGATTATTGCTGAAGATATTCAGGAAGGCACATAAATATAAAGCATTTACCGTGCAGCTGCAGTGGCAAGCAGTTCTTAGGTTGTGGTTTATTTAAACCCAGAGAAGTCTAGACTTCTGTGTTATACGTGGGATAGATTTCATGTAACTTTTTTCAGTAGTAATGACTAGCTATAGCAGAAGCGTATTAAAACTTTTTTATCCAATTGAACTAAAACAGAATTTAGTATAATATATTGTCTACAAACAGGAGAAAGGGAGAAGCTATTTCGTTGCTCAGCTGGCTAGTGATGTGACAGTGACTATTAAGGTTTGCTGGCCATTAGTAAAATCATGTCAATACCAGAAAATTAGATGTTGCAGCATTTTGTGACATTTAGCATAGATGGAGGATTACTGCTATGCAGAAGACTTCTCCATTGAAAGGTCTTGAAATAGTTTGTGTTGAGCTCAAGGAGTACAATGGGAGATAAGTTGAACACCCACTGAAGTTCATGCAGTCTTTCTCTACACAACAAAATTAAAAGTCTTTGTTTTGCCTTCATCTCATACACGTACACCTGGTGGGTGACTTACAAGATACATTGCCTCTTTTAGATGAGATTTGCAGACAAGTGTATGCAGACAGGAAGTTGTGTCATAGCAGAATGCTGAAGAGGGATTTACAGGAATAAATATATTCAATTCAGTTTTCACCAGCCATGAAAGAACAAACATGCACAATCAGAACCCATCCTATAAACGTGTTAGAATTCATTAGTAAGCACTAAAGTTTTAGATGATACAGTTTCAATTAAAAATATTGATTCACTTGGCAGCATGCTTCGATTTCTTTCATTCTTGCCTGATACAATAATTGCAAAAGAGTTGTAAAAGAAGACTAAGCTTAAGGTTTTCAATTTATTTTATTTTATTTTATTTTTTTAAATCTTCCCAAAAATCTTCCCAGGGAATATGTATTACTAAAATAGCATGAGTTGCTGCTAGTTTGGCTCTGCCCACTATTTTTCAACTGTCTTTGCAGGCATTGCTAGGACGGCTGAAGACAAGCATCTGTGTCTTTCTGCCTTTGTTCATGTTAAAATTATCAATAAACTTGGTATTTATTATTAGATTTAGTAATTTCTTATACAATTTTCATGCTCATGGCTGTGAAGAGTCCTTTAGTTTGAGAAGTATCGGTATATCCTTTCCCATCTCAGTGACAAATACTGATCTTGGGTGCCTGAGTGATTTTTTGGGTGTTGGTTGTTGTTGTTTTTAAATCATGTTGAGGAGTAGGGTAGAAGAACAGTAAAAAACAAAAAACAAAAAAAACAAAACACAAAAACAAACAAACAAAAAAAACAACAGTTGTTGCAGCAGGAGGAAAAGCAGATAACCTAATGGATCTGCTCAGAAAAATAAAGTGTTGGGTTTCACTGTGTCTTCCTCAGTCCTTGCTTTGACTGTCCTTCTTCAGTTAATGTAGGCTTTGTTCAATGCTTACAGCATCTTAGTTGCCAAAACTTATTTCTGCTGTCAGTAAAAATCCTTTAGGTATGCCTGAGATATTTGCCAGGACTAGGGACCTTAGTGTTTTTAGATTCTATGTCCAAAAATATTTCTGAATAATAGATTTCTGAATATTTTTACATGCTTGCAGAGGTGTTTTCCTTTAGTCTAGTGAGAGCTGTATCTGAGCATCTACAGGCAGAATGGCTATGCCCATTTATTTCTGTAAGTTATCCTATTTCTGTAATAGGATATAATAGGATGCGTGATGTTTACTTTCTCCCATTTAAAAGGGTTGTTGCTTATAAGCTTGAGTTTCAGTATTGAACAAATTGTGATTTAATCATATTGTATGTTAGCAAGTCAGCAACAGTAGTATATCCTTATTTAATGCTAGCAAATTTTTCTTCAGGCACTTTGGCACTCAGACACTAAAGAAATCTCTGTCATATAAACTGCACTATCTTCTCAGATTGATCATGTTGTTATTGCAGATTTATACAATTAAAATAAATGCTGTGTATGTACTCATTTTACAAATGTATTTTTCATTCTAATACATTCTAGTACTAGGGATAAAAAAGATTGCTTTCTAGAAAAATAAAAACGTACCTTACTATCAAGTTGGGAACCAAATTCTGCCTTCATATGAGTTTTTTTCTCCACTTTTGTGGAAGCCAGATCTGTGCATCTATGCTGATACTGATTCAGGAGCTAACAGTTAAGGTTACCCAATCCGCACCAAACAAGTGAAGAGACTTGGTTCCTAGCCTAATTTCTCAGCACTGATCTCTTAGCAGATTGTAGCATCAGCTGTCATCACTCCTCTTATAACAGCTGACCATTTCTTCCCTATTAACAGGCTGACTCTGAATCTTATATGGCCATACATCTCATTGAAGCAATGAATTTGAATTTTGTTATGCAAAAATTTGTGTTAGGTTATTGCCAAAGTTTCTTTGTGATCCTATTTCTTCGGCTGACTTGATCTGAGTTGTTCCTAAAAAGTTGCACTTTTAGTTTTTTTGCCACTTGTTCACAATACAGAAGGTATGCATGTCTTCAGAGGGTAATGAGAAGGCCAGAATACATAGAATGTGGAGCACATAGAGAACGCCTTTTGAATTCAGGGTGTCTTACTGCATGTACCCAGAGGAAAATTGCTTGTTTTGATGTAATGAAAACACCTCTTATTTGTTAATTATACCAACATATATTTAGTAGTCTAGCTAAGAATAATTGAATAACTAATCTACATGTATGTCCTGCTTGATCAGCACATGATTTTGAAATGGTGCCCCTCTGGAGAATGAAGCCATTTCTTATAGTGGAAAAATGTATTATTTTGATATTATTTTGACTTGATTTTGATAGGTCAGAGATGGCATCTGGATACAGTGTTGCACGATACAAAGAAAAAAGTCCCTTCACGTCTTTGTTGGTTGCCAATTTGCTTCAAAGACTATCTTCACTTTTGCTCTGTTTACAATAAATACATGTTCTTCCCATCAAAGTTGAAATTGTATGGTGAAATTATGTTGTCATGGGCTGATGTATCATTCACAGAAGTGAAGATGTAGACCAAAAAATACGATCAGCCTCACTGTCATTTTTGTTTCTAGCCCACGGGTAGAACTTGATTCATGCTGAAGTGCAGGATGAGAAATGTGCTGAACTCCTTTCAAAACTTTCTGGTGACCAGCTTATATGTGTGCAAAGAATAGATTTGATAACTGCTGTTAAAACCTGATTTTCTGCCAAATTACAAGATCAATGTAGTGATATTAAATTCCATAACAAAGAATTGCTGAGACAAAGTATGTGATCGCTAAACTGATAAAAATAAAAGGGTGTTGAGGTTGGTTAATATTAAAACTATTTTATATGCTTATAGTTCATATCAACTTAAGAGTCAGAATGAATCAGGATGGTTTCAGTCTATTGGCATATGATTCCTGTGTTTGATATTGTCATTAACTTTTTACATGCATTTTGATAAAAAATATTCTTGCATTTCTGTTAAAGACATATTTTTACAAGAGATTTCAGAAGACTTTATAGAGTTGGATTTTGTGGTGTTTCACAGTATCATGTTTAAAATGTTCAGTAGACTAGAAAAGCATCAGTATGCCTGCTGTATCACCAGCTACAGAAGTGACATTTCCAGATAACCTAGCTTTAAATTTGGCCAGGTACATATTGTATCACTAACATTGTAACTTTGCTTCATAAGAGGAAATTTCAACTCCTGCACTACGTGCACCATTTCCAAAAAGCATCTTTCCCCTCTAGGTAAATTCTCCAAACCAGCTTTGTTCCTCTCACTTTCTGTATGCCAAAGTCTTCTGTCCCAAACAACTGAAATTTTATTTCTCTGTTGGCTAGATTAATTAGTTTCAAAATGGACCATGCTTCTCTGATTTCCACAACATCAGTGAGTTCTTGCCAAATTAATTTTCTGTTTGTCAATGGTCCATTAACTACAATATAAAGCCTCTGTCCCCCAGGCAAAAATGCAAGTAGCACATATACTCTTGTTTTGCTGTGTTGGAACAAGCAAATAGACAGTAAATACATCTGCCATCAGGTTGAATCCAGGCACTTTTCCAGTTTCTATAAATGATGAACAGACGGAAAATACTTGACGTGCTTCTGTTGGCCTTTTGAATTCACCCACTAAAACCAGATAATGACAAACACATTCTACATTGCATTGAGCAAAACAACATTACCAGTGACCCTTCCCCCCAGGTACAAGCCTCCATTCCTAAAAATGAAGGAAGCCAGGGTGAAGGGAGTGAAGGGATCTAATAACTTCCTAAGGCGCCTTCTGTGAAATAACAAAATCCCTGAAGCTTGACTCTCATTATTGTACAGTAGAGACAGTGGTGTTTTAAATCATTTAAACTATTTTTGAAGGTTTAAGTAATTTTCACTTGCATTGGCACATGACTTATATGGCTTCCTGAGCTTCTGCCTTCACTAGCCAACATACTAACTTGCAGGCAACATGAATCTATTCCACTATCGGAATAAATTCTCCTGAGTAGGAAAAGTAATGACCTCCTTATTTCCAAACCTGTTCTATTATTTTTCAGTTTATTTTAGTAATTTTTACCTGTGCCCAGATAAGGCATGAGTGCCTAATAAGAGAGTGCTAATCTCAACAGCGGCAAGTTTTAATGGTTGTAAGGTACCTTCTTAAGAGAAGCCAATGTTGTTTTGCTTTATACTTTGATGTAATTTATTTTATTTGATGTTGTGAATAAAGCTGTTTGCAAACAACGTGGAAATGCACTTAAGCAAGCAAGGTTAGCAGTTTCCAGGAAATACTTCTGCTTCATAACCTGGCTCTAGCTGGTGAGATTAAAACAGAAGAAATGTGTGGCAGGCAACATCTGCTTGATTAAAACTTGCATTGTAGCTATTTTCCTTAAAACTAAAAACATAGCTCTGTGGAAAAAAAACTTTTCTAATATTGTGTAACAGTAGTTGTGTAGTACCAAGCTATGGAGGGTATGGCACAATGTAGTCTGAACTGTTGCACAGATTTGCCAGAAAGCTGCACAACAAAGGCTTTGCTGGATTTGGTTTTCTGGACACTGCATGCTTCAAAACCTGGGAAGGGGACTATGAAAATGCAGTTGAGATTTATTTATTTTTTTAATCTGTCACACCTGCAAGATGTAAAAACAATAAAACTGAAATCAAAATTCCTGGCACATCCTCAGAAATGAGTTCCTTCAAGCATGTTAAGTGGTGAAAATAGTCAGTGCAACATACCCACATCCCACCCCGTGTCCCAAGTATGGGCAGTGTCCATAGGCACTGTGTTTGCCTGTCAAGATTGTAAACAGAACGAGATGATCACTCCCGTCAGAGGACATGCCAGGCTTCTCAATGTATCTGTTGGCTTCTCAATCTGCTGCTCCTGCCTGGAGACATCTCTTTGGAGACATGACCATCAAAATGGTCTGTTTCTCTCATTTTAGCTTGGGTGAGATTATGATTTTGAGAGAGTCCTGTGGCTCTCCTAACTTATATACAGATATTAAACAAATTAAAATTCCTCTGATGATCATGGATAAAAGGAAAAAAACATTGAGGTCTCAATTACGTCAAGAGGCAAAGACTCTCAAATACTATGGGTAGTTCTTAAGTGTTTAGAGACCCTTGATCCAGATATATTCAAAAAGAGGAATAAATGGATTTGTCAGTGTGAAAGGTGTAAGAGTATGGCTTGAAGAAGGTAACATGTAGACATCTAGTTCATAATATCTCTGTTACTCAAAGGTGCAGAAAGATATGTGATATGTTTAAACCATTGCTTTTGTTGCATTCTCTGCAGCTAACTCATTCACTTTTTTTCTATTGAAAGTCCTTCTAAATTCAGTACTGTATTAGTGCAAAACACCTCTGAGGCATATCTTGTAGATTTTACAAAACAGGGTTATCTTGTTGCATATGTGCTTGAAGATGGCTGAGCTAGACGTGGTTCAGTTCATATGCAATGGGTTCAATGGGTGCCTAGTGCTTCAGAAATATTGCATACATTTGACTGAATTGATGTGTGCGCAACAGATGTGATTAGATGTCCTAGGTGTATCCAATGTACCTAGAGTTCACTGGGTTTTTGGATGTGCGGAAACACTTGACAAATGTCCAGAAGTCTCATATTAATTGAGGACAGGCTTTCAAGTGGAAAAGGATTAAATAAGGTTGTTTCTTGGTAATCTCCCTCATACCTTCTGTGCATATTGTAGATTTTGGTTGATTATGCAGTTAGTGGAAAGCATGTACTTCTAGTGCCCTGACCTTGTTTATGACTATAACTGTGTGACACAATGGCTTTCTGAAGTTAAAAGTATGATCTGAAAAAACTTCAAAGCTGCGACCAAAACTGAGTATGCCTTGCAATTCCAATGCATACATCCTTAGCAGAAACAATTTGAAGACAAAATTTGCAAGTGGGATTAGACATTTCAAGACATTTGCTATTTTGTCTTGAAACTCCCAGGCTCAGAGCAAAATGTTGCTGGGATAAAACAAAAACAACAACAAAAAAACCTTACCATTCTGATGTGGCCATAAGATTCCAACTCACTAATTTTCTGTTAGTAGAACAGTGATTAGACTAAATGATTGTATTCTGTTGTCCCATGAGGAAATAAGTTATTTTTATGTAATGCAGAAGTTCAGGACAGTGAAATCCATTCAAATCAAATGTACATTTTCACATTAACAAGATTTTGAAATATTTATAATTATTATTCTAAGGATCCCATATTGTCAGTGCATGAGTGTGTGCAAGAATAATATACATATATACAAAAGTGCATATATACTATTTCTCTTTTTGTGTGATTATCTATATTCAGACTATTATTGGCAAAGGCTCCAGGCCTAAATGCTCTTTCACCTTCCTATGGCATTGAAAGGCATTATGCCTAACTTATTTTGAAGTTTTAATTTAGAATTTTTTCTTTGAGGAAATATCACTTGAATTTCCTTAATCTCTTTAGGTTCCTGCAATATTTCTTAAATGGGAAACTGTTAGAACAGGAGGCCTGCAGAGAGGCTTAACTCATACAGGCTCCTAGGAGGGCATTTCTAACCTTACAATTCATTTTGTTTCAATGCTCTTAGCTTCAGTTAATTAATTCAGCTTCACTTCTCTCATCCATAAACCACCCTATGACAATTTTTTTTCTCAGTTACTTGCTATTTTGTTATTACTTGAACAGTTCATAGCCTGAGAATTTATGAAAATTTAGCTGCTAAAGACCTCAATGTTTATGATTTTTCTAATTTTCTACTTTGCAAAAGCTCTTCATTGTTTAGTAAGGAGTAGAGTAAGAGATGAATGATGCATTCACATGAATGCAATATTTTATGCATGATTTATATTTATATTTTTATAATAAGTAATAGGTTACTGTCACTGGTTAAGGTCAGTATATTCACATGGACCGAGATTTAGGAAACAATTCAATTAATCATTTTTATTAACAGCCCAATTTGCTCAAAATTTTAAGAAGTATGGATATTAGAAGCATTGCTATCTCTTTATTCTGTGTTCCCTTCTGCAAATAACTAAATAAAGACTGATATATACTGAAGCCTAAATCTTCCAAAGCAATTTGAAAATCTATAGCTATTTAAATATATGGCTAAGATAACTAATTGAACTCTGAAAATATTTACAGCTTGCTAGTTCACACAGTTTTTTTCTTCTTACTTAATACATATGAACAAGACAAGATTTGAGATCAATGACACCAAGTAATTTAGTATTGTGATATTTGCATGGGTATAACCTATGCAAATGTAATCAATTATGTGGATGGCTTCGTGAAGTAGAAAGCATAGATATCTTGATTTTGGAGGTGTAAGTAGAATATTAAACGAAGTGAATATTACATTTAAAATCAGCACAGCTGACTTACATAAGAAACAACCAAAATTGAGCTGATGTCATGGCTTGAGTTACTTCAGTGAACAAAGTTCCTTTTTCTAGAAGAAAGGGGGATGCAATGTTGCAGAGCAGAGCTCAGAGAACATAGTGTTTTTATTCTGCACAATTTGGATAAATCTTTCATAATATTGAAGGAAATAATATGTAATCACAGTTCAAGAAACAAGTCCTTTTAATATTTTTAGTCTGATTGGGTATCCAGATGAGAAGAAGAAAAAAACAACACACATTGTATTTAAAGTTAAGTAATCCTGGCAAGACAGATCTGTTAGCCAAGAAAGAAAAAGAGTATAAAAGCAGTGGTAGGGAGGTGACAGATTGAAGCCCCAGGTATCACAGTGGCTCTAAGATTGTGTCCTGAAGTCACAATTCTGGACTAGGTTTGTAGAGGATTTTGTTTGCAGCACATATTTTGGTTGCAACCCCCCTACTGCTTGCTGAAATGATCTCTTGGGGTTTGCAGAGTAGCTGCGAACTTAGTCTTTTTTTTTTTTTTTTTAATATTTTCTACTTAAAAAAAAAGAAGTGTTTCTGATGGTCCATATCACCATATCATAATTATTCAAGTACAAAATAGCTAACTGTGGATCTGTTCTGATTTAAGAGATCATGAAAACACTGATAAATTTCCCTCTGAACAGAAGTTCAGGCTCTTGGTTGAATGCCAGTGGACTCTTGGGAGACCGAAGTCACTGCTGCTGGAGGAAGGGTTGGATTAGTGTAGGAACAAGGGTGGAGTACAAGAATAGCAAAGTGTGTAAAGATCCTTAAAATTGTGCCAAAAGAAAAAAAAAAGAAAAAAGAAAAAAAAAAAAAAGAAAAAAAAGGAATCTAACAGAAGTCAAGAATGATAATGCTGGGTAACATCTATGAGTTGTATTAGAGCTAGTTTTGATTCATTTTCATCACTGACTTTAGACCATAAATTTAAAATATGCTAATCAAAATGTACTGTTCAAGTTGGGGGGAATAATCATTATAGAAGAGCATTAGTATATTGTGTGGGGAAAAGTGAGTGATATGAAGGGGTGGAGAAATTCAATATTAAGAAATGGAAGATTATAAACTGTTATGAATATTGCACAGGGGGCATCTGTGAGTCACTGCTTATCAGTTGGAGGGGTTGAGGAGGATGGTATGAGGACAGCATGTTTAGGAGCTGTGGTGAGGGAAGAAGTCACAGATAGATTATGATGTGCACGTCCAGGTCTGTTTTCCATGAAGGCGAGCATAAACTTTAACGAGTGAAAGGACAACCAAAAGGAGCACTGATTTAGTTGCCCTGTGACTGTGGTGGTAATGAATTTTTAAAACACAAGAATATTCTGTGTAGCTATGTATTTATCAGTAAGTAATGAAGTTAATACATCCAATACATTTACATAGTGCTTAAATTGTTTCCCTTCATTATTTATTAAAACATTTTAGGTTTCCTGAGTGTATTTTTCCTGCAGGTACAAAGTAACTATAATAAATTACCATTTGAATGAATATTTATAATACAACAATGCCCTCAGTGCTGCAACACATAATATTAGTCATGCTACTGGTTAGAGCTTCTATGTGTATTTTACTAATGTGTGATTTTGTTATGCTTTGACTTACATTAAACAGTTCAAGATAAATGCAACTGTTTATTCTTTGATTTGAGAACAGTCCTCCTCTTTTGTAGTTCAGGGACATTAAGGATGCACTTTTTGGGACTAATGAGCAGTAATACTTCTTTTTAGTATTCTGACTTCATAGTTGGTACTCCAGTTATCCACTTCATTTCTACTTGTTCTTACACCAGGACTCAGGGTTCAGCAAAGTAAGTTGCACATACTGGATTACCCCTGCTGCTCTCCAGCCTGTTAGGCACATTTCAAATGTTCTTGTAGGTGTACTCCTGTTTTTTGTAGTCTCAAGAACTTAATTGTATAGGGAACTGTACACACGCAGCTTTTTTTTGTGTGTGGCACATGTGCATAAATTTAGTCAACCTAGAGACACTCCTTGTGACAGAAGAAAAAAAAAGGGGGAGGAGTCAAAAGAGGGGTGATGCTTTTATTTCATCTTTAGTGGCACTTCTACACTGCCTATGGCAGATTATGGAATATAAACTTTGTGAGCCAACCTGGTGGCTGAGCTTTCTAACCTGGTCACTCATGGTGCCGCAGCACCCTGTATTTCTAAGGGGTCAAGAACTGTTTTTGTTTCTTTATCCATTCACTGTACTGTATTTGTCTTCATTTACTTCTAATGAAATGTTTGATATCCATATTCAAGACTGAGCCATGTTGTTCCAGAAGTGCTGACATCCTGAATTATATTCTGTGCAGCGCTGCGCATCTCTGATGCACTGAAATGTTTAGGAATTTTTTTTTTTTTTTTGCAGAGCTGGGAGGGAAAAATGAATGAGTGATGCAAACAGAAAACAGTACTGATAAGTAAAGGATTAAAAGCCTGAAAGCCATTTGTTTACCTTTGTCATCTGTAAGTTTCAACATATCTGGAACAACTGTGTTCAATACTGTAGGTGAATCAAGTATGGACTTTCATAAAAGTGTAGGGCTTAGAACTGGGGAAGAAATGATCATCATGAATCAAGAAAGACAACATTTTGCAATATTTAGAAAATTGCCTAAATATTTGGCTTCACAGCATTAAGAGTGCCATGTTTTTGCATCAAAAACGTATGCAAATTTGTAGGTTTTCTGTTTTTTTTTTTCCTGTTGTCTTCTCCTAAGCAAAGTATGTAGATGAGAAATACAAATACTTGAGTCAAAGTGGCCACACAGATGCCTAGGTATTACCTCATTGCTTTGAGACCGCCTCTAGCCGTGCTGAGTGATGACTCTAAATGCTTACAATTAACATCACAGGTGGAAGAAAAACTAAACAATCTAACAATATCAGAGACCATAATCTTCCTAGCTATAAATAGAACTCCTGTTTAGTATGTGTTATGACTGGAGAAGAGCAGGAGATGGGTGTTTACTTGCTCAGACCTTCACTCTGTCCCAGAGTACAGTGGAAATGATAGATCACTTAGGATGCCATTAGCTCTGCCTGAAGTAGCAAGCTAATGCAAGGTAAATTGGAGACCTGAGTTTAATCCAGAAATGGACCAAGAGACATAAGGTAGTACTTAGGAACCGTTACACTGGCTCTGCAGAAGACGGTATGCCACAGAATTTGGAGATGGAGCACCAGATGCCCAAACATACCTACCTGATGTTCAGTTCATTATTCCTAATAACCCAGAACTATTCTTATATAAACAACAAAACTCATATATGGAGGTTCCTGGAGAAAGCAAATCTATTTTCTTTCATTTATGGTTGCTTGCTTCCTAGTGCTTCTGGCATTTCAGAACTCTTGTAGTCAGTAATCAATGTGTGTTAATTTTAAACAAGATCTTTAAGATAACTGTTGAGGAAAGCCTGCTGCTACTCACAGGTGGAACAGAAAAGTTGTGCTTTTTATAAGTTGATAAAATGTTTTTATTTACTGAGCTTTTCTTACTAACTTGGAATTGGAGACCCCATATGCTTCAAAGGAATTCTGTAAAATGCTTGACATGGTGTAGCTGTCCCATGGAAACTGGTGACATTGATCATTAAGGTTAAATTCTTCAGTAGGGTTCAGAAGCCTGCAAGATGAATTCCACAGCCCTGTTGTTGCATGGCATGTAATAAAATTGTGGACTTGTACCTACCTTTGTGGTAGAAGTTCAAGTAGCTAGTCAAAAGCATAATGTGGAATAGGTGCACTTCCAACATCAAAGAAGCTTAACTTGGGACTTAATTTCAATACAGACATATTTATTCTGTCTTGTTTTTAACATATTTTACAGATCTATATTTTCAGTTATTCTATATTAATTATTTCATATTACATAGTAGTACACATTCAGTTATTTCTATACTATGGTTTTTATATTTCTTTTTTTATCTGCTTCGATTCATTGAGTTTTGTTTCTATCATGTTTACACTGAAATGGTTGCACTTTAAAATTTGTGTAAAATATATAAAAAAAACATTTTTGATCAAATAGCTGTTAAATTTATTATTTTTATTAATGTTTCTTGGCTAATATTTTTGTTATCCTCTGATATTTTTTGAGGCTTTTAATTCAGCTGCTGCTGATTTTTCAGCCATCCCTTTCCCCCTACATTGACTCCCTTGTTACTCTCTCTCCTCCTATGGTCCTGCTGAACAAAGGTTCAGCAGTCACACACAAGTGCTTTTCTTATATATTCCATTGTATCTGCTTGATTTTCCAAACATAATTCTGAAGAAGCCAAAGAGCTGTCAACTTCTACAGAATGAAAAAACACATCAACTGATGTCAGCAACATATTTTCAAGATAAATTAGAGATCTTGGTTTATTTTGTGTCTAAAATTCCCTAAGGCAATTCTATTTGTGAAGTATTTGTGATAGAAAAACATTTTTTTATATTACACTCACTTCTTCCTCATACATGTAATTACTAATTCATATGTCTACCTAGGAAAATGGGCAATTCCTTCAGCTAAACATTGCCATTTAATTATTTTTTCTACTTTGCTCAGTTTTGTCCTCTTCAGAATGGCAGTTTATGCTTCATAATGTTATAAGTATTTTTGAGAGATGGATAAGTTCTATTTTTTTAAACTTATATCCATATAAATTTTTTTTCTTATAAAATTATTCTATATATATAAATTTTTTTTTAATTTATAATCTATATTTTTTAAAAAAGGTTTGTAAACCTTTCACTTAAGCATACATCACTTAAGCATACATCATAAACAGCACGGTAACTTAACTTTCAGGAAATACATTAATTTATATAATCACAAATAAAAGTTGTGCATTCAGTAAGTAAATTCCTTAAAGTTGATGGGAAAAGATACTTGATGACAATGCAGATAGAGCCTACCTCAGATGACAGATGATGACTTATGTGTATGCACAAGAACATCATCTCTTTTGGGCATATATCTTAACCTAATGTCAAATCGCAGAAGCACTGCTTACTGTAAGAGACTTACAACAAAAATAGACTGGAGTATTTACTTCTAAGTTCTTGTTGTAAGCTGATTCAAAATCAGTTGTGAAATGAATTTTGATGTTACAAATGTCAAATACAGCCAGTGTTTCTGTGCTCATAAAGTCACCTTGACATAGTCTGATTGAGACATCTTGTGTAATCGTTATTGTTCATTAAGATTTCATTTCTTAGTGTCTTTACAGTGATTGCAAAAGTTTATCTTTCTGCAAAAGAATAAAAAATTGTTACAGAAAAGCCAAGATTAAATGGGACTGTGGAATCAGAGATGCAACTCAGCATCAAAACAACAACAATAAAAACACCAAAAAGACACCAAAAGTTAAATACGTAGGAGATAAGACCTGACGTGGTAACACGGCTACAGATGTGCATAAATCAGTCTCATATCAAAGATGTCAGTTGTAGTGTTTACTGTGAAATGCAGATGAAGATGCTTGTTTTTCTAATAGGGTCATTATAAAGATTTCGGTGTGTTCTGTATGCTTAAGCCTTCAGACGACTTGCTTCTTGGTTTAAGACAATATATTAAAATCGTTAGCTGTAAATAGTAAGCATTATTTTTTGTTCAGTTCATCTGTCTTCCTTTGGGTAGAAGCTGTTACATTGCCAACCTGTCACTTTGTTCCATGCTTCCAGCAGGCTTGAAGGAAATGGCACGGTCTGTGTGTGAAGCGTTACTCTAAGGAGTACTGGAGGTCTAGATCATACCTGTGAACAGCTGTTCTTAAACTTACTAGATTTTTATTTTTTTACGTGTTCCTTTTTCTGCTGTTTGCTGCAGAAGTCATTTGGAAGGGAACAGAATTTCAAAATGAATTAATTTCAAGTGTTTATCAGGGACAGAATAACGGGGACTCAAGGTGCAGGTGTAAAGCCAGCTATCTTCTGCTGTGTTGTTATTTACCAGCTACAGTGTGTTGTCTGTCTCTGCAGACTTCAAAGTAACAGAACAAACAAAAAAAGTGATGTCTGTTGTGGTGATCTTAATAGCCAGCCTACGCTGGGTCTTGAACCTCTGTGCCTATCAATATGTTCTGTGCATCTCCAGTTTTACTGTAACGTTGGTGCTACTTGACAAAAGGGAGAGAGAATGCTGATTCTAGCTGTCTGGTTTGTATTTTCTCACTGCAGTGCAGTATTTCAAATGATTGATTCATGCATTACACTGCTTATATGCTCCAGCCGGTTCACTTGCTATTACCTCATTTATTTGACTGACAAAGTAGACAAGTGATGGCTGCCTCAGGGTTAACTCACTGCTTCATAGGAGGATGATAGAACTGGGTACGCATGCTGTGTATGCAGATGAACAAAACCATAGGTGTCTTTTCCCACATTGTGTTACATTTCCTCTCACCCTCCCACCTTTTGGAGTTTGAGTTATTTCACTGTGCACATAAAAAAATAAATAAATCCTACCTTAGTTTGGAGCAGTGCAAAATAAAAGGAGTTTGGAGTGTACAAAATAAAACTGAGAAACAAAAAAGGCACAAGGTTTCTATGAGTGTTAGGGATATTTGTTGAGGTTCTCTTTAATAATAATAATTTTTAAAAGCCTCATGTTCACCAGGCTGTATTTATCTTATCTGCCACCTGTTTGCTGGCAGAGCTGAGGGAGCGTTCATGCCACAAGACTGTTCATTGTGATGGTGTAATTGCTGGGAAGACATAACACTGAACCTGGTGCAGAATCATTATTTTGACATTGCATACTGGTCAATAATACAGTTAGGTATTAAGGAGAAAAAGACTTCTGTTATGAAGAACCCAATGTTTAATAAACAAATTTTGTATTCCCCTCTGTGGCATTCAGGAGCAAGTAAGCATTAAAGCTCAAAGTAGAGCCCTGAGGAAATGAGGAACTCATCTGGGGCAATGCACTCCATTTACCTAATTTTGCAATATTAAATCATGCAGCACTCTTGTGAAAATTTATTCATCTCAGCAAAGATGGTTGGGTGGGTCCTGGGATATTTAGATATTTTCCATGTTGTTGGTCTCTAGAGATGAGTTTTGAAGTCCATCTTTCTGTACATATACAAATGAGTGTCTTGAGGTATCAATTTGAGACTACTTTTGGTTTGGGGAATTATTTACTACTCTCTCTCACATCAGTATTCTATTTAGAGAACCTTGACTTTTGCTGGCTGTACTGTCTTCTAACCAAAAAAAGCAATAACTCGTGAAAATTATAACTGCAGTCAACATGTTCTTGTTTCTTAACAAAACAATATTAAATCAACACTTGCAATCTATAGATTAACAAAGCAAAGAAATAAAAGTATACCCAGTAGTTTTACATTTACAATTTATTGATGGCCTGTGATGAAATGAGTGATACTCATGTGTTTTCCTGTCAATTTTGACTTGGCAGTGTCTGAACCTTTTCTTTACTGTCTGACCAAATGCGTGTATACATAAAATTTTTCAAATGATGATGATGGCTATAATTATCCTGAATTGTTTGGTATTTTTTATTTTTTTGGCATCAGTTTAAGGGGAAACTATTTCCAATGGATTGGATATTAAAACGTGAATCTGAATAGTCTAGCCAAAAATGAAAAAGGAATCAAGTAACACTTGATACTATTTGCCTTCTTTGGTACATTTTGGTAATAAGAGACTTGTGTGCAGAATGTCATTAAATGCACATAAAAGGAAAGGATAGTGAGGATGCTTGATCCAAAGCTGTAGAAATATCTAGTATTGCTTAAAGCACAGTATGAAAATCTCATTGCATTTTTGCTCCTCTAAGTAATAGTTTTTGGTTGGCTGGATCACGTTTGGCAGGTGTTTGACTGGAAATGATAAACCCTCAAGTAGTCTAGAGAGGAAAAGGGCTGCCAGAGACTAAATACCAGCAAATTCATACTGGAAATAGAAGGCAATTTTATAGTAAAGAAAGTAATGAATAATTTTAATTACTATGAAAATTGTTGCTTGCCTATCTGTCTTGAAAGAGTGGTTGTGTACCAAAAATTTACCATCTTTTTGTAACAACCTTGCTGAGTCTAATAAAATATTTTAATGCTCCTTATAAACCTTGCTTCTTTAAACCTCCTAAGCTAAACAACGCTAGGACTTCTCCATTAAAAGCAGTTTTATTATAATATTTTGTTCTGGGGAAAAAAAAAAAAAAAAGCTTGCAGCCCACAACATTTGAAATTTTATGCAAAAGTATTATTAAATGTAGTGCATGCCAGCCATTTCTTGCACTTACAGAGTAAGATGAGCTTATACAGGTTAAAATGAAGTAGAAGGAAAAGGTCAGGTTTTTCGATCATGTAACCAAGACATGGGGGAAAAACTATAAAATAACCATGCTTGTGGGTTAATAGCCTCTTTTAAAATTCAGGTTGGTGAGAGATATACATACCTTTTGGTATGTCCTTCAATAAGTATGTGAAAGGGCAGATGTTCCATAAAAATGTAAACATACAAAGCAATGATTGATAAAGAGGAAAGTCGAATGTGGCCTCTATTCCTTTGAAATTTATTATGACTAGTTTGTGATAAAATTATATTAAACTAATTAAACTATTGCTTTTTTATAGTACAGCTTATTATTTCATTATATTTTTGCTTCTTGCATTAGGTATTTAGATGTTACTATTTGTCTCTAGATAGTAAAAACTTGATTAGTCAGTTTCAGAGACCACCTGCAGGGAACTGGTAAGAAGCCATAAATAGATTTATTCCTTTTGTCTGAAGGTATACATTTGCTTGAATATTACCTGCAATTCCATAGTCAAAATTGAAATGACTGGCTCATCAATAATGATTGTATTGGTGGACACAACAATCACCTAACAGGATTTTCTCTACTGTGTATTTTTGTAATAAAATGCTTGAAATTTTCTTATTAATATGAAGTATAATGAACTAGCCAGAGTTTCTATTAAATGGTCTGTTCAGTGTTTTGTGGACTGAATATGTGTGGTCTAAGATGGTATCTCATATTACTTCATGGAAAACTGTTGAGGTCAGAAACAAATCAGCAAAGGTTCATTCATTTCTTCATTATTCTTTCTCTAGGCATCCCAATTAACTCAATTTTCTACCTGTATATAGTTTAGTGATGAGTCACACACATGATGTCTGCTTATTATTTTTGTGAGTTGCTAATTTTATATATTGCAAATATTGTGTAAATTGTATACTTCCTTCTGCAAAGATCATGTTTTTGGTGCTTTGGAGAAACCTGTTAGGCAACTGTGCTCTCTCTTTACTCACATTATACTGTCTTTCTGCATGGAAAGACTCTAGAAGCTTATTCATATGTGACTGTGCAATGTGACTACAAATCTTTAGGTAAAATAATGGAAGACTAACTTCAATGGGCTGAAAACATGATCAGGAATGTATTTGTTGGGATAGGTTACCAGTATGGTAACTTAAACCTGAAATCCCACTACTAAGAAATGCATTGGGAAGTGTATGGTCCTCCAAAAGCAGCCTGAAGACAAATCCTGTCTGTCTGTCTTTGGGAAGGTTTCCATCCTAAAGTTGCTGAGAGCCAGTCCCCCAAGGAATATAAAAAATTGAATATGGAGAGGTTGGAGAGAAATATTCCTTCTGCAATAAAAGATGGAAAATATCAAAATGTATCCTAAACTGAACAAAGGAAAATACTTGAATGTACCACTTCAAATTGAATAACAAGGCTCATGAGGAAGAGTTCAGAGAGTATGAGAAACAAACAGGACTAAAAAGGCAACAGTGACTGGTCACAAACCTGATGTCCATAACCAGTCCAATGCCAGTAACCTGTCACTACACAAGGCTCCATTTTAAAGGCCAGTTCTCTTTACTGTTTTCATAAGTAACTTGGATGCAGAACCTGGAGGTATACTGAGGTTCCAGACAATGCTAAACTGGGAGGAGCTTTACACTCCCTTGAGTGTAATTAGGCCCTGCAGAGAAAATTTGACAAATTAAAGAGCTGGGCAATCACTAGCTGCATGAGGTTCAACAAGAGCAAGTGGTGGATTCTGCAGTCCTGGGACATATCAGGGACAGGGCAACCCTCTTTTCATGTTCAGACTGGGGAATGAGAGCAGCCACATGGAAAGGGATCTGGGGTTCTGTTTGACAGCAAATTGAACATGAGCCAGCAGTGTGCCTGGCAGCCAAAAGGGCCAAATGTACCTGGGGTGCCTCAGGCACAGCACTGCCAGCTGGCTGAGGGAAGGGGTTGTCCGGCTCTGCACTGGTGCGGCCTCATTTCTAGTATCGTGTGCAATTTTGGGCACCAGAGTATAAGACAGACATAAAACTTCTAAGAAAACCCCTAAAGGAGGGGTATGAAGATGGTGAAGGGTTTAGAGAGCAAGACTAATGCAGTGTGGCTGAACTCATTTGGATTGTTTAGCCCTGAGAAGAGGGGACTGAGGGGAGGCCTCATGGCGGCCTGCAGCTCCCTCGTGAGGGGAGCGGAGGCGCAGGCGCTGAGCTCTGCTCTCTGGTGGCAGTGACTGGGCCTGGGGGAACAGCATGGAGCTGGGACAGGGGAGGGTCAGGCTGGGTGTTAGGGAAAGGTTCTGCACTGAGAGGGTGAAACAGGCTCCCCAGGAAAGTGATCATGGCCCAAAGTCTGTCAGAGTTAAAGAAGCGTTTGGGCAATGCTCTGTCACGTGGTTCAGCTTCTGGGTGGTCGATTTTTGTGGAGTCAGGAGTTACACTCAGTGATCCTTGTGGGTTCCTTCCAACTCAGGATAACTCTGATTCAGTACTGATACTCTTAAAATGTGGAGAGCTGCCTAAGTGCCAGCTTTACTTCAGGTAGGAGAATGGCTTTGTTGGAGAAAATTTGTGTGTTTGATTAGTTAAATCCAAAAAAAGTGTAACCGAGTAAGCCCTTGTACTAGGCCTTGAGGACTTCTTGCACCTTTTTTGGAATATGGCTCAACCTCACTAAAAGAGTGACTGTTGAATAAATCTGTTTATTTGTTGCTGGAAAATAAAAGATACAGTGATAGTGATGAGATAATGACGAGGCTTCTAATACACCACCAGAAATAATGCTGTAAATTCACATTCAGTCAAAACAGATGCATTACTGAGCTGCTGAATTTTTATCACAGAAGTTGCTTGTGTTATTCTTATGATCTCTGAGATGTTACCAAGCTCTTGTATTGAGCATTGAAACTGCAGCAATGTCTGTGACTAAAAGAAAATTTAAGGTCAAACGAAACAGACAAAGGGCTTCTAACTCGAAAAGGCCTTCTGCTGTATCCACAGATAGCTCAGAATCTGCTTGATGGCAGCTGTGTACCAGAGAATGAGGAAGAAATAATACATCCTCTAAGGTGTAAGTCAGGAAAATTAATCACTTTCTGTATCCAAGACAGGAGAAGGAATGGTTTGCAATGGTTCAGTCTCTTGAGAAACTGCTACCTTGTTTTTGTGGGAAGCATTTTATTGCAGATACAATTCTGAAATAAGATACTGTGAAGAAAGAATTAAAAATGTATGGGGATATTTTTTTTTTCTTACAATCTTATGGCATGCAAATAGAAACACTAGCAATCAAAGGTATCAATGTTGCTGTCCAGGACAATTCCCTTACAGTAGGACACTACAGTGTTTCACACAGGGAGAGAATCCTTGGATTTCTATAGGAGTAATGTATGACAGATAGTAGAACTAGACAATTTACTAATTTGTATGTGCTACATTGTAAGCTATGGCCTAGAACGAGAGCCAAGAGGAAAAACACTTGTCTGCCATAGCCTGGCTGTGGCACTTTTGGGCTTGATGGAGCCTTTGGCAGGGCAAGGGACATGATGAGGACTTGGATAGATCTGGCCACTCAGTGTGAAGAAAGTCAAAACAGTTAAGTAGGAGCATCTTGAGAGGACCAGAGGATGTTACTTGCAGCACTACTAGCCAAACCTCAGAAGTGAAGAAATGAAGCCTTTCCTGTACATTCACAGACGTGACTTTTTGGTCTTTGTTCAACTCAGGCAGTCTGAAAGTTGCCGAACTGAAAAGGAAAATCAGAGCAAAGGCCTTACTGTTTACAGAGACAGAGAGTACAAGTACCTTTGTTTTCAAACAGTCTTAAATTTTCCACTGAGAATTTTTTTTTTCCTACTTAAAGTTGCACTGCTCTAGATGGCTTCTTTTATGTTCTATAAAAACCTTGCTGCAGCTGCTGAAAGAAGGGCTTGCTTCAAAGAAACAAAAACAGCCAGGAAGGGGACAAGCCTTCCCACATCAAATGTATGACTGATTAAGGGTCAGCTACTGTCTTTGCCCATAATGCTGAACTTTTAGTTTTCAGTTATGATCTTTGAAATCAACAGGTTCTTTTACTTCATGGACTGTTACAGAGCTGTTCAGGTTTCACTTTTACATCCTTTTATTTCCCAGGAAGCAAAAACTATGAAATTGTGGCTACAGGGTTACATGCACCTATTTACAGAAAGGGTAATATTTTAGTATATATGCTCTTTCAGTTAGGCTATTAGGAAAGATTCATAATTTGACAGAAGAAATGAAGACCTTGGAATACATTTCACTTAGTAGGTTAACTAAGATCATCAGAGTCCTCAAAGTTGTCCAAGATGCACTTCTCCTTGAGTGTATTCAGACAAACAGTCCTATTGCTGCTAATCATTAGTAGGCAGATGGTAGGTGATCAACATTTCATTTTCTTTGGAGGTGAAAAGATGACCATCTGTTTCTAACATTGTACCTAAGGGAGCCTGCAATTTGGGGTTGAGTAGATTACCAGTTCATTTACATATTACATTTAGTATTGTATTACTTGATTTCTGCTAGCATTTCAAAAGACTGGAGATGAACTTAATTATCAGGTGGATCTTTTCTTAAGAGTCGCCATTTGGGAATGTCTGAAAAAATATATATTTTTTTGAGGTCTTCATACTAAGCTTATAGCATTCTTCCTTTCTACAGACAAGGTAGCATAGACATAATGAGAGGATTGCTGAGTTGTTCTGTTAGAAGACTACTGGATATTTGAAGACTAATTTCTGAAACCTTTCCTTACTTCCAGAGAAACTTTATCTTGATTGATATGAAGTCCTGTCTGACAATGAAATTAGTACATCTCATTTAAATACATAAAGTACAAATTCTGTTATTAAATCGATGCGGTAGAACTTGGTTTGTGCAAGTTTGGGAAAAGAAAAATTATTTTTTAATTGACTTAAAAAAAAAAAAAACAAACATGGAGATTATGTGGTTAAGACCTTCTATGTGCTAATTATAACTTTTAAACCAACGACCCACTGTCAACCATATCTCACTAGTGTGAAGAAATCTGTGATATTTTGCCAATTCCATGACCTTCAGCACCTGTGCAGAGGAAATGAGCTTTCCCATGATAACTAGGCAGGTAAGTGTCAACTATTATGTATTCTGTTGAGCTGCAACCTTTTAGATAATCAATGTGCATATGCAAATTACTCACAACTTTGGCATCTCTTGAGTGGTAGGAGTGTCACTGGGGGGAGCTGTGGTAGGGTGGGGGGTTGGAGTTAGGACAGCAATAGTGGTGCACTGGGGAGAATTAAAAGACAACATAAAAGTGTAATTAATTTCATTAATTCACGTGTTCTCTGAACAACAAAGTGAAGCTACTAGCAAATAATTGCTGAACAGTATAAAATGGGATGCAATGTCAATAACTTTTTATTTAATTGAAAATATTATTAATTAAAAGATAAATCTATTTCCTTCTCCATCCTTGCAGCTTGTGGACAACTAGATTCGTGCTGTCATAAGAATTTTTCTGATGTTTTTTATTACTTCTAATCCAAAGTTTTAGACACCCTCTGTTTATGCAAACTATAAGGAAGAAAAAAATTATTTTAAAAATATATATTTGAAATATTTCAATATATTTAAAATATAAATTTTTTAAAGATATTTCATATTTCATATTTTTAAAAATATTTCAATATATATTGAAATATATTTTAAATGTGCATATATATTCATAACTTTCTGCTTTTCATATTCTTATTCATAACCATTTCTGCTTTTCAGGCTATCACTCTGTGGGCCATAATAGGGAACTTTCTACATAGCTTAAAAAAAATGCACAATGCAAGCTACAGAGTCAGGGAAGTCTACAAATTACTGTAAAAAGAAAACATTAAGTAAAGAGTAATAGCTGGTATAATTTAGAAACCTGAAAATTAAACCACATTTCTGTAGGTAGCCACTGACCTGAATTTATAATGTTCTTACAGATGTTTAGGACTCTCCAGTAAATAACAGTTGAATGTTTGCGTTGGTGGTGAAACCAGTGTTGCTATACCAAAGCTCGGTAGAGGCATGCTATTTAGAAAAATTAAGGGCATGAAAATGGGCCCTGGTACTTAATATAGAATATCTGAAATCTACATTATCATCTTAAAAAAAAAAAAAAAAAAAGAAAAGAAAGCCAATAAAAAGCCAATTTGTGGATCAAATACATATTTGTGGCCAAAAAAAAAAAAAAAAGTTTTTACTTCATTTTGATCAACATTCCTTTGAATGTTGAATTGTAATCACTGGGTCAGAGCAAAACAAACAGGTAATGTAAGTCAGGTTTGCTCAGTCAATTTGCTTAGTCAGTCTGTCTGAAGTGAAGAAAGTGGCTGTGACCACTAATTTTTGCATTTGTGATTTTCTCGTTTTTGATGTTTGCACTGGGCTCTACTGCTGATAGTTGCCTCAGGCAATGCCTGGGGAGATGGTACTGCAGTGAGATGGAGCAAACATCTGCCAGACTAGTTTTGCCTTTCTTCTGCATACCATGATTCTCTTGGCATGTGACACATGTAAAACAACTAAGTACATTTTTACATTATATACAGCAATTAAAACTTAAACACACTGTGCTTTTAGTAAGGAAAATTTAACGTTCATTAATCTCTGTGCTGCAGTTAGGTGCAAATTGCAAAAAGAGCTGCAAATGGCTCACAATCTATATCTGAGTAGATAATTTACAATGATTAGTATATCCAATGAGTAAGATAAAAGTTTTCCTGAGCTGTCACCCCTCTGAAGTTGAAGGCAGGTGTCTTTAGCAGATGTATCCTCAGGGTCAGCCTCAGGTTACTGATACCCAATGTAAAAGACTGTTGAGTTACCATCTGCAGCCATACATAATTTTAATATATAATACATCCTTAGTCTCTGAAGATACTCCTGGTTTTCAGCCTATTATACTAATTGTGCTATTTTTTATATTACCATGCAAAAGTAAAAACTTTGTATTTCCATTTTTGAACTTTATATATTTTCTTACATAAGTTTACTAATAGGCCAGCTAATTTTGAAAGGAAAGCTGAGTTTCAAGTGAATTATTATGATCAATTACAATGCCCCAAGGCTTTAACATGCAATAAGATGCAGTATAAAGTACAAGTAACGCTCTCGTATTCTGGAACTTCAAAAATTTAGTAATGGATTAGAGTGAATATAATGTATGAATTACATGGTTTATATTAGGAATGTTGTCCTCGTGCTTGAGTATTGCAAACCTGGACCACTTCTGAGCAGGAAAATCACATTGTTTGAATCTGATATATAATAATTTATTTTTTTTTTATAAAAATAAATTCACTAAGCTCCATCTTCACCAAGCTATGATGAAGCTCAAAACATTCTGTCCTATTTTTTGTAAATTTATTTTCTGATTTTTCCTAGCAATTCAAAACAAATCTAAAGAAAGCATATTGAAGAATGGAAGTAACCTGGCTTGGTGAATGAAGTAAGTACTCAAAAGACTGACAGAAAGCTAGCAGCTACCTATAAATGAAATCATCTCTAGGTGTCACTCTGGGAAGTTGTTCTAAGCTTATTGTGACAGGAATTGCTAATAAAAAAAAATAAAAAATAAAACTTCCAAGGACATTTTTACTGCTTACTAGAACAGTATCTAAATGAACTGGAAATCACATAAGGAAAAAACTTTTTTTTTTTTTTTTTGGTAGCATAAAATATGTGGTTCATGTACTACATTCCTTAAAAAAAAAAAAAAAAAAAAGACAAAGGAGGGGGGTGGGGAGGAAGAGGAGCTGGTGGAGTGGATGGGGTGTGGAGAACTGTTGTCAATTTGCAGAGGGAAATCTTTGCATCATTCTGATCGTAGTGAGAAATCTTGAAGTATATTTATTAGGCCAAGATTGTCTACTCCTTAAGGTAAATGGTACTTCATTTCAATCAATACAATTAATTTCAGGCAGACTTCTGTTTTTTCAAATAAAACAATTTTCAATTTCTTCAAGTCTACCACTACTGATAAACCAGCATTTGCATGTACTTCTCACATTTTAGTGTCTGAGAGATCACATAGGAGCTTCAGCTGAGAATCTATTTTTCTTTATTTTTACATTTCCTGTATGAATATGGAAAATACTTAGTTTAAAACTATCTCTTTTATCACAACTCTGTTGTGATATATTTTAGATTGTACAGCACAAAGGGTATTGAGCTGTCTATCATATTCTGTACATTGGACATATATTTGAATGTCACTTTAAATGAGGAATGGATTCAAGCTGGGCTAAAGCTACCTGTGAAGCTTCTAAGGGTGTAAATATTATATACTAGAAGCATTTACAACTTTCCTTAATAAAATGTGTGCCCATCATGACTGTGTGGGCTAGAATTAAGAGATAATGCTCTCTACATGAATTACTCAAATGGGAGACTTAATACAATTTAGAATTATCCTAAAACTGAAGCACTCTGGGATTAATACCCTAGGCATAGTTAATATGATCATAAATTAAAATATTCTTGCTCTTCAGATACAGCAAGTCAGGCAACAGTGTTAGTGGAAATGTATATTCAAGAGATGCAATAACCCTTATCCTTGTGCACACCTAGAATCTAGCAAGACCAAAAGAAATGAATGGATATCACTTAAAATTTATTGGTGGTTTGATAACTATATAGGGAAGAGAGGTGGTAGAAGAAAAAGTAAATATGTTTTTTTATTGCACTTGTCTGCTAGCACCTCAAAAATACAACACAATGGATTTTGCAACAGAATGCAATCAACAGAGAAAATAAAACCCAGTGAAATGTTTACAATATGATTTTTAAAAAGCAGTGATGGACTTTTCAGTCCATGTAATGTGGTTTCCCCATAATAGTAATAACTGAAATCTGCTTCCTCAGGCTGCTCTAGCCAGTAATTGTCATTTTTTTTCCTTCATTCATTTTATTCGTGACACAGACACTGATCGGGTATCCAAATGGGTGCATCTGAAATAAGCTATTTTACATAACACCTCAATATAAAGAGCTTAAACATACCTTGGTAAAAATTCCAAAAATGTAATAGTTTGATATTTTTAGGTCTTTTTGCAGCCACTCTTTCTTAGTGTCTTTAAAAGAGTTCTATGTAACCTTACTCATACTTTTGCCTTGAAAAACACAACTGTAAAGGAAATAAAATCTTCTCATGCCTGTATCTTACAAAATTGAGAGACAAGCTTAATTAGATGTACTGGAAGTATTTAATGTAAAATGTTAGGATTTAAGATGGAAGGTATTTTGGTGCCACAGTCCCAAAGGTTAGAAGGAGGAGAAACATTCACTTGGGTGTCAGCATCTCCTAAATGAGCATGTTTTCACCCAAGCTACGGTTCGTGCCCACCCTGAGGTTGGTGCCTGGTGAGCACCCAGTTCAGTGGTGCTACCCAGGGCAGAGCCAGGACCCTCCCCAAGGGGTGGCTGCTTCCAGCTCGACTCCTCCTGGTCCATCACAGCTTAAAGCCAAAAATCTCATTACAAAAATATTTTTTTAGGGGAGGTAGATAACATTGCATTTGTTCTTTCTGTTGTGCCTCCTGTTTGGTTGGTTGGTTTCGTTGTTTTTTTTGTTTTGTTTTGTTTTGTTTTTTTTTTATATATATATATATATATATAATTTATTTATTTATTTATTTATTTTTGTTTTGGTTGTTGTCATCTTGCTCCTTCTGCATTGCTTTATTTAGTGTGTACACCACAGCATGCATTATCAAGCCAGGTATGGCTGCACCAGGCACTGGTACACGAGTATCAGTTGCTGTTGCAAACTTCAAACATCTGTTCCTGATCCTTCTAGGGATGGTATATCCCACGTGTATACTGCCCTATTTTATTTTTCTTTTTACCTTCTGAACTCTGGTGTAAGCTATTTCTTATATGATTTCAAAGCCTGCTAGTATTTCAAATATATTATCTAGACGTATTGTGATATGCTTGCAAGCAGCAATGTTTTATCTGTAAGTATTTCTGAGGAATGGGTTGGTATATTTGTTACAGAATCCATGTGTGCACTTGATGTGTACTTCCATGGGCCAAGGGAACATTAGTCCAATCGATGTGAAATCTCACTTCCACTGGTAGCATTTTGATGAAATGACATATCAGGTATAATCAGTAGTTTCTTCTTAGTAGGAAATTTTCCAAGTCAAGTGTGAGATTTCAGTGTGTATATCTAATTCCAGCTGTGGCAGAAATTGTGCTGGATATGTTGAGAGTGCTTTCCTTACTAATTCACATTAAAATTGTGTCAACAGAAATGATACCCTTAGTAGGTCCTTTGTCACGTTGTCTTTTCTCTAACTCTAGTCTGAAACCCAAGATGATTAAATCAGAAAATGGCAAAAGCAAACTCTATCTGCCACACACATCCATACAAGTCTGTTAGGTTACCTAAGCACAGAAGTGACTCTTAAATGTTTTAAGCATGGGCATGTATTCATCATGATATTGTTATCTCTTCTTGCTCACCATATTATTGTTGCCAGTCACAGCTAGGATGAGAGCAGCAGACAACATCTGCATTGAGCTTGGAGAACAGGCTTTATGTGATGACTTGGATCTCTGGGAACCAATGTTTCAGGGCAATCCAACAGTCAATTTGCCAGTGCAGCTGGGTATTTGAGGATGAGGTGCACACAGTTTCTAGTCTGACTTCGGAGTCTTTTTCTGTTCTCTCCTCTGTCTCATGTGGCACTGGAACTGCTGGGGTCTGGGGCTCTTCCCAGCTACCTGTGTGATCTTGTGATCTTCCAGGGCAAATCTTATCTGAAAAAAAGATAATAAATTGATCTTTCGATCTTTCAGGTGTTGTACTTCACTAGGAGGAAAAAAAAAAAAAAAAAAAAAAAAGAAAAAGAACTTTTAAGTAGAATGGTTTCTTTCTTATCTCTTTCTTACAGGTGTATACATAACCCGTGCTCTGTCTTGGTACCTGAAAGGTGTCATGTACTCCAGTTCTCAGACTGATACACTGCAGGTATGTCCCAGTGATAAGAAGACTCATTCTGTATCAAGTAAAAACTAGGTATCCAGGTGTGGAATTTTATCTCTGTATGTCTTTTGTTACTTCTTGAAAATTATGATCAAGCTCTAGATAAACTTTAATTCTATTTTTATTTTTTTTCCTGAAGGTGTTTTAAAAGTATTATTTTAGAAGTATTATTCTTGATAAATAAAATACTAACCATCTCATCCTCTTGCTTGAAATATTTATAGATACTCTTACTTTCAGTGAACTGAAATGAAAATTTAATTATATTTGTGCAACCAAGGTAACTATATTGATTAATATAGCAAGCTGGAAAGTTAGTATTTTACTGTAATATACTCATGAAACATCTTTATGGTGATGCACTTAGCATGCTATGTATTTCATTAAATATTAAAATGAGAATATGAGGCTTGCTTAAATGACTACAGACCAGTCAGAAGCAGCAAACTGATGGTAATAACCCTGATACTTTCCAAATGTTTAAGAAGCAGATGTGAAGCAATTTAGAAATTGTAATTCCCCTTGCTTCATGGACTTGGACTCTGCTTTTTTTTGCTTTTATTTTTTCCTGGTATATTTGTACATTGTATAGTATCTGACAGCAAATTATTTGCAATGATTGCTAAAGTGAAGTCTAAAATGGATCCAATGATTAAGATGCCTGCTTTGTGCAAGGCAGAGCTGGCGGGTAAGTAACAGTGGGACTTCAGCCACTGTAAACATGTAAAACTCTAGAGTCTAACGATTCAACTTATTGAGCTGGATCTTCAGATGATGGGCTGGTAGTTGTAAGAGACTTTTTATCTTCAGCCAAGACTGGGGGCAGTGGGGCACAGCCACATAGTGTTATTTGGAGATCCTCCTACCATGCACACCTGAAGTGCTGCTCAATTTGAACTGCATTTGTCTCCCCTTTCATATGGAGGAAAAAAAAAAAAAAGAACAGAAGAATAAGGGGGGAACTGGAATATGCAGTGCAAGTGCTGTGTCATGAGAGCAGGTGGCATGCTAGATGTGTCAAACTGTCAGCCTGGAGATGGGGGAGCCAGCTGTGACAAAGGGTCTGGTGGAAGAAAGTGGCTCAGGGAAGTCTGCCTTGCTGCTTCAGTGACAGTGGGGTGTGCTGGACTTGCGTAGTGGGTATGCCCTCTGAAACTGAATGGTTGAGTAGATGCATTTTGTCCAGAAAGTCTTAATTCATTTGCTGTGTTTATTAGCTACAAATGATTTCCCTTTATGAGTCCAAATATGGATGAATACATTCATGTTTACATCCAATAAGTTTTCTTTAGATATATTTGGGAATAGTATCTGATTCTGACAGAGCAGTTAATAACATGCCTGCCTAAGCACAGAGGTTATCCTCATTAACATCAGTGGCCCAGCTTATAAATAAGAAGTTAGGTTATTATGTACTTCTGAGAGGTGATTGCTGGCTCTGTGATGTTATTTAGCGAATGTCTAAGTCCTCTGATACACTGTAACTTAACTCATAGGAGATAATGTGCTGGAAGAATTACAGTAGATACCATAATTGCTAATGGGGCCAGCAACATTGCTGTTTTGCTGTAGCAGGTTGCATTGTATTTCATGCCAACAGTAAATAATTTCTCTGTTGTAAATGGAGAAATGTCCCTACTATACAACTGTCTGCATACACATAATTGTTTCTAATTTCTAGCTGGAAAAAAATGACAGTTAATTAGTACTTTAACTAAAGAAATAAGAGATAATCCATTTAAATTCAAAAGTCTTATTGGCATGCTAATTTAGCATTTACTATATGTGGAAAAAAGTGGTTTCTCATCTTATGAAAGTTTTATGAGAATATACTGAGGAATTCAAACACAAGGAGGAAAATGAGGGTTTTTCAGCCTCATTGAAAAGAGACTGCAGTATTTTGTTTTAGGATTTTGTATTTAGTTTTATAGCCTTTGGTTTGTTGGTTTGGTACAATGGAATGGTACCAAACAGTTAGTTTGGTACAATGGAATGGGTGGAATCGGAACCTCACAGGTTAGTAGGATACAAGTTTTGAAGCTAAATTTTACCGAGTAGTTATGAACTGTCAGCATCTCATAAACTTGTTATACAGTCCATTTTGAGGTATTAATTTTGGGGGGATGAAAGGAAGGAAAGAGGTCTCTTATGGGTCCTCTGTTCTGTGGACTTCATCAATTAGGCTGGGAGGCTGGAGTTACAAAAAGCTGGGTCAAACCTTGCTTACGTGACTTTTGCACAAAGGTTCATTTCCAAGGTTTTGACACCTCCAGCTGTGTGTGGTACATATCCTTTTGTGAAAGATATCATATGCTCATCCCCCTTTTCATGAAATTACCGTCCATCACCTTTAAGTTCTAATATATAGATGTTAATTACTGAAAACCTATTTAAGCAGGAGTAATGGAGAATTCTGTAAGGTGGTAATTCTAAGAAAGCGGAACAGTTTTTGCTAAAGTGCTTTCTTTTCTCTGCTTCTCCCAGCATAGAATTTATCCATCAGTATGTTTGAGTGCTTTATTCTAGACAGCAGGACAGGCCAAGCTGGCTCCATTTCAGCATTGAGTGTGCGGTCCTAATATAAATAAGAATCTCAACAGATCCAAACACCAACTTTTAAATATTTTTTATATATATATATATATTTTTAATATATCTTTAATATAGCTAATATATTTATATATCTTTTTAGTATTTGAAGGACCATTGTGAGGCTTAATGGGCTTAATAGTGTATTTTTCTGCTACAACTTTCTAGTCTTTTTCAGTCATGTAGAAGGGAAGGGGGGAGGAAGTTGTGTATGTGGGCAGGAGAAAAAGCAGAAGCTGGTCAAGTTCTTCAATTGTTTATTGTAAACAGAATTTTACAGAATATGTTTGTACATCTTCGTTAACAAGACCTTTTTATCATCCTTTTGAATTTTGGATAATTAAGATGCACACTCATGTTTTCTTGAACTTTAAGAGACATGGAGGACTGAAGCAACTAGGGGGTGACTATCATGGCAGGGCCATTACAAGTTTTTTTGCTGTTTTCTAACATCCCTGCACTGAATGCTTTTTCCCTTTCTGGTCTTCCAATTATGTCTGAAGCTACAAAGACAAAAAGCAATAACTGGGGCCAGAATGTCAGGAACAGTTGTAGAGAAAAAAAATGGACAGAAATGGTAGGTGATCCTAATGTACTAGGCATGTCTCTAAGTTTGGGATGAACTACACGTCTAAGACCACCACACAGGTGAATGAATTTGAGATAAAAACAGGCTTACCAAACATCGCATGCAAAATTGTTGGCTGAAGAGGAGACTGAAATTAGACTTTGAGTCCTAATTAATTCATTTGTAATCTCTGTAGATTATAGCCTTCTGTGATAGGCACTGTGTGTTGAGATGCTGTTCATGATGAGCTCCAGACATGAACAAGAGCTTGGATATACAGAAACGCAAATTTGTAACAGTGAAAGATATTTTTAATACTGAGCAAATAGAGGGTATTCAGTTTTACTGGAAAATGTCAACCAAGACACTTCCAGTTGCAGGGAAAATTTTAAGCAATATTCAGTAACAAAAAACTCAATTCCTTCCTTCTCAGAAAAATAAATACATCTCTAATAAGTGTTAATTTTCATAGAATTTAACATATTTGAAAATATTTTCCTCTGAAAATAAGTTGTAAGGAGTTGACAGTTCTTTAAAATCATGGATAAACAAAAAAGCTATTACAGCTTTTAAATAACCTGATGTACTGTATAATTACATTAAAGCACTTGAGAGCACAAGTCACTGAAGAATTATTGCACCTAACTTATTTGAAAGCTTGTCCTAGGGGAAAAAAAAAAAGAAAAGAAAAAAAAGTAGGTAGGTAGTAGCAACTTCCATAAATTACAGACTAAATGGAATAATGTTGAAAACTATGATGTTTTCTAGTAACATGGCTGGGATCCTTTGCAAATAGCTTTTAGAGCAGGAAAACAAGAGTTACAAGTAACACCTCTCACAAAAATTCCCCTTTTTTCCAGTGCCTTCTATGCAGCATTCTGTAGTACAAGATTCTCCACAGTAAATAAATAATTTGATTGCAACTAGTAACATAAAACAATGTTAAGGGAGATGAGGGTTGGAGCCAGTAAATTTGCATATATTTCTTGAAATTGTCTTGTTGTTTTATCCATAAGTATTTAATAGTGCAGAAATAATCTTAACATTAATTCAGCTCAAATATTAACACAACTTGAAGTTGAATCCCTTCCATTGCAGGACAATAATCAGTGTAAAGATTTCCAAGATGGCTTTTGGAAAACTGCTTTTCTCAGCAGAGACAGACTCGTATGATTTTAGGTGGTTGTCAGATGTGCTTTGGAGAAGTGTAATCTCTTAAGATACCACCATTAATATTTCTTGCATTCTTTGACACAAAAGTGAGTGTTGGCATGGGAAGTGGAGGTTTGGCATTTATTCTGCAACAGATAAGTTTGGGTGTAGGCATGGAATTACTGCAGTCAGGAGCAGCAGCACTTGGTGTCCTCCTTCAGCCATCCCAAATAATATATCATCAGATAATTCCTAATATCTATTGTGTAACTTATGTCATTATGTTTTATGGTTATTATGTTGAAATAAATGTTCATGGGGAGGAGAAAAAAAAAATAAAGCAACTTTTCTGTTCTATAGAAGATAATCCAGAACTGTTGTTTTTGCCTGGAGAGAGGTCAGAAAGCTAGAGGTGCTGATATTCTCGGCAGAAACACAGTATTTGAACTAGGTGACTTAGGTAAATGACCTGGACTTGGTAACAGCCATATATTTCATGAGAGTGAATGATGACTGTAGGATTATGTTTCTAGTATCAATAACAATTTAACTTCTATTTTAATGATGTGTCTGTCCTCAAATGGAATGTGTTGTGCTTAAAGACTGGAAAACAGGAAATATTTTGAATGTTTAACTTGGAAGTACAGAGGATAGACTCAGCAGTTCATCCCTGTAAGATGCACGTGCTAAATCATTTCATTTTGCATTGCCATGGATGGTAGGTTTGCACACAGTTTTCTGAAGTGGGTAGTAACTTCCTAAAGTACCTCTGAACTTACTGCAATTACCTGACCGTACTCTACCATTAATTACATTCTTTGGTTTCCTTAAAACAGAGAGCAAGGAAAAGGAAAATTTAGAAAGAATTATTAAGCATCATTTTTTATACATACATATATATTCTCTTACTGAATTTATTTGTTCTAGAGAAATAATTCTGAAATTAGGCGCCTTGTTTATGGGTTCTATAAGTGATTAACTTGCTACAAATAAACACACTGCTTGTGTTGCAACTCTGTACAGGCTTAACATGTAAATGGTCAACAAGTGTATGAAGAAATAATTTACTTATTGAGAAGCTGGTGTTCATTCTTTCCCTTCACCGACCATTTAGAACATAATTGCTATAGTATGCACTGAGCACAGCCGTGTCCATATTTCTCAGCTTTCTTTTATCTCCAGCACTACAGTTCATTCTTCTCTACCTAGAACAAATAAAAAATGAAAGTATTCACAATAACTTAGCAAAACTCTCTCCTTGGAGTAATTTTGATGTAATATTAATTGAATATAAAAATAGAGATAATATGCAGTTATATTGACATAATGGTGCTCTGGGTCTGTTCAAGAGGTGATTTCCTACAACCTAATTAAGAAGTCATTGTAAACACAGTGAAGTCTGAAAGGACCTCATGAGAAGATTTCAGTGGGTTGCTGATAAGTCTGTCATAGGTTCAAAATCATATTTTTTTTAAATCTAAAAGTCTCTTTAACTGTCCATATAAAAACTTCATGATTACTTTCAACTGAAGAAAAAGATTTCTCATTTTTTAATAATATTTCAAGTATAAAAGAAAAAAAAATAGTGGTACCACAACTGTATGCAACCTCAAATTTCTGAAAATTTATGATCTATACTTCCGTTCAAGCTGAATTAACTCTGTTATTCAGGTTAATCATGTCAGTGTTATTCTTTTTGTAAACTCTTCCCATAGAATATTTCTTTCTACCTGTTTGTCTTTCCCTATGCCTGTAGCATTTTGGTACCGTGTGAAGTCTATTGAGACCAATGGAAATGCTCGCATTAATTTAAATATAATTTTTATCAGGATCAAAAGTTAATTATACATTAACTTCATTGTTTGGTTTACATTTGTCTTTTCACTGTTTCTTGGAACACTTACTAATTCAGTATATGGATTATTTTCCACTGATTTTGTTAGTGCTGTTGTGTGAAATTGCAAGATTGGAGTAGTACACTAAATAGAAGTTTTTGTGGACATTCCTAGTTTCAGAATTTAAATTATTCTAATACTACTTTTAAATATCCCTGAATGTATCAGAATGAGTAAGCTTTCCATTTATTATTATTTTTTGAGAGAACAAGATGTACATGGAAAGGTTTGCAGTTGAAACATGAAGAAGCTGTTTTGTCCCTTTTCATGTTTCTCTAGATGTCTGGTTCTCTAAATATTTGGCCACTTGTGGACAATTGAATGAGATTCAGAGAAAGATTTCATTGCCTGCGGCTTTTAGTCAATGTATTTGCTATTCTTTATTCCTGCAAACCTCCAAAACTTTACTTAGCTTTTGCTTTGGACAGAATAGTTGCTGGAGTCGTTATTTCAATTGAATTTTTCTTTTTTCCATGTCATCTAAGTCCTGTGTGTTCAACATTTCTACGTATTCCCATAGCAACTGCTATAACAAATAAATTCTGTATTGCTGCTGTTATCATTATTTTAGATAATGACTTCTTCACTGTCTAATGCATTAAATAATTTTTTCTGTCTGCTTATATCTCAAAACTGATTTCATAAAGCAGAGTAAGCTCACCAATCTTTGACTTCTCAATTTTGTATTTTATTTTTTTTTGAGGGTGTTAATCTGCCAGTGTCATCTCTTATCCGTGTGTAATGTCTCTGTAGTCAGTGAGTCTGACCCTTAGCAACAATTTTCTAATTTTGCTCTTAACACTTAAACAAACAAACAAAACAAAACAAAATAAATCCCCCACTTTTTATTCTCCTTAGGTCCATTTGCTGTTACTAACTTTTCATTATCCCTATTTTTTATATTGAAAAATTGGTATATATATTCTTGTCAATCACTTACCTTGTGTACCAAATGCAGACTTGCCATTTACATATTTACATATTCTTGGAATAATTTAATCTGAAATTGCATTGCTTGATTTCTTTTCACCCACCTTAATTAAAGTGTCTGTGTGATTTGTTTCTGGATGTTGGTGATGAAATTTTTCATAGTTGCCACAATTTTCCTTTCCTTGTCACAGTCTTGTGCTTAGTTCTATTAACTTGTGTGTGTGTTTGTTTGTTTTTGTTGTGTTGTTTGTTTGTTTTTTGGTACCCCAGTCCTAGCATTTCTTGAGTTCTCTAGGATAGTCAGTTCCGGTTATAAGTCTTTTCTGTTCAATTTACAGATGAGGACACCACTGGTAAAGAACAATTATGGTTTTTTTCAGGCTTTCCTTTTCTATCTTAAATGTGCTCTGTGTGGTAGGCTTATCTGAGGAAATGTATTTCTCATGCTTGTTCCAAAAAAAAAAAAAAAAAATTGTTTATATTATATTCCACCTTTAAACTACTCCTACCTATTCATTATTTTGGTTCAAAAGATATCAGTATGTTCTCCCACATCTTAGAGGTTTTTCTTTAATTGTGCAGTTGTACCTCTACTCTGATTACCCTATTCGAATACTTATTAACAAATGCATGGTTTCATGTACTGGTGGTTCTTAGCATTTTATGGCAGATTGTGGTTCTTCCTGACTTGATCATTTATAGACATATTTCCAATTTGAACATGTAATAGAAAAATAAATAGGAAATAACTCCTTCATCCACCAAAATTCACTACTGCTTATTATTCCTTTGAGTGCCTTTAAATTGCTTTGTTCAATTTCCTTTGAAAATGAAATCTCCTTAATAAAATTACTGTGTATAAAAAAAGACATGAAAGTGCACATTGCTTTTGGGCAAATGTAATGGTTAAGCTTTGCAGAGAATATAAAGGTGATTTTGGTTTTCAAATGATGAGAGTTTAAGAAAACTGCTGTGATTTATTTTCTATAAGGTCTGTTTCAAGAAAGAACTTGTATTTTGCAGTATAAAGATGTGCTTGATGCACATATTTTTAGACCAAATGATACTTCTTTATTGAATTGCATCATTTTAAACTTTATTTTGAGACTAATTGTATATAAAGACAACTATTTCACTTCAATACTGCACACTTGCATTGTGTTAAGGAAGCTGTAAATGATCAAAATGAGTTACTAATGCATGCACATATGGTCAGAACCCTTCAGACTTAACCATATATATCATATATAAAATATAGTTTTCAAAGTTTGCAGATATTTACCATCTTTGACTTTTAGGCCCGTAGGATATCACTGACACTTGTGTTAGATCTCTGCATGGTCTTTTATGTTTTGCTTCCTGCCACTAACATGTAGGGAAATTCCACATGGTGCAATCAAACAAGAAAATGTTGCAGCAGGTCAAGGGTCGAGTTGTACCTGCAAATTTTGGCACACCACTTCTCTACTCAAGGTTGGAAATATTGGTATAGGTGTCATGGAGATGGCAGAGGAGCTGTACAAAGTCAATAAAAGGTTGTCTTACGTGCAGCTTTGCTGAAGGCATGGAGGGATGTTATCTGGCTGCTCTTATTCAAAGAAATTGCACTCTGGGAAAACACTGAGATTGAAGTGATTAAACTGAATACCAAAATTGAGGTGATGTGGAGTGTTAGATAATATAAAAGTGAAAAGAAGCTATAACAGCTTATAAAAGATATACATGGAATAGCAACCTATCATTTTTGAAGCGAAGTTCCAGATTGTACCAAATGTGTACAAAGTACACAACTTTACTTTAACCCTGAAACTATCAAGGAATAAATTCAGATAATTGTGGACTACCCTCAGATAACAGAACATGAGGAAATAACTTGAAACCTGAATGAACTACCTGAGTTTTTCATCAATTTTTTAATTTAAATATATTTACTATTTGAGTATAGCTCATGGGAAAAGAAGGGCCCTTATTCTTTATTTAATTGAGCATACTATTTTGCTGTAAAATGAGTAACAGCAAGAGTATTTGCGATACACCTTGCAGACCTGAAAAGTATCTTAACTTTACTTGAATGAAGTTTTGCCAAAAATTATGTTCGTGTTCTTGTTTGTCATGACTAATTTGACATGATACAGGTTCAAGTATTTGAAAATGATCATGCCTAACATGTTTAACAGCTTGTTGAGCTGAAAACCAGGCTACTGTTTATTAATTTGGTTTAATTCTAAGAGTTTTATATCCTGTTATGATTGTGCCTGGACATCTTGCATTTTCTCTTCAAGTATGTAGTTCAGGTTTCATTACTTAGGGAGTTATTTAGTAGCATTTTCTACTACTTCATAGCATAATAAGCACCAATAGTATTCAAGAAATTTGCTGTTTCTGTCATGCCACCCCAGTATGTCCTGCTCCAGAAGTGTTTTTATATTCTATTTTAGGGGGTATAGTCTACATAGGTTTTCTATCCAGTAAAAGTAGCTTTATTACCTTGATCTAGCTCAGTGTCATTGGCAACGTAGCAGAGTTTCACATCATGCCATCTGTTTCTAACCTAGAATTAGATGACAGGTATAGCTTTTTTTTTTTTTTTTTTTTTTTTTTGGTAATAGCTCTTTGTTATTTCTGATCAGAGGAATGTACTGGACAAAGATCAATGTGCCATTGCATGTTCAGTGCAACATAAAACAATCTAACAGAAATTTCTTCAATCTGTATAAATAATTTTCAAGGAGAAACAGTCTTGGGAAAGTAATTACAGTTTAAACCTGAAGTGAGATACTTCTTTCTGATTGATGAAAAAGATCAATTATTTGAGAATTATATCTATATGTCTAAGGTACTCATTGGAAGGTAGAAATCTGTAAATGCCATCTACAGAAAATGTATTGAATTATTTTGTTATTTGTCAAGATTATTCAGTTCTCAAAAAAAAAAAAAGTTAAGAATTACGAATATCTAGCAGTTTAGCTTGTTGTAGCAATGGCTTATGTTTCTCATGCCGAATTAGTAACTTTCTAGAGCTTGTTCTATGTGTTTGACAGCAGATTATTTATACAGGCTTGTGAACATTTTAAATGTTAGAAGACTGTATTAAAGTGTAAGATTCCCAAGTGGATAATGTACCATATGTCATGGTTTTGGAGGATCTGTGTGTGTGTGTTCAGTTATCACTCAATTATTCCAGTTGGTTGCTGACACAGACTTTAATAGATGCAGCTCCAGGCGTTATCTTTTCCCAATTGAAGCTAACAATTAACTTGCAGTATTAATGAACAACATCTAGTGTAATGCTTAAAACTGATCTTCTACCTAAATCGATGAACAGTGCTCACAGAGTCACAGGGGGCTGCTGAGAATCTCCAGAATTGCTGGGCAACATTTAATTTTAGACTTGGAGTGACTTGGAGTTTCTTCTCAAATTTATTACTCACGTTCCAATGGCAAATCTTTGCTAGTAGCACTTTTAGGATGCTCTTTCAATTTGATGTGTTAAGAACATATTAAATGAAAAACCAAAGAATTGTAGACACTTTAGGCATGTTATAGATAGATGTTTTGATGGTGACCCTCTTATGATGACCCAGCTAGAAATGGTTTTCTACTACCAAGTAATGAAATGTGTTTTTATAAACCAATTAAATCTTTTGATTCTGATTTGATCCAGTCCTGTGGTAGCTGGTTCATAGATCACATGGAAGGAATGCTGATGAAAACATGTTGCTGCTTCTCTCTTCCTTGTTCTCTGTATTTTTGGGATTTGTCCTATCCTTTGGCTTCTTACAGGAACCTTCAGTGAGGTTAGAAGCTTGTAAAGAAATATGAGAGGATTTTCAGTCATTCCTTGATCATATTTTCACTGGTATCAAAATCTCAGTATGTTTCCCTCTGCTTGGTTGGTTTCATGCACATTATATGTTTTGGATAAAGTTTTTAATTTTTCCTCTTTCTGTCTCACATCTTGGTTCATTTTAAATATTGTTTCCTGACAATAGTTCAAATGCTTCAAGGGATACTACAGTAGGCACCATATTGTTATCTCTGCACAATTTGGGGGTGGAGAAACAAACAAACAAAAAACCAACACAGCTATGATAGAAAAAGAAATGGGGGACAGAGTGTGACCCTGTAACTCTTTGGATACCAGAGCATGTGTAGTCCAGATCTTGGACATATTTTAGCTGAATAAGTACCACTATAGCACAAGTCTATGGTCCGAAGCATCATTCAAGTGACAGCAAACAAGGAACAGAACATTGTTGCTCATCATTGTAATAGGGTACATCTACGTTGACATCTTTTAGTGAAGTGCCATTTTGAAGCATTCTGTATACTTCACTATGAAACTGAAGCAAATAAAAGGACAGAAGGGCTGGCCTTTCAGTTTGTAGTTGGGAAATGGATAGGTAAATTCAATCTTTCTGAGGATGAGCTGGATACCTCTACACCCTTAAAATGAAAAATGACCAAGTGGAAGTGTCAGCAATTGCAAGTGCTGCTGGGACACAAATAGGGAACATTTGCTAATATAAGTGAGTGTTGCTAATAAAATGTAAGCTAATATTTGTGACGATGTTTTGTGCTTGGTTTTACATCTGCTATTCTTTATTGCTGAAGATAGAAAATATTGTTGTCAGTTCAGGGTGTAGAATGGCTCGAAAGCATGGGATTCATTTCTGAATTGCTTTAATGGTGCTTAATTACAGTGATTAGGATTGAGGGGAGGGAGGGAGTTCTTGGTATGGTCAGAGGTGTCCACTTCTGTGTATCTTGCTTGCATTTTAATGCAATCTTGTGCACTACAATTCAGAGAGAACTATAAAAATATATTATTTTTTTTTCCTGTGCCAATCTTCAAAAAGAGGTGTTTTGGAAGGAAAAGAAAGAAGTGCAGTGAATATAATCAGCAAGCCTCATAATCCATTTCAGACTTACAGATCTTCATGCTCAATTGTCTCTTCCATACGGTTTAGTGGGAGATATATGTGCTGTGGCTGAGTAACAGTACAATGAATGCTTCTTAGACTTCTAAGCGTCTTGCTAGCACTGTTAATAATGAGCTGCAAATAATGCTCATCTGAAGTCACAGATCTGATCTTCCTTGCTGATACTTGGCAGAATGTTTGTTTCAAGGACTTTTGCTGCATAGAGGTCTAATCTTAGTCCCTCAAATTCAGTCTTTGTCACTCTAAAAAGAAGATGCATTAGCTCTGTCAGTCATATTAGACTCAGTAGTGGATTTTTTGTTCCTATTTTATGATTCAGGTTCGTGTTTGCAGCAGTTCTAGGAAGGTCCCTCTTGGTTATATCAGCTGTAGTGGCAATTTTGAGGCAAAGATGATTTCAATGTGTTGGGTGACAGACTACAAGTACACACTACAGACAGCTGTATTACAGTTCACTACTGCTGAGTTAGCTTTACTTCAGCGCTTCTGGGAGCTGCATGTTTCAAATGTGCTAATTCTGTTGACTTATAGAAGAACAATGTGAAATCTAGTGGTTCATTGTTTGGCCTTGCAGGAGGATTATGTGCCATTTTGGGACTACAGCAATAACGTATAACTTGAACCATTTTTATGCAATCTAGGCTATACACTGTGTCCCAAACTTTGGTTCTGGCTGGAAAATAAAACAAAAAAAAAAAATCCTTGCAAGGAGTGTAAAGGGAAAATAAGTAGGAGTTGATGGGTAGTTCTGATATTATTTATTCTTGTATAAACTCAGGATATCAAGCTTCACTTCAGCCGTGTTCTTGTATAAGCTCAGGATATTGTGCTCCTCCTTGTCTGTTCATGAGGGAATGCAAATATATTGATTATCTGTCATCTTTAGGCAAAGATGGGATTCTGGATTTGTCACTGTAATTTCCATTAATCAGTGAAGGTAACATGGAGCTTGTCTCCTCAGGAATGAACAGGACAGTGTAGACAGCTGCAGGGCAGTTGAGCTCGGAGAAATTTGGCAATGGCTCCCCTTTATAAATATATAATCGATGATTTTGTGTTACATTATGTATTTTCTTATTTAGTATTATCTTTCTATATGCTTTTATTTAGTGCATTTTATCTATGTACTGAAATGTACTCAAGCTATAACAACCATCATTATTGCATATGCAGGACATTTTTTATAAATTTGAATGCTATGTCTTACTATTTGCTTGTATTCGCTGTAAAATGCTGCATGTATCTCATAGACTCCCTTAACCCTTTAGTGGACTGCCATTCATAAGTAACTCATAACTCGTATTGAGCTAAAACTATGGATGGAAGAGAGCAAAATTGTTTTGTAAAAGATCGGACATTTTGGCCTAAAAACATTGAAGCTGCATATTTACTGTATGTGAAGCAATTTTTTAATGAGAAATTTTATGATGCTTTTCATGAGTGCTGCACTGATTTGATGTTTCTTTTTGCTGTATCTTTCCTTTAACACTAAGACAGTAGGATGGGGAACAGGAACTGGGAGTATCTGTTATTTCTCATATGTAACAACCATTGTGTCTACCTTAGTAAAAGATAGTGTTACACACAAAATCCATTCTTTTTTGCTGAGAACCTAGGAACAAGTGTAATGCTATGTAGATTGCATTAGTTTTCTTACAGACTTGTTGGCTTCAGAAGTGATGGTATATTTGCTTACTTTAGGTTGGTGCTTCTTAAATAGGCTGCTGCAAGTATGAATATATAATTGTGAATATTTGATCTGTTATCCTGCAATTCTATATGCATATGCATATGTGTTTTGGGGCATGTGATTAGTTATAACAGCTTTATATTATGTATGGATAAAAGAAAGAGAACTGATTTAATCAGTTGAGCAATATTTGTTGACTGAGAAGTTCCTCATAAAATGTTGCTGATAGGAAGCTCATATGGAAAGCAGAAAATGTTTTTAATACTCAGTCAAACATACTTTTTTGGTGGTTCCTAGACTTACCTTGAATTGATTTCCCTCCTTACAAATATACTTGCAGATCAGTTGAACTCTAATTTATAGAGTAACTAAAATATTTCAAAAATTCTCCAGTTTTCTGATCCCCAAAGTCAATACCTTTCTAAACATATTGCTTAATATTTTCCAAGGTGTTTTAGGTGTATAAAGGCTGCATTGCATAATAATGATACATTAAGCTACAATTGATTTTAATTCTTTCCCTTTTCTAATGTGAACTAGTGCCCTGCTTGCCTTTGTTATTGGTGCTCTACATTAAACTGATAATATTAATATTTTCACATTTATCCCCAAATCAATTTCCTGAAGATTGTGTTTAATTTGAAATGACTATCATAATCTTACTTCATCTTAGAGGTGTTTTTTTCTTCACCTTCAGATTCTACCCCATCTCAAAAGCTCTATTTATCCAATCTCTGACGTGATTTAGGTAGGCAATTTAAAACCATTTGTATTAATGCAAACATGACTCATAAAATGTTTCACATTATTAGATTGATGCGGCACAGATACAGGATGGCAGGAATTAATGTAGCAGGTGAGCTGTAGTGGTGCATGTGTGGAAGTCTAGCAGAGATGGATGGGTACAACAAGGTCAGACACCTACAGAAAGCCAGAAAGAGGAGCTGATTGGGAGCTAAGAGCATGCCATTGATTTACAAGGCAGGCAATATGAGTGGAAAAAAGAGGTCTGGAAGAGATGGGATCCTCAATTAGAAAGATATAGATTGGTATCAGATGAAAATACACTGACTGAAGATGACCTTGCATTAAAATAGCGCAAGGGAAACAAGAGTGTGTGCTTGTTACACATAGAGGAGGAGGGAAATGACACACAACATGCCCTGCTGAGGAATTCAGCTCCCTGCCACTGATAACTACTGACACCAAGCACTTAGAGTTCAGCCTCACCAGATGATTGTCAAACTGACCACATTGAAGTCAATTTGGACTACATTGGGGTCAAATGGAGCAGAATTTTCATGTTTTGCTCTACTTTTTCTTCTTTTTTTTTTTTTCTTTTTTTCTTTTGTACCAGTTTTCTGGTCTGTCTTCTCTAGCTTATAGGAAAAAATATTCATGTAGCTCTTTTGCTGGGAGAAGACAGTTGTATTTGCGTGCTTTTTATGTTAGGATGAACATTTTCTGTGAAATATTAATAAACAGTGCTATTTCTTGACAAGTCATGCAGCAATCCCTTCACAGTAGTTTAAATCAAAGGAAATAATGTCTTTAAAAGTATTGGAAAGGCATTAACCTGTAAAAACAAAAGCAAAAAACAATACAGCTAAAATTTGCTATACGATACTTTGTATTACTAACAGAGTAGTAGCAACATTTTGAGTTTTTGAGCATATCAGGTAAATCACCATTTTCTTGCAGTATCTCTGATATTTCCTTTTTACGAATGCATACACATCTATAGGAAGTAATGCTTTGAGAGGCAAATAGGATCTAACATAAAAACAATGCTGCTATTTAAACTTCTGAAAGGCAATATCTTCAATAAATATATAAACAAGTATTCACATAACAAGTAGACAATTGGAGTTATGCAGTTTAAAGTGAATGTGAAGGTTCATATTTCTGGCCTAATAGATACTCTGGTATCTATTTGGAAGAAAATTATATTTTGTCCAGCACGGTTATGTTTTTGTTGATAGTAGAGCTGGTTAACTGTGTCAAACTTGTTACAAGGACTTGGCTTGTGAAATGAAATTTCCCTTATTAGCTCATGTTTTATTGGTTCTGTTGCTTCTTCCTAGAAATGAAACAGGAGCAAGGGGACATCTTTCTTTCCTGTCCCACATCATCTCTCCTGCCATGCAGACATGGCTCCTCCTTACAGCTTTTCTATTTCCTTAGATTTTTAGTCTTGTTCAGCAACTTATTGAATACATCAAAATATTTTGGTGCATCTTCTTACATAGTGCAGCCATGTACTCAGATGTTATTTGCTCTGTATTGCAGAGATGGAAAGCTTGACATATACTTAAATGGCTGCTTTCTGTTCCTGAAAGAAGTGATAAATGCTGGAGTAATAAATTCTTTTTCTTGCTTTGTGATTTCTCACCATTGCATATAATTTTTGTCAATTTGAAACGTGGGGTAGGGCACTGAAGTCGAAGGCACTGATGTAAGAGGATATTGCATATGACACTGGTGAAGAGGAGCCCCTCAAATGAGGTAATTTGCAAATATGCCATCTATTATTCAGAGAGACAGAATACAAGAATAAGAATTTTCTACATCAATGTAAACCAGCAAAAACAGAAGAGAAATTAGGGAACAGACTGCCATGTGGTGCGTATCCCTTAGACCTACCAGCTCTGTAATGGGAGCTGTGCAAGAATTTTCTCAGTGCTCTTTATAAGGGCAGGGTTTTACCATCCTTAGCAGGCCTGTTCTTGATATGCTTTAATCCGTCCTGGCTCTGTTGTCCTCAAATGAAGACTTTCTGTCACAAACTAGGCTGGTGAAATTGTATCATTCCTACTTAAAAAAGGTATTCTTTAGCAGGAAGTAAATGTGAGAAATGTGAGCTCTCATGTCCAGATAACCTCAGATTAATTTACTATGCACACATTAACAACATATTTATAAATCAGCGTCATTTTCTAGACATCTAAGGAACAGGTTGATAGGTTGGTAGAACAAAAAAAAAATAAATACAAAGATCTTGCGTGACGACATACATTGCTATTTGTTTTAATATTTTTTCCCCACAGTCAGTTTTCTTTTTTTGATAAAATATTAGTAAACTTGTAAACATAATATAATGGTGCCTATAGCCAATATCGATTACAAATTCGAAGACTCAATTGAGCAAAAATTGATGAAAAATTTAGAGAAAAGAGTAAAAGTATGGAATTAAAATAGAAGAAATAAATTTAGCCTTTATCTTGATAATAAATAAAGCATCTTAAACCATTCATTTATTCATTTGATAAATACTAATGTAGCACTTCTTTAATCACAAAGAAACAGTGCAGGTATTAGAGACGAATCACCATCCACATGCATTTTCAAAGCCAGAACTCCAGTCACTCAAAATAAATGTATCTCAGAAGTGTAACTTTCTGGGAGTAATAGCAAATCTTTAAAAAAAAAAATATATATATATATATACATTTCATACAAGGGCTATATAGTGGGACCATCTGGAAAACAAAATACATTTAATGTGTAACCTGAGATTGCTTTCTCTTTTGTGTTACTAGAGTGCTATATCACTGCAGGTCTTCAGCAAAGTAACCAGAGGCAATATTCTATGCCTAGCAATTTAACTCAGAAAATTAAATCCTAGAAGTTAATGAATCCAAGCGTTTTCCTTTCTTTTTTTTTTTTCCTTCTCCTTTTAATTTTATTCAAACTGAGAACAATGCATGCTTAAATACAAGTAACTTTTTGCTGTTATCTATAATTATTTTATAAAGAAAAAGGTTCAAAATAGAAACTAGATATTTTTACTATTTGCAATGTTTTCTTCCCTCTTGAGATTTAGATAAATCATGTGCTTGCAAAAGATCTATGTTTATGGGACAAAGGTTAGAAAGCCTTTTAAAAACTCTCCATATTATTTATGCCTATATATGTGTGTGCAAAATGTGCAAAAATATTTAATTTTTAAATTTTTAAACTTATTTTGAGTTATTTTGCTATTTACATATTGAGCTAATTAGATTAAAACCTGGTAACTTTGACATGTTAAAATTCTCCCAATTAAATGTTTTACTCTATTGGAAAAGGCCTGGAGGCTGCTGTCATGAAAGTATTTTAAAGCAGTTCTCTCTCCCTTATCCCTTTTTTTTTTTTTTTTTTTTTCAAATAATGGGGAATAAAAAATAGAGCTTGTCAATAAAAATATTTGTTCTTCTGGTTTATTTTGCACGATTTCTATGCCCTTTTATTAATTTCTGAACAATAAATGCTCATGAATTGGTTTCTACTTGGAGTAGACACAGTACATGTTTTAAATATATTTGTAAGAAATGTCTTCCTTGATAGATACGTTCTTGAAAATCATCAAAGTCGTCGTGTGATTCCCACTTCTTTGCAGTAAGATTCTTCTGTCTGTTGTGGCATAGTAGAATCATTTCATTTTATCTATGCTAAGAAGAATGCTTTTTCTAGAGAGAGACTTTATATTCTGTTCCTACTGAGATTCATTAATTAATCAAGTGTTTTTTTATTAATTTATGGCCTTTTTTTCTTAAATTAATACAAAGGCAGACTACAAAACCAAGAGGAGTGAGTTTTGTCCAATTGTCATGCAATGTTAGAAACCCAATAATCTAGATGAAAAGTAAAATATATTCAGAAGATGTTTTTAGAGCTGTGAAAATAGGTGTAAAATATATATATATTATGCAACACAGCTTTTAAATATATTACCATAAATATTTAAATGTATTTAGGAAACATTTAGAATGTAAATTATTCAAGTATTTTTACAATTATAAAATGTTAATACAATCCAGTTAAGAAAATGTTTTAAACAGTAGCGGCATATTGAAATTAATACAAAAACTAAGATTCATTCCTCAGATGAAATAAATCTCTAAGGCGACTCATTTCACTGATTTGAATCTTATTTGCACTATTAAATAACACGTTTTCTTCTTTTTCTGTATGTCACCCAGTTACAGCTTTACCAAATATCAATAAATTAGCTGCTGAAGAGTTGCATTGCTTCAAGATTAGATTCAAATCACTGCATTGCTTATAACTAATTAACTTTCTTGCAACTTTGTTGAACGTAAAACATATGTTATAGAGAATTTAGCAACATTCCAATCACAGAAGAACTGCAGATACAAGCTTTAGAATGTCTGAAAAATACTGCTGCTTTATACCCAGCAAGTGCAGGTTAACTACTGGCAGAAATTTGGCTAATTTTTGAATGTAAAAAGAAAGGAAAATCACCTTTATGGCTAACAATTTTTTTATTAAAAAATAATTCATGATGTAATTTTTATAGAAGCATTTATCACGAGAAAGTCTCTACTCCTGCTGAGCCTTTATAGATTGTGTTATTAATATAAATAGTACTTATTAAAATTACTTTTAAAATATTGTAGTGCTAAATTCTTGCCTTAATTTATCTTTTTGTTGTTGTTGTTCAATGTTCAGGGAATTGCATTGTAGAAGCAGAGATGAAAAATCAGTGGTTAAAATTAAGAGAAATGAAGTTAAATATAGTCAGGCCAAATGTTCTTCTATATGAGTACATAATTTACAAATTAAGTACAATTTTATATAGTGTTAGATTATAAAAGATAATTTGGATTGTTTTTCCTAGTTAAGTAATAATTGCTGGATATTAACTTATAGAAGAATATTAAAAATGCATTGTGAGTGGCAAAAGTAACTATAGATTCACCTTTCACATTGCTGTAGACTCATCAGCATTTCTTATATTTTGGGGTTTTATGGTTTTGTAACTTGAGCATAAAATGTTTCTTGGTGGTAACACTTGGAACAGAGAGTTTCTGCATTGGAATGGTTTCTCAGAAAGTAAAATGTAAAAAGGGATGGAAAAGGTTTTTTATATAAAATAAAAGTTGACTCCAGTTTGCCTTGCTGGCTTTAAAGACATGGAAGTTTTCTGGAATTTACATCTATATTTTCCTTGCTTTAGCCATTCGCTTTACTAATGGCAACTAACGGGCAATTATGAAACTTTCTTTTACCCTTTGGTGGGAATCTGCCAGGGTTTATGGCTCTGAAAACATGCTTGGGCAGGTCCCTCATTTCCATCAATGTGGATCTCAGCCCTAGGATAGAGGAGCGTCAGTGAGACATTCAAGGAAGAAATGTTATGTTCTCTGTATTTATGAGGTTACATATATGATTACTAATATAATGTAATCTATTTGAGCATGTTTTGTTGGAAGGTGATTACAAGATCTCATTAACTTGTTATGCAACTTGCAGCATTGCATATAACAATTTTAAAGGACGCTCTCAGGGGTGTGTGTCAGGGGTTCAGACTCCACTCCAGATCCTCTGGGAGGAATGATTACTATGGAGTTGCACAAAAAGCAAAGAAGTGCATCTCCATGCACATAAAGGCATTTTCTGATGGCTGTTCTTGTGTTTTCTACAGAAAGCTTAAAGGTAGAGGCTGGTATGCCTGTGTGGGGTGAGTTACGTGGGGATTCATTCAGTTAAATGGTGTAATTTCTGTTTAGATTAAGAAATATAATTTGTTCTTTCAGGAAAAAAAAAAAATCAATAGATGAGATTTAGAAGATAGTTTCCTTATTTTCAGGATTAATTATAACATTTTCTTATTGTATATTTCCTTTTCTAAATAATGATAAATGTCATGCATTTCAGTTCTCTTTGAGTCTTCCTTTGGAGGGCCTCTTACAGAATATCTTTGGAGCTTTTGTGTACTTTTTGTGTACTTCAAACATTCTTTATTAGAAATGAAATCATTCTAACAATGTTAGCTGAACATGGAGGACTTGGCAGAAGGAAAAAAAGTTACTAAAATTGAGTAGGCAAACTCATCCAAATCCAGTAGAATTGTCACATCTGTCAGAGATGAAATCTTCACCATGTTAATTTGTCAAAATGCTGATGGTCTTTAAGGTCCAGAAATTCATCCCAAGATTTCAGTGCAAGTCCAGTCTGTGTTATAGCAATGCTGTTATGAGTCACTATAGAGATGTCTGTAAAAAAAAAAAAAAAAAAAGTCTGTATAGAAGTGTACGAACAAAACTGTTTACAAGGGGCTCATGAGAGGTGAACAATAGAAAAGGGACAACTTAGAAACCACCAAAATATTTTGAGCTTTCTTATAATCCATATTTAATGTTGATGTAGATTTTGGTTTAAATAAATACAGTTTAAATAGAATTTGTGTCTTAACAACATAGTAGCTGTAACTAACAGAGATAATGAAATATTTAGGACACTATGCATTTTTGTTCAAGAACTCATACAAAGTACTGGTACCGATGACTGAAACCATTCATGCGTCTGCATTAAAACCAAGTAATGGCTTGAGCTGGGAAGAGGGGGGAATTATATGCAGTATTTTTTTTTTGAAATTTTCTAAACCTTTATTTGGATGCATCCAGTTGTCCCAAAGATTTCTGGCTGTTCCATATTTGAAATAATTGCATCCTTATGCACTGTTATTTTTTTCATGTTTACTTTCCTTATGATGCACTTTTGTCAGACTGCAGATGGTATTTCATTTGTGGTGGTTTTATATCTCTATGTCCACAAATACAATTTCCTATGCAGATGCAGTCCAAAATACTGATCTTTTATTAAAAAAAAAAAAAAAAGAAAAAAGTAATTAATAAGTTGAATATAAGGATTATTTCAATCTCATTTTCTGTAACAATATAAGATTCCCAATATTACAGCAGACCGTGTGTCCACCTACTCGCATAGCTTGTCCAATGTCAGATGTCTCAGAATAAAAAAGCGTAGAAGTTAATGGATTAAGTCAAATTAGTGTTTCCTGGGTTTGGTGTCTTCCTAACCACAACAATTAGTACAAGTCTTATGAAGTATGAGAATTTAGATTTCTCATGAATTTATATCTAACCCAGAATATCTTTGGATAATATAATTATACAATGCTATATGTACATGTAAAAGTACAGTAATTGTAAAGCTATTCTATGCTTGGCCTTCTCACAATTCCTTAAACTTCAGGGATAGCAAAGCATGCTTAGAATTAGAAAGAATTCTTTATCGATAGCTGTTTCATTTTGAATTTCTCCATATGCTAGTTTTGTGAGGGGAAAAAGTAGAGTACACATGTGACCTTCTCTGGTTGCCATGTTTTAATCTGTAGTACTGTCGTGTGCTCTATCGCCCTACCAAATGAATGACTCCTTCAATTTTCATTTCTTTTCTAAGCATTTTTGCCTTTAATTCCTTCTGTTTCCTTTCCAAGATGGGGAGACAAAACCAAAAAAGTATCTCCTTACTCTCTTCTATCTCTTCATTTTTTCTAAAGTTCTATTTGTTAGTCTAAGGCTGATCATCTTCTTCATAAATGTACTGAAATTGCCATAATGATGTTACTAGGGATGCAGAGAATTGTTCTTCAAATGTTTATTTAACTGAGGTTGTACAAGTATGTGAATCAATTATGTATTTTAAGCGTGCATAGTACAGCAATTACCCATAGTGTCTTTTATTTCATATTGTCTAATTGCCTAGTAACACAGATGTCTGAACCTCTCAATCTTATTGTTTGCCTTTAGACTTTGTTATTTATTCCTACTAAAAAAAAATAAAAAGCATCAGTTTCTCGTTTTGATATAGAGTATGTCAACCCATTCTTCTCTAGAGTTACTTATACAGTGCTTTACTCTCAGTTCGTGCTTGGCAAGCATTTTTCAGCTCGAAAAATGGGAATATAGAGGCATAAATGGACAAGTGCTTACTTCTGAGAGTCAACTCAGTATGTCTTCATGGGGATGTGTAGACACATAGAAAATGGAAGGGTGGTATTCCACTCACTCCAATGGGTCAACTGTGGAAGACATAACTGTGTTTCCAGTAATATTCTTTTAGAAGGAGAGGTTTCTGGGTTCGCTTTCATTTTGATTTCATTACGGAAGAAGTATTTTCTCTCCCTAATTAATCTCTAGACTTTTAACTGGTAAAGAATTGCAGACTAACTGAACTTTAGAGGATTCACATAAAAGTTAATTTACTTTCTGGGCTTGAAATATGATTCTGAATGGGAGCGTAAAAAATAGACATGCAGACAGAATTGTATGTATCAGCATGACTCAAGATATAAACATATTCTACATATCAATGGTGGGTTACATGTCACTTTCATTCGGATAAATTTCAAGGACTAAGGAGGCTGACATATCCACTAGAACTGCCTTCATGATAGCCTTAGCCTCACCCAAAAACTGCACTCAGTTTTTGAAGTAATTTTCAGTGAGAATTGCTAACAGGTATTCACTTGTGATTTTTAGATTTTTAGTTTCTTATCTGGCAATAAAAGATGTAAAATATGGAAATGTAGACCAATTTGGTAAGTGCATACTTCTCAGAAAGGTATTTTCCCTGAAATTTTTTTGTTGCATTGAGATGAAATGCATTTATTATGTAGTTCTTCCTATAATAAATACTACGGAAGTAGAGCTGTAGATTATAGACAAATGCTTGAATACCATCTGTTAATATAATTCATTTTAAGCAAACTTGTAACATGGTTGTGGAATTGATTGACAGTTTTATAATGAAAATCCATATTTGTGTAAATGGAAACTCTTCACAGAAATGTATCAGTTTTGCTGGTAGACCTGATGAGTAGTATTTTTGAGGTCCAGCAGGGATTTTCAAGAGAGGAGGAGGAAAGAGGTCAGTGTCAGTATTTAAGACAGTTATGGCATCTCGCCAGGAATGCATGCTCCAGCAAAATTCTTTATACTGCTGTCATCCTACTACCAAAAGCTGGCATTTTAAGCTATTGGATACAGAACCAGTCTTGGGCAGGGTCCTTACCAATCTGTGGATACACTTCAAGGCCTAAACTTGAAATAGTCTTTACCCATACTTCTGTGATTTCATGGAGTTTTAATAAAAAAAAATCCAGATTCTGATGCATTAATTCTTTTGGAACCACATGATAAGAGTAGAGAGCAGGAAAAGATAACCTTTGTCCAAAATTATTAATGCTGTTAGAGCTTTCACAGCAACAACAGCGGAAGGGAGCTTTCTAAAATAACTATTGAACATTCCCTGCGTGTTTCACCTGGGAGTAATTTCTGTGTCCAGGAAAGCAACAGTCCCATTCCACCTATGATTTCTGTCCTAACTTCTCACTCTGTTCATCACTGAGAGCAGACAAAGAATAAATTTATCATCCCTTGTCTTTGTATAAAGAGTGAGCTAGGGAGCAGATCTTAAATCTTTCCAAGATTGCTTTGATAACAATATTACTATTACCTTGAAAAAAGCCAACGGTTTCTCTCAGTAATTCACTATACCAATTAAGATGTTTACTTCTGAGTATGCTATGTCCCTCTACTGTGATGCCTTTTAGACTTACAGCACAACCTGGAATTCAAAAGACATAATTAAACATAAAGTTGTAAATTCAAAATCTATTTAGTAACTCAGTAATGACATATCTAGATAACTAGAGATTTTGATTCATAAAATGTGCATAAAGCCCCAGGAGGGATATGAGATGGGAAGCAAGGCCATCACTGCAGGGTAGTGAATTTTCCTGTAGGGATGCTGGAATTAGAGAGCCACCCACTCTAGGGAATGGGACCAGGAGAGAGAATAGAAAAAGCAAAGAGGCTTCTGAAGGGGGATGGATGCACAAGAGGAAGAAATCCTCTTTTCTACTGAAATTATTTTGAAATCCCCTTGACTCTTCTTGAACCTTCTCTTTCTCCTCGCATCTTACTGATCCAAGTATTCTATTATCATTTAGGATCAGCTGTTTTTTTCTGAAAAAGTGTGCATTTTTACCCCCTGAAGTCTCAGTAAAGGTTTGTTGGATTCATGTGTTTGTACACACTGAAAAGAGGGATATCTGTTTTCCTACTGGTGCATAGGTGTCACTTAGGTTAAGAAATAGACTTCCTGAAGGTTTTATTGCTAGCCATCATTAATGTACTTTGTTCCTTCTATTACATCCCGCTTGAACTTCTGCTGACTGGACTTTTCACATGGGTACAAAATAAATTGTGCCTGACATAAGATTTATCTGGATGAAGTGTTTTAAATTATTTCAGTGAGTCTAATGAACAAAATTTAATGGGTCACTTGAGGCTCTATTAAGTTGAGTACATCCAAACAAATTTGCTTTTCAGGGTTCAGATGATTTTATAAAACTGTTGACACAAATTTACTAGGAAGTTTGGCAAATTCTTTTACAAGAGAGCTGAGCTTTTCAATTGAAGGTAAAACCTTGGCAGATCTATTAAAAAACTGGGTTTGTTTGCAGCAGATGACTGAACACTAACATAGAAGTTTTACAGAGTATTCATGAAATAGGCATACCAAGATCTTTATTTTTTGGACAGCTCATTTTTCTTACTTAAATCATTTTTCAGAAGATAAAATTGCACATGGGAATTGAATGCTTCATAATTTATGTAAATTGAACCAAAATAGGTTCTGAAAATCAAAAAGAAAATTTTGTCTTTTGTTAAATCATCACGTCATAAACTTTTCGTTTTCATATTACACGACAATGGGAGGCAACCTATTAAGTCTGTTTCTGGCTATGCATACTTGTACTACTCTGAGTTGTCCTGTTATGTTTCAGGTTGTGTAAAGTATTGTTATTCCCTAAATCTTGGGAGCATTTTGAACAAATCTTTCTCATTTCCATCACAAAGAGTAAAAAATTATGGGCCAGGTCTAGTGGCATTGCCAGGTTAGACATGTTCTTAGTTCCAGGTAGGCTGTTTGGTTGTACCAGTGCCAAGTCTGTCTTAGTCCAAGACTTAGGAATATAGGAAGATTTTTTTATCCATAATAATCTTTAAAAACTCCATTTTTCTTTGTCAGTATGGATCCATCACTTTTGCAGATATCACGTGACTGTAGAAGAAAATCAGTGTATCTTGTTCCTGCTAGACTGGAGCATCAGTTGTTACAGAAAGGTTCTTGTTAGGTTTATAGCATTACACACAACATAATTAGATTGATGGTCTCCTTCTGGCCATGTGAGCCATTACAGTATTGCACACTGAATCTTTGCCAGAGAGCTTATCTAGTTCCAGGTACCAGTATAGGCACAGTTAAAGCATAGTTATAAAATAAGTCATGACTATATGATATCACATAATCTCAGTGTTGAGTATTTACAATTATTGCTACATATATATATTTATTAAATATATTTAATATATTTAAATATATATATATAATATTTATATATATAAAGATAAATATATATTTATATATTTAAATATATTTTAAATATATTTGAAAATAATTTCATATTTCAAATGTATTATGGCATTTAATTTTCTATCAAGAAAAAGTTTAAAGGAGAGGACAGAGCTTGGACTGATGCAGAAAAGTGCATTAAAGGAGTCTCTCCAGAAGGAATTATATAAAGAAACTGCATCATTAGGAACTCCTTATTTTCCTTTTGCATGTAATAGGTGTAATGTTTTGTTGTTTCTTCCTCTTGAAGCGGTTTAATACCATCCCAAACTGTTATGCTTCCTTGCAGCCAATGTATTAAGGATGATATTCGATGAGCTTCAGTAAGTGTGCTAGTTTCGTCTCTCTAAATGTTTAGTTTTTGATAAATTGAAGTGACCTAGGAAAAAGAAAAAATTTAGAAGAGGAGGTCAGATAAAATTGACCATAATACTCTTTGCCCTGAGAAATGAGTCCATAACTCTTCACCTTTTGATGAATTTGGTTGTTATGAGACTGACTTATAACAAATATTTTGTTTATGTAGACAATAATAGTGAATTTCCAAAAGCCTTTAAATGACCATTAACCTGATCTGGAAAAGATGCTTCAAAGGTGAAAAAATTTATATTACCATGTAGTGGAAGGAAGGTTTTCTTTGTTCAAAGTTAAATTCACTTCCATTGGCAATCAATATTGTTGTCCCTGAAGTAATTTCTATACTAAATTCCATTGTGATTGGTATTCATTTTGAGCCAAGGCACCTGCTTTCCTTCAACATTTTACAATCTCATTGAGGCTTTAACCCTCTTTAAAGGAAAATACTTGAAAGACAAGCAAGAGCGGGATGTTGCAGGGACATGAGAGGAATCTCATGAAGAAGGAATTAGCACTTCTGAATTAGAGTTGATAATGGGTACAGACTGAATTTTTATTTATCAAAACTTAAAAAGTAGAAACTTAGAAAACTTGGAAAGTAATAATTCATACACTGAAAGCCATTTGGTAAGCCCAGAGATAGCAGACTTCATGTTGTTGCTGCCAAATGGGACTGCAAAATGAAGTTTCCTTGCCTTAGATTGCAGGTACATATGGTAGTCTTGGATAAGCTTGAACTGCACACAGGACACAGTTAAAGGTAGGGAGGTTATTAATATGTACTTTGCTCTGGGACCCTTTTGTTACTCGTGGTTATTACCTGATACTGTTTACTGTGATTCATCTTGCCTTGAGCTGCACGTTGCCATGTATAGATTATTTCAAACCACCACAGCATCCTATCCTATTTAACACTAGCAGTCTACCACATACTGCATATCTGAAGAAGCGGAGGAGCTTTGCGGTATTGATCTTACTTTATCTTAGTCCACATTTGGGGGTTTTGCTTTTTTTTGTTTGTTTTCTAGGAAAAATATTTTCTTGTTAAGTAAACCTGTGTCCTGTGGCTCTTGTCTTTCTATATGTAATATGGATCTGTGTGTCACACTCTGAACTTGGCCCTGCTGTGCCAACTAAATGTGTTTCCTGTCTTTTGAAACACTAAAGCTAGTCAGCCTTTCATCCTCTAGTAAATAATTGCCTGTACATGACAGAAAAGTAGGTTTTTTTTCTCTGTTCTTGTTGAACACTATATATACTTGGAAAATCTTATTTTTATGCAATGAAATCTTTATTGTATTTTTCTGTGTGTTTTATTTGCATCTGGTTTGACCATTGCATAAAAGATACATGTATCTGCGTTTAAAAAAAAAAAAAAAGCCTCTCAGTGGCCACTCGTTTGCATGCCTACATCTGCAGTATTTTGCATTGCTACAAGGAATATTTGTCCATTGCTGGCTCCTCATGAAAGCAGGGTGAACAATTGAAAAACTGTACACACAGAAGATGCTGAAAGATGTTTATACACTGGGGCAGATAATGAAGTATCTACTATCAGATAGTTTTTTCTCCCGCTCTGCCTTTTTGAAAATTAATCTCAGAAGAAAAATCACTCTTCTGATCTGTACATACTCTTAAAATTAAGTTTCAAAAGAAGTGAATCAGCATTTTGGCTCTGAGATGTTATTTCTCCAATAAGATTGCAATTATGGAAAAAAAAAAAATCCAATTATTCAAAGAGTAAGGAGAAATAAAACACAGTCTGCTTTTATTTTTGTTTTATTTTGTTATTTTATTAGGCAGTGTTATTTATCTTGTATAGTTCTTTCTATTACTTCAGTGGCTTATACTGGTAAAATGTCAGGGAACAACTCAGCTACTTTTATGGGTGGTAGACTGTTCCTGCAATGTAGGCAACAAATATGATATTTTTCCATCAGATATTTGGGATGGTATGTGTAAACAAAGATATGTCTGGTGAATCTTATTTTCCATTTTATTTTGATCAAGGTAAAGTTGAAAGATGAAGCATTATAAAATGTAATGTCAGATGGTGAGGTACAAAAGCGTGCCTAATCTGTGGTCTGAAAGGTGAATGCTAACAGCTCTGGAAGGCTGGAGAGCTCACGTAGTTGGAAATAGGTTTTGGAAATAGAAGCGTTTTACTTTTAGGTCACCAATTCACAGCTGATACAGCTGGGTAATAACTGAAAGCTACTTTCATGTTTTAGAAGCCTGTTGTCTTATTAATATCGTATTCTCATGCTATAAATAGACACCTCACAATCTAGCCTTCAGATAGCAATAAATAGCAACATCCTTTCATGCAAGAGTTTGAACAGAAGTGGGCTGGATGACCTTTACTTCTAAGAGGTTCTAGCAAAAATGGGTTAAATGGAAGTAGTAAAACAACAGGGGGGAAAAATCTCCTTGGGGAAAGAAAGCTGATTAGTTTGTAGACACAACTTCAACTCAAGAATTGTTTCTCCTCTCCTGAGAATGCTTGTATGTATTTCCCTTGGGCCTGAATGGCTTCCGTTTACCTTGGAAGATAGTTAAGCAACTTCATCTACAAAGAGTTGCCAATAAAATATTTGCAAAATAACTAGCAATAAAAAAGAACCTGTTCTAAACAAGCTGCAAACATTTATGGAAGGTCTGCATTCCAGCTGGCAGGCAGGCCTGAATCGTTATTCTGAACGCTGCTCCTGTAACTTCACAAACCCCAGCTTTGTGGACTTGCCCAAGAATTATATTTAGGGTGACAAGAAACAGCTATTAAACCATCTAGTGCATAGCTTGATGTGAAATGTTTTATGTCACTACTTATTTTAAAAAAAAAAAAAAGTGTCTACCTATGAAGAGTTCTGTTTTTATAACATTCAAAAACAAACAAACAAAAACACATAAAATGAGAATGGCCTATGCAGCTGGTGATTTTTCTTATGGTTTTAGTACCCGTCCTTTGTCTGTGGTGTAATAGTGTTGGGAAGATTCCTAACCAAAAGAAGCATTTCCGAGTGTTGGCTTGATTGTTTTTTTGTTTGTTTGGGCTTGGGGGGGAATTTGGTTGTGTTGGTTTTTTTTAAACCCATAAGTACATGTCCCGATCTATAGAAATCCTAGTACATAACAGTGACTTTATGCATTTCTACACCTTTATATGTAGCATCTATCAAGGAATTATTAAACAGGTAATAAATTTACAGTCATGCCTAAAAATAAAGACAAATGTGATGTAGTCTGAGTCATGTGGTTTCTGGTCTAAAAGAAAGTACCTTATTTATAATGGAAGACATGAGAAAAATACTGTGGTCTACGTAATTGTGTATATACACATATTTAGGATGTGTATATTTTTTGTATATTTTCTTTCATTCCCAGTAGATTTTGGGGCTTGATTTCTGTGTTTGCCTGACCAGAATAATAATAAAAAAAATAATAATCAAATATCTTGCACTTCTACACTAGAATTAAATGATATGCTCACTAGAATTAAAAGGCTCAGATATTATGGTATAGCAAAAACTTAGAAGTAAACCAAATATACTCTTGAAATTTAGACCTACATATTTCTAATTAGCAGGAGAGGTGAGGCTCCAAGCTTTTTGGCATAAGCTGCAGTAGAGAAATAATTTAGAGTATACATGAATAGAAGTTTTAATGAATAGAAATAGAAACTACATGAAAATAAAAGCTTTGTTTGACTTGAAATGTGTACAAGCCTACAGCATTAAAAGTCCTATACTGTGAAGTCTCTGCCACCCCTGGCTGGGTTTCATCTCAAGTTATTTTTGAGCTATTAGTTGTAGTTAGCCTTCAAAGTATAAGTTATATTTCTAATAGTGAACTAAACTGAAAATTTATTATTTTATTCAAAACAGTTTCCTTCATCTTATTACCAAGTTAGTGCTTAAGGTCTATGCCAGCGCTTATAAGCCTGAATTAACAACAGTTTTTATCAGGTCAAGAGAGAACACAGAAAAACTGGGAACTTGGACTGCTTCAAAGTAATTTAGATTATTTTTTTCTATTTTTGCACGTTTTTTTTTTCAAAGGTGATATCTGACATACAGAGCTTCAGTTTAAATTTCACATCAAACTAAAATTAATTAGATCAGAACTTTGATAGCAGACACTTCACTCGTCAAGACAATTTAGCATTAGCAATTGAAAAAAACAATGCATAGGTATATTTAACCTTATAAAATTCTGCAGTAAATATTGCTTACAAATTGCTTACAATTACTTACTGTATATGAATTATAAACAAGAATTAACCAACCAAGTGGTATTTGTCAAATAATTAACAGTTAAAAAGATTAACAAACATTGAATTAAAATTTAAAATGAATACTTAATAATTAAAAGGAATTCCTCTGAGCTGGAAATAGTTGCAGGCTGCAAGGGTATGAAGGGAAAGCAGTCAGACATGTTTGCCCTGGTTTTACTTTGTTGTAAGTACCCTTCAGCTGTGCTGAAAACAGGCTAAGGAACCAGATGGGCTCTTGATTGGGACCACTATTGTATATCTTCTATTTTAAGAAGGAACATTTTTGCATTTTATTTCTTTTTTTTCCCTGCCCTAAATACTTACACCCTCCCAGCACTCCTCATACTATGAAATTCTATTTTGGAATAATGTTTGGGTGTTCTGCTGCATTAAAATCTGTGCCTGGTAAAGGAAGATGATAGTTAAAACTGCCATGTCAGAAAGGCATGAAAGCTCATTCAAAGCTCATTCAAGCTCATTCATTTGGCTATGGTCAAATAGCCAAATGATTTATGGGTGCCAGAAACCACCTATATACTTTATTATATCTGATATAATAGTTGAACAGTTTTTTCTAAATGTTTATTTTAGTCACATGGAGTTTGATTTGACAGTTAAAAAAGTGGTTAAAAAAAAATAAAAACCAGACTGGATGAGTGACAAAACAAACAAACATAAAAAACAACTTAGGAAGGTGGTACTAACAATTTGGCAGCTTGTTATGGGCCATGTGGTGAAAGCTTCCATCCACTCCTATTATATACTTTTTCAAAGTCCTAGTTATTCACAGTAAAGAAAAAAAAAAGCATGCTTGTTTTTCAAATGTGTTTAATAGGTTGAAAACTAAAGAGCAAAACAATCTGTTTTTAGTCTAACTTCAGGGATCTAAAGTGACTCCCAGTTTTCTCCATCTACCCAAAAAGACATCCCACACAATAAGCTCAGTAGTAGATCTTTATCCAATAGTTAAGAAAGATGAATCCCATCCAGGAAGCTCTAAATTCATTTTCTTCTAAAACAAATGGAAAACAATAACAAAAGTAACATAGAAATAGAGTCACTAACATTGACAGTGGCTTATCTATTTCAAGTACTCTTATGTGGATTTCACAATCCTGGCAAAGGATGAGTGCCATTGTTTGGTGGTGTTGGTTACCTGCTACAGCACCACCACTGCACGTAGTTCTGCATTCTGCCTGACTGCAGTCAGGTCTGGCACCTTCTTCGTTGATTCATTTGGGATCAAAACTGTTTGACTGGGAAATACTCAAATGGAGCCTTCTGCCATCTGCATGGTTAACTGGGGTGAAAGGTATGTTTATGATAGTCCTGGCAGCATGGATATTGAAGCATAAATAACCATTTTCCACTTTGGTATTAAAACACTCTCTTTAGAAAGGTGACTTGTTAATACCACTAAAAACTTGTTTAGAATTACTTCAGAAAGATGTTACTTTTTTAGTTATGTCTCGCTTGGCATATTTACAGGTGTTGTAGAACTGTATATCAAGAATTGTTTACAAATGAATGCTCAGAAATACTTTTGTTTACAAATTTATTATGGACTAATAAGTAAGGATAATATGGATTAATAAGTAAGGATAGTGTTACTTTTCCTTTGTGTCTTCACTATCTTTTACTACTTTCCATGTGACATTTTCATGGTTGTTTTTGAACAGTTTCCTTAAAAATTAAGTTTTAAATCAAACAAGTGTGTGTGCATTTTGCTGTGCATTGTCACTACTAAGCAGGGTGGTGAAACCTCAGATAACATTCCAAAAAATGTGTATTCCTGCAGCAGAGAAAGAAGCTGACACACACTGAAGCATGAATATTCCTTTTCTGAAGGTGCAGTAGAGAATGTGACAGTAACTGTAAAGTAGGAGGAAAATCTCTATGATATATTGTATTATACTGCCAACACTGGGAAGTCATTACCTGTTGTCACCTGTCTACTGTCCCCCAACCTATCATTAATTCTGTTGCAATTTGAAATTTTTATTGCCTGGTAGGATGTAATTGAGATATAGCATGTGCATATGTTTAGACATGATGCCCCCTGCAGCAAGGTCCTCCCTCTTGGTTTTGTGTTGTAGAAGGTGGAGTAGAACATCTTAAAGAAATTCTTGATTATTCTTCCCATCCTTAAAACCTGAACATCTTAGCTTTGAAGGTTTCAAAACTTCCCAAATCTGTGTAAGTTTTATTAGATAGGGGTCTGAAACAAAACTGCTCTCACATTCCTGTCCAGAATAGGACAAGCATTGAATTTATTTCCTCTGTAAATAAGTATTTTAATTTTGTCTCTGATCTTAAGATAGCTTCTTCTTAGAAGATGTTGATAAATCAGTTTGGCTTTTCTAAGGGTTGTACTATTATCTGCCCAGATATTATGATGATTTAAAATAATATTAAAATGTGTATATAATTCGCTAGTGCAACACTATAATTCGGTAAAACAAATCTAATGATTCTTGCTGTCAGAAAACTGCAATAAATGCAGATTAACTTGTGTACTGAGGGTGAAACCTTTTCATGGAAAAAAATTCTCCTTCCTGCTCCTATTAAATGGACCTCTCTCAATAAACGTTTTGATAAGGAGAGGCAGAACAGAGTACTTGCCCTGCTATTATGTGCTTTAGGTGAAGCAAGTCAAATTGGTACAAGTATTACATTTTCTGCTCATTTTATAGGACTATTTGACAATGAATTGTCTTTCTGCAGAAAAGATAATATTGCATTAGTTTTCTCTCCAGACCTCAAATGCTGAAAAGGTGCCTCAAGTAAAACATACTTATTTGAATGCATATATCTGGCAGTGTTCCTCTAACAAAGCAAAGCCAAATGTCACATATTTTATGTAGTGATGTTGTAGCTATGATGGTCTAAGGACAATAAGCTGGCTAGTGTAGTTTGAAATGTTTGAACCTGTTTGGGTTCCACTACATAGGCTGGAAATTGAAGCACCAATAATGAATCATAAAACATGAAACAGACATAATGAAACAGAAAATTTTCCAGGCTTCTGCTAAGCTTATCTTTCTAGTCAGTTTTCTGTAAGCTACTATGTCCTCTTGTAAATTACTTTTATTTTTTAGGGTGAGGAAGAGCTTCATCAATGCAAATTGGTACAAGCAAACAATGATTTTCATCAAAAATTATATGTATTTTTTGTCCATAGAAATACAAGATCCTGTATGGTGGCTCAATTGCAGTGAAGAGTTGCCAGAAGTGGTTAACAGAAAACAGGCATGAATTGAATTTTTGGTGAGTAAATGATCTATTTTTTTCTCTTTAATAGGTACAGCAAAAAATTGTATCTTTTCAGCATGCTTGGTATTCAAGAACTATAGCAATGTAGACAGTGTAAGAACGTGAATGGAAAATGCAACTGTACTATGTGCATAAACTCCACAAATGCTCTTTTCTGAGAAATTAAAAGGACATGAAATGTTTCTGTAACTCTTGTTAAATGCACTAATGAAAGGTAATTGCCCCATTCTCTCCTAATATTCTTGCAAGAATTTTGGGGGAAGAAATGTTTTAAACTAAACACTTTTTTTTTTTTCTCTCTCTCCGGAAAATGTGGGGTTGCAAGAACATTTTCTGAGAGTTGGGTACAAAACAAGTATTTCTGAAAAGTTATCTGCCTACTCATGGCCATGGTCTTATGTGCTGCTGTTGTGCTAAATTGAGAAATTAATCAGGCAGGGTTTTGAAACCACTGTGTTGCACAGAGGTAAAAACAGGGCAATATCAAGTACCTAGAAAATACAAATGGAGTCACTGAGGCTTTCTAATTCTGTCTTGCTAACAATTCATTTTCTGTCTTTATTATTATATTTGTACTGTTTTTGGGGGTATTTGTAGAACAGTGTTCAAGTATAGCACAAAGTAATCAGTGTTGACCAAATTTGAAAGAACTAACATATAGTTTGTCTTAATTAGAAGCTTAGAAAACTTCAGAATTCACTCGTAACAAAATCAAAATGTATTACAAATAAGTGCAAATAGTTACAAAATACTCACATTTATGAAGGCATTATACATAAATTCTTTTTCAGTAAAAAAAACTGTTCTACTTCGTCTGAATAAGTCCTCATGTGTTTTGTTGTTGTTGTTGCTTTTTAATCGCCATGGTGGGGTTACATTTTCAGTAGCAACTGCTTCAATGGCTTGAAAGATATGGGCTAAACGGGAATGAATTTTTACAAATAGTTTGAAACAGAGGTTCTCAAAATATCACAGATGCCGAGCTGCTGATTTATTGAACAGCTTAGGAAGAGCAATGGTGTAGTTGGCACTATCTTTTATCCTGTTTTCTTTGATCCATTCTCACTGGAGTGATTGACTGCTTGCCATTTTCGAGCAAGATGCAACCCCTGAAATTGCACAAGCAAGGCTTTTAGTTAAGTTCAGCATGAATTGAAACTGAGGGAGGATGCATAATGGAACAAGGTCCATTTGGGACTGCAGGAGAACTGGCAAGCTGCCCTGCTTGATTATGTTTAAGCCTCCTTTTAAAGAGTGACACCTGATTGCTCTTGAGAACTGTGTCAGTTTGGAATCTCCTTTGGGACTCTGAGGAGATCACAAATACTTTTCATGAAGGATACAAATGATAAAAATTTAAAACAGTATTTTCTTCAATTACGGTATTTGTCTTGTTATAATTTTTAGCTTATCTCATGAAAAGCTAAAATATGAAGAATGAAACTGCTAACTTGCTGAAAATTTATTCTAGTTATTGTTTCTGCTCTTTACCACGTTCGTCATGCATTTGTTTTTTGTTAGGAGATTCTGAGTTGAAAAAAAATATCAAAAACAAAACTAAAGAAAACATTTTTTGAAGAATAATTACATCATATTGTCATAAAATGTCTTATTTTCAAGAACATGAGATTTTGAAAGAGAAAGTTTTAAAGGCTTAGAAGTGAAATGCAGAGCAGTAGGGAAATCAGCAACTTCTTCAGAGGTTATGAAATTCTCTATGTTTCCCAGCAAAGGAATTTTAAAGTAATTAATTGGTTATTTATGGTAAATACAACTCTTGACAGTTTTAGGCTTCCTTGGTGTTTTTTTTTTTTGTTTGTTTTGTTTTGTTTTTTACTTCTGTGTTTAGGAGGACAGAAATAGCTAAATAGAAGGGGGAAAGTAAAATATCTCTGACTTGCAGATTTTAGAAAATGGGCGCTGTCTGAAGTTTCCCAGAGGGCTGGAGCGTTTCAGTAAGTTCTAGGGCCACTGGCAATAAGGTAAAATGTGGATGATGAATTTGTTTTTCAGGCTATTTATGCAACTTATGGTTTGGACATAGCTTCTAAAAACATATGTATCTCCATATAATGTAGAACATTCAGTGGTCAACAGTACAAATCACTAGAGAATTGAGTGTACAAAACACTGTGCTTGAAATCACTATTTAAGATTACATATGGGTGCTGCTAAGCTATGGTAGAGCATTTGGAATTCTTGAACAGATTCTTGTCCTTTTTCTCCCCTAAAATCACTAGTTATTGAAGATGTGTTTTATATATATAACCAGAATAATATACAAGAGGTGCTGTCAAGGTATCAGAAGATAGTTTCAGTTGGAACTGATAAAATTGTAGTTTTACGGGGCTGTTGAATGGATGCAGAAAATTTTAGTATACACAGCCTCGGAGGACACATATACACAGTGGTACAGAATGCTGAACTATACAGTAGAATATATTCTACTAGGTTTTGCTGTTCTTGTTACTGCCTTATACAGTTTCCAAATACATTTATTCTTCTACGCACATCATCTTTATGGATTTTTTTCATGTTACATAGTCCCTTGAAAATTGTACTGTTGGTTTGTTCTGATACTTCAAGCTTTGGCAGGACCAAATGAACACAAATGTTATTTTTTGCAGGATAGTAGTGATATAGAAAAAAAATCTACTAGTGAAAGAAATTGCTTATGAAAGTTTTGTTAATGCAACAGCATACACTAAATTGAAGCTATACATATAAGGGCAAATTTTTGTAGTGATTTCATAGCCATGCAAAAATCTACTTGGACTTGATTTTTTTGTTCAGTGGAGGCAGTAGGTTTACAGTCTGATTCTCTACATTTCTAGCTTACTAATTTCTAATTAGTTTTGTTGCTTAGATTAATGAATGTCCTCAGACTTCATTATATCTTATGTATTCTTATATTGGACTACGGCAGATCAGATTAATAAATATGCAGTGCCATACATCAGTATTGTAATAGGTATTTTATTAATTTTAGTATGGGTCGTGGCATTCAAAATTTCAAGGGTAGAAATACCACTGAACAATCACAATAGAAGTTTTGTCCCTTGAATACGGTGTATTCAATGTCCTTGGTGCTGTTGAAGTTCCTGTCTTGAACATGGAGAAAACTGTGGAATGGAGAGAATAAAATAGTAGTTTCATCACTAATAAAAGAGATGCCACGTTTGGGATGTTCACTGGTGCAGGAAACAAGGGCATTTCAGTTCACCTTAATAATTCAAATCTGAACAGTCAATAGGTATACAGCTCTTCCTCTAAGTCTCTCTATGAGCTGCTAAAGTAAAAAGGAATCAAAGTTGATGAGGAAAGAGAGGTTTGAAAGCTCCTTTCATCTCACAAGTTATTTGGACACTGAACTGTGTAAACTAATTATTTTGCCTTTCTATCACCTCCAAACTTTCCATCTCTTAACTTAGAGAGTCATGACCATGACTCCTAACCCTGTCTTTTGTCTTTACAGAGTCTAAAATGAGTCTCTTGGACAAAGCTTTGTCAGACAATCACACATGTAGGGGCAGAAGGGACATCAGAGCCTTTGCTCTTGCTCAAAAACAGGATCTTCAATTTTCTTATCTCAAATTTAGACCTCAGTTCTGCATTGTTTCGCTTTTAATTTGGAAATTATGAAAAACACCTGTGTTAAATGGCTGTTTCATGGTGCAGAAAAATTTCAAAATATACTTTCATTTACAGCTTGTCTTTCATACCACTCAGGTGGCTTAATGCATATCTGGCATAGGCTTAACAAGGACAACTGAGTGAGATTGCTAGGCTGAACTACAAAAACATTATTCTTAAGGCATTAATAATGGAATAAAACATTATTGCATTTGAGTCAGCAGATTTATGTAAGTGCAAATGTGGAGTGGTTATGATTTGAAATTAGGGGGTGATGGCTTCAATAGCCTGTGTAGAAAGCATTCAAATGCCTTGCTGTTTTTCTAATTGAATTTATGTCTCATATACTTTTATTAGGCCATATGTATACATATATATATAAAGAAGGAAAATTAGGGATGAAATGTATCCTGATATTATTATTGAATTTAACCAAATGGTCCTGATGAAAAGTCTGTTGTGATGTAATTGTTTTGTTTGTCAGCTAAATACTCAAAGACAGCATGAGGCCTTACCATTTACTAGTTGCTTTTATCTTGCTCTTGTGTACTTTTTTTTTTCTTGCTTTTTTATCTTGCTTTGTGTACTCTTCCTATGTACCAGAGGCGTGAAAACAGACAAAACACAAAAAGCTCCATCAACATCAAACAAGTCTGAGATGAAACTGAAGTTGTTTGGCCTTCATCTATGCCAAATAATCATCTAACTCAGGCAGATTTTGATGCTCTCTCATGACTGACTTGTCTACAAACAGTTCATGTTTGTTGACTCTCCCACCTTCAATCTTTTTACTAAACACTTCTAGTGTTGCATGCTGGCTTTCTCCAAAGAGACCACTAGAGCATGTAGGCCAGCTCTTGTCCACAAGGCAGGATCTAGCATGTCTCACAGATGGAGAAGCAAGTTTGGCTACAAGTGGGCTTGCTCTTAACCACTACCAATAACTACTGCTGCTGGGAATGGGCTGTATCCAGTGTGAACTTCGCTCATGGAATATTGCCTTGGATCTTTCTTGTTCCCATTGATTTAGTTCTTTTAGAAGCCATTAAATTTTCAACAATTTGTCCTTCTAGTTTTCTTTTCTGTGGTTTGTAAGAGGACACTACTAAACAGTGATATTATTATACTTTGTTAGTTGTCCAATCAGATAATATTGTAAACCTTACAAGCATCAGTCTTGAATGATGAAGGGTGTTCTCTTAAACAGAGAACACTTGAAGCATTCTGCCTATGAGCTAACAGTGAATATTATGGAGCAAAGTGGTCAGACAAAGGGCAAAATATCAGGTTTTGTTTTGATAAAAGTAAATAGTACATTAAATTTGAGAACTAAGAACTAGAAATGGCTAAAGAATGTTTTTATTTATTCAAACTGCAGAGATTTCTCTAAGATGGCTCTTTGCAACAGAATCTTATTATTCACCAGTGTTGTCTTTTTTCAGTGTGGGTTGGGTTGGGAATAGCAAAGAGGATGACACTAAGTGCTGAAAAAAAATTTTCTCCAAACCTCAAATCAATAACCTTAATCCTATGTATTTGTCCTAGACTGAGTTCAGAATAAAATATTTATAGAAACTGTCATAAATAAAGTCATTCCTGCTATTTTGACAATTTTCTTCCCATTCTTAAACTGATACTTAATATTATTTAAAATAAGATTCTAGAAAATACTTGCTCAAACAAATAAACATTGTTTTCCAGCTTCCTGCATTTAGTAGCAGAGCTGTCTGAATTGGCCCATCTTAAGTTAATTATTAGCATAGTTACATTTCAGTTAACTCCCAGAGCACACAAACACACACAGCTATTCAGGAGTAGCACTTTGTTTACCCCCAAAAGGGAAGCTCTTTTTGTTGTGTCTTGACTGATAATGAAGACAGAGCTTACAATAAATACCAACAAAAATGGTCCTAAGCATTAGACAAAATTCTCCAAGTTAACATGTTATTACTGACTTCATTCCTTCTGGTGTTTAAACTGTTATTTACTCTTTAATATTGGCATAAGAATGTCACAGAAGAGAGACTTTTACTCTTCTGTAAGCAGTCGAATCACCCTCTGAGGGATAGGACTATTCCAGATTTTTCCTATTTTCCTGAATCTCAATGTTTCAAAGAAAAGGGGTGAGGTACATGTACTAAAACCAAGATGCAGTTCCTCTTTAAAATCTTAACCTTGTTAGTAAAATGAAGTATACAACCAGCATTGTTTGTCAGCTTTATCATTTATCATTAGTCATTTGTCAGCTTTAAAAATTCTGCTCAAAATACAGTATTGCCTATGCTCTATCCCTATAGGTTTTTATTTATACAGGTTCTCTCTCTATATATAATCACTAGAGAATTTGCTGCAGATATGTTTATATAACAATGAAAAATACCATTCTTAGCAAATGTTTTGGAAATTACAAAAAAATTAAAGGATGTTAGAGGAGACAATATAAAGACGTCAATCAAATTGCTGGAGAAAAAGCAATTAGCAAAGGGCAGATATTTAAGTAGGTGTTTAGAACTGTTCTTGCTGCTAAGATTCATGCTTAGTACAAACAAATGTGGCTATAGCATGTTTAATAAAAAAGTGCAGAGTAAGCGCTGCAAATTTTACTAATTTTGAGGTTCCCTCTTTTATTACATATTATTCACAGACAAATTCATGTTTAATTTGGGATGGGATGAACTTAATGTTTAAAAATACATCCTAGTGACAATTTTTGCCAAAGCCCTTTTTCAGTAACAAAAAAAACCTTATGGATACTAAGTGTGCTTCTGTTTGCAAGACTGAAGAGCAAGACAGAAGCTTTCCCCTTATCTTCACATCTCTTTTTTTTTCAGAAAATGAGTATTAAGAACATAGGAATGGAGGTACTGGAGAAGATGAAGCTCTTGATTATGGGTTACTCTTTTTTCAACTTCTAACTGTTATGTATACTTGTGGAGGGGAAAATAATGTCAGAGCAACTATCAGAATGGCAGCTTAGCTGATACATCCTCTCATCTGGGATTTCATGCATCAGTTTGTGTAGTTTAATAGCCCCTGATGCATTTGCTTTCACTTATTCTTCTGACATCCAAAACAATATGGCAATGAGTTCTGCGATTTAATAAACAAAATAAGGAAAGCAAATAATTTTTATATTACTGCCAAGTTGTTTGCTAATAGAACATGAGAAATATTTTTGCATTTCCCAAACAAAGCTTCTGTTTTCATACTCTATGTATTTCATTGCTGAGTTGAAATTCAAATATTAATCATAGAAACAAAATTGGAATTTCAAGATATGGAATACTTAATAAAATGGCTTATTTGTTGTTTTTGCAGCCATATGACAAATTACAAAAGTTCTCCCTGGACAATGAAATCTGATTCAAATTTGCCTTACTTCTTCCACTTCATTTGTCAAAGACAATATGAAGTGGCGTATTCTATACAGATCGTTTCTTGAGCATTTTTAGTCTATTTTTATTTTAGTGACTACACTTGCAATCAGTGTATAGCACAGCACTGCAAAACTATAAATATTTAGTTTAAGGCAATCAGTTTGTATCTGTTCAATCTATTAAAGTAGCAACCATACCAGGTAATATGACAGTAGTATAACTCAACATCATTGCAGGCAATGATGTATGGTGAAACATAAGACTAAGCACTCAAAGCATTTTATCAGAACGATGGCATTGTCTAAATTTGAGCAAATCCTTTGTTAGCACAGCTGTGCTGAAACAACAGCATAGTAACCTCAATATTTATTCATCAGATTCATTCTTAAATGAACAAATAAAAGTTCCCCCCGAAATTAATTAAATGGTTGACAAATCATGAAACACGATTGCTAAGAATGATTGTAGGTGTCACTTGCCTCAGTAAGGATAGCAGTAGTCCACAACCAGGTTGAACAGCTGCACCTGATCAAGTTTTAAGAGAGATAGAGGGCAACAGTAAGAGGTAAGGTGTAATGAATTTTTATAGTTTCTTATTACAACTTCTGTTTTATAAATAAGCCATGATGAAGTCACAGTACTCCACAGGAAAGATTAGCCTTCAAGTGAGATAGCATCTAGTATTGGTCATACTGTGCTTCTCACAGGAAAACAGAGGAGGAAAAATAACAGAATATCAGAGAATACTATGTTGAAAGGTTTCAAAGTAGAATCCATTTTCTACTTTGAAAAATATTAAAGTTAATTTTTCTAAAAAAAAAAAAAACAACTTACAAATGAGGTAAACATGTAGAAATTAAAATAACTTCTGTAGTAACAAAGTAAATTTCTGAAACAGGTTTTTGGAAAAGGCCATGTTTTATTTCAAACAAACTGGGTGTTTGAAAAACTGACAAACTATTGGCTGTTAAAGGAATGTGTGATAGAATTTGTTCTCTTTGAGAGGCAGCTCATGCCTTCAGTTGAGTGTGTTAACTTTTTTTTTTTTTTGAGAATGAAACTGAGTTTTCTGGCGTAAATAGATTATAACCTTACAATTTATAAGCTTGTTACAAGAAATTATGTTATAAGAAGGAGCTTACAAGCAATAATTTACCGTGTCCTGCCTTGGTGTCCACAGCAAAGTAGAGAACCTAATTCAATGTCCACGGGGCTTCCCAAGCATTGGGAAGCACATCATGTTTGTTACCTGGCTGGTGAAGCACTGAACTTCTCTTGAATCTCACCAGGCCCACTCCTTCAGATGCTTCTCCCCTGCTGCCTGCTCACCCCTTGTATTTCTACCCAGAGGAGGTAGCTGTGACACAGGCTGCAATGATGGAAATGCAAAATCATTCCCCACACCTTGGAAATATCAGTTGTATGTGTAACGTTGCATGGTTACGTGGTACTGGTGTCATAAGAGGAATTACAAAAGGACAGGAATAGCCATGCTGTGACAAGCCTTTTTTTTTTTTTTTCCGAAGGAGAGATAATAGCCACTCTATTATTCTTCAGAACATTTCTCTAGCCCTGAAAATTTTGTCTTTGTCTGCTTTGTGCTATCAGATTGGTGCTAAACTACTATACAGGGAACACAGCCAGGTCCCAAACGTATGTCTAGTTCAAAGGCTCTGTACTAGCATAGATGACAAGAAAGTCTCCATAAATATATCAGTAAAACACTTTTAGTGCTGTGTAGCTTCTTATCTGACTAAATAAGATGATTTGAACTTGTGTTCCACTCTTTTTCTTCCCACTTATCAAATGAAGACCATATGATTTGAAAAGTTGGGATTGTCTTCAGAGAGTTCCAGACCAATAATGAAGTAATTTAGTATTAGAATCTAAATCCCCACAGTAGCACAAGTCATACTGAAGCATTATGCCTGAGCTGGTAGATCCTCCATATGCTTGTTTGTACTCGCTTCTTGAGGCATTGCCCTATAAATAAAAGAAACTGAAATGCAAAGTAGCACTCATCAGGGACAATAAAAATAATAATTCAGAGACTGATACATAACTATTAAGGCTGGAGGGACCCGTTATTGTTTCGCAGTTTGGTCTTCTGCGTAAGATAAACTTTTCCTTGTATTAATGCCTACTGAGGTTAGGTGCAGGTTTTTATTTATCCAAATACCACAGAATTGAAGATTTGTCTAAAGGGAAAATATTGCCTTTGAAAAATAGCATTGTCTTGTAGCAGTTAAGAGAACTGAGGCAAGATGATTTACCTGGAATAATAGCAAGGTGATAACAATATAGAAGATTTTCCTGGCTTATTTCAATTCCACTAGGTTTCTTAACTTGCTTCGTAGCATTCATAATATACTCTGATATATACACTTTTCATTGAATGCATAGGATATTTACACAACCAGCTATGTCAAGGCATGTAGATACACAAGCATCCAGCAGCATCTTGTACAGCTTGTGTGCACCCTGATTATGTACTGACTGCATTTGGAGGCATAGCCTGGGTGAGTCCGATCCTTAGGCACACTGCAAGGAAAGGTGACCTGCCCTAGAAGATCTAAGTGGCAGGTTGGTGTGGACAAGTGATAATGCTATCACAGAATCATAGGGTCAGAATGATTTGAGTTGGAAGAGCCTTTAAAAGTCATCTAGTTCCGCTCCCCTGCCATGGGCATAGACACCGCCTACCAGACCAGGTTGCTCAAAACCCTATCCAAGCTGGCCTTAGACAATTCCAGGGATGCGGCATCCACAACTTATCTGGACAACCTGCTCCAGTGCCTCACCACCCTCATAGCAGTAAAGTGAGTGCATGTGTCTTGCATAGCCTTGAAAGTCTGTATTTAGGCAATGTACATAGTCAGTTTTGCATCTGTCTGTGAATCAGAAGCATGCTTGCACTGCAGTCGTGTACTCTGAGTCATAACGCCAGGGGAGTTTTAGGTTAGATGTTAGGAAGAATTTCTTTACTGAAAGGGTTGTTAGACATTGGAACAGGCTGCCCAGGGAGGTGGTTGAGTCACCATCCCTGGAAGTCTTCAAAAGACGTTTAGATGTAGAACTTAGGGATATGGTTTAGTGGGGACTGTTAGTGTTAGGTCAGAGGTTGGACTCGATGATCTTGAGGTCTCTTCCAACCTAGAGATTCTGTGATTCTGTGTGATAAAGACTGCAAGAATTTTAATGAACAGTTGTACTATAACTTCTCTCAGTGGTTAGCGTTAGCTTTTTGATGCTCTTTCTCACTATGTATATATATTTACATAATTCTACTTCTGTCATTGTCCAATACAATGTACAAACTAATTGATTGATTCAAACCTATGATTTTCTCAGAATATCCTCTTTTAATAAGTCTAGATGTGTCTAGTCTAAAATGTTCATTTAAAAATCAATGGTTTTACATTCTGAAGGAGTTATTACATCTTCTATAGATTCTGCATTATGTTTATATATTCTATTAAATCATAGTTATATCTTAGATTTGTTGGTTTTATTATTGACTGCACTCAATACAGGGAAAAGAAGTTGTAAAGATCTTTCTTGACTTTTTTAATGTCTAAATTTCAGAAGCCACCCTTTCAAACAAATGAGATCTTATTTGGATGATCTTTGTTTTTTTTGTTTTGTTTTGTTTTGTTTTTTCATGACAAAATAGAAATTAGAACTTACACAGTTCTAATTATAGCTCTTTATACTTTAGACTGCTTTGTATTTATTTGCAAGGTGTGAAGGCTAATGAATAGTAATTGTAATGAATAGTAATTATTTATTCTGGTGTGTTAGAGTGTAATAAATTACAGATAAAATATGCAAGTATATATATTTATACATCAAATTTGTGGATTATTATATAACATTTGCATTGCATATTTATCAATGTGTATTTTATAACAGCTAATACAATTTTCATAACTCTTTCAAATTATTTGGAAAAGCTCTGTGTGAGATGAGAATTTATGCTGCATATATCAGCACCTTTGTTGCGATTTGATGTATGTTAGAAGTAATTAGACTAGCACAGGTTTTAGATATCTGAAAGACATTATACAGCACTTCCTGAATGCTTCTGCAGGCTTGGGATGGATTTTAAGGGGCCTTCATGGACTTTGTAAATAACCTGTTAAGTCAATGCCAGTTACCTTGCAAAAAGCTGCTCTGTGAATGGGATGCAGAACGTCATGATTATCTCATAGTAATATTCTTTCTAGGTTCTCCTTTTATCACGTCTTGTACACAGAAAAAAAAAATAATATAAAAATGGGTGTTATAGCAATGAAGTTTTCCAAAAATAGAAGAAAATACATTCTGTAATGCAGACTATAGCTATCAGTGGAAATGTAATCTGCTACATCTTTATTCTCCCTTTAACACTTGGGGAAAATAATCGCATGTAAATGCGTGCACTAATAATAGCTGATTAAAATACATTAATTTTACATTGCAAAATAATCACCATTAATTTAATTCTATTACACCATAAAATGGCTAATTCTTTTTCAGCCAGTTCACATTTCAATTGATAAAGTAGATGAAATAGTTTAGAAAATCTCATTAACTGTGCAAAGATACACTCTGATTTTGTGTGTGTGAATTTTATACCTTTAATTGATTACAACGTAATAAACACTAAGGTAAGACAATGTAAAAACTGCCCAGGCAAACACAAATAATGAAATGGAAAGTGAGGCATCCCCTAGGAACAGCAGTTCTCTGAGTTTGCAGGCAGACGGTTCATTCAGTAGGGACTACATTTTAATCCACCACGTGTAAGCACTGGTATGAAGTCCTGGGCAGAGCCAATGCTATACCTGTTGCTTTAATTTGTGGCTGTTGCATTTTAGAGCCTGTACAGATTAGATAGCACTCATTCACTACACTGTCAAGTGCACCTTTCGTGTAATCAGATAATCTACCGTTATACTAGACCATGCTAATTTTCTGTTGCACCAATTTCTCAAAGTCCTTCCTGAGACTTTCAAATAACACTTCATCTTTAGCTTGACAATTCCTTCAAAAGAAGTTCTGCTATTCTAATAATCATTATTTATCTACTAGTTCCTACCTTCCTTTCTACGAGAACAGTCATTTGCTCGTTTATGTTTTGCTTTGTTTATGTTTTTTTTTTTTATCTTTGTTTTGTTGTTGTTGACCAAAGTTTTCACGCGTGAACTGCAAAAAGTAGAGGTTTGTAAAAAATATGAGTACATATAAGAAGACCTTTAAAGGCTTTAAGGTTTTAAGCATTCTGAAGTCGTGGGGAAAAAAAAAAGTCACAATTTGACTTATGAAATTATGTGTAAAATTCACCTGTTTCTTTTACTCAGCTATGGTGAAATCCAAATCCCGTTCTAACAAAGCACAGCATACACACATGATTCTCTGATGTTCTATGGATTTATGAAGTATTTAGATAACTTTATTTTATGGCTTTATGGTGGAATTTAAAATGAAGTAGACACAAGAATAGAACCATACCACTCAGTAACATACAAGATTTATTTCGTCAGTGGGATGGGTAGAGTGGGTGAACAGCAGTTTAACGCACACGCCCATGTGCACCCCCCGCCCCCCATGCTGTACAGAGTCACACATGCACATGAGTCTAGGTCTTTGGTTCAGCTGTGACCAGCACCACAGACATAGTGGAAGAGGACACTTGCTGCTGCTGGCTGAAGTGCTGGAGTCCTGGTGGTTGGCCTGGACACTATACATGGCACTACCCTCTTGGGCTCAGCCTTCTGCACAACACTGGATGTTTGTGGATGTATACTCTCCGAGAGGCTGTGGTGTTCATTGTTCTTTGCTTTCTAACTTGGATGGTAACATGAGCCTTACTGGTTATATTATCAAAGGCCAATCTCTCTGAATTTTACTATATCTAGATCCACTAAACATAGTTTCCCAGGTCACTCATGTTACAAGGATGCAAAGATTTGTTGCACAGCCATGTCTGGCCATGCGTTGGCCACCATCACAGAGGCTTCCTGATGTCACAGTGGCACCCGCCCCCCGGATTGTTCCGGGCCCTATAAAAGGCCCCCGCGCAGGGCCCGCCACTCGCTGAGCTTCCAGGCCCTCTTACAGCCATCATGGATGGGAGGAAGAGGACCTGGAGCGGAGGCTGCCTGTGCTTGCATGGGTCTAGAGAGGATGCATTCCTCAAAGCGAAAAGAAGTCGGCTACAGCTTGCGAGGAGGAGGCGGAGGACCGGTGCCTTTGGCAAACGAGCAGTGCGCTGCGCTGCAACTCGTCATGCGGAGCCCATGGAGGTGGATCTGCCTCCGGATGACAATCTGATGGAGGTAGATCCACCTCCAGATGAACCAATGGAGGTGGATGCTCCAGCACAGCTGAGCTGGCACAACACCAACGTGCCCGGGCTCCCTGCCATCAAGTCCCACCGGCGGCGTCACAGGAGCACCAGACCTGCTCCGTATGCACGGCCCGGCCTCCGCCCCTCAAAATAGCTGAAAGACCATCCACAGCCATCCTGCTGGCTTGCCTGCAGGGTGGCCTTTTTCCTATCCCCCATCCACCATCCCCCACCCCCACCTCGTCCAGAGGTGTCATCTCTTCTGCACGGAGTCCCAAGGAGTGGACAAGAGGGAACTCGGCTTCCTCTGGGACGCTGCACCAGGGCGGCAGAAGGAACCCCTCAGAGATCCACGGTGGACCTTGGGACCTGGAGCCCGGCAATGTCACTGTCTGAGGACAAGAAGGCTGCCCCATGGCTGCTTGAAGAGGAAGCTGCACCTTCCATGGCAAAGCACAAAGAAGAGCAGCAGATCAGCCAAAGCTGTTTGGGAGACAGTTGCTCCTCTGATGAAACAGAAGACTTTGGGTCTGCCGGGAAGAAGTGCTGGAGTGCAGCTTACTTTTCATTCAGAGAAGAATAAATAAGAGCTTCATTAGGAGCTCTTCCAAGACCAGGCAACAAATAGCAATAAAAACGTAGCAATAAAATAATAATAATAATAATAATAATATATAAAATAAAAATAATAATAATTAAAAAAAAAAACAACAAACACTTTCCTCTCTTATTTGGGGACAAGTTAGTAACTGTGTCTGTACCGTGATGATACCCATCATGGATGGAAGGAAGAGGACCTGAAGCAGGAGTTTAGGAAGCATTTGGACTGTGCTCTTAGTCATACGTTCTAAATTTTTGTGTAGACTTGTGTGGTGCCAGGAGTTGGACTCCATGATCCTTATGGGTCACTTCCAACTTGGGATATTCTATGATTCTCATGAAAACAGGGAGTTAATCGGCTTAATGAGTCATTCTAAATGACTTCCATAGATGTAATTTATTAATAATTCAGAGGACTACTCGAATGGTTGCCATTGGCAGAAAGGAGTTAGAAGTTTGCTGTGTTCTGAAGACTTAGCTATACATTTTATAGGAAGCTAAAAATGTATTTTAATATTGCAATATATTGTAATTTCAAACTGCATGGAATCTTCTGGGAGCAGACCCGCCACAGATCTCAATAACTTTTGAAATCTATCATATGAACAGTTTTTAAATCCTTGTATGTCACAGTACTTGGATTCTAGTAAAAGAGATGGAAATGAATAAAGAAGAGTTAAAGGACAAGTTTATTTTTATTTTTTAAATATTCTATCTGGAAAAAATACAAAACTTTGGTGCATAGATCCACATTGTTATATTTTTAAAATATGACCAGAATCTCTCTGTTGCTTTAATTTGTGGCTGTTGCATTTTAGAGCCTGTACAGATTAGATAGCACTCATTCACTACACTGTCAAGTGCACCTTTCGTGTAATCAGATAATCTACCGTTATACTAGATCATGCTAATTTTCTGTTGCACCAATTTCTCAAAGTCCTTCCTGAGACTTTCAAATAACACTTCATCTTTAGCTTGACAATTCCTTCAAAAGAAGTTCTGCTATTCTAATAATCATTATTTATCTACTAGTTCCTACCTTCCTTTCTACGAGAACAGTCATTTGCTCGTTTATGTTTTGCTTTGTTTATGTTTTTTTTTTTATCTTTGTTTTGTTGTTGTTGACCAAAGTTTTCACGCGTGAACTGCAAAAAGTAGAGGTTTGTAAAAAATATGAGTACATATAAGAAGACCTTTAAAGGCTTTAAGGTTTTAAGCATTCTGAAGTCGTGGGGAAAAAAAAAAGTCACAATTTGACTTATGAAATTATGTGTAAAATTCACCTGTTTCTTTTACTCAGCTATGGTGAAATCCAAATCCCGTTCTAACAAAGCACAGCATACACACATGATTCTCTGATGTTCTATGGATTTATGAAGTATTTAGATAACTTTATTTTATGGCTTTATGGTGGAATTTAAAATGAAGTAGACACAAGAATAGAACCATACCACTCAGTAACATACAAGATTTATTTCGTCAGTGGGATGGGTAGAGTGGGTGAACAGCAGTTTAACGCACACGCCCATGTGCACCCCCCGCCCCCCATGCTGTACAGAGTCACACATGCACATGAGTCTAGGTCTTTGGTTCAGCTGTGACCAGCACCACAGACATAGTGGAAGAGGACACTTGCTGCTGCTGGCTGAAGTGCTGGAGTCCTGGTGGTTGGCCTGGACACTATACATGGCACTACCCTCTTGGGCTCAGCCTTCTGCACAACACTGGATGTTTGTGGATGTATACTCTCCGAGAGGCTGTGGTGTTCATTGTTCTTTGCTTTCTAACTTGGATGGTAACATGAGCCTTACTGGTTATATTATCAAAGGCCAATCTCTCTGAATTTTACTATATCTAGATCCACTAAACATAGTTTCCCAGGTCACTCATGTTACAAGGATGCAAAGATTTGTTGCACAGCCATGTCTGGCCATGCGTTGGCCACCATCACAGAGGCTTCCTGATGTCACAGTGGCACCCGCCCCCCGGATTGTTCCGGGCCCTATAAAAGGCCCCCGCGCAGGGCCCGCCACTCGCTGAGCTTCCAGGCCCTCTTACAGCCATCATGGATGGGAGGAAGAGGACCTGGAGCGGAGGCTGCCTGTGCTTGCATGGGTCTAGAGAGGATGCATTCCTCAAAGCGAAAAGAAGTCGGCTACAGCTTGCGAGGAGGAGGCGGAGGACCGGTGCCTTTGGCAAACGAGCAGTGCGCTGCGCTGCAACTCGTCATGCGGAGCCCATGGAGGTGGATCTGCCTCCGGATGACAATCTGATGGAGGTAGATCCACCTCCAGATGAACCAATGGAGGTGGATGCTCCAGCACAGCTGAGCTGGCACAACACCAACGTGCCCGGGCTCCCTGCCATCAAGTCCCACCGGCGGCGTCACAGGAGCACCAGACCTGCTCCGTATGCACGGCCCGGCCTCCGCCCCTCAAAATAGCTGAAAGACCATCCACAGCCATCCTGCTGGCTTGCCTGCAGGGTGGCCTTTTTCCTATCCCCCATCCACCATCCCCCACCCCCACCTCGTCCAGAGGTGTCATCTCTTCTGCACGGAGTCCCAAGGAGTGGACAAGAGGGAACTCGGCTTCCTCTGGGACGCTGCACCAGGGCGGCAGAAGGAACCCCTCAGAGATCCACGGTGGACCTTGGGACCTGGAGCCCGGCAATGTCACTGTCTGAGGACAAGAAGGCTGCCCCATGGCTGCTTGAAGAGGAAGCTGCACCTTCCATGGCAAAGCACAAAGAAGAGCAGCAGATCAGCCAAAGCTGTTTGGGAGACAGTTGCTCCTCTGATGAAACAGAAGACTTTGGGTCTGCCGGGAAGAAGTGCTGGAGTGCAGCTTACTTTTCATTCAGAGAAGAATAAATAAGAGCTTCATTAGGAGCTCTTCCAAGACCAGGCAACAAATAGCAATAAAAACGTAGCAATAAAATAATAATAATAATAATATATAAAATAAAAATAATAATAATTAAAAAAAAAAACAACAAACACTTTCCTCTCTTATTTGGGGACAAGTTAGTAACTGTGTCTGTACCGTGATGATACCCATCATGGATGGAAGGAAGAGGACCTGAAGCAGGAGTTTAGGAAGCATTTGGACTGTGCTCTTAGTCATACGTTCTAAATTTTTGTGTAGACTTGTGTGGTGCCAGGAGTTGGACTCCATGATCCTTATGGGTCACTTCCAACTTGGGATATTCTATGATTCTCATGAAAACAGGGAGTTAATCGGCTTAATGAGTCATTCTAAATGACTTCCATAGATGTAATTTATTAATAATTCAGAGGACTACTCGAATGGTTGCCATTGGCAGAAAGGAGTTAGAAGTTTGCTGTGTTCTGAAGACTTAGCTATACATTTTATAGGAAGCTAAAAATGTATTTTAATATTGCAATATATTGTAATTTCAAACTGCATGGAATCTTCTGGGAGCAGACCCGCCACAGATCTCAATAACTTTTGAAATCTATCATATGAACAGTTTTTAAATCCTTGTATGTCACAGTACTTGGATTCTAGTAAAAGAGATGGAAATGAATAAAGAAGAGTTAAAGGACAAGTTTATTTTTATTTTTTAAATATTCTATCTGGAAAAAATACAAAACTTTGGTGCATAGATCCACATTGTTATATTTTTAAAATACGACCAGAATCTCAATTTATTTTATTTACTTTATTATTTGGTCTGTTCAGTACTTACCTTTTAAGAACTGTCTTCTGTTTTATTCTGTTTCCCTACGCCACATAGGTATTTCTTTATTTCTCTATTTCTTTATTTCTTTATTTGAAAGGGATATAGCAATTCCTCCAAGTAAAAAAGTGAACTGTTTTTATCTACCATTGCATGCAAATAGAATCTTTGTGGTTTTATTCAACCACATTTCTATAACCACACATAAAATAGGGAGAGAAAACAAATTTTGCGTGGCCAGAGTTTGTATAAATTATCTTCTTTTAATCTTATATTCATCTCCTTCTCTGTATAATATAATCATATTTTACTGCAAAAAGTTAAGATTCTTACAGTAGTTCAAGCAAAAGGCTACAAACAGAGCAGCATACAGAGAGAATCTGATGCAACATTACAAATTAAAAGATACTTCTTATTTTATATTAATGAAGAAAGTAGTTTTACTACTATCAAATTTGAAAATATATAAGTATATGAAATTGGGATAATGTCACCCAAATTCTCATTAAGAATTCCTGTTTTGTCTTTGTAACATCTGTCATTATCAAAATGAAATTCAACAGTCATTATTGCAGTCCCTGTTGTTAGGGAAAAAAAAATTACTTTGTACATCTTAGTATGGCAGTTAAAAATCCCTGTGGGGAATTTAATTTGGATCCTTTATAGCAGCAGCATAAACTAATATATTCCAGGGAAGTTAAATTGTCTGTGACTGTTCCAACAGGATGTTAGATAAATCCCAAAGTGTCACCTCCAAAAAGAGTCAAATGTCATGGGTTGCAAAGCTGGAGTAAGAACCACATTTTAATTGGTCTGTAACAGTTGAAGCACTAAAGCACTTTACGAGTTGGCGTTGTGCTGTCCGTGTTTATATCTGCCGCAGGGTTGTACACATGGCATTTAACTTAATGCTGGTGATTACATAAAATAGCAGAGCCGGGTATTTAAAGGATTTAAAGCTGGTTGTAACATGTAGATTGGCTCCACACATTATTAATTCACATGCACGAACATGAGTAAAGCATTAGATGTCCTGGATCTCCTCAGCTCTTGCCACCAGGACTCAAGTGTGCTTGCTGGCCTGGGAGTCTCCTGCTGGCATCATTCCTATTCAAGGCATTGCTTGCAACAGAGACCAATGTATACACGCTACTGAGCATGGTGAATATTTGATCACTTTCTCTAGGAAATCTATGCACAAGGCTGTCCATAATTATTTTTCTGGCTTGCAGGTTGTTTCTTGTAGAATTTGCTAATTTTTTTTTTCCCATTCTTCATGTTTATACTGTATGCTGCCCAGTTGATGATGGTTATGTTTCAAATGTCAGCAATGCTCATCCAACTTAAAGGTTCAGGTTTGCGTATCGCAGTGGAGATACTGGAGACTAAAGGATAGTGAATTACGCTTGATTAACAGTGTGAAATAGAGCATTTTTGAATGACTAGGCTGATAGATACATCATTAAAGGGAAGATGAAGTGTAGGAAGACAGCAGTGATCATTACACGTATATTCTTTGCTGCTGGCTTTTCTTTTTAATACTTGGTGTTGCTGAATGTCTTAGTGAAAGGAAGATATGTAAGTTTGAAGTTCCAAACCATTTCATTTTTATTATTTAAATGTATCATTTTTATTTTTTCTTAGTGTCTGTATTTTGAAAATGATTTTTAAAATTTATTTAACTGTATTAATTTGCAATGACATGTTTACAGCATTTTATTATATACATAGATTCTGTATTTTTCTTTAGGAGTAAATTTAAAAGAAATTTTCTCTGACAGTAAACCAGAATATCAGTTTTACTGAAAATCTTAGGAAAATAGATCAGCAGGTGTCAGAACTTCAGAATAACAGAGCAGAACCCAGTGAAAGATCATTTGTCCCCAGGTCTTCCAAATATAACTATTTGTGTATTGTATCAGTAGATTCACAAAAAATACATGTATTTGTTGAAGTATGGAAGGAAGTGTTGCAATGCATTTTTCAATATTCTTTAATGGCACATGATAATCAGAGAATTTGCATTGATGTCCAGGGAAGGAAATGAGCAATGACCACCTAATGCAATCCAAGGCCTTTCTGGAACACAGCTGTAACTGCAGTTTTATTGATACAGCTGAGGAAATCTATTTGCAAGGAGCGTTATTTCCCATTTAAATCCAATTTAAGAGTAATAGGTGGGACGTTCTGTTGACTGCTGAAGTTCCAGATACGGTTCCATATCTCTACATAGGGAATGAGATGGCACATGGAACATATTTTCCCTGCTTTGAATGCAATTATGGGAAATCTCACAATATATTTGCTAAAATTAGAAGACATGACAGCAAGTTAAAATATTTTCTGTTTCCTTCCTCCTTCTCTTGTCCTATCCTTGAAAAAAATTCTTATGACTATAGGTGTTTAGTCTGGAAAAAAAAAAAAAAAGCATTTTTTATATTCTCTCTGGCTATTAAAGGCATTGTTTTGGAATCTCCTGTTTAATAAATAAATAACTAAATGTGTGCTAAAACACAGAGCTGGCAGTGGCTGCAACATCTGGTAGACCTTCAGAAATTCCAAGTTTCCCTTCACAATAAACCAAATAAAGAGGACAGAAAAGCAAGAAGCAATTCATAAGAAAATGACCTCTTCAATTATTAACTGTTAAAGCTCCCGAAGGCATTATAATACACGTGCCATAGCTTGAAATGAAAAGACAAAAATTACAACTTCAGGTTATACTTTGTAAGTTTAACTTAATATAAATGGTTTGCTGAAACAACATATGACTTCCTATGCTGTTATTGCTAGAAACACATTTACTGATCTGCAGATAGAAATTGAATGAGTGGTTTGACTTTATCTCATCTAAATCCATTACTCACTGCTACTTTCCTGTTTTCCCTGAATAGCATCAGTTGTCACTTTTTGAAATTTCAGTCCCTGCAGACTGCATGTGCAATTCTCAATTTAGCCTGTTCTCCAGCTGTTTTATATATAAAGACCTGTGTGGGTTTTAGAAGCATTTGCTGTTGTTTTTTCATTCCATGCCTTTCATCAGCATGGAATGAATAAGGAAATAAATTTTGAAACAGTTAGAAGAATTTGAATTGAATTTTGTTAAAAAAATTAAAAATAGACTTTATGTACTTCAGCTGTTTGGATTGACAGAAAAAGTCAGGAGCATCCACTGAACATCTTATCTGTGCTCTCATAGGAAATGCCATTCACTGTCTGTCTAGATCAGGAAGTGGAAGATAACTCAATTTACCTGGATGGAACAGTGTATATACCATCATATAAACTCATCTGTAGATACTGAATTTGTCTTACAGTACTCTTTTCCCTGCTCAGCTGGCTATACCCACACTAAATGAACAATATCTTAGAATATAAAATGACAAAATAATTTAGAGAATTTCAGTGTGCTTTCAGATAATGTCCTTTGATTATGCATTAATATATATATATATATATACGTGACTTTAAAGGATAGTATTTGTTATATGATAGGTGATATAGTTTGAATTTTATTTTTTTTAATGGCTTCTTATACTACAGTATTTTGTCTTTCCCTGTATAACTGTTCTGTAGAAGCATAAATTTTGAGAGTTCTTATGTTGCAAAGCATACTCTATTACCTACAAAATGATATATCTACTTGAAAGAGAAAATGTCTTGGTGAGTATGAGCTGACACAGGACTTTATGCCCCTGTGGGGAATTGAGGTGCATTTGGATGAATTGTTGTCTGCCCAAATCTGAAATCTGATTAAAGCTTGACGCCCCTATCCTTCTCCATTCCTATGTACCTCCTAGTAACAGCCAAAACCTCTGAAATGTTGTATTGAAGTCAGGTAACTCATTATCTGGCACATTGGTTGTATAAGATGGATGAGGAGATCTCTATATTGCCACTTCTTCCTCTCACATGCACAAACATCTTTACCCACATGCACAAATCTAAAATCTCAAGTGTGTAGGTGACAAGGAATTTCTTATCAGGAAAATATCAGAGAAAGCAACTCTGAAGTGCTTATGTGAGATATGTCAAGGACTCAATTTAGTTTTATATGGTTTCTTAAGTTTTTAATCATTCTTACATTTGATTGTGCATATAGCCTATCTTGAAAGAAAACAGCCCCATCAAATTCAAGGCAAAGTGATAAAGGCAAAAGGTCCACCTGGAGCCTACACATAAGCCGAAGTCAAATGTGTATATATATGAAAATAATAACTTGCATTAATTTATTATAGCAGAACTAGATGAAAATAAGGAAAATGTACAGCAGAGGAGCTATAATTTTGATTTTAATTGTGTTTGTTGTGGGCAAAAGCTTGTGCATTCCTTGCACGCCCAACTCTTCCAATGAAACCAACAGAATTTATAGGTGAAGAAGATATCTGAATCAACCCCATAAATTAATCAAAATGTAGAAATAGGAGCATTTCCTGAAGTATGATTGTGCTGTGAGTTGTAAGTTCTTGTGACGTGAGAGAAAAAAAATGTGCTAAAAGCATAGTGCTGTGGTAGAGAATATGGATTGGCAATCAGAACAGAAATAGCATGGCTTCAGTTACAGAGAGAAAATTTGAAATGTAACTGTAATTGTACTAAATGAAACCTAAATCAACATTATCAACTAAATAGGAAACTGAATCATGTTGTTAGAAGCATTTTGCATTTCATAATTTCCTTCTGATTACTGAAAATGGCAAAAGCACTTAAAAATAAAATGGAAAGTCATCAATGGAATGTGGTTCTTGTATGTAGATAATAGGGTAGCAAGTTTCAGCTTGTGCCAGAGCCATTATCAAGTGCACGTGATACAAATGGCTGCTAGGATGACAAAAAATCAAGGGTATTCTCTTCTTGTAGTTCCTATCTTCCTTACTGGTTATTTCAATTCTGCTCTGAAACGGTGAACTGCCAGTTGTGGATTTGATGTTTTCTGTGCTGGGTCTGAACAAATTAAGTGTGTGTTATTGCCATCAGTGGTCACAAAGGTTTACTAGCAATGGGCTGTCAGTAAACTTGCAGTTCATATTTATATCTGTACAGCTAAAGTTTAGTAATCATTAAAAAATAAATAAAAAAAAAATCAGTACAGGTTAATGCAGAGCTTTAAGTCTAGATTTGAGTTTTGGCAGGTGTACTTTTCAAGATCAAGTAAGACACAAATGTTCAGATTTATTCCTTACAATTAACAGTGATATGAGCATATTTGAAGTGCTGCATACATGTACAACCTATAGATGTTTGCAGGAACAGAGATTTTAACATTTTGAATCAAAAGTCACATCAATTCTTTGCAGGTGGGCTAGAAGATTTCTATATGTCCTGAATGCACAAGCATGAGTGAATCGCTCTCTAGCTTGTTCTTGCCCTTTAAAACACAGTAACTGCAGTTTTTATATTTGATCTGAATGATGCCACAAATGAGCTAATTGAGTCTGTGGAATCCCTCTACTTGTTTCATGTGCACAAATCCTTTTTAGATACCTTGTTACAGCCAGAGAGAAAAAGGTAATCCCCCATGCATATACAGATATCATGCTTTGCTTTATTTTTTTTACTTTTAGTGTCTGAGGTTTTGTTGTTATCCTCATTTGCACTTTTGACTTTTTACATCCTTTGTCTCATAATTTTTGCAAGCTGCTTTAGTAGTATTGAAAAGCCCCAAAACTTACTTGACTGCCCATGGAGTTTCCTATGCTATCAGTGCTCCAATTTACACTTAAAAATCAAGATAAAAACTTGCTGCTTTTGCTAATCAGTGTAAAACAAAAACAACAACAAAACTGTAAAGAAGGCTGTAGACATCAAAATGCATTTCTTCTGCTTAGATAGTTTGCAGTGTTGATAAGATCACAGAAGTAAGCGTGGGAAGTTGTTGCCTGTGATACAGAACCATTAAACTACCCTCCTTGCAGAAAAAAGGAGTGATCACAACATTTCACATCTGTTCTTGTTCAACCTTAAAGCATAAAAGGAAATGAGATATTGGGGGGACAGAGCTCAGTGTGTTGCTATGCTGGATTGCAGATTCTACAGTTTTCTTCCTGCTGTGAAATTCCTTTCCATACTGTCTTAGAAATTATAATAAATGTAGCATTGTTCTAAATGTGTATTTAAGTACAAGGCAGAAATAGAGCAAACTATTATGAGATTGTCTGACTTAAATAGCATCTCCAAAATGTTTCTCAAATTCAAAGCTTTTTTATGGCCTGGTTACCTCTGGTTGGAACAATGAGTGCTGATGACAAATGTTACTTGGAAAGGAAATGACATCCATACCCCCTTCATTTAAAGATTAATTCTATGGAAAATCAACCCACTTTTCTTGCTCTGACAGTTTTGGCATTTGCCTACCTAGAACATTCTCCAGAGGCTACAAAACAAGTCCATTAATCTTGCTTGATTTCTAGGGCACAGGAAGGGGCGGTGTGGTCCAATATATTAATTTACTCCGTGGCCTGTATTCAGGGCCCATTAGAAGGTCAGAGGTGCCTTGCTGTTTCACACCTGTTGGTGGCTGGCAGCTAACTGACACCGACAGCTTGCAGCTTTCTAGTCTAGAAATGACTGAGATGGCAACTTGGAAATCCCTGCTCTATGATCAAAAATCCCTTGCCTTCTTGGGAAAAGGTTTTGCAGTCTGAGACGTAGGCATGCATGCACCAAAACTCTGTTGAGATGACTCTGTTTTGAGCTCCAGCGGTACCACAGCTTAATGCAAGAGCTTCTGTAAACTCGCAGCTCGGGAAGGGATGGTCAGAGGCCAGACAAGGACTGAGAAAACAATTCCTTACCAAGTCTGAGGCTTAGAATGAATCGTCTGCTCCATCTCATCTGCAAAAGTGTGTTTGCTTCTTTAATGCTTAATGTTTAATTAACCACTAAGTCCTTTATGATTAATTAAACTTTAATTAAGTCCTTCAATGCTTTTCAGTTACAAAAGAGGGTTTATCACCAAACAGGAGTGTTTTTACTAACCTAAATAGACCTGGTGTTTATGACCATGGAAAAGTACCTCAGGACTAGATTGTATACAAAATTTTTGGTGTACAAAGAAGGGAACAAGGGAGCTGCACGCTTTTATTAACGTGTTATTAATAGATTGTGGTAATTGAACTAGATTAGCGAGCATTTGGTCATATTCTCAACTCAGGCCAATGGAAAAATGTTCACTCATTTTAGTAGGAGCTGTTTCAAATATTCATTAACATTAGCTTTGTGCTTCATCCACAAAAAAATGAATGTGTATGATACTTAAACCGTCCGCTTCCTTTCCCCACTGTTTGAATATAGAGTCTCCCTAACAGAATGAATACAATATGAGAAATGACAAATAATGTTGTAAAGGAGAGTATGAATTAAAATCAGTGCTGGGCTCTATATTTATGCACTTCAGTGAGCAGGTCTGGGAGTACAACAGAGGAGCTCGAGTATTCATCAGCTTAATCTTAAGAAACCGAGTTCATAAGCAGTAGCAAAAGAGATAGAATGATAGAAGGGTGGAAC